>NC_084494.1:12454747-13062247 GCF_030035675.1 Rhineura floridana
CAAGTGGCTCTGTGTCTAAATGTTTCTGTGTCATGCCCCATTGTGGAGAAGGAGCCCTCAAGGGGAAAAAAGATAAGGGAAGAAGGTATTGGTATAGCCAGAGAAGTGTATATGTTTGGCTGGCCTGAGCACACAGAATCAACAGCTGTGCTATATCTACTGCCTTTAAATATTGAGTAGCTTCCATTCAATCTTGGGTGATTGGTAGAATGGAGCTTAGCGAGGGGACTTTGCCATCCCACTCCCGCACCAAAAGCAGTACCTCATCCAAGTCTCCCGCTCTGTGGCCCCTGCAGGTGTTTCAAGCCAGCCTGGTACCACATGCAAATATAGAACTGTAGAGCACCCACTTCTTAAGACTCCTTAAAGAATCCCTTGGGGCCTGTGCTTGCCCTCCCCTCCCCTCAGTTCAGTCAGCCAGTCAATTAATTAATTGTGCTCCACTCTTCAACCCAGAGGGCATTCAGAGGAGGTGCCCCTATTGGATTCCATATCCATCTCCCTGGCATGGGGAGCATAATTCAGCCTGCAGTTACTATAAATGACCCAGTTCAAGTGATAACCATTCTAAGCTATGGTCAAATTCATTCAGGTTTGCTTGAGCTCATTAGAATAAACCACAGTTCCTTGACTTCATATGTAATGGGAAACTGCGGTTTGTTCTAAAGTGAAAAGGAAGCATTAATTTTGAGGGGAGGGACAGTGTGCGAGTCCAAGACTTGCAGTGGATCATTAATAATAATCTAAATTATGGTTTCAATAATTGTCTAAACTGTGCCAGTATCAGCCCAGCTAAACCTTTGTGAAATCATACCCGTGGAGCCTGAACTGTACCAGGCAGGCAGTTGCTGATCTGTAGGCCAGGCAAGGGCAAAAGATGAGGTTCTGAGGCATGGCCTTTTTAGAAGATTCATACTGTATTTCCTGCCATTCGCAGAGACTAATATCAAACCCCATCTGCTCCCCTTACTTTGCCTGAAAAAGGCACTGTCTGAATGCCCACAGTCCCAATCCCTGGGTCCCAGCCCTAGACCAACTCCTGGTTCAAGCCCCAAAGTCTGGTGCTGAGATCATACTTCTGTGCTTCTTACAGAATGGAGTGTGCTCTACGTCGTCATTGCATCATTCGTTATCGTGGTCTCCTTGGGGATCTTTTCCTGGGTAGTGGTCTGCTGCTGCAAGAAGTGAGTAAGGCTGTGAGCCCTTTAAACACCCCTCTTTGCAGCTAAGTCACTGCTGTTACTCTCTAGTTAGGGGCTTGTCCTCTGAAAGGGCATCATGTTCCATCTAAGCTTCAGCCTGTTTCTCCCCCTCTTTTTATCTCCTTAAGACGTAAGGGAAAACCCAAAAGGAAGAGCAAATACAAGATCTTGGATGCCACAGATCAAGAAAGCCTGGAGTTAAAACCAAATCCCAAAGCAGGTAAGGCATCAGAAAATAGGTTAGCACTGACAGAATGTTGACACAGGCTGGTTTCTATTCACCAAGGTTTTTAAAACACCATGGTGTAGGGGATTCTTCTTTGTATGTGTTACTCATACACACACTCCCTTTCAAACAAAAAAAGAGCAACTCTGGTGAGGACCAATATAGGATTTGAAACATTTCAAACTTTTCAGGCCTTGGCCATTTCAAGTTTGTCAGTCTTGTTCCAATGCTATGTTTGTGAAGATCTTGCTTTGGTCCAACTAGGAAATGCTGCCTGGGGCTGATGTAGTTCAAAACATCTAGAGGACACCAGATTGTTGAAGGTTGAACTAGGTGGACCTTTGGTTTGATCAAGCAATGAAAGGTTTTAAACTCTTCCCTCCTTGGCCTCCAGGCCTTTCCAAAGAAACCTGAGCCAGTGACACAACAATGAAAAACATGTGGGTGTTGTCAGGTGCCAGAGGTGAAGCTCAGCGTCTTCATTGAGATGCCACTGAACAAGCATTGCTATAGCACAGGGAGGGGGAGCCTGTGGCCCTCTATATGTGGTTGGACTACAGTTTCCATCAGCCCTAGCCAGCATGGCCAGTGGTCAGAGATTTGGGGAGGTGTAGTAAACATCCAGAGGGCCACAAATTAGCCACCTCTTCTCTACACCGTTTGTTTATTCCTTCATCCTTTGCTATCATCATTTCTAAATTGAAAATCCCAAACCCTCCAATCATTTTCTTCTCATTTATTGTATCCCTTTGAGATGAGAAGAACCTGTTTGGTTTAAATGAAATAGGAACAGTTTGTACGCAACAGCAGAATTGAGAACATGCACACTAGTTAAGTGAAATAAACAACACAGGCAGTCTTCTTAGGTAAAAAGTATAAAGAATGTTTACTCACGACCTTTCATATGTTCAGGAAACATAGGCTCTAGCTTGGATAGAAAAATAGAAGTCTTAGTCCATAGTATGGATCATCTTGGAAGAGAAGCATGTGTATGCTTCTCACTCCCTGAGCTTAACGGAGAGTATGCAAAAAGGATCAATATCCCTTAACAAAGGAAAGAGGAAGAGAAGGTTAAATAACCCCACCCCTTAGGAAGTTACATCATGGTAAACAAGCACAGAGATGTCCTCCAATTCTAGCTAGAGGGGACATCTCCCTATCAAAGGGGGCGGCATGCAAGCTTGTTTAAACCCAACAGAACCAAACTACACACATTCTTCTAAAATGTTCCCTCTCCTTTATTCAACCTGCCATTAAGTCATGCCGCTTCTCCCTTTGCAGCGTGGCAAAATATGAGCCACCCTTTCTGTCTTCTCAGCTCCTACCTTGATTGCTACAAAGCTTTTGTCTCTGTCCCGCTCAGTGTTCAGACAGCAAGCTGTCTCTTCTCAAATCCCTCCACTGGCTTCTTATCCACTCCCAGATCCAGCACAAATTCCTCCTCTTGATCTTCAGAGCCTTCCTTGGCTTTGCCCCTCCTTAGGCTTCCACTCTTATGTCCTATTATATCCCTGCTGTGGACTGTGATGTTTCTATATTAATGTATATATGGTAAGTGTTGTTGTTTTAGAAGATACATGGTAAGTGGAGTGAAAGAGGAGGGGGAGTGAATGGGCAGTAGAATGCGAGATGATTGGCTGAGTGTTTAAAATGGCTGAATGTATAAAAGGAAGAGTGAGAGTGGAATCGAGGGGGAGAAGAGAACTGAGTGGGTTGGTTGGTGGGGTTTAGAGAGTTGTTTGCCAGGAGGGAGGTGGAGTTCGGATTAGTATTGAGTAAAACCATATGCTTATGTGCCTGAAGAAGAAATCTTGTTAATCTTGTTAGCTTTGTTATCTGTAATAAATACTTAATTTGGTTTACCAAAGGCCTGATCCTTGGCTGGGGTTTCACAGACCAGAAGGGAGGGTAAGGTAATGACCAAGGCTGAAGGGGAACTGTAACAAATGGTGGCAGCGGTGAAGAGAATAACAATACCAGTATTCAGAGTCTCTGGGAATACTAGTATTGGGACGTTACTGGTGGTTGCCTAGCAGGGGGATCTGTTGAGATCTGTGCTAGAGCGGGGAGAGAAACCATAAGAGAGAGCGGTCCGGACTGGTGGAGTCCCTGGTGGTGCCTAGAGACAGGCAGTAACCACGAGCAGGTAGGAACCTGACAGGGAGAGCCAGGGAAGGACGCATCACATGGACCCCTCCAGTTCTGACTAGTGTGGTGGTGGGTTTTTTGCAAGTGTCTTCTGCATCATATCATTGATGATGTAACTGATATCACAGTTACATCCAGTAATGATTGTTGGGGCTTCAAAGCACCACACAAGGTGTGCAAAGAGTCCTGTGTGATGTTTTGAAGTGCTCCTGAGCAGCAGGCTTGAGGTGACCGCTTGTCAGCTGATGGGTGGTGTCTTCAAGTGTGCTTTCTTCAGGTTTCGGCTGCATGATCAAGTTCCCCGCAGGGAACTCCGACGCATAGTTGATTCAGTCTTGTCTCTACTTGCTTCACACCTGACATCACGTATTGCATCAGGTGTGGGGCAGGTGGGCATGATTTATAGGAAACAGCCTTGCAGGCTAAATTGAGACCCATGCCAGGCCAACTTTGGCCCTTGAGTTGGAGGTTCCCCACCCCTGGTGTAGACAATTCTGAGCTAGATTGATCACTCATGTTATTTGGTGTAAGTAAAATATGCACCACGGATCTCTTTCTCTCTCATTCTCTCTCACACATGTACTCTTACTTAACCAGGTTACCTTAAGTTTCTTCTTTGTTTATATCTGAAGGCAGCAAACAGAAAGCCCAGGCCCAGAACACCAGTCTGATGCATTCAGAATCTGAGCTGGACAGCGATGAAGCTATCTTTACGTGGCCAGACCGGGAGAAAGGAAAGCTGCTGCACAACCAGAACGGTTGCCTGCGCAATGGGCAGGTGATGCCAAAGAACCAGCGAGAAGAGATCCTATAGCTGTGGGCTGCTGCTTGCAAAGGGATAGTAAACAATGCAGACGTCTGTTCTGCTCTTCATTTGCACAAGGAGCCCCTGGAAAGCCCACTGTGTTGTGGATAACACTGCTAATGTATTACATGGAGACTACCTTTTGTTTACTGCTGATCTTTTTTTAAAAAAAAATTGAACTGCCTGTACTTGAATCTGGACTTCAAGGGAAATTCTGGCAAAAGAAGCTGTGAAAAAAAGACTGTGAAGGGTAGGCACTGGCTCTGAAATGCTGTGGGACTTAAAACCACTCCTGTGAAACTGTGAAAAGCGCCAACTTGCCCAGGACTGCAATACGCACCCTGTGCTACGCTCCCCCACCCCTCCGAAAAAGATCTGTTTGCCATGGGGATGGCAATCTTCTTTACGTGCTCCCTCTTGTGGAGGGTGACGGTTTTGTTTGCAAAAACCACAGCTTGGCTCTTGCCTGTTTTGAAAGCCAGGATGCCTTGGACTACGTTCTTTTCTGAAGCACTCGCTTTCGCTGCAGAAAAGATCTGTTGGGTCCCCCTCGCCATCACTTACGGACTTCGCTTGCTTTCCCCCCAAAAAAGGAAAAGGAGGCCGAGCTTGCAGAATGCGCAAAGCATCGCCATCTTCAGGGCAAGGGAAGAAGCTACCCTTTGGGTCACGTTTACAATTGTAAAGTGTCTCCCCCTTTTTTTTTTTTAAATTATTGTTGGTCTTGCCACTGATGGTAATGGCAATGATACCTCCATGTCTGTGACTCCCTTCACTGTTCAACAGCACTCATATATATACAGGAAGCTTTCCCTCCTTGTAGTCAGTAACACTGTACAACAGCAACTTCCTCTTCCACTTGAAATATCTTTGATATGTTGTCTGTCTTACAAAAAAGTATTTGCACAAGTTGAACGGTGGCGGGGGAGGAGGGGACAAGGGCAAATGTGGCTAGATTGATTGATTCCTTTGATCCCCGACTGATCAGTGCCTCTTCTCACCGCCACTTTTGTATCCCTTTATTTGTTATTTGTTTCACATTAACTGTGTGTATCTCACAAGAAATGCTGGCTGTCCAGTGTCACGGAGAAGGCTTGTAAACTTTTTGTTTCTCCCAAGCAACACCAGGAGCCTTCATAGCGCAGCTCATTTGATACAGTTGCAGAGTTTCCGCACTTTACAAGCCAGCTCCCCTCCCTTTTTAAGGCAATGGAAGAGGCATAGTTGTGTGATGATTATATGCGTGCACATGATTTACTCTACCTCATCTCCCTCTATGCCCCTCTCATTTGTTACCTGCTTTGTTCTCTACGTGCTTTACACTTGGGAAGCATTGTCTGTCCCTAAAAGTGCACACCTAAGACAGACTCTTTGCCCCCTCCCGTCTTCTGCTTCCCTCCTTTAAATGCTGCCATCATCTAGCACTAAAGGGCAACCCTTCCAGATTCTTGAGCTTTGGCAGTGAAGGGTTTGTTTTAATCTGCAAACTGGAATTTCAAGCTCTTTCATCAGGGATGGTCAACTGGCAACCGCAGGCCAGATCCAGCCCCTGGACAATATTATCTCCCCCAGCCCACCCACCCACCCCAGATTGGCAGACCAAAGTCAAAGAGTTTGCAATACTAATTTTATGGTAGGAAGACAGGAATGTTACATACTGAAGAGGCCCCAAACCACTGTTTCACTAGCAAAAAACAAATAAGTAAAATGGCCCCTGAGAATGCAGAAGTTGTCCAGCCTTGATTTATGTGCAAAATAAGTTTTCAAGTGCTCCTGGATTCTGTTTACTTTCCTGCACTACTGATTTGTTGAAGGTGATGATTAAATATGCTGCTGAGCTTGTGTGGGGCATCTCTCCCCTTTGAATTGTCATTGATGCTACCATTGTTGACACATACTCACACACTCACTCACTTCTGTATAGCTGGATAATAGGTTAGGTACCAGCTGCTTATTAACTGAATTCTAATGACTACCAGGAAGTGAGTGTTTTGTCTGCAGTGTAGGAAGAAACAGCATGCTGCTTGTGAGCGGGCCACTTGGAAGCAAGCCAGAGGTGTAGGGTCGGGTCTCTGAGCTGCCATTTGGGGGCAATGCCTTCCCAGCAGGCATTGCAGTGCTGTCATGTGAATGCAATGGCTGTGCTGGGAGAGGTGGGGCTTTTCAGAGGCCAAAACATGAAAAACACCACTCTTACCATGGCATCTGGGATTGGGTGCAAAGAGAGGTGCTTGCCACAGAGCTAGGGTCCTTGCTCTTCAGAATCTCATTGGGCCTGTGAAACAATGGTCACATTCATGCCATACATTTAAAGCACATTTATCCCCTTTGCAGTCTACCCCTCACAGAGCTACAATTCCCAGCACCCTTAACAAACTGCAGTTCCCAGGATTCTTTGGGGGAAGTCATGACGGTTGAAGTGGTATAAATGCTTTAAATGTACAGTGTGGATGTTAGGAAAAGCAAATTGTAGCTGACACTGTAAAAGTTGCTATTTCTTGGGAATGGTACAAGTGGAGCCTGGGGGCAGGGTGGGGGTTCCTCCTTTTTTGGGTCACTATTATATAGGTTCTTGTTCCTCAGTGGGCCCCCTATGGGCTACATCCTCTTATAGGTGCACACTTAGAAGCACCTTATTCTGCTGTTATGGTGGTGGCCAGCACCTCTGCTCCCATCTGGTGTGTTTCGTTACGGTACTGAAGAAAGATAGGAACCTGCCTTATACTGAGTCAGGGATAAAGTACAATGTACAATAAGGATCCCTGTGTAACAACACACAAAAACAATGAAGACCTTCATGAATATGAACATATACCACATTATACTCACAAACGAACAGGAACAAAGTAAGCAGCAATACAATTAGGACAATAAGTAATACACAATGGAACAACCAGTTATAAATCCATTTTGACTATTGAGTCTTTTTCAATTATGTCCCAGTAATCTTAAGTTCTTGGGGAAAGTATTTTCAACAAACTTATCTGAAGAGTGTGTTCCATGCTTCATATGCATCAATGGCCAATAAGGAATCTTTTGCCTGAGCAGCTTGCTTTCTTGTTAATAGGCTGTTCGCCGAGATGCAGATAGGAATTTTGACGCAAATTACACTCTCCCATTCTTCCCAGGACAAGAACAGAATCCTGTCTCATCACCTCAAACAGCAGGTGCACAGGTAAGGGATTAAGCTGGCCCACCCCCAATATTTTAAACAGTGCTGTAGAATGTGGGGCAGCAAGCAGCTTGCTGTTAGGCTGAGAGCCTGTTTCTACCCTGCAGGGAAAAGGGTGCTAGGACTCGCCAGGAGATTTGCGTTGTCTCTGGCCTTAAGGGTGGGATAGGAAGGCCATCTGTGGAGTGTGGTGATTTGGAGGGAGGATTTCAGGTCCAGCCCTTGGATCTTGTGGCTGCCGACTCTGAAGTGGGAGGGTAAACATACTCTCTGTCCCTTTTTGCTGAGGCTATTGGCTCTGTTTGTCTTTGGGGTCAACTACTGACGCTTCTCGCCTATGGCTACAAGGTGGGTTGTTAAATAAAATGTATATTTATTTATTTATTTATATCCCGACCTTCCCCCCAAAGGAGCCCAGGGTGGCAAGCAAACAATTTAACAAGAAAAAGAAAAATACTGGTATTGAGAGGCTGGTATGGAGAGCCTGTTAAAACTTCAAAGAGGGGGATTTCTTTTTACTGAAACAGAGAACTGATACCTGAACATTCTTGTGCACTTTCACTTCAAACACATTTCAAGAGATCCAGGACCACAAAAAAATGTTAGCCTTTAAAGTGCTACAAGAAAAGTGCAATGGGCACAACGCTATGGTAACCAAAAGCATGAGCGATGCAGGGATGGGAAACCTATGGCCCTCCGGATGTTGCTGGACTACTACTCCCATCATCCCTCACCCTTGGCCATGCTGGCTGGGGCTGATGCAAGTCCAGAAACACCTGGAGGGCCACAGGTTCCCCATCCCTGTATGATGTCTAATGGTCCCTCCTTTCTTTTAGACGTTGGTTATCCTTATTTCTTTGCTGTATAAGCACCCTGAGCCTGTTCTGACATTGAGCCCTGTTCTGTATGACTATGTATGATGATTTCCCAATTAGTGACTCAGTTGTTACAATTGCCTCATGTGTGGGTACTGAAATGCCAGAGACATCTGCTTCGGTAAGCTCTGCCATCCTCTAGCAGAAATCATGTTCCATTTTGTTTCTCTCCTCTGCTCTCTAATGTTTAAATCTCAAAATATATGCACAAAGATGTCAGAAACACGAGGGGGAAAGCCCAAACACTCTTGATTCACTTTTAAATTCTTTTTTGTCTGCTGAAGGCTACCAATTTAGCATGCTTTCAGACAGGGGCTTAATATTGCAAATGGGTCATTGGCAATTGTGTAGTGTATCGCCTTCTTTTTTTAACTCAGTGGGTTTGCTCTGGAAAGGGACAACACAGATTAAATGAAAATCTGGGCTGGCATGCTGATGATGTCAACAGTGCTGTGCAATAAACACACACATGGAAGCCATGCTAGCCTGGAATTGTTTGGTTAAGTATGTGCTAGGTTCCAGAGAGTTACTGGAATGATGTTTCTTCTAGACAGCCTGTTTGTTGAGAGTTGTTAGGAGGCCCCTATTTCTCTCACAGAGCTCCAATTCCCAGAGTTCCCTGGGAAAAGGGATTGATTGTTAAACCCCTCTGAGAATTGAAACTCCATGCAGGGGACAGGACTCTCCTGACAATTCTCAGCATCCTTAACAAACTACAGCTCCCAGAAATCTTTGGGGGAAGCCATGACTGTTTAAAGTGGTATAATGTATAATTAAATGTATAGTGCAGATAGGCAACATTTAAAGCACTCATACCACTTTGAACAGTCATGCCTTCCCCCAAAGAATCCTGGGAACTGTAGCTTGTTAATGGTGCTGAGAGTTGTCAGAAGACTCTTCTTCCCCTTACAGGGATACAAGTGGATGAATGTGCTTTAAATGCAAACAAGAATCGCACTTCTCCATCCTTAAGCAGAACTGAATGGAATGCAAGCTGATTCCGTTTACATTTCCTTACCAGTTTCATGTGTTCAACCAGAAACCCCAAAGGGCAGCCCAATCAAGTGGGACTCGCAGCAGTTCTGACAGCATCTTAGGACTGGATTTTGGTGTAACCAGGAGCGGCACACACCAAAAAGGCTTCTCTAGGTTCTTCTTGTCCAAACCTACCAATAGATGGCATCATTAAGAGTTTAGTCCTGGTGAGCTTTTGAAATTATAAGGGAGCAAAAAGTGAAAGAAAAATTATCTAGGCTAAGTACAGCCCAGGCAGTTTTGCTATGGTTCTGCTATTCCATCGTGGCCTGGAGAAAGGGCCAATGCAGATCTTGTAAGAACATAGAAAGAGCCCTGCTGGGTCAGGCCAAAGACCCATCCAGTCCAACGTCCTATTTTCACAGTGGCCAACCAGACGCCTATGGGAATTCCAAAAGCAGGATCTGAACTCAACAGCACTCTGTCTACTTGCAATTCCCAACAACTGCCAATAGTGGAGGTGGAATATAGCCCTCGTGGCTAGTTGCCATCAATAGTTTTGTCCTTCATGTATTTGTGGAATCCTCTTTTAAAGTTGTCCAAGTTGGTGGCCATCACTGCCTCCTGTGCGAGCGAATTAACTATGCGCTGCATGAATTACAGGGATGAAGTACGCTGGAGTGGCATATCCAACAGCCAGAGGTGACTGGTGCCCATGGAGACTGGTGGGGCAGAAGGCAGGGAGCCCAACAATAAGTGAAGCCAGAGCCAATGACAGGTGGAGCCAACTAATTACAGTTTTATCCCCATTCTCCCTGCTGAGTTCTAAAAGGGCAAAACTCAGACTAAGGAGGGGACAGCTAAATGGCAGTCGTCGTCCCCCCAGACTGATTGTAAATAGGAAGGCAAGCAAGTGGGGGTTGGCTGAGGGCAGACAGAGGTTGGTGGGGCAGTGCCCCATTTGCCCTTAACAGACAACCCTCCATTGCCAACAGCCACGTGCACACACTTGGAAGCCCAGCTGCAGGAGTGGGGAGCCTGTGTGGCCCTTCAGATGGCTGTTGGGTCCTGCCTGACCATTACCCTCCTTGCTTCTGCCCCCTTACAATCTCAAAGATTCACTGGGGCTACATTCTAAATACCACCTGCCCCTTCCCTACAGTGTAGCTATGTGCTGTAGATGAGGCTACCCTTGGGGTTGCTTTGGAAATTGCAGCTGATGAAGAATGGCTAGAGCAGCTGCATGTCAGCCTATTAACACCAAGGCTGAAAGCTCTGCACTGTCTGCCAGTACATTACTGAGCTAAGTCCAAGGCATTACTGTTAGTGTGTAAAGCCCTCCCAGCTTACCTGAAGGACCACCTTGGCCCTTATACACCAGCCGGATCTCTGTGATCGTTGCCCTATAGACTGTCCCCACTGTCTAATATTCTTTTAGTTTCTATGCAAACTAAGGCTTTTAGCATGGTGGCCCCAGCAACACTGTTCCTAGGGAAATCAAACAGGCTCCTACACCCTGATGTTTAGAGAATTAATTTGATACAGAGTTGTTTGTTTGCTCTGTATTTTATAATTCTATCATGTTTTGATTATTTTATTGTACACCACTGTGATTTTCTTAATGATCTGGCAGTATATACATACACTTATAAATAAAATGTTAGCTGTGGCAGTTGAGAGTCAGAGTCCAAAAACATCTGGAAGGCCACAGGTTCCCTGCTTTTGTCCGGTATCAGTGTTTGCATAAACACCATACATTTAAAGCATATGACTGACTAGGAATTGTAGTTTATTAAAGGTGCAGGAAATTGTAGCTATGTGAGGGATAAACTACAGTTCCCAGGTTCTTTGGCAGGGGAAAATATGCTTTAAATGTATGGTGTGTGCACAGCCACAGTTTGTGGCATCCTGGCCACGGATGCGAGGGGCTGCCACTTATCCCTTCTGCCAAAACCTCCCTTCTAAGCAGTGAAGATCTCTGGGCAGAAACTGGGCTGGGAAGGAGGTGCAGTGGATTCTGCTTCGCTCTGTGTTGGCGAGAAAGCAGCTGGGATGCAGATGAAAGCTATTGATTTCACTAGAAGGAAGCCAGGAATGCTAAAGCTTCAAGGATCAACCTTCCGCAAACTGCAACAGCATGTAGGATGTCACTACTTCTAAATGAAGCTGAAGAACCTTGATTAATTAGTGGAGACCTTGAAGAAGACTAGCGAAGGCTGCCCAGCCTGCAGGTGAAAGGGATGCATTTGTCAGCACTGCAGTGTTCAGATAAGGGGGCAAAATGTCAGATGAAGGGGTGAGTGACGGCAGCGGGGAGGGATATAAAATTCAGCCAGTGTTGGCTGATGCCCATTGGCACTTGTGCGCTGGAAGGCAGGATAACCAAGAGGAGGTGGAGCCAGAGCCAATGACGGCCAAAGCCAACTAACTCAAGGCTATGGACACATAGTTGTACTGGTTTCGATGCATCTCCACCTCTGTATAGTGAATCTGGGGATATAGGACATCAGTCAAACCACACTCGATTTTACTCAAAAGTCTGGGATTTTTGAGATTTGATACATTGTCCCTTTAAGCCGCCGGCTTCATACTGACTTCAGAACTGATTGGTCATCACCGCCCTGCTCCAATACAAGCAAAACAGGAACCAAACAACAAAGATGTGTACAGGTGGATGCAGATTCGTTTTGAACTACACCCAGACCAAATGGTCTTGCTGCTTTTTAAGCTGCTTGTGGGTGTCCACAGGCCTGGTTTTGACCCCATCCTGCTTTGAGTTTTACAAAGGCAGCACTGGAGACTAAGGAGGAAGAAGCTGAAAGCCAGGGCCCTGGACTCGTGAGTAGGGATGGGAGAGAAATTTGATTCAGTTTGAATTTAAAACTGAGTCTATCAAAGAGCACTTTCTGAAACAGTATGAAAATCTAAGCACAGCCGTCGTTTGAAATTCACACTTATCTGAATATTGCAGTGCAGTTCTCCAAACAACATTTACAAAAATGCATATATCGGGAAAATGTGCAGAAAAATGAATATATTGGTGAAAATTACATGCATGGAGATAAATTGCTTGCAAAAATGTGTACCTTAGAACAGCCGACAAAAATGTTTTTAGTAGGAGAAATAGAAATGAAAATCCTGATGAATTTTCATGAGGATTTTTTTTTCATTTGCAAATTGCTGCAGAAACGTGGAGAATGGAATTTAAGAATGGAAAAATAAGAAACAGAGAACCGAAATTGACAGATCTTTGCATTCTTAGTTGTAAGTAAGAAGGCAGGCAGGTGGAAGCCGGCCAGAGGTTGGGGGGCATAGCCCCATGGACCACCAGCATTTGATGTAGGAGCTTTATTTGCTTCACATCTCATTAAACGTAACACAAGCCCTGTAAGGTAGGCCACTATCCTGACAAAATGCCTGTTGTTAATGGGCAGAACGTGTGTCAATGGACAGAAGGGCTGTTTTATTGCAAGCATCCCGAGGGGGCAGTGTGCACCATGCAAAGATGGCACTCCTGCAAAGATTCCTAATGCTACTGTATGTGCCACATTTTTGTTCTCAGCAACAGCTCCCTGCCTCCGCCTCTGTGTGTTTGCATGCTCCCATGCACATGTACACTTAAACTCAGCTGGTTGAGCCACCTTGCACATCAGCATGCATGCCTGCCTGCCATTACCCGAAATGGCAGTGGGGGCATAGTGACACCCCCACCACCATCTTGAGTGATGGCAGGCATGCTTGCTGTTGTGCTGACCTGTGAGGTGCTGCAACCAGGTGTATTTAAGTGCACACATGTGGGGCTGATGTCAGCTGGAACAGTGGGGCTCCTGTTCTGCGATCCCTACCAGCATCAGGACATGGGCCATTACCAGATGGTGGAGTGGATTGTGGAGCAGGAGCTCCACCCTCCCAGCCCCAGCTGCAGGGGCCCTTGGCCAGTGCCCAACATGGCCACCCAATGGTGCCAGGCCTTCCTCTTCATAGTTCCACCAGTACCCTCAGAGGTTCAAGGGTTGGTGGCCTAGAAGAGGGCTTTCTCTGTGGCAGCCCCCAAACTGTGAAACTCCTTCCCTATACAGGTGTGAGTAGCACCATCCTTATTCAGCTTTTGTATATGCTAGAGAGACACCTCTTTACTCTGGCCTTCAAGAGTTGAAAATAATGTTTGTGATCTGTCTTATACTTCAGCAGTGGGCAACCCATTGGGCCAGATCATTATCTGTCCCCACTCCTGTGGGCCAATTTTGACAGGTGGATGGAACAAGCCACCTGCCAATCTCGAGATGCCTTTATGATGTCCTTAGATTGACAGTAGGGTCGTCCCACACACCTGTCAAAGTGTGCAGCACTTCCCAAGATTCTGCCATCCAGTGGGTTGTCAGGCACTTGGGAAACACCGTGTGAGGGGCTTTGCTAGCCCAATGCTTGAGCATAGGGCTGCCAAAGCTGCTATCTGCAGGGATAGGCTGCCAGAATAAGTTCCCTATGGGGAACTCAGTCACACAGCCAGTCTAGCTGTATCTCTTCCTGCATGATGTCAGGAGTGGGTTAGGTGGGCATGGTTTAGGGTAAATGCCTCATGGGCCAAACTGGGACTTGTGCAAGGCCAAATTTGGTCCATGGCCAGAGATCCCCACCCATTATACTTCTTAATTAATTTCTTTGTTGTACATATGTGGTTTTAATATGGTTTTAAATTTTATTGGTCATGTTGTAACCTTCCCTGAGACCTCTAAGGATGAAGGTTGGTTAATAAATCAGCTAGACAGACAGACCACAGTTTGGGAACCCCTGCTTTACATAATATTGACTCTTTTACTCCTTATCATTTTCAAGATATAGTGGCAAAATACTTGATGCTGCTGCTAATTATGCTGCTAATTATGGAATATGATAATAATAATGATTAGTTTGCATTGAATAATTATCAACAGAATAATGTTGTCTTCATTGTCTTCTACCATTATAGAAAAACTGTGGGTGCTCCAGAAACTTTGTGACACTGCATTATTTACATAAACGCTAGTATGCCAATAAAATCCAATCAATGAAAGCTTCAAGGCTGCAAAGCTCACTTTGCTCTTGCCTTTGCCTCTCTTTATCCGTGTGCCCTAATGAGAACGCTTTTGCTAACGAGCTTGCACCAATCCTGCTGAAGTTAATGGCCTGCTCATTAATAGGTAATAGGGTTGTCAGGTCAGAAATATCCCAAATCCTGGGATTTCACGGGTGGGCATTCATGATATCATTAAGCATGACACATTACGCATCAACCACAGTTACTTGGAGCATACCATTCAAACCCCAAAAAATTATATGATTGGAAATTTAGATAGAAATCTTAGCTAAAAGAGAGTGTTCCCAGCTCCAGTTGAAGTGACAGGATCATTCCTTCTCACTTGCTTAGGGAGCCTAGATAGGGAACACTTAATCTAGCCTTATTACTGGCACGAAGGGCTTAAGCGCCCTCAGGCGAGGCCAGTCACCAGAACGCTATTGTAGGAAGAAGGGAGCCTAGTGTTGTGGAGATGTTAGGTGGGAGCACTCAGGAGTAAGGATGGATGCCCCTGAAGCCTGCAATTCTTTTTTTTTAATAATAATTTTTATTCAAATTTTTCAAAAGACAAAACAAAGTCAAAAAACATAACAATACAACAACAAAATAAAAATAAAATAGTTGACTTCCGATTTGTCGCAGATCAGCTATAAGTATATAATATACATCAAACCTGTCCCTTAATATATACATACAGGATCACTTTTCTCCATAGGCTATCTTAGTTAATCGTCAAATCCCAATATCATCATTTTATTTTGATCTTTCAACAAAAAGTCTAAGAGAGGCTTCCATTCCTTAAGAAATGTGTCTGTCGATTTTTCTCTAAGTAGACATGTCAATTTATCCATCTCTACTAAGTCCATTAATTTCAATAGCCATTCTTCCGTTGTTGGTGTTGATTCCATTTTCCACTTTTGTGCATATAATAATCTTGCTGCCGTATAATCTTGCTGCCATATGAAGCCTGCAATTCTAAACACACTTACTAGGGGACTAAGCCCCATAGCTCAATTGGACTTACTTCTGAGTAGGTATGATTAAGATTGTGCTGTTGGTAAGACTTGGCTAGGGATCCTTTGCAAACATATCCATATCCAAGCAGGGTTGGTAATCTTGCCTGGAATGGCCTGCCCCTGCCTTTTAATGTGGCTGCTCCTTCTTTACAGACTTGACCCTTCACTGCAGAAAGAGGTTTGAGAAATGAGTAAGAAGATTTTCTGCCCTTTCCTGACTACCTTCTGGGTTGCTATAAACTCACTTTGACAGCCAACCCGATTCCAGTGAGTAATAATTGACAGAGAGAAAACACTCATAGTTTGGTTTACCTTCACAGGCAGTAGCTTAGGAACAACAGCAATTGCAGCCACACTTCCCAGGATGCAAATTCTCTTTTACAGCTATTGGGCAAGAAACAAACCGTCATGCAACCAACGAAGTGCATCATCAGTGGGTTTAAGGGAGTTGAGCTGAGGGCATGGAACCACTGTTGTTGCTTCTCTGGATGTAAGGGAGTGAGGTCAGAGGTAAATGAAATGCAAATAGAAAAAGAAAAGACAGTGATGATTTCCCAAATGCAATACCATACCAACCACAGTAAAATTGCTTTGAGTAAGACAGAAAACTCGGCATCTCACAACCAGTCAGGATTATGACCAAAACCCCAAACTAAAAGAATCCTGACAGTCAGTCAGCCGAGATCACTGAAATCCCCATGCAGCACCACCTGACCTGGGGACTGCAGTTAGTGCAGAATGCTGCGGCACAATTGCTGACATGAGTGAAACCCTGTCAACACATAATACCTCTGCTCTGAAATCTGTACTGGTTGCCGATTTGCTACCAGGCTCAGTTCAAGGTGTGCTTTCCATGTTCTAGGTGCCACATAGCACTTGCTCTGCTCTTGTAAGAAATCAATCCTTTAGTGTGGCAGCACCTGTGCTTCGGAACTCCCTGCCTTTTTTTGGCACCTGCTAAAAACATTTTTGTTTAGGCAAGCCTACCCAGGCATCTAGAAGCTACCATATTTCTTATCTGTTTTTAACTCATTGTTGGTTTTATTATTTTGAATGTTTTAAAAACCTGTCTTTAACTGTTTTTGCCAATAATTTAACTGCTTTAATTCCTTCTGTAAACTGCCTTGAGGTGTTTTTTCCCCACAATAAAGCAGTATGTAAAGGTTGTAAATAAAATACATAAATACATTTCAGAGTCCCTGTGGCCCTTGGGTCTCTTTCTTCTTTTAGGAATAAGGGACTCTGCCCTATATTGATTCAGGCCATTTAGTACCATCTAGCTCAGGACTGATGACATGGGCTAGTATTTACTCTCCAGGATTCCAGGCAATAGTCTTCCAGATATTGGATTTTGGACCTTTGCATGCAAAGCATGTGCCCTGAGCTACAGCCCATCTTTTGTTTAAAAATTATCTTTGACCACCCCAAGGAAGAAGGGCACACTTAAAATGTAGAGGAAATAATAATGTACAAATATAGTGTGAAATCAGATATTTATTGAGACATAATATGAAGAAATATTTATATAAACATGACTGTCAAACATATTTATTATTTACACAACTTGTAAAGGTATTTATAATGCAATCCTATGCATGTTTACTCAGAAGTATGTCCCAATGTATTCAGCCAGGCTTACTCAAACAGGAAATCGTGCACAGGACTGCAACCTCAAGTAATAAGGAACTTCACTCACCCAACCCAGAATTCAGAGTCATGCCACTTTAAGATGTTTTGCAACTGTTTTATACTTGTGTTTATGGTTACTGGATTTTAAATTGATTTATTTCTTCTTGCGAGCTGCCTTGGTTTCCAATCGGCAACCCTACCTCACAGGGTTGTTGGAAAGACTCCATATAACCACACACTGGAGATGTAAAAATACATACACCTCATATAATAGTTTATTGTCAAATCCAGTTGGTCATTGCAGAAACTTTTTTAAAAAAACATTAGTTTCCTACCAGATAAGAGCAGGGGCACCTAATTAAGCCCTCTCTAATTGCTTAAAAATAGGATTGGAGGGGAAGAGAAAGATTTACAACACAGTCCTTTACTATGTTCACTCAAAAGTCCCACTGATTTACAGCACAATCCTAACCATGTCTACTCAAAAAGTCCTATATTGAATTCTGTGGGGTTTACTCCCAGGTATGTGAGACTAGCATTGCACCTTTACTCCCAGAAAAGCGAGTATAGGATTAAAGTTTCATATTGGGAAGGTTTTCAAAACAGGCTATGAATTAGACAAATAAACTCCCCTCTTCAACAGCCCAGAAAAAATTAAACTTATCTGTCTCCTTATAATTAGAAAACACATTGTAATCACATCGTAAGTTGCATGTACGTTTTTTAAAAAATTCTGTTCAAAAATTATTTGAAAGACAAAATGCATAGTATGCTATTTTTGCAAATAATTAAAAAACGCCTGCATGTACACTTTTATTGTAATGACAACTGAAATTGTTTACTGTGCATGCCTACTAAGATCCTGCTGTGATCTCCTGTTCTAGATCTCCTGCTTGATTATTATGCAGTCTGCACACAGAGAAAAAGGCACTCTTGCTGCTGATGCTAGCTATAAATTTATTCAACTCATGATGTGCAAATAAGCAGGAAAAGGGAGCTGTTTTCAGGATTTTGCAATGGGTTCTAGCTATTGCCTGGCGGTCCACAAATCCCTCATCAATCACAACCCTAACTTCACTTATTGGCTAAAAACCTGAAAGGGCTGGAATTCGAGCAGCCAGCTATTAGCTCATTTAACAGAAGTTGCGGGAGGGGGGGCAGGGCTAACATTTTGTTGTATATCTCTTGAACCAGACCATCTGGGAACTTTTTTTTTTTTTACATGAAAGCTAAGAGTCCGGAGATAGGGGTGACTCACCCAAAGACCAAGAGAGTACCCAAAAAGCACAGAATTGGTGAGTGAAAACCAGAGAGCTGGCAACCCTAGCAAGTAGAGATTCATTTGAGAGGAAATGAGTGATATGTTTTAGGAGCAGTGGCTTTTGAAGTGCAGGAGGTCATCATGAGAGGCCCCAGAGCCACAATCCCAACCAAGGAGAGCCCCAAAATGCAGACATCTTTGTCAATCCATTCTGTACTGTGGTTGATACCCCAAAGAGCCACAGTCGTAGGGCATCTGCTTCGTTCGACATCTAAGGCCCGCCTCCGAGTACCGACTCATCGAGAAGCTCGGAGGGTAGTGACAAGATCCAGGGCCTTTTCGGTGGTGGCCCCCGAATTGTGGAATAGTCTTCCCGAGGAGGTACGCCTGGCGCCTACATTGTTATCCTTTCGGCGCCAGGCTAAAACCTTTCTATTCTCCCAGGCATTTTAATTCATGTTAAAGTATTTTAATGTTTTAATGGTTTAGTGATCTTAATATTATATTATTGTTATTATGTATCTGTATTTTTATATTTTGTGATTTTTGTTGATTTATTGTATTATCTTATGTTGTACACCGCCCAGGGAGCCGTTGGTTATGGGCGGTTTATAAATGAAATTAAACTAAATTAAACTAAACTAAACTAAACTTGCATGTTGAAGTTTCACAGTTTCACAATCCCTGATAGCTCCAGGTAGGGCTGGAAGAGACTCCCTGTTTGAAACCCTGGAAAGTTGGTGCCAGGACCAATGGACCACTCAGTGGAAGGCAGCTTCTTAAGATTCTTATGTAATATCCAGTTTATTAGGATCAGCTGACAGTCACATCATAATGCGGTGACAAAGGCTGGTGCAGTGGTTGAACTTTTAACTGGGGAGGCCTGGGCTCATATCCCTGATCAGCCAAGAAGTTCACTAGGTGACCTTGGGCCTGAGTCTAGCCTACTTGACAAAGTGGTCATGTCCTGGGCAAGATCTGTCCTCTAACACCCCTCCCCCCCAAAAACGAGCATGCACCACTCTGACTGCATTCACACCATTCATTTAAAGCACATTTACTCTCTCAAAGAATCCTGGGAAGTGTATCTTGTTAAAGATGCTAAGAATTGTAGCTCTGTACTTTATTTATTTATTTATTACATTTATATCCTGCCTTTCTTTCACCATGGACCCCAGGTTGAATGTGCTTTAAATGTATGATGTGTATGCAGCCAAGTGGGGGTGAAAGATGTTGCTCCTAAGTTGCAGAGTGAGAGTCTGTTGGCACAAAGTGGGGCTCAGGTGAGAGACGGAAATTGATATTAGGCAGGCACCATCGCTGTACTGTTTTCAGCCCCCACTAAAAACTATTTTGTTTAAGCAAGCCTATGCAGACATGTCAATTTGACAGCATTTTAATATATAATTCTATTTTCATAATTTATATTTTAAAACTGGTACTTTTATTTAGTTCACTTTAGGCTATCTTATTTTTAATATCTGATTTTATTGGTAATTTTAATGAATATTTACATAAAACTGCTTAGAGGTTTTGACAATTCAGTCGTACAGAAGTCCTGTTCAATAAAATTTTAAAAACAAAAATAAACAATAACCTATTGCTAAGGCCACTGACTTTAGTTAGATGGACGTCCTGCTTTCTTTTCCCAGGTGTTTGGTTAAAGTGGACATTCTAATCCTCCCCACTGCTGTTTAGTTTTCTTTGTTCTAACAACCGTTCCAGCTCGGGCTGATGTGAGTTGTAATCCAACAGATCTGGAAGGAACCAGGTTTGCAAAGATTGCTCTAACCCAGGAATGGGGAACTTGTGGCGCTCTAGATGTTGCTGAACTACAACTCCCATCATCCCTGACCATTGGGACATGCTGGCTGGGGTTGATGGGAGTTGGAATCCAACAACATGTGAAGGGCCACAAATGTGCCCCATCCCTGCTCTAACCAGGGGTCCAGTCAACTGGGGGTCTCAGGGGTCTTAGAACCCTTACTTTTTGGGGAGCAGTGTCCCAGCAGTGTCACTATGTCTTCAGCACCCTATGAGCTAATCAGCCACTGAGAAGAGTCTTCTAACACTCTTTCTTGTCCTTTCCTGCTGATTGGAGCTAGAGTGAAAAGAGGTAGTCAGCCACTGAGAAGGCTCTTTTCAGTAGCTCTCTCTCTTTTCATGCCTCTTGGCTCCTACAGACATCTGCTGTTGTGGGAGAAAGCATTAACAAGGATCTAATTCTCAACCAAGCAAAAAAAGGGGTGTGGCTGTGACTATCTTGAAGGGAACCCCACACTTCTGAATTTGCCACTACTCTACTGGCTGTGGTCATAACATCACACTGGCTCTTGTAGCAACAGAGACCACAAACTGATAAGGTTAATTTTAAATCAGTATTATTTATTCCATTCCATTTCATTCATGAATGGGTTCCCACGAGGCATCCCAAAGCAATTTACAGTATAATAAAAAACGGTGTTTGGAAAGTTCATTTTAAAAAAAGGAATTAGTTCCAATTCTAGTGTACCCCCTCTAAAAAGGAACTAATTCAGTTCCAGTTCAATTCACCATTCATGTGGCCCTCAGCCTTTTCTTCAGTTTTCAGAATTTTACAAGATGCTGTACTAAAGTATAAAATATACCTAAGAAGACTAAGAAAACATCAACGCACAAAATTGTAACGTGAACAATTTATTTTTCCCAACAATTAAGATCTTTACACTTAAACAGCAGCATCACTTTTCAGAGAGGTTACAATGGTAAATACAATAAAACCAAACAGAGAATCAGGTGCAATGAAACTCCTATATATATAAATAGTTGAATTAAGATTCAAATTGAATTAAAAATCACCCAATGTTCCATCACAAAAGGAACTTAATTCACATTCAGTTCACCCAGAAATGATAGGAACTACTGTCAAGTGTAATTCAGAGCTTTTTTTTTTATTTAATTCAGTGAATTAGTTAATCTGAATTCCAGGAATCTGATTTCCAGGCACTGAAAAAACACATATGAAACAGTTACATACATAAAAACAGTTTAAATAGTTGTATTACAGGACAGTTAAGGTAGTTTCCACCACCCCCAGTTTATCTTTAACCAAAAGTGGGGCTAAAAAGCCCACCCAGGATTCTTCTTAAATCAGCACAAGATAAACTGTTGCAGAGTAACAAGGTGGAGCTGAACATTTGGCACTGGTGGTGGGTGCATCGGAGGGAATACTTAGGCCACGATCCTTAGTGTGAGAACATGGCGTGAAGATATGAAGGGTGCAAATAAGTCTCCCTGTTCACAGCTATGAGGTTTTGGAGGGTATGGAATGCCATTTTTCAATCTGCAAAGGGAGTGCCAGCAGTGGGAAGCTGAAGGCTCTTGAATTTAATTTTTAGTTTTTTTCTTACATTCATATCCCACCTTTTCTCTAAGGAGCTCAAGGTGGAGTAAATGGCTCTCCCCCTCCACAATTCATCCTCACAACCACCCTGTGAGGTAGGGTAGGCTGGGAGACAGTGACTGGCCCAAGGTCACCCAGTCACGGCTGAGCGGGGGTGAACCCGGGTCTCCCAGGTCATAGTCCACAGAGCTGGCTGCATCAGCACAGAAGGATGAACCTGGTTCTTTCCGTTTCTCGTTTTCCCTTTCTTAAATTCAGTTCTCTACATTTCTGCAGCAAACTTTTTTAAAAAATCCATACAAAAATTCCTCAGCATTATAGTATGAATTTCTCCTAGTAAACAGATTTTTGTATGCAGTTTTGACGAATACACACATTTTACTTTTTGCAAAGCAGCATCTGCTAATGTAATACAGATTGCTGTAAGCGATTGTCACTGATAATATGCATGCTTCACCCTGATATATGCATTTTTGTATACATTACTTGGCTGGAGAACTGCATTGCAAAATTCAGAAAAGTGTGCATTTTGCAGGATGGCTGGGTTTTGGCTCACATATTGTTTCGGAAAGTGCAAATTAGGTAAGTCTGCCTTTAAATGTGAACTGAATCGAATTTCTCCATTCCTAGCTGCATGTTAAGAATTGTCTTTCCCCACACACACGCACACAAACACACTGTACGTGTGCAGAGAGGCCTGTTTCTGGATTGTCCTGACACAATCTCTTTTCCACACGCTGTGCCAAAAGCGTGCCCCCACCTTCCCTCCCCCTCCTCTCTCTTGCAGGCTTCCAGTATATTTAGCTGTGTGGAACCTTCTACCTTTCCTTATATAGCCGAGGCCAAAAGGATTTCTCGTTCTCCTTATTAATAGGCGGAGCAGAGTTTTGAGGAACCTGCCAAAAATAGCAAGCAAACATTGTATGGTGTGGAGAGTTGGGGGGGGGGGAGAGAGAGAAAGAAAGAAAGGTATGTCCCAGCCTCGTTCTGCTTAAGCAAAGTGTTTTCTCTGCCCCAGAGCATAGCCTTGAAAGGGCCTTCATGTTTGAGTTGTGCGTGTTTTAGACTCTGTGGAAGACGAACAGCTGCCTTCGGCTCCATTTCGTGCTGTCAGTGCTGGGCCCCGTGTAACAAGGATGGGAAAACTGGAGGTAGGCATTAGGATTTTGTAACTTCTTCTGGCGCAGCCTCCTGTTCAAGGGTGGCTCTAAATGCTTTGCAGTATACGCATGCAGCAATCCTGGCAGGTTAGGACACTTCCAGACTGCCGCTGTTTTGCAGGTGGGATTCAATCCCGTGCTAACAAATTCAGGTGGCACGATTAAAGGTGATCTGGAGGTCGCTTCCCCCAAAGATCAGACTTGCACTGAAAAATGTGGAATAACACTTGCTTTGATGCAACCTAGGTCACATCCTTATCCAACATTTAAAGCACCCATATAGCATTTTAAGAGTCATGGGTTCCCCCAAAGAATACTGGGAAGTGTAGCTCTAGCAGGGGTCTCCTAACAGCACTCAGCACCCTTAACAAACTACAGTTCCCTGGATTCTGGGGGGAAATTCATGACTGTTAAAGTGGTCTAAAAGTGCTTTATGCCATCCACTGTTTGGTGCAGATGATCTAATCTTCCACAAACAAATCAGGATAAATGCTCAATAAACAGCCAACATTGTCTAATCTCCCTGCAAACAAATCAGGACAAATACTCACTAAACAGGGAAGTGCCCTGAGTCGCTACTGCATTTTACAAATTGGGGAACTGAGGCTCAGAGCTAGGCAGCTTGACAGAATGATACTCTGGGCCAGCAGGGAGGGCTTTGAACCCCATTTTCCTTTCCTTTCACAGCCTGAGGTGAAGGTCAATGTGCCCCCCACATGCACACTCACTTTCTATGTATATAAGCTGATTGTACTGGGAGCTAACTCTGAATTCAACATTTGCCATGGGACAGCCCTCTATATCTGGCCAGCTTTTGTGTACAGCATGAAAGAGGCACCATCTTGCCTTTGCTTTGCCTCAGGCAGCCAAACGTCTTGGGCTAGCCAAAATTGTCTGGCTTATCTGGTGTCTATAATGAGCACGGGGAGAGGGAGGTTAGTGGCTTATTCTGTGTAGGACCTGGTTTGGGGGATTCTCTTCCTGAAGAAACTTGCCCCCAGCCAGATCAATACTTGTTTATTCTCCAGAGGATTAGTTAATAATCTTCTGTTGTTGCTCCAGGGAGTTTTAGGTTCTAATGCCAATTTAGCTGCAGATTTTTGGAAGATGCATGGTTGTTTTAGTGTGTTTAATTAGCTCATTCGTTAGACTCTTTCTGTATTAACAGTTTTAATACTGTTATACTAATAATACTAATACTAATAATGCTAATACTAATGCTACATAATATTTAATACTAATATTAACAGTTTTAATATAGGAAAACAGCAGGTAGTCTTGCCAAACATGAGGAATTTTACCTGCCCATTCAGTTTTTTTGCCTCGGATTCAGTTTTGGGGATTTCATTGAATGAAATGCCAATACAGGGGTCAATTTTCCATTTCTTTTGAACCCGTATCTGATTTTTCAAAGGTCTGCCCCTCCTTGCTGTATCAAAAGTAATCAAGCCCTGCCCACTTCCTCCACCACGCCCAGGCAAACAAGAAGATCAGGCTGCACCTCCAGAGGTGACCAAACCATCCAAGCTCTACCTCCTGACCTGCCAAAGCCCTGCTAGGCTCCACCCCCTGATCACTCAAAACCCACCCCATGCTCTACTGGCTAGATACTTTTCACATCACAAGTTGACAGCTCCAATGAGTTGGTAGTCCATGGGGCTGATGAAAGTTGTAGTTCAGCAAAGTTTGGAGGGCCAACCCCCCACAACCCACAACCCCTGGCTTGGTGCTAAGGTCTGTCTTAATAGCATGCTGTGGTAGCTTGTAATAAATCTGAACAAAAGAGAAAATCTAAGAATGTAAGAACAGCCCTGCCAGATCAGGCCAGTGGCCCATCTAGTCCAACATCTTGTTCTCACAGTGGCCAGCCAGGCACCCTAATGACAAGCCTGCAAGCAGGACATGGGTGCAATAGCACTCTCCTCACTTGTGATTTCCAGCAACAGGTATTCAGAGGTATATTGCTTCCAACAGTAAGAGCTACTAGCTAGTGGCCACTGATAGCCTGATCCTCCATCTGAAGCACTGTTGTTAGATTCTTGCAGCTGGAAGGTGGCCCTGAGATTTGAACCCCCATCCCTTTCTGCAAGTAGGTAGAATTCCACTGATTTTTCGTTTCTTAGGTTTGAGGGTGGGGGAACAGTGCAGGAAAGGACAGCTATGGATGATTGAGAGGTGGGATATAAGGGAGCCACTTGAACATTGCCCCCAAAGATAAAACACATCACCAAAAAAGAGGGCATGGATTTGCATGACATTTGCACGTGCTTCAACTTATATAGACAGATGCAAATTTAAAGATCAGTTCTATAATCTGAATAGAAATACACAGCAAGGAAGTCTGTGACTTCAAGGCCCTTCCTGTTCTCCTTTCTAATGGTTCGTTATCTTTAAACCGCACTTGGCAGTGGAGACTGGTGGCTCCGATGCCAGTGGGACAGTGAATCTGCTGTTTTTTGGACAGCTCCTTGAAAGTTCAGACTAAAACCCGGAGCAGATTCACTGTCCCACTGGCATCGGAGCCACCAGTCTCCACTTTTGGACTGCATAGCCTTTCAAATAGAGGAGGCCTTCGAATACAGAACTGGAAATCACTGTCATGGACATACTACTGGGATGTCAAACGGTGCCTGATCAGGAGGCCAGCTCTTGCCTACTGCCTGCACAGGCTTCAAGTCCATCCAGGTCTCTCAGTGCAAAATATGTCTGCTTTTGATTAAAGGCACTATGTTTTGGAGCTAGGTGAGGTGATGGAGGCCCAGTTGGGTTTCAGCAGCAGCATTTCACAGCTGTGGTCTAAGGGTGGGTGAGAAGTTTGATTCAGTTCATATTTAAAAGTGAATGTATCAAATCTGCACTTTCCAAAACAATATGAGAACCAAAACACAGGCATCCTTCGAAATTTACACTTCTCCAAAATTTGTGATGCGTTTCTCCAGCCAATTGGTGTTTACAAAAATGCATTATATTAGAGAAAAGTGTGCATAAAAATGAATATATTAGTAAAAATAACATGCATTATGTTAAGGAAATTGGAAAAATGTGTATGTTGGGCAAAACTGCTGATGAATTTTCATGCTGATTTTTTTAAATAAAAATTTGCAAATTGCTGCATTAATATGGAGAACTGAATTTAAGATTGGAAAAATGAGAGCATGAGAGAGAACTGAAGTAGACAAAGCCTTCCATCCCTACTGTGGACCAATCACACACACACTTTGCAGGAGATGCCTAGACTCACAGCTGGTGGGTCAGTGTCTCGAGGGAGAGAACATGCAAGAGAGTTCTACTTCAGCCAAGACACTGATGAAGAGAAACAAGAAGCACCAGCATCTTGGAGTTTCCTTGATGTTCCCTCCCATCAGCAGTCCCATCCACAGCCGCTCTCACTTATTCACCGCAAGCAGAAACAACCATTTTGTCTGCCACTAACTCAACCCATACTTATAAGCTTGCAAGTGGGATCCTTGCAGCAACAAAAGTGACACTATATCACCCCTATGCCCCTAAAAAAGAATGCTCCTGACTAGGGTGCCAGTCAGCCATGCCCCCCACCAGAGCTTGGAAAAGTTACTTTTTTGAACTACAACTCCCATCAGCCCAATCCAGTGGCCATGCTGGCTGGGGCTGATGGGAGTTGTAGTTCAAAAAAAGTAACTTTTCCAAGCTCTGCCCCCCACAACACCCAGGTACTATAAGCTGTAAGGGGCTCAAGCAGGCCAAGTCACACTCTCCCCTTCCCCAAATTTCCCAGTTTTCTTCTCAAACCAAAACTCAACATGCTGTCGATTCTGGAGGCTGCTGAGCATCCTCAGTCTTCACGTGGCCACTCACTCCGGACAGTGGTGGCTCCATGTCAGTGGGGCAGTGGAATCTGCCTTGGGCTTTAGTCTGAACTTTCATGGAACTGTCCAAGGTGCTGAAGCCAGAGCAGATTCCACTGCCCCACTGACATGGAGCTACCAGCTGCCACTGACTCCTGAAGAAGCGTGCCCTTGACCCTGCGCTCTACAATAACCACCGCCCAGTCATGAATATCCCCTTCTTGGGCAAGGTGGTGGAAAGCGTGGTGGCGGAGCAGTTGCAGGAGTTCCTGGAGGATACAGACCATCTGCATCCATTTCAGTCTGGGTTCAGGTGTGGGTTTGGGACTGGATCAGCCTTGGTCTCACTGATGGGTGACCTCTGTGGAGAATGGGACAGGGGGAATGTATCTCTGCTCCTTCTGGATCTGTCTGTGGCTTTTGATACCATTCACCACAGTATCCTACTTGACCAGCTCTGTGGAATGGGTACTGGGGGCACTGACTTACAGGGTTGTGTCTAGAGAACGGGGGATTGTGTCTGGTTACGCGAGCTTTGGGTCATGGGGTACAACCCTGTAGTCAATGCTATTTAACATCTATATGAAGCCATGGGGAGCAGTTATTAGGAGTTTGGGAGCAGAGTCATCAGTATGCTGATAAAACATAGCTCTATTTCTCCATAACAGGTGAGTTAGGAGAGGCTGAATATAGTCTAGAATGATGATGCAGTTGTGGAATGGATGAGGGCTAATAAACTGAGCTTGGACTCTGGAATGATGTAGGCTCTATAAATCGGTGCTTCCAGTGTCCTGAAGATTGGCCTGTTCTGGATGGGGTTGCTCTCCCCCTGAAAGAAGTGGTGTGGAATTTGGAAGGGCTCCTGGATCCATCTTTGTCACTTGAAGCCTTGGTGGCTAGTAGTGCCTTTTACCAGCTATGGCTGATGCACCAACTACAGCCATTCTTGAACAGAGATAGGCCACATTCACACCAGACATTTATTCCACTATTATTCCACTTTAAATACATACTCATGGCTTCCCCCAAAGAATCCTGGGAAGTGTGGTTTGTGAAGAGGGCTGAGAGTTGTTAGGAGGCTCCTATTTTCCTCAGAGAGCTACAATTCCCTGAGTGGTTTAACAGTCAATCCCTCTTCCCAGGGGACTCTGAGAATTTGTAGCTCTGTGAGGAGATAAGGAATCTCCTAACAACTCTCAGCACCCTTCACGAACTACACTTCCCAGGATTCTTTGGGGGAAGTCATGACTGTTTAAAGTGGAATAATAGTGGAATAAATGTACAGTGCGAATGCAGCCTTTGTCTGGCTACGGTGATTATGCACTGGTAACCTTAAGACTTGATTATCGTAATTTGCACTCTATGTGAGACTACCCTTGCACTTGGTCCAGAAGCCCCAGCTGGTGAAAAATGCTGTGGCTAGACTATTGATGGAACAGATTCCCACCAGCATATAACTCCAGTGCTCAAATTCTTGCACCGGCTGCCTATATGTTACCAGGCCAGGTTCAAAAATTTTGTATTAGTTTACAACTTGGGTCAAGGATATCTTAAGGACCGCCTAATCCCTTATATCCCAGCCTGATAACTGAGATCTTTGGGAGAGTCTCTGTTGATGGTCCCCCAGGGCTCAGATGCACGGCCCGTAACGACTAGAAGCCATGCATTCAGTGTAGTGGGCCCAATCCTGTGGAACTCCCTCCTGACCGAGATTAGATAGGCACCCTCTTTGTCGAACTTCAGGCACATGAGCAAGACTTCCTTGTTCCAGCTGGCAATTTAAGGTATGTTTGGTTTTAATGTTAGTTTTTATAATAAAATTTCATGGTTTTAGTGCTTCATTTTCTTTTTTGTTTTGGGGTACACCGTTTAGAAATGTGAATAATTAAGCAGTATATAAATGTTCTAAATCAAATAACTGGGCTGTTTCGATGCTTTTTGCCCCCTTAGTGTCCCCCCCCATTTTTTGTACTTCTTCAAGCTTTGGCGTCCCCACAAACATGCTGATCCCTCCCTCAGTTGCCCCATTTGGGCTCCAGTCCCATCAACACTCCCTCAGAAGGATGAGCTAAGACGCCGCCTCTGGCAGCTGGTTTTGAGCATCACAAAAGGGCAGCAAATTCTTCATTGCACTCTGTATTTTTGCCATATTTTTCCACTCAGGGAGCTGTATTTGCCGCCTTTTCTGTCTCAGGTGCCAAAATCAGCCAGGCTTAGATACTACATGCCTTGACAAAGGCTACCTTCACACCAAGACATTTATTCCACTATTATTCCACTTTAAACAGTCATGGCTTCCCCCAAAGAATCATAATTTCTAAAGGGTGCTAAGGGTTGTTAGGAGACGCCTATTCTCTTGTGGTTTAACAGTCATTTCCTCTTTCCAGAAAACTCTTGAGAATTGTAGCTCTGTGAGGGGAACAGGAGTCTTCTAGCAGCTTTTAGCACCCTTCACAAACTGCGCTTCCCAGGATTCTTTGAGGGAAGCCATGACTGTTTAAAGTGGAATAATAGAAGAATAAATGTATGGTGTGACTTGGCCTTAGGTTGTGTACATGCCATACATTTAAAGCATATAACTTCCCCCAAAGAATCCTGGGAAGTGTAGTTTACCCCTCACAAAGCTACAGTTCTCAGCACCATTAATAAACTACAGTTCCCAGGATTCTTGGGAGGGGGAGTCGTGTTTTAAACCTATAATGTACAGTACATGCAGCCTTAGGGAGTGTGGAGGTACCATTTGCTCTTCTACCTGAGGCAACTAAATGTCTTGGGGTGGCTTTGATGGTGTTTTATTCCTTGGGTAGGAGGGCAGAGGTGCAGTGCCTCCTTCAAAGCCACCATAATTCAGGGCCTATCTGAACAAAATGGCCGCCGTCCTCATCACAGTATCTGTGTATTCTTGACCAAAAAGTATATATATATACTGTGTGTGTGTGTGTGTAAGAAATGCTGTTTTCTTACATAACAGCAGGGCAGCATATTCTAGTAGTAGGAAGTGTACTGTTATGTTTTCTTCAAAGATTGATCACTGGCATTTTCATGTATTTAAATTTTGGGACACTTCCCTTTCCCGAAAGAGCCTGATTTTATCCAGGCAGCAGTAGCTATTTTTCTGGATTACCTTGACACAAGTGGGAAAGCTGGCAATCCCTTTGAAAGGGCTGGGCATACGTTTTGGTCACTACAGGTTAAAAAAAATGTGGCAGTGCTGCTAAGCTTGAAACAACTGCATGACTGGCAACAAGCAGGAATTCAGTCAGTGAAGGCTTCCCTGTTGCTCCATCTCCCTGCTGGGAATTGCTGCATCAGTTGCATTTCTGTCTGTTATGCAACTGTTGAAGACACAGGTGCTCTTCCAGAAAAAAGAGACAACCTTAGTTGGAGATCTGGCTCACTGTCTGTTGTCCAAAACCCAGTGCAGCCCTGTAGCCAGCCTTCCTTGTTAGGTGGGGCAGCCACATTTTTAGGTGGGGCATTGGGGGGGCTGCATAGTGCCGGCCAAATCCCGCCCCCCACTCACTGGTGGAGAGGATGTGAGGGCCAGTCCAGGGGAAGGAAAAGGCAGTGACCTTCCCCCTCACTCCTTCTACATGTTGTGAGTGTGTTAACTTACATAATGGGCTACATAAAGGTCAAGTTAACAGAAAATCTAGTATGAATGCCAGGAATTAAATAACTGGCATATTTTTTGTTTCATAAGAAAAAAAGATGCACTGAATAATGGAATACAAAAGGAGTTAACTCCTCCTAGAGCAGCCTTTCCCAAACAGTGTGCCTCCAGATGTAGTTGGACCACAACTCCCATCAGCCTCAGCCAGCATTGCCAATGGCCGAGGCTGATGGGAGTTGTGGTCCAACAACATCTGGAGGCACACCGGTTGGGAAAGGCTGTCCTAGAGGGTCCCTCCTTCTAGTCTTATTTGTGACCTTTTGATTTTCCTTCCTGTTGGACAGTCAAGGGGGGGGATTTAATTGGTTGCTATATAAAGGACTAACTAAGCAATTGGAAACTAATTGTGGAATGCAATTGGAATTTTTTTACTAGTTGCTAGAAACCCCTAGATTTTTCTGCCTAGAAACCCCAAAAAGGCCTCATGATGAGCTGCACAGTTCAGGTCTAATCAGCAATTAGGCCTGAGTTGCAGACTAGGTGGCTGGCCAGCCAGCTAACTAACTACGTGTGCACAGCAGTGTTTCTATTCCTCTAGGGCTGTTTTCATCTTTTGCCATCAAGTACAGAAACAGAAGAAAAAATAGCCACCATGATTGTAAGTATAGCGAGTGCTTTAAAAGAGTAAAGGGTAACTTAGGGTAGACACTTTTTTCAGATCACTTTATTTCACCCTTTAGCAATAAGCACCCAATTCTGCTCTATTCATCATAACTGCAGAATTAACAAACTCTTACTTCTTACTGTGGGCAAACAAACATGCTTCTTTGTTGATGGCTGGGTAGAGAACACAACTGAAACTGAAACAGAAAAGCAAAGCAAAGAGAAGTCCAAAGGGTGGAATCTAACTCTGCCCATAATACAAACTTCTAATATTTAACTCTTCAAGGGTCATGTTATTATACAGGCTGGGTTTTTTTCCAGGTTCACTTAAGTAATTATAGGGTGATTGTGATCATGAAAAATCCACCCTCAGTCAAGGAAAGTCTTGAACAGACTTTTGGGGGCTCTTCCAGAAGAGGCTTTTATTGTGCCCTCGCTGTGCCTTATTCACTGAAATTTTCAGAGGGTCTTATTCTTAAATTGCTTCTGTTCTTCAGACATTCTTTAAATGGAGGCTGTCTATTGTCTATCATGTCACAAATCAAAAAGACAATTTTCCAAAAAACTTCTAAGGGGGTGTTAAAGCACAGCTCAGGAGGGGACAGCACACTCATTTGCTCCACCCTTGCTACAGGGCTGATGCCGCTGCCTGGTAACTCCACCACTGCGACATTTCTCTCATCTCAATCCTTTCATTGCCATTTTACATATTATGCAAATTTGTATGAATGCACATACATCAAAAGCACCACTGTACATAAGTAAACAGGATGATATCTCCCATTTGTGTACCCCCAGCGGAGGCTGGTCCAGTTAGAACTATTGGGGCACAGCCCTCCCAAAGAGAATCTCAAGCAATTAAAATCTCAGAGCTACACACTCTTTCCTGCCCCACGCACGTTTTATTATTTCTTGAATTTACAGAGATTTGCGAGGGCATTTATGTCAGTCTCCTGTTCTCTGGCCAGTCAGCTCTCTGCACGAGTCAGCTAATCCTAATCCAAAAATGTAGCTATGGCAAAGAGGTTCCTCTGTGCACTGCCTGCCTGTCAGCCCTACTAGGAAGGCTCCTACTCCATCTGTTGTTATGAGTCTTCTGCAGCACAGCCAGTATAGATGACTGGGGGGATCAGGCCTGAATCAGGCCTACTTCAAGAATAGTCCTATCTGTTTTACTGTTGTTGTTGTTGTTATTATTATTGTTATTGCCTGGCCTTCACCCAAAGGTCACAGGGTGGGTCACAACAGTTTTAAAATATATCATTAAAAACAGTTAAAAACAACCTAAAGTCACATTACAAAAACAGGGTGGGTCCTAAAAATATACATCTCAGGTATCATATTATTATTTAAATGTATTGACATAGCACCCTTAGCCTGGTTCTGAGCACGCTCAGAGCTATTTCCCTGAAGGCCAGATCTCTTTATAGGTAACTACAGAAGCTTTCTTGTGTTTGTGATCTGGCTCTAGAGTGAGCAAGCAAGCAAGCAACAGTGAGTCTCTTTCTATAATATAATTTTTGTACTTAATCATTTTGCATTTATTTTTGTGAATTGGGAGGATAAATGATGGATGGCTTGCGTATGTGCTGCATCAAACTCTGTGTTAACCATTTCCCTGCATTCACTCTTTAAAAGCTTGGTGTGGGGCATGTTGATCTGAGCCACTTGCAATTCCAGAGTATTTTTCAGAGTATTTCCAGAAAAGGTGTGTGAATCTACTTCCAACAGACCCCTCCCTTACTTTAAGTTCAGAATATCTTGAATGCAGAGGAAAATGCATGGTGCCATTATTTCTAGCTTGATTTTTGGTGAGTTTTGTCAGTAACTTCTAAAATGAAAAGTTTGGGCTTTATGCCTGTCTGGCTATAACTCCACATTCTCCCAAAACCTGGAAGATATTCTTCCTAATTTCAGACATAACAGAGTCTATGATTAATCTGGTGTGATGTACTCTGCACATGAGCAGAGATTATTACTTCACATTTTCAGGACTGAGCTATGCATTGCAAATATGTTCTGCTTTGCTCTGATGTGCCCTGGCTTAAGTGAATATTTTGTCTGTTGGCTGGATTACTGTGTTCTTTTAATTTAGAGAAAAAGGTGTTTTGGATAATGAAAATTTAAATTGATTATTTGGGGGAAGAAAACTGCATGCAACTGAAAGCAAGTATTACATTTTAAGAGTTGTGTGTTTCGTTTTTTGGCAATGGATGTGTAGATGTAATCAATACATGAATTCAAAAACTTATGTCATGTGGTATGGCTTAATTTATAAATAAGCCATGTGTAGAGTCAATCTTGTCTGAAATCATACTTGCTCTCTTATATGGAAGCTCTTCCATTGGCCAGAGATGTGCAGAGAACTGACATATTTTTAGTGAGGAGACAGTGGCATTCTGCACATGAGTAATGGCACACTTTCCTAAATACGTCCTGCAGAAGTCCTACTGTGATGAAAACAGCAAGTTTAAAAATTGCAGCCCTACCAAGTAAAAATATTACCAGCTACCAATGGATAGGAACATAGGCAGCTGCCTTATACTGACCCCATATAGCTCAATATTGTCTACACTGACTGGCAGCAGCTCTCCAGGATTTCAGACCAGGTTCTCTCCCAGCCCTACCTGGAGTTGCTGCAGATTGAATCTGGGACTCTGCCAGTAAAGCCAGATGCTTTACCACTGAACGACAACCCTTCCCTTGGGAACAGAATGATGTCGCCGACAGTCAGCAGATAAGCCCCTTAACAGGTCTGGGCCCTGGAGGTTGCCCAGTTTCATCAGTCTCCGTGGCACTGACTGGCCGTGCCCAGACCCTTGTTGTCTGGTGAAGGCATGCATGTAAATACAAGCTGTTTTTAACATTCCCACTTAATGAGGCAAAATACTTCAGGCTTGCCTGGGACCAAAAAGGCAACCAACCACTAGAGAGAGGTAATCATATCTTTGCATGTGTTGGCGGAATCTGGAAGGCAGAGCCCTCCCCCCCCCCGTAGTTTGCATGCCCATGACAATATTAGCTGGTTAATAAAGACACCAAGGATTTCATTAGCATAAGTCTGCACAAACTTCCATTGGTTGACATCTGGGAAGTGTGTGTGTGTGTACACGCGCGTGCGCCTGGGGGTGGGCAGGTTGGTAGCACCAATTATTATTTTGGTTTTTTAAGTTGGGGGCAGAAGCTGAAGAGGGACCTCCCCCCCTCCTAAAAAAAAGTGTGTTTAAAGAAGCTTCTTCATTGATGGGGAGGGAGGGAGTGTGGGGGAGAGCCCTCTCACCTCCTTTGCACCTGGAAACCCCTGCAAAGCTCAGCTTGCCTTCTGTTTTTTAAATCCCTCCCCTTTTTTGCAAGGAAGGAACTTCTCAAGCTGAACTGAGAGAGGCTTTGCTGCTGCTGTGCTGCTGCTGCTGCTGCTGCTGCCGGCTTCCAGAGAACAGAATGCAGAATGCGAGAGATGTGCAGGGAGTTTTTTTCTGTGGCAAAGTCAAGAAGACCATCAGAGCATCGGTTGAAGGGGAGAGAAGAGAGGTCTTGGCAGGCTCCAGGGCACCATCCCATAGGCCCATGCCCCCCCCCACCAGAGAGGATGGGAAATCGCCTCCAGGTCTGTAAGTGATGCTGAGGGGGGAAAGCAGCAGAAGGAAAGAGATGGGCACTGCAGAAGAGTTGGGCGTGTTTAACCTTCACCAGTAGAGAGCTGGTGTTGTGAAGCTTGGGCAACCACAGAGGCACCTTTTGGAGGTTGCCGCAAGTATGCAAATAGTGGAGGATGAGAGATGAGATGAGACACCCCCATCCCTTCCTCCTTCCCTCCCCCAGACATGTTGGATCTGGCACCATCTGCCATCTTTGCAAGGGTGTGTATGTATGTTGGGGGGGTTCTTTTGGGGAGGCAGGGGAAATCTATCAATATCCCAGGAGAAAAAGAATGGGATATGGCCTCTAGTGAGAGCTGCAATTTTCTTTTTTCCGTTGGTCCAGGACGGAGAATCTCTCTAGGGGTTTGGGAAGAATTAGGGTCAGCAGAGGGAGTTTGTCAAAATGCTGAGAAAAAGGGAGCGGTGGTTTTTAAAAAATGATCCTACCAAGCTTGTGTGTGTCCCTCTCTCTTTTTCTCTGCACTGGGGTACATTATATAGAGTTTGCCAGAGGAAAAGTGTCACTGAGTAAAGCACGCAGATAAAGTGTCCAGTCACATTGAGGTCTGTAACTTTTTGGGACTTCTTGTCTCGAATCGAGTGTGGAAAGCAAACACCTTTAGTGGATTTAAGGGCAGTGCCATTCTCTCAGCCCCAACACAGATGGACTAAAAGAAGGAATCACCCTTGTTAACCACAATAATACAATCCTGCCCCCATCAACCCTGTCCTGACACCAGAAGTGCAGAACCTGCCAGTCTTTGTCAGGGCAGGGTGTGTATTACTTTTGGGAATCCTAGGTCTAAAACCCTGGGAGTGTGTTTGTGTGTGCGTGCGTGCTAGTACTGTATACATGCCCAATGACAAAAACTTTTATCAGAAATGAATATTGTGTGTGTGTGTTGTTTTAAGATCTTTATAATTTTATATATTGTGCCGCCCTGGGCTCCTGCTTGGAGGAAGGGCAGGATATAAATCAAATAAATAAATAAATAAATATTTACTGCATGATTCTTTCTCCCATAATCCAAAAACGCAAACAGAACACTAGGCCTGGGCTGTTGCAGGGGGCAGGCACTGAGCTTCTAGACGTTTCATGCCAGCCTCTAGATTTTTAACATATATTTTCTAGCCTGGTTTGACACTCATAGGCAAAAGGTGGATGCTCTGAAGTGAGAAGGAAAGTGATGGAGGTCTGTCAAGCAGCTGAATTTTGATCTGTTTTGCTGGATCAGTTGTAACTGTTCCAGCTAAAATTAATTTTTGGTTGGGTTAAGGGGACAAAGTGGATAGGGTTTTTTGGTTTTTTTTAAACTTCCTAACCCAACAGACCTTGTTGATTTAGAGCAGGGTGTGGATTTGAAGAAGTTCCAGACTTATTTTCTTGAAGGCTCTGTGCTCTTTTTTTTTTTAAATGTGTTCATCTGATAAAGTGGCTAATGCAGTCACTTTATAATGGGATCGATGGAGCTGGCGAAGAGGGGGGAGGGGCAGAGGCAGGAAGTGGGCCAAGCAATGGCAATGAGTAGCGAAACTTGGAACATCTCTGTTAAGTGAGTGGCTGCAGAACCCCTGGGTCAGAGCTGGAAGGAGCTGGGATTAAAAAGCGAGAGACTTCCTTTTATAGAAAATGCTGGGCAGCAAAAAGAGTGTATGTGTGTGTATGTGCGTGTCTCTCCATCCAATCTGCTTTTGGCAGGTTCCCCAAGAAACTTCATCAGTGCCTTGGCTTGGCTGAATTCCCTCCTGCTCCACACGCTACTGAACCCCAGTCCCAACATTCTTGGGCTGCATCCTCAGCTGAGCCGAATCAACAAATCAAACTCTTCCCCAAACTAGACACTAGGCTGTCCATCCCTGCCCTGCCTCCTTATTTCTGCTCACAAGTCTCAACCTCAGCCTCTGTGTTAGGCACAACAGACAACTACAAAAGTGCAGGCCTTGAAATGTGTCAGCAGCATAGGGCCTTTTCATACGTGCCTTGGGTTTCCTACACTCGACAGGAAGATAGGGAATTGCCTTATACCAAGTCAGACCCATCGATCCATCCAGCTCAGTGCTACCTACACTGATTGGCAGCAGCTGTCCAGGGTTCCTGGCAGGAGTCTCTCCCAGCCTTACCTAGAAATGCCAGTGATTGACCCTGGGACTTTCTGCACTCAAAGCAGGTGCTCTGTCACTGAGCTTCAGGCAGCCCTTCCCCAAGTGAAGGTAAATGACTGGCAGCTGAATGTATTGTTAAGAGGTCCCCAATTCTCCCAAATGGTTAGGAGCTCAGGGGTAATGTAAATGTAAATGTACTGCCTTCAAGTCAATTCTGACTTGTGGTGACCCTATGAATAGGGTTTTCATGAGGCTGAGAGGCAGTGACTGGCCCAAGGTCACCCAGTGAGCTTTATGGCTATGTGGGGATTCGAACCCTGGCCTCCCAGGTCGTAGTCCAACACCTTAACCACTACACCACACTTATCTATCTAATAATACCTAGTCATCCATCCATTTGCACTTCCATGCAGCCATTGGTTGTTGACTTGGTTCTGCTCATACATTGATGTTTGTTGCAGCATCCACTTGTTGTAGTCCTCATCAAAATGTCATCCCCTCCCCCAAATTTAATCCAGATTTACCATTTCCATGGTACGTGGCTTTTTAAAAATTATTATTCCTCAGATTTTCCACAGGATCAATGAATCCAGATTAAATGGGAAGGAAATATGGGGCAGCATTTTGATAAGGATGATGTTGTGTGGATGCTGGCCTGGTGCACAACAAATTGTCGCGGTGGAGGTGCCCTGCATATCTGTCCTGCGCTTTATATATATACGTGCATGTTACTTCCGAAAGCCCAAGGCACCTCCTTGCCCTGAGAGCCTTACAATATGTGGATTCGATACAGGGGGAGATTCAGAATAAGTACGGGGCATGGAAGCCGGGCTAAATGTAAATGGCATATATTTCAGTTATGCATAGTTAGGGATAGTTATCCCATAGTTAGGGAGAATTTCGGTTCTCTCAGTTTCTCTTTTCTGATGTTAAATTCAGTTCTCCACATTTCTACAGCGATCTGCAATTTTTTTTAAAAAATCCTCATGAAAATTCTCCACCATTTTAGTGCGAATTTCTCTAAATAAACACATTTTTGTAGGCAGTTTTGAGTAAAGTTATACGTTTTTGCAAGCCATTTCTCATCACATCATGCCTTTTTGCATGTTATTTTCACTCATGTATTCATTTTTATGCACACTTTCCCCTAATATATGCGTGTTTGTGTTGTTTAGTTGGCGAACTGCATCCCAAAATTCTAATAAATGCGAATCTCAAAGGATGGCTGTGTTTCTGTTCTCATATTGTTTCGGAAATTGTGAATTTTATAAATGCTGCTTGAAAAGCAAACTGAATCGAAATTCTCACCCATCCCTACGCATAGATAGGCTTACTTACAGCAGCACAGGGGTTGCCAACCTTTAGGAACATAGGAAGATGCCTTATCCTGAGTCACACTATTGGTCCAGTTGCTCGGTGTTGTCTACACTGACTGGCAGTGGCTCTCCAGGATTGCAGACAGGGAGTCTGTCCCAGCCCTGTCCGTAGGTGCTGGGGACTGAACCTGGAACCTTCTGCATACAAAGCAGATGCTCTGCCTCTGAGCTACAGTCCGTCCCCTTTCTGGGCCCGAAGCACATTTGCAAAGCAGAGAAACTGCGGTGGACGCACACACAACGCACCCTGCAACCAACCACACACCAGAACGTATTCTGTTGGCTAGGGGATCCCATGGGCACCAAGTTGGCGACCCCTGCAGTCGTATATGGGAAACTACGGGGTTGTGCCAAAGGCTTTGTGAAAAGGTGAGGTTTGAGGAGGGATTTGAAGTAAATAAGAGGTGTAGCATCATGCAGGTGTTCAGTGCAGCAGTTCATAGGAACCTAGGAAGGTGCTTTATACCGAATCAGACCCATTGGTCTATCTAGCTCAGTTTCATCTACACTGATTGGCAGCGGATCTCCAAGGTTTCAAACAGGGGTCTCTCCCACCCTTACCTGGAGATGCCAGGGATTGAACATGGGACCTTCTGCATCCAAGGCAGATGCTCTACCACTGAGCTACAGCCCTTTTCCATCTGGGCAGCAAGGGAGAAAGGACGGGGCCTTTTGAAGGAGCAGGAGAGCTTCTGAGGGTGAGGGTGGTGGAGCTGGAGAAGCGAAAGTCCCAGGCAGGGGACAGCTGGGAAACCTAAACTCTTCCAGATGCTGTTGAACCCCATGTCCCATCAGCCCAAGCCTGTATGGCCCATAATCAGGAATGATGGTAGTCCAGCAACATCTGGAGGTTCCTCATCCTTGGTTTATCAGACTAGAAGAGCAACAGAGAGATAAGGAGGAGGCATGGCCAAAGGAGGGCGAAGGGGAGGAGTTTGGGCTGGATCCAAGACCAGACAGGAAGCAAACGCGGGGATTTATGGAGCCACAGCCCATGGTCTAAGCGGGAGGTGAATGATTTTGGCAGCAGAAAACTAGACAGAGGAGAGGAGAAACGGGGTGCTTCAGGTGACGTATTTATTGAATATTCACCCTGATTTGTGTGCAGGGACACTAGATGATTTTGACTAATGAGCACTCCATTCTGATTTGTTTGTGGGGAGATTAGATGGCATTGAGTCAACACCTGTGTTATCCCACACTTTCCAGTACATTTCCCCTTTACTTTCCTTATTGCGCAAAGTCCAGTCTTTTGGTGAAGCAGGTTAGTTGTGCGGGGGGTCCAAATAAACTTTAACTGAGCTCCCTTAATTTCTTGGTGTATGACTGAATCCCATCCGAAAATAGCAACAGTCTGGAGGCAACAGAAAACCAGAAAAGAAAAGATTGCAGTAGTCTAGCTGAGAAATTATTAGGGGTGTGGACTGGAGTTTTCACCAAAAGGGCAGAGAGGAAAGGCAGTATTTTTGGCTGGAGGCTTAGGATGTCTTTGTAATATTTGTTTTATTTACAAACATGCAAATGAGTGAAAGCAGAGAGACTCTTGCAGCAGGCAGCAAAACTGCTGATCCTGCATCAGATTTCCAAAGAGAGCCTCTGCCCCCTCCCCACCAGCTACTTTTAGCTAAGCTCCTTCTCAATATCTCCCAGCTCTCTGCCTGACTTCATTGGCCTCCCAGTTCAAACTGAAAAATCTCAAGCACAGTCTCTAAACCTGAGTTCTTACTAGCTGAAGGGTGTCACCTTCCAAAGGCAGAGAGAGAGAGAGAGAGAGAGAGATTTCCACTCCAGTCTTGGGACCAGATTACCCTGAAAGAGCACCTTCTCCAATATCAACCTACCCAAACCTTAAAATCCTCTTTAGAGGCCTTGCCCCCACCAAATGAAGTGAGACTGGGAACCACCAGGGCGAGAGCGTTGATCACTGCATTCAATGATGAACATTAAGAATCAAGTATTGATGACTGGCACAGGTTTGAGCCAGGTTGGTCTCCCAGTTGCCATGATGTTCTTTCTGAGAAGCAGGGAGTGCAGCCTCTCCTTGCCCCACGTGCCCCCTAAATCTGTTCTGCAGGTTCCCCCAACCCTCCAAAGATAAGCCTACCTTCCCCATTAGGGATGGAAGATAAATTCAGTTCAGTTTGCATTCAAGGTGAACTACCTAATTTGCACTTTCCCAAACAACATGCAAACCGCAACACAGCCATCCTTCAAAGTTTGCCCTTCCTCGAATTTTGCAGTGCAGTTCTCCAGCCAAGTATTGTGTGTGAAAACTCATAGAACAGGGGAAAGTGTGCACAGAAATGCATGTCTCAGTGAAAGTAACATACAAAAACACATGGCTACCAATAGCTCGGGCAGAAGCTTCCCCAAACCTGCTGTAAACCTGCTCCAGTTCAGAAGAAACCTTAAGCCAGATATGGAGAACCTTTGGCCCTCCAAATGTCGCTGAACTGCAACTCCCATCAACCCTGGCCATTGGCCACGCTTGCTAGGGATGATGGGAGTTGTCGTTGAGCAATATCTGGAGGGCCAAAGGTTTCCCACACTTGGCTTAAGCCATTAGCCCTCAACAACCGAGGTAACTGAGGTTCTGTTTTGTTGTGAGTTTTAAAGAGATCCTTAGCTCTGAACACTGTCAGATGCTGGCCCCAAACATGTCCCCAAGGCCATATCTAGGTCAGGGGTATCTGGTGCAGATGCCAAGGTTGTTTGGGAAGGTCCAGCAGTAGTTGAGAAAGAAAATCTGTTGCTGCTTTTGACAATCTCTAGAACTGACCATGCCCATTTAATGCAGGACAGGGAAGAGGCACTGCCTGCGCTTCGCATCTCTGTGTTATTGCCCATGGTGGCATTATTAGGTTATCTATTCTGAGGCCGTGTGCCATTTTAGTTTAGAAAAAAAGGGTAACTTTGGCTGTGTATACAGCATACATTTAAAGCACACATATCCCAAGAATCCTGGGAAGTAGTTTGTTAAGGGTGGGGTATAAACTACAGCTTCCAGGATTCTTTGAGGGGGAGTGCTTTAGGAATTTCCTCCCCACAGAGGTGTGTTTGGCATCTTTATTATATTGTTTCCATCATATGCTAAAAACACACCTCTTTACCTTGGCCTTTGACACCTGAGCAGAGCTTGGAAAAGTTACTTTTTTGAACTACAACTCCCATCAACCCAATCCAGTGGCCATGCTGGCTGGGGCTGATGGGAGTTGTAGTTCAAAAAAAGTAACTTTTCCAAGCTCTGCACCTGAGATATATGTTTTCAGGACTCACCCTATTCCTGTGACTGTAATTTGTTTAATCTGTTTTTACTATTGAATTTTAAATTGTTGTGAGCCACTCTGGGACCTGATGGTGAAGGGCGGGTAAGAAGCATGCAAAAAAGAGAGTATAAAATGTGTATTTTAGGTTAAAATACTTTTAAATATGTTTCTTGTGATAAAATGCATACCAGAAATATTACTTTTTGTGGGCTTTTTTAAAAAACCAGCATATTATGCAGATATATCTTGAGTGCAGCTGTTCATGCATTAGTTACCTCAATGGGACTATCTCTGAGGTTGGTCCAGACACTGCAACTAGTGCAAAATGTGGCACCTAGATTGCTTATGAGGGCAAACTTCTGCCAGCATATGACACCTTGTTTGTGGGATTTGCCGTGGCTGCTGCTGAGCCAAGTTCAAGGTGCTGCCACATATAAAGCCCTATATACCTCAGGACCAGGTTGCTTGAGATAGCAGCTAATCCCTTATATACCTAATAGAACACTGTGATGTGCAGGGGAGCTTCTACTGCAAGTCCCAAATATCTCAGAAGCTTTCTCCACAGTGACTCAGAGCAGGGCTTTCAGCAGGGCTGCCCCTATTCTGTGGAACAGCATCCCTGTCAAGATACTAGGCGCCCATTATCTGCACTTCCCAGAATCGACTGAAGAAATTTCTGTTCCGACAAGCTTTTCCAGGTATTTACTTTGTTTTTGTTTTTAAATTGATCTGATGTTATCTTCTGTGTTGTTTTGAACTGTTACTTTTAGTTGTTTATATTGCTACATACAGAATATGCAGAAGGCAATTCAATTCAAGACAGACAGACAGACGTAGTCGTCCGGAATCACAGCGGGTCATAGACCCATAACTTTTTGGAGAGCAGAGTCTCAGCCAGGTTCCTATGTATCAGCCAATCAGCATGAAAAGGGATCATGTTAGCCACTGAGAAGTCCTTGTCCTTTCATGCTCATTGGAGCCAGTCAGAATGAAAGGACATCAGTCAGCCACTAAGAAGACGTTTCTCAGTAGCTAACACGCACCCTTCCCTTTCATGATGATGGGCACCTAGAAATGTCTGTTGTAGTGGAATGTGGACTTGTGAGATGACAAGGAGAACAAGGGAGAGGGAAAGTGAAAAAGGGGGCATGGCTGTGAGGTAGTGTGGCATGACTATCAAGAATGGACCCTGCACTTCTGAATTTGCCACTACACAGACAGACAGATAGACAGACAGACAGACAGATAGGAACTGAATGGACTTACGAATGAACACGTGAGAAACTGATACAAGCCAGAACCAGCTGATCCATCCACCACTGTTAATATGGAACCTCCATGTTCAGGGATAGTATACCACTGAATATCAGCTGCTGGGGAGGACTGTTGCCTTCATGCAGGCTTTCCTGAGGCATTTGGATAATCATTGCGGGGTCAGGATGTTATAGATCCAGAACCCACATTAAGCCCAAACGTGTATTTGAAAAACTCATTTCATAATTTCCCCCCATATGTATCTATTTAGCAAGATTTATATACTGCTTAATAAAAAAATTCTCTAAGCTGTTTACATAAAAAGATCTAAAATATTCATTAGCAGTAGCAATATAAACAAACTTCAATATAAACAAGATAGCAATAAAAACAAACTTCAAAGACAGAATATATAATAAAATTATCAAAATAAAGGTAAATCAACAAATTTTAAAAGCAAATATGCACACAAAATTACATGTATGGGTAGGCTTGCCTAAACAAAAAAGATTTTAGCAGGTGCCAAAACAGCATAACGGAAGCTCTTGCCTACCATTGGCAGGGAGTTCCAGAGTGTAGGTGCTGTCACACTAAAAGGCTGATTTCTCACAAGTGTAGAACAAACATTGTGTGGCCTTTGCATTAGTGCCAGTTCCTCGGATCGCAGCAGTCGAGTAGGTATAGATGGGGTAAGGCAATCCTTCAAGTAAACCAATCCCCTTTTATCTATGAACAGTAACATGCTGAATGTGACCTAGTTTTGTTCACCGCCCAGAGAGCTATTCGCTATGGGCGGTTTAAAAATGAAATAAATAAATAAATAAATAAAAATAAATCAGCCAGTGCAGATCTCTGAGTAGGGGTGTAATATGCTGACACAGTTTCACTCTTGTCAGCACCTCTGCTGCGGCATTCTGCACTAACTGCAGTTTCCAGGCCAAGCACAAGGGAAGCCCCCATTTAGCGCATTGCAGTAGTGCTTCTGCTGCCACACACCTTAGGTCAAGTTGCAACCCAGTAGTGGTTCTCAACCCACTGTGGGTCTAATCCAGCAGGAGGGAGAGGGGGTATGGCTAAGGTGGGGGCATGGCATGGAGAACGCCTCAAAGATCAGCTAGAGAGGCCTTGAAGGCTGCATTTGGCTCCTGGGTCTGTGTTTCCCCATGCCTGTTGTATGGCTTGGATTCAAGAGCTAGAAAGGACTCATTTGGTCTGCTCTGGGCCTTATGCAAACTTGTGTCTGCCCAGACCTAATCATGATGGGTTGGAATCTTTAAAGGATAGCAGAGAAATTATTTTGGTTTGCATTTTAATGTGAAGTACCTAATCTGCACTTTCCAAACTAATATGCGAACTGAAAAGGAGCTATCCTTTGAAATCCACACTTCTACATATCTTGCAATGCAGTTCTTCAACTCAAAAATGTGTATAAAAATGCATGTGATAAGGGCCATCCATACAACTGTACAATGTGCAGTTTATAGCTTTGTGTCCTCATTAATTCACTGTTGTCTGTATGATGTTGCAGGCTAGTACGGATTTTTGCATTCACAAATGCGCATTAGAAATACCATCAAAAAAATGATATGCTTTCCTAAACCAATAATCAATCGGATTAACGTCCGTGTGCTCGGATGCAATGCCACAGACTTTCCTGCAATAGGCAGTCCATGGCATTCCTCCGTCATATGCCAACCCCCTTGTCTTCTTCCCACCCAATAGCACATCCACAGAGATGGGCCTGCATGGGAATAAAAAAAAAGATATACATTTCTGCACTCTTCTGAAAAAAATGTGTGAAAAGCAAACAACTGTTATGGACCAATCACTGAAAAGGGGTGGACTTAGGGGAGTGGCCAATGCTAAAGCGATTTAGACCCCCCAAAAAGCCCACACGTATGGATTTTGCGGTTAGGTATGAATGGGCCCTTGAAGTGCACAAAACTGTGTATATATTAGTGAAAATAACATGCTCTACTGCATTATATTAGGGCAGCCTTTCCCAACTAGTGGGCCACCAGATGTTGTTGGACCACAACTCCCACCAGCCTCAGCCAGCATTGCCAATGGTCAGGAAAGATGGAAATTGTGGTCCAACAACATCTGGTGGCCCACTAGTTGGGAAACGCTGTATTAGGGGAAACTGATTGCAAAAATGTGTACATAAGGCAAAATTGCACACAAAAATTATATATTACGAGAAATATGTAAGACTTTTTGTGTGGTTTTTTTTAATGCAAACTGGTGGGGAACTGAACTAAAGACTGGAAAAAGAAGAAACTGAGAAAAACTGAAATAGACATATTGGCCTATCCCTAGGTTCTACACCTAAAGGAAAAAAACATAGTGCAAGCAAAGGGGAGAACCAATTTCTGCTTTGTGTATGGGAGGGTTCATATCCTGTGTGGCAGAGGCAGTAGAATGGGCAGAGCTTGGAAAAGTTACTTTTTAAAACTAAAACTTCCATCAGCCCCAGCCAGCATGGCCACTGGATTGGACTGATGGGAGTTGTAGTTCAAAAAAGTAACTTTTCCAAGCTCTGAGAATGGGCCAGTTTCTCAGAAATGCAGCCAACAGCATAAGATTGTCTCACTAGATAGAACCCACACAGTCATCTAATCTGACATTTTATCTCTAACAGTCAGCCAGGCACCTTTGGAAAGCTTCCAGGCTGGGTACAAAACTGATGACTTATCTTTGGTTGTCCCCAGCACCTAATACTCAAAGATATACTGCTTCTGTCCATGGAGGTATGCTTAGCTGTCACAGCTTCAAGGCAGTCAACAGATCTATACTCTGTGAATTTGTCTAAGTCCAATTCATCTTGCATTCTGGATTCTCTAGGACAGGGGCGGGAAACCTTTTTGGCTCCAAGGGCCATATCCTTATTAGGATTGGCCTCATGGGCCAAATTTGACAGGGGTGAGGGCCACCCACCTGTCAAACATATGATGTCATTAAGATGTCACATGACTGTCAAAATCCCTTGTGCAGCTTTGCAAGTCTCCTTTTGCAAGGCTCATGCTGGGAGGAAGGGCAGGATATAAATAAAATAATAAATAAAATAATAAATAAGTCTCCCCCGGATTTCGGAGGTTTAAAAGGGGAGTGCAGGAAGACTTGCAGAGGCTTTAAGACAGCCCCCATATCCCTGTCTGAGCCTCCGGAGGCTTAAATGGGAGTGGGGGAGCTGTCTGAAAGCCCTTTGAAAAAATGTTGTTTGAAGCAGCTGCCCCCTTCTCCTTTACACATTGGGGTAGGTGTCCTGATGGTGGCAGGGAAGTACCAATGTTTAAAGGAGAAGGGGGCTGCTTACTTACTTACTTACTTACTAACTTATTTATTTATTTCTTTATTGCCTTTCTATACCACCTCATAGCCGAAGCTCTCTGAGCAGTTTACAACAATTTAGAACATTAAAAACAAGTATACAAATTTAAACTATACCAAATTAAAACCCATAAAAACCAATAGGCAAGTTAAAACACATGCTATTCAAATACTGTTAAAATGTCTGGGAGAAGAGGAAAGTCTTGATCTGGTGCCGAAAAGATAACAGTGTTGGTGCCAGGTGCACCTCGTCAGGGAGATAATTCCATAGTTTGGGGGCCACCACTGAGAAGGCCCTCTCCCTTGTTGCCATTCTCCCAGCTTCTCTCAGAATAGGCACCCGGAGGTGGACCTTTGATGTTGAGCGTAGTGTACGGGTGGGTTCGTGTCAGGAGAGGCGTTCCATCAGGTATTGTGGTCCCAAGCTGTGTAAGGCTTTATAGGTCAAAACCAGCACCTTGAATTGGGCTCGAAACATACAGGCAGCCAATGCAAGCGCACAAGAATCTGTTTTATATGTTCGAACCGTTTGGTCCCTGTTACCAATCTAGCTGCTGCATTTTGCACAAGCTGCAGTTTCCAAACTGTCTTCAAAGGCAGCCCTGCATAGAGCACATTGCAGTAATCTAACTTGGAGGTTACTTGAGCATGGACAACTGAAGCCAGGTTATCCTTGTCCAGATAGGGGCATAGCTGGGCCACCAACCGGAGTTGGTAGAAGACACTCTGTGCCACCGAGGCTACCTGAGCCTCAAGTGACAGAGATAGTTCTAGGAGAACCTCCAAGCTATGAACCTGCTCCTTCAGGGGGAGTGCTACCCCATCCAGGACAGGCTGGACATCCAGAAGAACCACCCACTAACAGCATCTCAGTCTTGTCTGGATTGAGCCTCAGTTTATTAGCCCTCATCCAGTCCATTGTCGCAGCCAGGCTCTGGTTCAGCACATTGATAGCCTCATCTGAAGAGGATGAGAAGGAGAAATAGAGCTGTGTGTCATCAGCATACTGATGACAACGCACTCCAAAGCTCCAGATGACCGCACCCAACGGTTTCATGTAGATGTTGAACAGCATAGGGGACAGAACTGAACCCTGTGGAACCCCATACTGGAGAATCCATGGGGCCAAGCAATGTTCCCCAAGCACCACCTTCTGGAGCCGAGCCACCAAGTAGGAGTGGAACCACTGCCATGCAGTCCCTCCCACTTGCAACTCAGCCAGTTGCCCCAGAAGATTACCATGGTCGATGGTATCAAAAGCTGCTGAGAGATCAAGGAGAATCAACAGAGTCACACTCCCCCTGTCTCTCTCCCGACAGAGGTCATCATACAGGACAACCAAGGCTGTTTCCCTGCCAAAACCAGGCCTGAAACCTGACTGAAATGGATCCAGATAATCGGTGTCACCCGAGAGTGTCTGGAGCTGGCCTGCAGCCACTTGTTCAAGGACCTTGCCCAGGAATGGAACATTTGCCACTGACCTATAGTTATTAAGATTTTCTGGGTCCAGGGAGGATCTCTTCAGGAGTGGTCTTACTACTGCCTCGTTCAGGCAGCCAGGGACCACTCCCTCTCGCAGAGAGGCATTAATCACTTCCCTGGCCCAGCCGGCTGTTCCATCTCCGCTAGCTTTTATTAGCCAAGAAGGGCAAGGATCCAGCATGGAAGTGATTGTACAAACCAATCCAAGCACCTTATCAACATCCTCAAGCTGTACCAACTGAAACTCATCCAATAAATCAGGACAATGCTCTGCCCTGGAATTCACACTTGATTCACCTGCTATAACACTAGAGTCTAAGTCCCGGCAGGTGCTAAAGATTTTATCCTGGAAGTGCCTAGCAAATTCATTACAGCGGGCCTCAGATGGTTCTACCATGTCCTTGGGGCCGGCATGTAATAGCCCCCGGACAATTCTGAAGAGCTCCACTGGGCGGCAGAATGATGATTTGATAGTGGCAGCAAAATATTGTTTTTTTGCTGCCCTCACTGCCCCTAAATACAGCTTACCATAGGCACTTACCAGAGTGTGATTGCATCCACCAGGAGTTCATCTCCATCTGCACTCAAGTCCCGTTGAACCCAGTGGAACTTTCTTCTGAGTAGACAGCTGTTGGATTGCAGCCTTGGTGAGTTAGCAAAAGCAAGATTTGAACTAGGCCTTCCAGGACAGCCCATAATCCTATGCACACTTCCATGGGAGTCATCCCCATTGAACACAGCAGGAACTGCTTCTGCGCACGCGTGCACAGGACTGGGATGCAGCTCTTTTAGCCACTGGGCTACACTTGCCCTCACTTAGGGCTGTTTACTGAGAAGTTTACTGAGAAGTTCCACTGTTCTCAGAAAAATTCTGATGTAGTGCCATGGAAAGTTCCTGCTAAGGCAGGGGTTCTTAACTTTTTTGTGCCATGGACCCCTCTGGCAGTCTGGTGAAGCCTATGGACCCCTTCTCAGAATAATGTTTTTAAATGCATAAAATAAAATACATAGGATTACAAAGGAAACCAATTATATTGAAATACATTTATCAAAATCTTAAAAAAACAAATTTGTGACATAGTAATATAGATGCTTCTTTATTAATGCATTCAATAACAAGACAATACATTTAAAATATAGGCAAGTTAAAGTTAAATTTTATTTTTTAAAGACATATCAGTGTGAAGGCTGTGGTTGCTTAGCTTGAATAAGAACATTAAACTGTGGGGTGGTCTTTGACAAGGCAACACGCATGTCATGTTGGACATCCAATCGGTTTCGATTTTTTGTTTTGATGGTTACAAGTGTTGAAAATCCCAATTCGCAAAGATATATTGTTGCAAATGGAATTAAAGCTTCCATAGCTCGCTTTACAAGGCGAGGATAGGCTTCTTTCAAGGAACACCAGAATTCTCCAAGGCTTTTTGAGTTAAACAATTGTAGTAAGTTTTTTGTCCTAAGTTCAATGAGTTCATCTTTGGCTAGGAAGGGAACAAAGCTTTAGCAATGGTTGCAGTCTACCCACCATGTAGGAAAGGAAAGGTAGCTGGAATAAAAATTCCACATAGGCCCTAGGGACAAGAGTAGCTTTGTGGGGGTCAGGCTGATTCTTGGAAGAGATCCCAGGAGGAAAGGAAGTTTATGGACAGTGAGCCTAGAGGCAAGATGATTTTACTGGAAAGAGAATCAGGAAGCTGAAGGAAGGATAGATGAGGACTTTCCATTTATCATTTTTCCAGTCTTAAATTCAGTTCTCCACATAAGCTTGGGAAGGGGATTAAAAAGTCCTCATGAAGGATAGATAGGTCCCAGGGGAAGCGGGGTTACAACAGTTCCAAATTTAGTATTAAAAACAGTTAAAACAAATTACAGTCATGGGAAGAGGGCGGATCCTGAAAACACACGTCTCAGGTGTCAAAGGCCAGGGTAAAGAGGTGCATCTTCAGCATTTGCCAAAAACTATACAGTGAAGGTGTCCAGATGCACCTCTGTAGGGAGGGCATTCCACAACTTAAGGGCTGCCACAGAGTATGCCCCTCTCCTGGGCTACCACCACCTGAATTTCTGAGGGTGGCAAAACTACCAGGAAGACCCCGCTCTGCTGATCTTAACACCCAAGCTCTAGGCTGATCTTAACATCCGAGTATAGGACTTATACATCTGAACTTAGCTCACTAGCTAATTGGCAGCCAATGCAATTCTTTCACCAGTGGCATAACTGAACTGCCAGGCTGAGCAGCAACCAATCAGATGCCCCCAAGAAGCTCTCAAGGAGAGCACAAAAGTGAAGACCATCTCCTCTTGTTTGAATTCAGTGTGCAGGACCGGCTCCAGGCATGCCGGGGCCCTTGGGCATCAGCTTGCCCTGGCATGTGAGTATGCGTGCATGCACACAGCCCCCCCACACACACACACACCTACCTGTCTCCTGTCTTTTACCATTGCCATTAACCAAGATGGTGGCCACGGTTTCCCTAAGGGGATGAAGCCTCCGCCATCATCTTTGTTGATAGCATGCATGCGTGCTACGCGCACACATGTCTGCCATCAACTAAGATGGCAGCAGGGGCTTCAGTACCTTAGGGAAACCGTGGCCACCATCTTCATTAAGGGCAATGGTAAAAGACAAGTAGGTGGGGCGGGGGAATGGCAGGCAGGCGGAAGCTCCTGCCCTGCGATCCGTGGCTACTGCCATGGATCACAGAAGGGGAGTGGAGGGTCCACTGAGGGGCCCCCTGTAGCTCCAGGGGCCCTCTGTAGCTCCAGGGGCCCTCTGTAGCTCCAGGGGCCCTCGGCCAGTGCCCCACCTGGCCGCCCTTTAGAACCGGCCCTGAGTGGCACTTAGAGAGGTGTACTGCTTCTGATCAGGTGATTCCTTTGAGCCATCATTGCCAATGGATGTCAATAGAACATCTCCTCTATGAGCAGGGCTGGCCCAAGACATTTTATTGTCTGAGGTTGCCATCAGACTGTGTCAGTATTTTTGCAGGAGGGATCGCGTACAGGAAATGTGGGTTTGTGCAATTAAAAATGGAGTTAAGTACTATAGTGCAACCAATCCATTTTTAAAAAATACACAGACTTTTAGAAGTTAGAAAAGTGAAGGGGAAATCCATTGAAAGGTGTGGAATAAAGAAATGATGAATACCACAACATATAAATGTTGCACAAACAAATCAGAAGGATTGGGCTAAATGCTCATTATTTATTTGTTTGTTTGTTTATTATTGCATTTATATACCACTTTTTCTCCAAGGAGCTCAAAGTGGCATACACGGTTCTCTGCCTCCTAATTTAATCCCCACAACAATCCTGTGAGGTAGGTTAGGCTGAGAGGCAATGACTGCCCCAAGGTCACCCAGTCTGCTTCATGGCTGAATGGGAATTTGAACTCTAGTCTCCCAGGTCCTAGTCCAACACTCTAACCACTACACTTCACTGGCTCTTGCCTAACCTTCCCACAAACTAATTGGAAGGAATACTCAATAAAGACCAGGCATCATCTAACCTCCATGTATACTTTGTGGCAGCAAATCAGGATGAATGCTCAATAAACAGGTGGTCTGATGGAGCCCTGAGGCAAATGTTAAGATTGTGGGCCCTATGAGTCCACATGCAGAAGTCAACCAGATTGGCCTTTTTATTTATTTTGACAATTTATATACTGTGGAATTATAGTCTTCTTTATGCAGTGTACAAGAAACTCTGTATAATGAAAATAAAAATCTGTTAAAATTATAAAATCAGAATTCAATTAAAATGCCTGCTGGAATAATAAAAGTCTTCAGTAGGGGCCAGAAGTTCAACAGGGAGGGGGCCTGTCTGACCTCAGCTAGAAGAGAGTTCTGTAAAATTTGGCCCACAATACTGAACACATGCCTGCTGGTGGATATGAGCAGTGCATCAGAGTCATGGAAGAACAGTGACTCCCCCAAAGACCTCAGTGATTCGGCAGGAATATAAGGAATGAGATAGTGCCTGAGGTATCCTGGACCCAAGTTATTAAGTGCCTTGCAAATTAATACAAGAACCTTGAACCTGGCCGGGTAACATACGGGCAACCAGTGCAAGCTTTTGAGCACTGGAGTTATGTGTCTGTCCCCATCCGTGGTCTAGGGGGTACAAAAAAGGAAATAAATTTCCACAAACTGAAGACATAATGAAACAAGATTGGGATCAAAAACTTATCTGTTGTTACATGAACAAATCTAAATATAGAGAATAATTTAATATGGAATAATATAACCAACAATTAAAAACAAACATTTTTAGTTTGTAACAGGTAAGTTTTTGATCTCAGTCTTTTTTCATTACCCATCAGCCATCTAACCGCAGCATTTTGCACCAGCGGGAGCCTCTGGACCAGGCAGAAGGGTAGCCACGCATAGAGTGCATTGTAATAACTGAGTCTTGAGGTGACTAATGTATGAATCACTGTGGCCAGACTATCCCTGTCCCAGAATGGTTGTAGTTGATGCACCAGCCATAGCTGGTAAAGGGCACTCCTAACCTCTGAGGCTACCTGAGCTTCCAGTGACAAAGATGGATCCAGGAGCATCCCCAAAGTTGTTCTTTCAGGGGAAGTTCAACCCCATCCAGAACAGGGAACTGGCCAGTCTCACGGACACAGGAACCACCAGCCCACAGTGCCTCCAGGGTTCCAGAGTTCCAGGGTTCAAGCTCAGTTTATTGGCCCTCATCCAGTCTACGAATGAGCCCAGACAGCAGTCTAGATCTGTTGGCTTGTGTGCGTTGTGTGAAACAGCATACATTACGTTGGAGTTAAGTTGAGCAAGAAACATCCTCAGAGCATGTTAAGAGTCTTTATTAAGACATTAAGGCCATTGGCTTAAGAGTAAATACATGTAGAGATTCTTCTGTCACCCCCCCTTCTGGTACATCTCTCTCCATAGCTAAACACAAAAGCACAGCCTCTCAGCTCAGAGGCATAATTCAGAAGAACAACAACTCACATAGACTCTGTTACAACTTTCCCAGCTGTTATCAGATGGCTACCATAGCAACGGCCCTGGCCGACCGTTCCCAGACAGATCATAGACATAACTCCCCCTTAACCACAGTTACGTCTTCACACTTGCAGGCTTCATGGAAAACTACTAGAGACAGTAATGCCTACTGGTCACCAGCCCAACAGCTTCCTTTTTTTCCATTAAGACTGCAAAATACACATGAAATACATCTCCACAATACATAGTCATACAGTCATACATTTCTACAATACCTCTTGCAATACATTTCAGTACATTGCATTTTCAGTTCAGTACAGTTCAAACTTACATCTCAGTACATAGCAGTACATTTCAGAAACTCAATCAAACTTTGGTTCAACACATGTCAAATAAAGTGTTTCAGGATCCATTTCTACAACTTTATTCATTCCAGGACTTGTTATCAATCCCACAGTAAATCTGTCAGGCGGTGTGCCTAAATTCGCTCTTGTGGAGCGTCTTAAAGGAACCAGAGCCTCGGCTCTCTCTGCCCCCCCCATTTGTGCTTGTGCTTGGCACAACCTGCACAGGAGCTTCCATTTCCTCAGTTTTTCGTTTATTCGATCTGCGTTTTCCAGAAATGAGCTCATGCAAAGCATCTCTGAGAGGCATTTGCGCACCCTCCACTGTAATGTCAACATCTGTCCCAAACTGTGTTCGTGTTTGTGTGTCATTTGTTCCTGTAAGAAGGACCGTCTCCCCCTGAGCCCAAGGCTCCTCTGAGACTTTAATGCTTCTGCTCAGAATTAACTGCTGTGTTTCTGGACACCAAACTCTGAAATATGCATTCTCTTGTGCTCTAGGAGCACGTTTGCCACGTCTCTTACCCTGTGGCTTGTAAACTCGGCTGCGATGCACTCTTTCAGGCATCAGCCTGACTGCATTACATGAATACTGTGGCTGTGTGCTTTTAACAGCTGTCTTCTTACAGCTCTGGCGGTCATTCCCTTTCCGCCCCAGTAAACTCAAGGCATCAGCACACTTCACACCCACGGTCATTTTAAACTGCCCTTGTGTCATGAAACCCTGACAGACAACATTTTCTCCTCTTTGCACCCAACATTTTCCTTTATCAAACCAGACTGAAAATTGACAACTCACCAGTTTGCCCACTGATAAAATATTATGAGCCAAATCCGGAACGAACAAACAGTTTGACATAATTCCAAGCTTGTCAAATTTAATCAGACCTTTAGCTTGCACAGATTTCCGTGATCCATCAGCAAGTAAAACAAAGTCCTGCTCATCTGTAGACGTGTAAAACAGACTCCTGTCTTTAATTAGTATATGGCTTGCTCCGCTGTCGACAATAAAGTTAATTTGTTCCAAGTCTTTAGACTTCTGTTTACAAACAAAGTTCACACTTCCCTGCTTCAAGCCTCCGTCCCTGGAGTTTTGCTTGACTGGACAATCTTTATGGAGATGCCCACGGGCCCCACAGGCAAAACAAGACTTCAACCGCTGCTGCTCCCGCTTGTTTTCCTGTCTGCTTTCAGCAGCCTGCTCCAGTTCGGCATATTTCTCCGCCTTGCTTCTGACAGCCTCCACCGGCTGGGCTCTCTGCGCCTCCTGCCTCCGCTGCCATTCCTGGGACAAATCCTGCAACGTGTCCCAGATCTGTTTAGCCGACGGCTCATCTCTCACACACATCAGTTGAGAATCCGATAGAGCCAAGATTATAAACACCTGTGCCCTCTGGTCTCGACGCTTCCAGGCCGCGGTCAATACCGCCGGGGGGGTTTCTTCAATCACGTCCCATAAATCCTCTGTTATCAGCAAAGCCCGCATCCTCGGCTTCCAGCTGGCAAAATTCTTCTCATTAAGTCGTTCCATCGGCAAGCCTCCCCCAGACAGGTTTACAGCCATGTTGCTCACCTCCGTCTGGTTCAATCAATCAAGCTGCCCTCTCTGGAACTCCGTCTACCTTTCAGACCAGCAACTTACTCCCGTGTAATGCGCTGTGGAGCGTAACCATCCTCTGCTACCACTGTTGGCTTGTGTGCGTTGTTGTGTGAAACAGCATACATTACGTTGGAGTTAAGTTGAGCAAGAAACATCCTTTTATTCTCCTCTTTGCACCCAACATTATGTCTTTATTAAGACATTAAGGCCATTGGCTTAAGAGTAAATACATGTAGAGATTCTTCTGTCACCCCCCCTTCTGGTACATCTCTCTCCATAGCTAAACACAAAAGCACAGCCTCTCAGCTCAGAGGCATAATTCAGAAGAACAACAACTCACATAGACTCTGTTACAACTTTCCCAGCTGTTATCAGATGGCTACCATAGCAACGGCCCTGGCCGACCGTTCCCAGACAGATCATAGACATAACTCCCCCTTAACCACAGTTACGTCTTCACACCTGCAGGCTTCATGGAAAACTACTAGAGACAGTAATGCCATAGTTATGTCTATGCTCTGTCTGGGAACGGACTGCCAGGGTCGTTGCTATGGTAGCCATCTGATAGCAACTGGGAAAGTTCTAACAGAGTCTATGTGTTGTTGTTCTTCTGAATTATGCCTCTGAGCTGAGAGGCTGTCTTTTGTGTTTATCTATGGAGAGAGATGTACCAGAAGGGGGGTGACTGAAGAATCTCTACTGTCCGGAATGCCGTATGGTTGTTTCTCTTCTCTTCTTCCAAGAACAGCTGGTTCTCACAGTTGTCATAGTCCAAACTCTCGTACTTCAGAGAGAGAAGCTTCTCACTGTGAGGAATCTCGTTGGGGAGCGCCCGAGGCACAGCCTCTCCTGATTACAGATGGGCAGAAATTCAGCTGAATTTGGATTTAGCATCAGATTTTTGAGTGGTCCACATATTCTCCATCTTTGCAGAGCAATCCCATTTGCTCTGAACTTCAGTTGCTTTTCCCCGACACTACATTTCTCTCTCTCAAATATTCCCTGGAATATATTGTTATTTTATTACTTTATTCACAGCACAACAGTACAGCTCACTCTCGCTCTTTCTCACCCACCACCCCTCCACACAAATAATTCAGGCCCCAAGTGGGGAGGAAGCAAGCCAAGCCTATCATGGCAGAGGAGGAGGAAGTTGTGAAGCCGCTTTCCTTTCAAAATGTCAATAGTTTCTTTCCAATATCAATACAGGAATACCCCGCATTAACGTACGCAATGGGTCCAGAGCGAGTACGTAAACCGAAAATGTACTTAAAGTGAAGCACTACCTTTTTTCACTTGCGCCGCCACTGTGCCACCTCTCCTTCATGCAGAGCCTCAAAGCCCCGCGCTGAAGCCTCTGCTGCGGTGCTGCGGCACCTGCTGCTGCACCACCGTGCCTCCCAGCTGATCGCGATCGCACCTCCCAGCTGATCCGCCCCCCATGCACCGAAAGAACAGGCCACAACCAAAGGTTAAGTGTCCGTTCTTGCAAAGCGAGCGTACGTAAACAGGGGAATGGTGCTACTGTAAGTATGTCCATACTCGCGAGTGTCCCTAAAGTGAAGGTCCGTATAGTGGGGTATTCCTGTAATTCCTTTCAAAAGATTGATAGTGGCTTTCAAAATACCAGTATGAATATATAATATTAATGGTGTATCCAGTGATAATAATAATATTGATATTTTGGGGGAGGGGAAAAATCAGACCAGTAAAAGCAATGGATAGTGGACAAAGAACAAACTCCAACTGACACTATCTGTTGGGCTTTCAAAATGGCACCAGCCAATGGATCCCATCCCTACTCCTGTCTCAGATGTTCTAGAGAAGTAGAGCTGTTTGTCATCAGCGTACTGATGACACGTTGCCCCCAAATCTCCTAATGACCGCACCCAGTGGCTTCATATAGATGTTAAACAGCAATGGAGACAAGACAGTACTCTGCGACACACCAAGTGCTGGCTGGTGGCTCCATACCAGTGGGGCAGTGGAGTCTGCTCCAGGTTTTAGTCCAAACTTTCAAGGAGCTGCCCAAGGCACAGCATTCCAAAGCCAAAACACAGTCTACCAATGCTACTCTCTGGACATGACCCAGTAGGTAGGAGCAGAACCACTGTAAAACAGCACCCCCAGTTCCCCCAGAGCCGGTCCAGGAGGATACCATGGTCAATGGTATCAAAAGCAGCCGAGAGATCGAGAAGCAGAGTTGCCCTCCCCCTGTCCCACTCTCAATAATAATCTTCCACCAAGGCTTACTTCAACACTGGCATCAGTACAGCATCTTCCGTTGCATGTGAGGGCAGCAGGCTAGCTTAGTGGGTGAAGGATAGTCTGCACTTCACACACCACTCTGCCACCCACACCCTGCCACCACTTCCTGCCTCCATAACATCAGACACCCGAGGCAGCTGCTTCACTCTGCCTAACGGAAGGGCCAGTCCTCTTCACAAGTTTCTCTAATCTCCATTCAGGCTTTTCTTTTTTTGCAGGGATCTCGCTGGATTCCTCTGTATGGCTCATGGCAGGAGGTCAAGCTGTCTAACTCCTACTCCTCCTCTCCCTCCTGAGCCTACATACTTCTTTATATGCCCATATGGAGTCGGCTGGCATTATGGAATGTTAAGAAGTATGTATCATTGGGAAGGGATCCCTGACTGGAACAATCTCTCATCAGCTCTCGGTCCCCATTTTTCCAGGGGGTGGTGAACAATTCTGGATAAGCCACAAGGAACAGCTGCTGGAGGTGAACGGAAGTGAATGTCCGCCTGTATGATTTTGTGCCCCTGGGGCTGGTAAAAAGGAACCAGATCGACTGGCAACTGGATTTGGTCCCCTTCAACCAGCTGCAGTGGTGCATGCAGCCTCTGGAATGCCTTCCCAGTTGAACAGTGACTCTCAATTCATACCTTTGTACGCCACAATTCCATAAAAATGCAGAAAAATTGCAGGATCAATGTTTCCCTAATTCATTCTGTCTGTGTGTGTGTGTGTGTGTGTGTGTGTGTGTGTGTGTGTGTGTGTCCTCCCCCTCCTTCCACCCATTTGGCAACATTTGGTGAAACCTCAAAAGCAAGGAAGAAGTTGCAGAAGAAGATGTTCGGTTATTTATTTAAAGAATTTTTGCCCCATGATTAAAAAAAAAAAAGACCCCCAAGTGTCATACAAATTAATACAAGCAAAACAGTCCTTTCCCATAGACTTACAATCTAAAAGACATGGCATGAAAGGAAAATGGATTGGGAGGAAGGAGGAAATATAGATGACAGGAGTAGGGATGTGCTTGAATTTAGCAAAATTCAAATTTGACACCGAATTTCCTATTTAATTGCTTTTTTTTTTGTCCTCATGGATCCATGAGGATTGGGTTTTTTCTAGCTGTTTTCTGCAGCTGAAGCAGATTTCTTTTTTAAATTTGCCTCAAAGATATTGAGATTAATTTTGATATTTCCCTCAAAATATTGATATTAATATTGATATTTCCCTCAAAATATCATTATTATAGATATTTTATTTAAAACATTGATTTTAATCTATTAAAATCAATATTTTTAAAAATATTGATATTAATATCAATATTTTTGCTGAAAAAAGCTAAATCGGTATTTATAGCAAATAATGAATATTGATCCCTGAGGAAGTGGTACCAGAAGGAAGTCTGACACAGCAAAAATTGAACCAGCACCAAAATGCAGATCCCATCCCAAAGAGGGAGGGACTTCTGTGACCTCTTTGACCCTGCCTGTGACTAGTGAAAGCAGAATGAATTATACGAAAGAGTAAAAACTGCAAAATAAGCCGTGCAAGTCCGGCTGGACCCAGGCCAAGAGTCCATCTAGTCCAGTTTCCAGTGGTGGCCAGACACATGCCTCAAGGCACAGACATAGCAACCCCACCCCCAGCCACTCTTTCCATTCCAGCAACATCATTAACTTATGGAATTTACTATCACATGATATGAAGCATCCTAGAGCAATAGGAGGTAGAGGTTCCTGTACCTTTCATGTTTGTATAAAACCTTTTGACTCCATGGGCCAGATCTTTATCAGGATCTGCCTCATGGGCCAAATTTGGCAGGTGGGCAGAGCCACCCACCTAATCACCTGATGTAACAAACGATGTGAGGTGATATCGTGCATTGAAGTCCCAAAATCAGGACTTCAATGCACCTCACAGGCAGCAAGGTGCCGCTAAAATGAAGGTTGAGCACTTTGCTGCCTGTGAGGTGCTTTAAAGTCCCAACTTTGGGACTTCAAAGCACAGCCAAACTGAGCAGGATTTAACTCCCCAGGGTTTAAATCCTGCTCATTTTGGCAGGATTCAATACAAACCACTGCTAAAACAAAGGGGGAAATCTTAACTTTAGCCAGGGTTTCTCTTCTGCTTAGCACTGGGTTCTGGTGCACAAGAGTTCCCTGCAGGGGACGTTCTTATGCACCCAAACCCAGCAGGATTGACCTCCCACCTGGTCAATCCTGCTTTGTGCAACAGTTCAGAAGCTCCTAACAACCAGCTGGTTGTCAGATGCTTCAGAAACTACACAAGAGGGCTTTGCAGGTGCTGCCAGTTGGCAATGCTTGCAAAGCCCCTTTCAGCCAAGCCCCATCATTACCTGCCTCACACCTGATGTCATGTATGACATCAGGTGTAAGGTGGGTGGGCATGGCTTCCCAAAGCTACCTCATAGGCCAAATACGGAAGTTTGGCCCGCAGGTCAGAGGCTCCCCACCCCTGGTATAGAAGAGGGAATGTTGCAGGTGTATCTTCTCTCACCCTGCAGGTTTCTGGCATGACAGGCAGCACCTGCCAAAATCCCCTCTTAAAAGCTGTATAGGTTATTCTGTAAGCTTTTTTTTAAAAAAAAAAACAGAGACCAATGCTGTATGCTCTGTGCATAATGTGCCAAACATGTTCCATGCTCTTGCTTTTGCGTGAGCAGCGCTCTTGAAGCAGAGGAGGGTTCTTACCAGGTGCTTGGTGATCTTACGGAGTAGCTCCTGCAGGTTGAAGGCCCCACCCACCCAAAAACACCCTCCAGAGTGCCACTGGAGGGCCTCCACAAGATGCCGCAAGGCGTCCTTTGCTGCCTTCAAAAGGAGAGGATGGGGGCGTGGCTACCCACGTTCTAAGAGGGCTGCTGTGCCTGTTCACCGCTTTATTTGACTGCTACCCTATCCATAAGTGAATTTACCTAATTTTAGAAACATATCCCGTTCGGGGATTTCTCCAGGAAACCAACTGGTGTGGGAGCGTGCTTTAACGGAGTATTTTCTGACTAAATTGGTTGCTTCTAGTTTGGGGCCTAGCTCCAAGGGCTACCTTGTGAGAAAAACCACCAGAGAGACCTGGCCTAATCTCCAAGGGAAAACCCTGGTGTTTGGCCTCTTGTCTCACCAAGAGGGACACTCCCTGGAAGTGGCAACAGCAGCCAGGGGAACGCAAATTGTCCCTGTAGAATGTCTCCAAGGTCACTTGTGCCACATGGTTTAGCAGCATCTGGGCAATCTCAGTGTTTCCCTACAGATAAATCAAGGTCAGAGTCATCAAGCCAGGATATCCATATACAAGATGTTCCAAATGCCACTCATGATCTTTTCCATCTGCATGCTCAGTTGCTGATGCTGCCATTGGCCCACCTATGGCACGAGCAGAGGGTGTGGTGGGCAACTGAGGAAGCTTTGGCACTGAAGCCCAGCTGACAGTGGACTGAGACCCACTGCTGGGTCGCAGTGATACTCTTCCATTCAATCCTGTTAAAGATTTTTTCAGTATTTGTATAATATGTCTTGCCTTTGGTGAAAGTTAGGGAAGTGTTTGTTTAGTGTGGCCTCCACCTCCCCTTCCAGCTACCCTTATCCCCTGCTCATTGAGGTCACATTTCAGTCCAATTTCAAAGCAGAAAAATAAAAAGGCACCAAACACTGCCTCTGTAGAAAAAAGGACACCACCATGCCAGAAATGGTCCTCCTACAATCTAGGCTGGTGGACATATCTTGCCCTCAGAGAAAAAGTGGCAGAGGCAAATAAGTTCTTTTATCCTAAAGCTTTTTCAATCCCATTGCTTATTCAGGAGGCAGGCAGGTCTTCTTTTCATTCTGACTTTGAACCAAGGTCCTCTGTAGATTGGTGACTTCATCAAAGATGTTATTCATGACATGTCCACTGGGAGAAAGACCAAAGCTCTGGCCCCACGATTAACTTCACTGAACCTTCAGGGGCAGAAAATGCTGCAACCCCTCCTTCCTCCAAGGCCTCTCCATCAGCTGGCACGTGGACATCCTTTCCTTCTTTACTGGAATGATCACCGACTCTTCTGCATCACCGATCCCCTGTCATGAACTTTCCTGGGTCCTGTGCTGCTGTCGGCGCCTCCCTGTGGCTCCAGAGCACTGAGATATGATACCTGTGGAACTGACTGCTACACAGTATGGGACGACTGTCGGCAATAGAGGAAGGTGTACAAATATGTACCTTTTATATTATATTTGTTTTGATGTAAACACCCAGGGCCCTGGAATCCAGAATGACAGCTGCCCTTTTTTGAGTCACTACAAGTCTGGGAGATCTCCCGGGGTTCAATGGCGGGTAAGCAGGCAGGGTTGCCAACTGTTTTCCATGTCCCGACCCTGTGCATCTGAGAGTAGCCTGACATTATGTTTAAGAGTGAAAATTACGTGTAAAAAGCTTTCTTGGTTAAAGGATTGACAGTGTTCCATAGGGCAAGGATCCACCACTATAAGGATGGCAGAAACCCCACATTGCATGAGCCAATTGTGAATTGTGGGTAAAATTCCTTCCCAGCCCCATTGACCAGTGGCTAACATCTGTCCATAGCAAGGTGATGGGGACACAGTGGCATGAACATGATTCCAGTAACAATCTTCTGCCTTCTTCTTGGAAAATGTCATTCCACGATTACAGCAGGTTCACCTGCTGGAAACGGAAAACGTTGCCAGTACAGTTATTGACTCCTTCTCCCTTTTCACTCTGGATCCAAACTCCACTCAAAGCTGTGTTTGCTTGGGAAGTGACTGGATGGGGCTACCAGGTTGCAACTCAGAGAATTTGCTCCATCTTTAACTCTCCCATCACACTGAGAAGTGCTGCTACTGCACGTCCTGTCCACTTGTCGAACTCCGTTCCCCGCAAATGGTGGCTTCTCTTGGCTGTGGAGCAAGATGGAAACCAAACTTCAGTGTAACAGGCAGGAGAGGTACTGAGCAAAAGCATCAAACCAAGTGGGAGGCAAGTCGGAAGCTGCATCTGCAGTGGCAGCAGAGGGACTAAGGCAGAGGCCTCTGAGATGCAGCCTAGCAACCCCTTGGCCAGAGGGGACATTTCTCCCCAGTTCAGGACCTGCAGAGTGTATTAATGGAAAAGAGGTTTGGCTGCTGGAGGGGAAGGAGAAGCAGCCCACTCTGGCCAGGGAGAGGGGCAGTGATTGCCATTATGGGGCTAACACTGTTCCAAATGGCAGTGTCATCTCAGGCTGTTTAGGATGGGAGGATTAAGAAGAAACAGGGTGAGCTTATTGTCTGCTCTCTGCAAATGGGAAATGATGACCCTGTTCCTGTCTTGGGTCCACACAGCCTCCACAGACCTAGCAAATGAACCCTGGATACATGTGCTCAACATCCTGATCTATTATATTCTGATAAGGCCAGAGTTTCCTCAGTGGACTGCTGTTGCTCCTTCTCACAGCTCTTGGTTCTGGTGGCTGGTTTTACAAGCAATTCTCCTGACTGCAAGGTCCTGATGGCTTAGATGCATGCCACCTCAGCCAAATTTCAAAAGCTATTAAAAAAATGTACTGCCTTCAAGTCAATCCCGACTTATGGCAACCCTACGAATAGGGTTTTCATGGTAAGTGGTATTCAGAGGGGGTTTACCATTGCCTCCTTCTGAGGCTGAATGGCAGTGACTGGCCCAAGGTCACCAAGTGAGCTTCATGGCTATATGGGGATTCGAACCCTGGTCTCCCAGGTCATAGTCCAACACCTTAACCACTACACCACACTGCAAGCAATCTGTTCAGACCATTAGCAAAAGTGATCTGTTCCTGCCCTCTGTGGTAGGTGTAGGGAATATTGACCTTCTGGATGTTGCTGAATGCCAACTCCCATCTTCCCTGACCATTGGCTATACTTGCTGGGACCGATGGGAGTTGTAGTTCACCCAACATCTGGAGGGCCAAAGGTTCCTCACACCTGCTCTACAGGATCCCTCTGGAAATTTATTGTACCCATCTCCAGGCAAAACATCTTAGGTATGTGTGTCTGAGAATCAGTCTGACATTGTTAACCCAAACCTCACCCAGCAGAGGTATTTCTGCCTGCCCCTTCCCACCTGCAAACCCCCACAAGCATGCCAGACGTAGATGTTCTCTTCAGTGAGGATGCCGCTTTTCTTGTGAATCAGATGACCTAAAGAGATTAAAATGGAGAAAAACACGGCCACCTCCACAAATGGTTCCTACTCACAGTCTGATCCCTGAGTGAGAAACTGAGCAACGCTCCTAGAGATTCGTTGCACTTAGGTAGGGGAATTCCGCAGGCAGCAGGAATGGGGGAGAATATTCGCTAAATCAGATTTATTACAAGTTTGACATAATCTGACAATCAGCATTGCTTTCAGACCAGCATTGATTTCTTACAGCGGGTCGTGGTTGTCATCAGCACGTTAAAAAAAGAAAGAAATACATTTAGAATTTTACGTTATTGTCTTCATAATCAGCTTTCCTCTAAGCTGATGCATTCTTAACTTCTGTCTAGGTGATACCAATCGCAACTAACAATCAAAAGTTACTGCAAAAGAAGAATGGCAAAATGGGTGGGAGGAACAGTCCTTGTTAAGCAGCACAGCAACCTGAGGCAAGAGACAGAACTAATGCACAATTAGCTGCCTAACTGATATTTAAACAGGAAAAAAATCCTTGGAACAAGTGCCTAGAGCAGCCTTTCCCAACCAGTGTGCCTCCAGATGTTGTTGGACCACAACTCCCATCTTCTTGGCCATTGGCAATGCTGGCTGAGGCTGATGGGAGTTTTATTTTATTTATTTATTTGTTTGTTTTATTAAATTTATATACCGCCCCATAGCCAAAGCTCTCTGGGTGGTTCACAACAATCAAACATCAATACAAAAATCACATATTTGAACAATTTAAAAACAATTTTTAAAATTTCTTTAAAATTCTAAGAGAAATTAAAAAACAATTTAAAAACAATTTTTAACACATACTAAAATGCCTGGGAGAAGGGGAAAGTTTTAACCTGGCGCCGAAAAGATAGTAATGTTGGCGCCAGGCGTATCTCCTCAGGAAGATTGTTCCATAATTCGGGGGCCACCACTGAGAAGGCCCTTTTTCTGGTTACCACCCTCCGAGCTTCCCTATGAGTAGGCACCCGGAGGAGGGTCTTCGATGTTGAACGTAGTGTACGGGTAGGTTCATATCGGGGAAGGCGTTCCATCAGGTATCGTGGTCCCGAGCCGTATAAGGCTTTATAGGTTAACACCAGCACTTTGAATCAGGCCCGGAAACATATAGGCAGCCAATGCATGCGGGCCAGAATCGGTGTTATATGTTCGGACCACCGGGTCCCTGTTATCAATCTGGCCGCTGCATTTTGCACGAGCTGCAGTTTCCAAACCGTCTTCAAAGGCAGCCCCACGTAGAGCGCATTGCAGTAATCTAATTTAGAGGTTACCAGAGCATAAACAACTGAAGCGAGGTTCTCTCTGTCCAGATAGGGACGTAGCTGGGCCACCAGCCGAAGTTGGTAAAAAGCACTCCGTGGCACCGAGGCTACCTGTGCCTCGAGTGACAGGGATGGTTCTAAAAGAACTCCCAAGCTACGAACCTGCTCCTTCAGGGGGAGTGCAACGCCATCCAAAACAGGTCGAACATCCGCCATCTGGTCAGGAGACCCCCCCACTAACAGCATCTCAGTCTTGTCTGGATTGAGCCTCAGTTTGTTAGCTCTCATCCAGTCCATTGTCGCAGCCAGGCACTGGTTCAGCACATTGACAGCCTCACCTGAAAAAGATGAAAAAGAGAAGTAGAGCTGCGTGTCATCAGCATACTGATGGCAACGCACCCCAAAACTTCTGATGATCACACCCAGCGGCTTCATGTAGATATTAAAAAGCATGGGGGACAGGACTGACCCCTGCGGAACTCCATATTGGAGAGCCCAGGGTGTCGAGCAATGCTCCCCAAGCACTACCTTCTGGGGACGGCCCGCTAAGTAGGAGTGGAACCACTGCCAAGCAGTGCCACCAACTCCCAAATCAACGAGTCTCCCCAGAAGGATACCATGGTTGATGGTATCGAAAGCTGCTGAGAGGTCAAGGAGAATCAACCTAGAAGTGGTTGCACGCACCAGTCCAAGCACCTTGTCAACGTCCTCAAGCTGTACCAACTGAAACTCATCCAAGAAATCAGGACAAGGCCGAGCTCTGGACACCTCATTCGATTCAACTGCTATAACATTGGAGTCTAAGTCCTGACGGATGCAAAAGATTTTATCCTGGAAGTGCCTAGCAAATTCATTACAGCGGGCCTCAGATGGTTCCACCGTGTCCCTAGGGCCAGAATGCAGTAGCCCTCGGACAATTTTGAAAAGCTCCGCCGGGCAGGAAATGGATGATGTAATAGTGGCAGCAAAATATTGCTTTTTTGCTGCCCTCACTGCCCCTAAGTACAACTTAGTGTAGGCACTTACCAGTGCATGATTGCATCCATCAGGAGTTTGCCTCCATCTGCACTCAAGCCGTCTCCTAGACTGTTTCATTGCTCTCAGCTCTGGAGTATACCATGGAGCTGCATGAGCTCTGCAAAGGAGAGGGCGCGCAGGAGCGATCATGTCAGCTGCCCGGGTCATTTCTGTATTCCACAGTTCAGCCAGGGTTTCGACAGGAGCGCCTGCCCTATCAGCCGGAAAACTCCCCAGAGCCCTTTGAAAATCATCAGGAATCATCAGTCTCCGGGGACAGACCATCTTAATAGGTCCCCAACCCTTGCAGAGGGGAAAAGCCGCTGTAAGTCTAAACCTCAACAGGCGGTGATCTCTCCATGGCAGAGGGACTGATGTAAAACTCCCAATATTCAGATCACCATCCCCATGTCCAGTTGCGAAGACCAAATCAAGAGTATGTCCTGCTACATGCGTTGGGCCAATAGCATATTGTGACAGCCCCATGGTTGTCATGGAAACCATGAAGTCCTGAGCCGCCCCAGATAAGGCAGCCTCGGCATGGATGTTGACATCCCCCAGCACCAACAGTCTGGGGGATCTCAACAATACATCCGAGACCACCTCCGTCAGCTCAGTTAGGGAGTCCATTGGGCAGCTAGGTGGGCGGTACACCAACAGAATCCCTAATCTGTCTCGTTGGCTCAACGTAAGATATAAACACTCCAGACCAGCAGTCACATGGACAAGGTGCCTGGTCCAACAACATCTGGAGGTACACTGGTTGGGAAAAGCTGGCCTAGAGCGTTAGCATTTTTGTTAGAAATTCCATTTTTTAGAAATTAGAAATTTTTCACTGGAAAAAAACTGAATCAGCAACTGCGAAAACGATCAGGAACAAAAAAAAATGGCAGATCAGTACTGAAAGCTGGACTGTCAGAATTCAACCAGATAGGAACCATCTACCGAACCCCATCACTAGCAGGCAGTTCTACTCAAACAGGATAACGACTCTAGCACATACTGAAAGGGCCACTCCTCCAATGGGCAGAAAATATCCTGCAACCGTACAACCTCCAAGACAAGCCCTGAAACTATGAAGGGAGATTTTGCCTGTTGGCTGCCCCCACTAAGGTGGATCTAAAAGCTTGGTTTCAGCTGCTGATGAACATGGCAGCTGTCCTCAGTGAAGCCTGTTTGCCACAGAAGTGGGAAAGGCTGTCATAGGCAAGTACCTCCAGTTCTCTCTTCCAGCTGTGCTACTGTCTGGCCTCTGCAGCAGAGAGAACAGGTGGCCAGAGAAGGAAGAATTCTGACCAGGTGGCAGGCCCTTGGTGATCTTCTGGAGCAGCTCCTGCAGGTTTTAAGCATCCCACACCAGAAGATTGCCTCCAGGATGCCGTTGGAGGGCCTACGCAAGATGCTGCAAAGTATTCTTTGCTGCCTTCAAAAGAAGAGGACAGAAAGAGAGTGCGATGCCCTTGGAGGGAGAAGAGCCTCCCCAGCTAGCAACTGACAGACGCACCATTGGACCCAGGGGACATTCAAGAACAACCTTGAAATGGTCTCCAAAAACTCTGGGGCCTGGGAGTGGGCGGTCTGACTTTAGAAAAGCCCCAATACCTTTTGGGGAGCAGATATGGATCCTCTCCTCTGCCATATCCTCATCCTCCATATACACCAGCACCACAGTGAGGTCTTTGATGGCTTGGTTTTCATCCTAATAATGTTCTTCATCATATCCTGAACATTTTTTTAAGATTGCCTTCCTGATCTTCATTGCTTCTTATGAACAACTAATGAAGAGTGGTTCTTGTTTTGCTGCAGCCTAGTAGGGCTTGCTCTGCCCGTCTTCAGGGGATATCCAAAGAGCTAGTCTCCTGGGAAAAGTCAGCTTCCCTTCATCTCCAGGCCAATCAGAATTTGGCTGATGGGACACATCATCCAGTTAGTCGCCTGCCCCTACAAGTGGATTGATAGCTCCATCCCCATATATTCAGAAGGAAGAGGATGAATCGCTTTGAGGCTTTTAGATGCAGAGCTCATACAATGATAGCAGACACTGAATTTCTGCTACAGTGTAACAGCTGCTTCCATTGGCCATTGGCTTGGCCCCCACAGGAAGAGCTGGTAGTCAAGAACTCATTGTGGAAGCTGTAACAGAGAGAGGTGGTGGGCAGCCAGTGAAGCATTCAGAGATGCTGGATCTTCCTGCTACATGTGGAACCTGAGCAGATTTGGAAAGCCTAGGAACTCCCAGGTGATCTCCTTGTTTGAGGAGCTGAGACCTCGAATAATTGATGGATTAAATCCCAGGGTTTCTGTCATCATCTGCAAATATAAATGGACAATCCTGCCAGCTCTTAGCACTCCTCCTCCAAGGAAACACAGACCACCAGCCTGTACTCCTGTTCACACAGCTTGGCAAACAGATAATTTTACTGTATGCTGTCCAGGGAGTTTTGTCTGAAGGACCATGTAGAATGTAGATGAGAACATGTTTGCCAGGTTCTCCAGGGATGGACTGTGTGTGAATGTGACACTTGTCACCTTGTAGTACAATGCGGATGCCGGCTACCTCCTTCCCCCCAAAGGAGCACCTTGTACCCGGGATGTTTAAAGCCTCACCCTCGGGCCTTGAGTATGGACGGAAGGCAAAACTGGCGCCAGGAAAAAACGACCAAGAAGATGGAGGGTATACTGATGCAAAACAATGTGCATAGCTGTGGTCTGATTCCATACAATCATCTCTGCTGATTTGTCAACAAGGAATCTAAACAAATCTTAAGCCAACATGGAAGGGGCAGCAGACATCATCTGTCCTTTGGGAGGGAGAGAGTGGAGGAGACTAGCAATGACAAAATCGGGGCTTTCTTCAGTTGGACTGCTCCTCACAAGAGAGACAACTTTACATTGTACATCATTTATTTCTTGTAGTATTTTAAAATTGTAAACCACCTTGAGTGTCTTGGCAGAAAGGCGGTATATAAATTCAATAAATAAATAAATAGTTTTCACAGAAGTGGAGAAGGCCCATCCTTTTCCAAGATGCGAAGTGCGGTATTTCATCAAAATGCATGCTGTGGAGGATGAGATGTTGAGGACAGTCTGGCAACATACAAAAGGGCCTTGTGAGAAAAAGCCACCAAAGAGACCAGGCCAGGGCTGAACCTCTGAGGGGGAATCTTGGTGCTTGCCCTCTTACCTCACCACTAAGGACACTCCATGGAGGCGGCAGCAGCCAGAAGAGCAGAGAATGTCCTTGTAGAACATCTCCAGGGTCACTTGAGCCACCCTCTCTAGCAGCATCTGGCTGATTTTGGCCATTTCCCTGCAGATGTCAAGGCTAGTGCCATCAAGACAGAATATCCACTAAAGAAAAGCCTGGGCAAAATAAAAGTGAGCATGATAAATGGGTTTCGTGGAGGAGGGACAGCTGTGTTCTAGCCTGGAGCAGACAGTATGGGCTGTGGCGAAGAAAAGCAAGCCAGATTGGGGAACTGTGTAACAAAATTCAGGCGATGGTGAATTTCAAAGAACAGATGCCTTTCAGATCGTTTTGGGAAGTGAAAACTGGGTAGATTCAACCTGAAATGTGAATTGAATCTGATCTTTCCGCCATCCCTACCTATGGATATGGTAGACGACGCTGTGTCAACATGAGATTCAACCGCCCACCCTACTGGATTTCGTACATGGGCTGGTAGGGTGCCATTGTGCCCTTTACCTCAGGCAGCAAGATGTTTTGGGCCACATGCAGGAAGTCAGGGCAGATGTTTTGCAAGATTCTCCTCCCAACAAATATTTAGGGAACAATCACATAAATTGTTTGTGTATAGAAGCACATCATACTTTGTTTATCTGTAGGCATGCTGAGAGCATTCATGCACCTCCATCATAAATTTAGAAGAGTGTATGTACTAGATCCTAGACACTCTTCCCTCTCTGTGACACCAGAGGACTAAAGTAGAGATTCCAGATGGATTAAACAGTGCACCACTGAGGGCTCATTCATACATCCATTATGTCTCCATTAATTCATCCTCATCCATATGAAGTTCTCTTCCAATCACTGCCTTCCCACATTTTCCCTCCCTTGATCCGGAGTTTCCAGTACCAAGCATACACTGAAAAGGAGAGAAATAGTGATTACAAACAGTTGCTGAGAGGGGATGTTGGCTGCTTTGACTTGCAGTTTCATATATGGGTGGTTCTAAGTCCACCTCCTTCCATGCCTCTTGCTTCTATTGGATTCCCATTGGCTCCCTCACACCCATTCCTTCTCATCAGAGCCGCCCTGGTTTTCTACTGGGAGGAAGGGCGGGATATAAATCTAATAAATAATAAATCAGCAACACAACAAGATGAGAAGGAGGGAAGGGGGGTTGTAAAGGGCACACTTACAAGTATGTATGAAGGAAACTTTTGATACGAGTACAAAGAAAGTGCAAAGCAATCTGGTTTCAACTACCAGCAGACAATATGAAAAATGCAGATTTTAATGTGGTCTGGATGAACCCAGAGACAGTTTGCAGGCTGAAGGTGTCACCAGCCTGGCATTTCTTGTGTTACAGCGCCACCCTTTAAATGGCAAGAGGAAGTACTGCAGCTTCTAAACATGGCTGGGCCAGATTTGAGAGAACACATGAAGGATGTTAACTGGGAGGCAGAGGCCAAAGGAAGCAAGAATGACTAGCAGGGACTCCATGAAACACTGAGGTTGCCCCCAGACCATCAGGGAATTACAGTGGATCAAAGCGCTCTGTTGTCCTAGGACAACAAATTACTTTAAAAAAAGAAATGGACTCTGTACAATTAGGAAAGTTCCAAGGAAATACACAGAAAAGTGCAGAGCTTGGAAGTAACTCGTTACAAACAACAAGTCACTTCTAATATATTACTTTTTTTAGTAACGAGTGGGTAACTTCGTTACATTTTGCTAGTCATAGAACGACTAGTCATTTCCTTACTTTTCAGCAGCAACGGTAACGTTTCCAGCGTTACTTTTGGGCGTTACTTGGGGGGGAGCAGGGGAAGTCTTCTGCTCCTCTGACTAGTGCATGAAAGACATGTGCCTCACACTGGGCTTCTGTGCAGCATTGCTCTTCCCTCGTGCTCTGTGTTAGGAGGCACGAGGGAGGAGGTGAAGAGCCAGATGGCCGTGGAGTGGAGAGAGAGAAAAAAAAATAGACGGTGGAGGGAGAAAGTGGGAGGGCAAGGATGAAGGAGAAGGCAGCAGCAGAATGGAGGTGAAGAGCTGTGGATGTGAGTGACAATGATGTGTGTGTGTGTGTGTGTTAGGGTTACTCTTTTGCTTGCAGGGGTGATCTCCGGACTCACTCCAGGTGGTGGATCTCCACTCGCCCTCCCTTGCCCCCCACCTGCCTGCTCACTCGCTTCCTTACTTGCCCCACCACCCCCACTCTCTCCCCTACTTGCCCCACCACCCCCCACTCTCTCCCTTACTTGCCCCACCGCCCCCCACTCTCTTGCCCCCTGCCTGCACCCCACTCGCTCACTCACCCTACTGCCCCCAACCCCTGCTCTCTTGTTCTCTGCCGCCCCCGCTCTCTCACTCTCTCACTTGCCCTACTGCTCCCACTCACTGCTCTCTCACCCCCACTGCCCACCCTGGTCACCATACTGCCCCCCACCCCCACTCTGTCCCCTGCGTCCCCCCACTCGCTCACTCCCCCTGCCTCCCCCCCACTCGCTCACTCCCCCTGCCTCCCCCCCACTCGCTCACTCCCCCTGCCTCCCCCCACCACCGCTCTCTCCCCCTGCCTGCCCGCCCACTCCCCACTCACCCTACCACACCCCACTCGCTCACTCCCTCACTTGCCATACTGCTCCCCCACACCCCACACACCCCACTTGCTCACTTGCCTTGCTCTCTCTCCTCCGCTCTCCCCACACACACACACACACAAGCAAGGAACCTTCAGGAGCATTCATGTTAAACAATGTGAAACAAAATGTGAAGCAAGTTGCAATTCTATTTTCCTGTAAACAGCTGGCATGGAGAGGGAAAGTGGGAGAATAAATGTCAATGAAAACACTCTCATTTTAGAACTGTGCATTCTTTTCTTAGATTCCCGATGTTTCCAATCACCTGACCAGCTTATACACCATTACATCCCCAGTTATAAATCTCAAACTAATCTCCATCCTCAATTATGATGATGGTAAATATAGTTTTATATGTCTTTTTAATGGTCTTAACAATCTTTGGTGCATATACCAGTTGGCTACTTCCATTACCAGCTGTTCTTTGAATCCACACTTTGACAACTCATTTTGGATGAATTTTCTGTTTGATTTTTTGTGAATCTCTGATGTAGGATTCAGTTAACTTGTTTCACATTGTTTACAGTTAATGAAGAGCGCTATGACTGGGTTGAAAGGCAGGTGTGCAAGCTCACTTTTCAATGCTTTCTATGTTGGGAATTATACATACTAGAAGCTATCTCAATTGTCTGAGTGTCTCTCTTTTTGTAACCCAGATAGTGCCATCCATGCACTAGAGGGGTAGTATCAACAGGCTTTGGAAGACTCCACAAGGTTTCTGGGAAATGGGCTGTTTGTAGAAAATAACAGAACTCAGTAGATCTAAATAGCTTGACTGGGTCTTTGCTTTGTCAGGCTGATGAAGGGTTAAATATCACGCCTATCCTCTAACCACTCTTCTGTTCTAAAATGTCTTTCCCAAAACAGCTTTGCTTTCAAAAAATGGTATTGGGGCACTGTTACACATTAGTATGTAATGTATAGTTTGCCCCTAGTGTGGGGGGAGGGGTGCCTCTGCAATGATAAAGGTTTGCATCACCTGAACTCACATGATCTAGAGTTGCCTTAGGTCTTGCAAGATTTGAAAATGAAAAGTGATAGGATTTTGTATTAGTTCTGATTGTCTTTTGGCCTATCATAGGGTTTTTTGCCTTTCTATGGCACCAACTTCAGTGGAGTTTATGTGATGTGTTCTAATCTTTTGAATTTGGCTTTGTTGTTATGTGCCTGCAAGTCAATTATGTCTTACGGCGACCCTCTGAATCAGTGACCTCCAACAGCACCTGTCATGAACCACCCTGTTCAGATCTTGTAAGTTCAGGTCTGTGGCTTCCTTTATGGAATCAATCCATCTCTTTGGTCTTCCCCTTCCCCTTCTGTTTTTCCCAGCATTATTGTCTTTTCTAGTGAATCATGTCTTCTCATTATGTGTCCAAAGTATGATAACCTCCATTTCATCATTTTAGCTTCTAGTGACAGTTCTGGTTTAATTTGTTCTAACACCCAGTTATTTGTCTTTTTCATGGTCCATCGTATCCGCAAAGCTCTCCTCCAACACTACATTTCAAATGAGTTTATTTTTCTCTTATCCCCTGTTTTCACTGTCCAACTCTCGCATCCATACATAGAGATTGGGAATACCATGGTCTGAATGATCCTGACATTAGTATTCAGTGATACATCTTTGCATTTGAGGACCTTTCCTAGTTCTCTCATAGCTGCACTCCCCAGTCCTAGCCTTCTTCTGATTTCTTGACTATTGTCTCCGTTTTGGTTAATGACTGTGCCAAGGTATTGATAATCCTTGACAAGTTCAATATCCTCATTGTCAACTTTAAAGCTGCATAAATCTTCTGTTGACATTACTTTAGCCTTCTTGACGTTCAGCTGTAGTTCTGCTTTTGTGCGTTCCTCTTTAACTTTCATCAGCATTCGTTTCAAATCATTACTGTTTCTGCTAGTAGTATGGTATTGCCTGCATATCTTAAATTATTGATATTTCTCCCTCCATTTTTCACACCTCCTTCATCTTGGTCCAATCTGCTTTCCATATGATATGTTCTGTGTATAGATTAAACAAATAGGGTGATAAAATATACCCCTGTCTCACACCCTTTCCGACGGGGAACCAATTGGTTTCTCCATATTCTGTCCTTACAGAAGCCTCTTGTCCAGGTTGCACATCAGGACAATGAGATGCAGTGTCACCCCCATTTCTTTTAAAGCATTCCATAGTTTTTCATGATCTATACAGTGAATTTGGCTAATGAACTCTTTATTCTTTCATCAGAACTTTAGCGGTAGTACTAAAATAATAATAAAAAAGAAAAGGAAAAGAGAAAAAAGGCTTTACATACATAATTCAGCTTTATTACTAATTATATAGAGAGATATAAATATAAAGGATAAATGACATTTTGTCAAAAGCATTTTATACCTCCTCCTTGGTTTTCCAAGCTTGGCATGGGATGCTTCTCATACAGTATTAATTTGAAATGCTGCATAGTTATTATCATCATAATCATAATCTTTAAATCCTATCTCAATTCATTGTGCATGGCTCTTTGAGCATCTTGTTCTTTTGAGACATAACATAAATGTATTGTAAAAGCAGCATTTCAAGTGTAAAATTTGATTTCAAGTGTTGGGGTACCATAATTGCTGCGGGGGGATGTGAGATTCTGTTATGCCATTCTGTGAATCTTATGGATAAAAAAAAATACTCTACCTTCTGTGTGTGTGTTTATTTTTAATGGTGTTTTAGGCTACTTAGATGTGCAGCAGCCAATACCTTGCAGGCATTTTTTTTACAAAGTAACTGAAATGTAACTGTAGTGATTACTTTTGACGAAAAGTAATCAGTTACTTTCAGAGCCATTGTAATGGTCATTACTACTTTTTTGGCCCATGTAACTGTAATGGTAATTTATTACTTTTTAAAAGTAAGCTTCCAAGCTCTGGAAAAGTGGGCTTCAGTGATTAATGGGGAAATGTATAAGCACCCCACAAGCAAATCAGGACAATGCTCATTGTTGTATAACCTCCCTAGAAGCAAATCAAAACAAAAGCTCAATAAGAATATAATCTGTCCAATGAGCTGATCAGCACTTTGGACAGCTCCTTGCAAGATTGGACTAAAATCCAGAGTGGATTCCACTGTCCTGCTGATGTGCAGCCACCAGCTGCCCCTGTCCAAGGGTGTGCACAAGAAAGGAGAGAGAAGAGGAAAGAATTTCACCCTAACCAGAGGTTCCCTCTCTTAAAAATCCAGTCCTGATTTTCCCCAACTCCCATCCAGCAACTCTTCAGAATTAAGGCTGCAATCCTAATCCCACTTATTTGGGAACAATCAGGGCCGGCACCAAAGAGTGGCCAGGTTGGGCCCTGGCCAAGGGCCTCTGCAGGCCAAAGGAGCCTCTGAAAGGCCCCTCTTTAGGGTGGGAGGGTAACTCTCCCGTTCTGCGATATGTGGCATCATCGACTCCTGACCCTGCCACAGATTGCAGAGAGGGAGCTGCCAGCCCCCCCAAACTGTGAGGGCCCACCTCTGTCCGCATGCCCACCTACCTTTCCTGTTGTAGTGAATGCTGTGTGCACTGTGCATGCATACCTGCCATCAACCAAGATGGCGGCAGAGACTTCTCTGAGGGGCTGATGTCCCTGCTGCCATTTTGGTTGATGGCAGGCATGTGCATGCATAGTGTAGGGTGCATGCATGCCATCAACCCAGATGGTGGGGGGGCATTCGCCCCTTAGGAAAGCCCCTGCTGTGTGCGCATGGCATTCACATTGAGGCAATGGGAGAGGTAGGTGTGGCATGCAGGCAAGCGCCAGGGGCAGGCTGGTGCCCAAGGGCCCAGTCGTGCCTGGCGTCGGCCCTGGGAGTAATCCCCATTGAATTCAGTAGAACCTGTTTCTAAGTAGACACGCCTCGGGGGGATTTAACACTTAAAAAGAGCTCAGAACCCCCATCCGAATCAGGCATGAGTAGCAGAACAAGGAGGAATAGGCCAGGCATGCCCAGCCACCATTTTGCCCCCTCCCTCAAAGGGGGGAAATGGTTTTAAAACAGAACAGAAAGCCCAGGACCCTAACCAGGCAAGGTGCAAGCAGGTGGCACCAGCAGCACTGAGGCCGCCATTTCCCCCCAACCCCAACCCAATGCATTGTTTTAAAATCATGACGGCGCTCTCCCTGTCACCTGAAGGCAAGATGGCAGCCTGCCTTGTTCTGAGAACTTGTTGCCCAGGAGAGAAGCAACACTGCACATGCTCACAGCCTGCATTGTGACTGGTTGTGGACAGCCATAGCCCCGCCCCACCTCCTTTGTTGCTGTCATGTGCTGTGGTCCTCTTATGCAAATTCTCCTGCCTCAATTACGTACACTGGCATAAGGGGGGAGGGGGAGGGAAACTGCCTATTCAGAGGGACTAGCCGCCCTAGCAAAATGCAAAATAATCACACATTGAGCTTACATGTGTTAGTGTTACTTACCCTGGCGACAAGGAGTGGGATCCCTGGCCATAGTGATGGTTTGCTATTGGCTAGCTGTTCAAAAGAGCAAACTGGCTGATTGGAGATGATGGACAGAAACAAGTTGGAGAGTGTGATTTTCACTCTGTCTTAACTGAAAATGGGAAGGTTTAAGTAATGTGGAGTAGGGAGAAGGGATGCAAAAATATTCCAGACTTGTACCCTAGTCACACTTATTGACCATCCTCCTCTGGAAAATAGCATTCAAAGAATATATTGTATTAGGGGAAATTGTTTGCAAAAATGTATAAGGCGAAATTGCAGGTGAAAATATGTACATTAGCAGACTTTTTCACTGAAATGCTGATGTATTTTAATCAGATGTATCTGTGTCAGTTACGGTGGTTACCCTGTGCTTCCAGGCCCTATTCAATGTTATGTAAATTTGTATAAATGAGCAGAGATCATCAACGGTCTGAGATGCTTGTGTGCCAGTGTGTGCCAGTGTGTAGCAGGCTTTTATCCTGCATTAGGATCACTAAGACTTAAGACTTAGTAAAATAAGAAAAGCTACTTTGTTTATAGAAATACATAGTAGATAGGAAAGGCATACCTAGTTCTAACTAGCTAACTAAGTTGGAGGCGCAGTGCCCAGACGTGGGTACTGCCCTCATGCTCAGGAGAGAGAGCAAAGACAAAGATGTCTCCTCTCTCTCGGACAGTTGAAGAAGAGAAGAAGGAAAGGGCGGAAGGAGGCGGGGCAGATAAGCTTCCCTAAGCATATCAGTCTGCGATGGAAGCAAGTCAGTCACAGCATCACAGGTAACGGTAGTCAAGCCTAGCCATCTGGAGGACCCTAACTCTATCTCCCTTCTGGAACATAAACAAAAGAACAAAACAGGAGTTGTTTCCCCACCCCTAGTGTAGTCCAGAGGTGTAGTCATCTAGGGTCTCAGGGGGTCTTAGACCCTTTACTTTTTGGCAGCAGGGTCCCAGCAGTGTCCTGATGTCTCTAGCATCCTGCGAGCCAATCAGCATGAAAGGGGAATGTGTTAGCCACTGAGAAGAGTCTTCTAATGTGCTTGTCCTTTTCTGCTGATTGTTGCCAATAAGGAGGTGAGTCAGCCGCTGAGACAACTTCTCTGAGTAGCTAACACACTCTCCTTTCATGCTTATTGGCTCCTAGGGATGTCTGTTGTTGAAGGCATTAACAAGGATCTCATTCTCAACTCAGCAGCAAAAATGGGGGAGGTGTGGCTGTGACTAACACAAAGAGACCCTGCACTTCTGAACCTGCCGCTACACTACTGGTGTAGACCATATAAGAACGGTGGTGAGGGGGAGAGTGTATAAAGTTAAAATGATCTCAACTGTTGGGCCTTTGGATTTTGCGTCTGCCTTTGTTAGCATGTTCAGTCCTCATCTCATTTTAACAGTATAACTGATAAATATTTAGACTTTACTTTGACGTTATATTGGCGAAGCTCTGCCTCCACGGTCAGAGGCAACGTGCTTGTGAATACCAGTTGCTGGGAAAGTGTTCTTGCTCTCAGGAGGGAAGGGTGCTCATGCTCTGATCCTGCCTGCGGGCTTCCCATGAGCATCTCGATGGCCACTGTGAGAACAGGATGCTGGACTAGATGGGCCACTGGCCTGATTCAGCTGTTGGGCTCCCCTTATGTTCCTATAGTTGCTTTTAGAATTCACAGCAAGGAAACAGAATCTTACCCCATGGGTTTATTATGGCAATAGCCTTGTTTCGGTGGCCTATTATGCATGCCCACATGTTACATTCAACAAGTATACAATCTGTGTACACAACGAACTGTACACTCATAGTTATTCTACATTGACTGGCGATGGCTGCCCAGGGCTTCAGGCAGGGGTCTTCTCTCAGCTGTACCTGGAGATGCCGAGGATTGAATCTGGGACCTTCTGCATGCAGAGTAGATGTTCTGCCATTGAGCTATGGCCCTTTGCATCCCTACACACATTCAAAGGCAAACATATGTGGCAGGGAACCTTTTCTGTTCATGGATGTTCCCCCTGTCATTCAAAACCCAAGAGGCACTTTGCATATATGCTCAAGACTGGTATAAAATAAATTAAAAAATTGTCCTTGTTGCTTCACATGTTCCAGGGCTAAAGCATGACACTGAAAAGATGTCCCAGGGCTAAGACCACATTCAAACTAAGCCTCACATCGTGGCCTTAAAGACCAGATGTTCCCCGTAGCAATGCAGCTGCCGCAACCTCAAAGAGACATGTCCAAATATAGAATAATTGTGTCTTCTACTTTCCTTCCTTCCTTGGCTTGACAGAGTTGGCCCATCGCAGGCGTTGTCATGACATCTTTTTCTTTTCTGGGTGGCTCAGAAAGTCAGAGTCCCATTTGACATCCAAGAAACTGTGCACTGGAGCACAGGAAATCGCAACATTTTGAAGAATGGATTGTTTTAAACTAGAGACTGGGATCCCTCTGGATGTTCTTGGGCTTCAGCTCCTCTCGGTCCCATGTGAATGTGAGAGGTGGAAGAGCAACACCGAATGCAAAAAAGTAACAAAAAGAGGATGGGTGTGAAGATTAATAAAATAGTAACTGGCCCAACACATTTCTTGGTCATAGATAGCTTATTTATACATATCGTTTTCCCCCACAAATACATTATACTCAAAGCAGTTCATATATAATACCGTTACGATGTAACAGTGACAGTTAACACTTCAGCCCAGCTCGGATGACAAGCTAAGCCAAACTGTGGCTTAGAAGAAATGTGTGGGAGATTGTGGACAGCACACTCCTCCCCCGTTGCGTTGCTCCCATCCTGCGCTGAGAAGTGGCTTGTGGTTTAGCTCTCCCGGACAAACCATGAGCTATAAACTATTGGTTGCAGTTCATGGTTGGTCCGGAGAGAGCTAAACCATGAAATTCAGAAGCCGTGCTATATTGTTGTTGTTATTATTATTATTGTCAGCATCTGCATCACCATGATTATTAATATACATCATCATTACAGGTTCAGGGATGGGGCTGATGTTTAAGTAAGGTAAAAAAAGTACAACCAGGCAGAGGAAGGAGACATTTCATCTCCTTGCCACCACCACTCTGTTGTGAGCCCTGCTAGGAGGGGGTGGACAGATGAGAATGAAGTAGAGGAGGAGGACTTAGAGTGGGATGTTTGAGCCAGTAAAGGGCCGAGCAGAGAGTGGGGCTCAGAAGGCACCCCAGCTCTGGACTTGGACAGTTCAACCTCAGCAGCTCCAGATACCGCTGTTGAGAGGCCACCTGATCAACTGGTTGTTTCCCAGCCTGACGCTTCCCCTCTCCCTACACCCGCTTCACCAGCAGCCCCCCTCCCTTGGAGGGGGAAGGTGGGACCGTGATGGAGGCTCCGCCTTTGCCTTGTCCTAGAAAGCGAATGCAACAGAAGATTCAACAGACACAGTTGAGGCAGAGTCTTCCTGTGGTTAGGAAAGGTTCCACCCCTTCCCCCATGACTCCATTTGGGTTTTACAGCTCCTCTCGGGAAGATTAATCCCTAGAAGACAAAGACATACAAATAGTGCTGGATTTTATTTTTGCTTACAGGCTTGTCAAATAGACGTGCAAGAAAGTCGGTAAACAGAAGCACGCACAACCTTCCCCCCCCCAAAAAAAATGATGAGCTGAAGCTGTTTCCTGCTGTTGAAAAGCAGCCTCAGTCTCGGCCATTTTTCTGACGGCGGTTTTGTGCCTTGGCTCACTCACTTGAGTCACCTGGAGCTTCATTTGCTGCTCTGTGGGGCACTTGCACTGGGGACTGGCTCATGTAGGCTCGATGTGTGGAGTTTGTTTTTATCTTAGCAAGATTTGTATACTGCTTCTATCAAAAAGTATCTCTTAAGCGGTTGACATAATAATATAAAACATTCATTAATCTCCTCCCCCCCCGATTAAAAACAGACTTTAAAAAGCAGCAGACCACGGGTTGTATGCAACTGAGTTCCACTCAGAATAGACCCATTGAAATGAATAGACCTAAATAAGTGATGTCCGTTAATTTAATTGAGTCTGCTCTGAGTATGGCAATCCTATAGCACGTATCACAATATAGATAAAACCAGTCGGAAAGTTCAGTCTGCCATCTTGATTCTAAATGGCATCCAGTTGCATCCTGTTCCTTGATCTCAGGAACCATCATGCAAAATTTGATTCTGAACTTGTCAGGAGGTTCGTTCTGTACAATATAGGAAACGGACCTTTAGTGTGGCAGCACCTACCCTGTGGCATTCCCTCCCCTTAAATATTAGACAGGCGCCATCTCTGCTATCTTTTCGGCGCCTTTTGAAGACTTTCCTCTTCCAACAAGCCTTTTAAGTTGAGATGTATCTCAGTCTGCATCTGTGTTAGAATTGCTTTTAATAGGTCTTTTAATGTCTTTAACCCCCCTTTTTTAAAGATGTTTTTAAAGTTGTTTTTTTTAACTGTTAAACGACGTTAAAGTTTCATTTTAATGTATTTTAAGGTCTTTTTATGATGTTTTAAAGTGTTTTTAGTGTTTCTGTTTGCCGCCCTGGGCTCCTGCTGGAAGGAAGTGTGGGGTATAAATAAAATAATAAATAAATAAATAAACTCTTAAGAGATGTCCAAATGCATAGCAAACAGACAACTGAATGCCAGTTGCTGCTGGGAATCTCACGTGGGGAGAGTTGCTCTTGTGCTCAGGTACTGCTTATTATGGGATTCGCACAGGGCCATCTGGTTGGGCACTGTCAGAACAGGGTGCTGGATGATTCGATGGGCCCCTTGGGCTTGACCCTGCAGCCAGCCTCTTCCGGATGGTCTGATGTCCTTAGCCAAGAGTGGCTAGGGTGCAGAAGGGCAAGGCTTTTGCTGGGGCCCCTTAAGAACAAGATTGATATCTCCAAAAGATAACAAAGTGCCAGGTAATTCAGAAGGCGCTAAAGGCAGCAGGCTGACGGTGGCACAGATTTGCCTCTGGGAAAATGAGGATAGCTGGGCGCTTTGCAGCCTGCCCAGGATTTAAAAGAAGGTGTTGGGTGGACAGAGCCATCATCCTCTTCCTGCCCCCCGCAGACACACTCCAGGGCCAAACGGATGGGCGCTGATGACCCCACCCTACCCCTCCCATGGACAATTCATTCATTCCTGAGCCTGTAAACACACCCACAACCATCTGGTTATACAAATGCTGTGTTTCCTGAAACCGAAAGTTTTAACCAATCCCTTGCCAGCCCCTCGTTCTACAATCCCACCCACCCAAATCTCCTCTAGACCCTAGTCCCTTAGGGTTGCGTCGAGGAAAGGGGGTTGTGGGAGCACTTTCTATCAAACCAGAAGAGACCCAAAGGAAGAACCAAAGCAATTAGCGTGACTTTGTTCCAACAATGTTTATTATACACAACAAAGATAAAATGCATATGTGCTGCAGAAGGAGGTCATCGATAACAAATTGTCTCACTCTCATCGCCCAGGATCTGTTCTGGGACTGAGCCGTCTTCACGATCCATCGTCAAAGACCTCCATATTTTCTATCACCATCTCATCTGGGTGGAAGAGAAAAGAGGCTGAATGATGCCAGCTTTATTCGTTTATTTCCCCCGTTTATGCTCCAACCTTCACCTGAAGGTGCCAGGGTGGAGACGCCCCAAATCCAAACCCAAGTTCCGACCACAGTATTTGGCCTCAGCAATCCCAGACTCAGGCAGCTGCTGGGTTTGACACGGCCCCGCTGGGCCCACTGGGGCTGCCCCCTACCCCCACCATCACTGCCGCTGGTCCCTCAGGCGCACCCCAGGGATGGCTGCCGGACCCTACAGTTTGGGGCCAGCAAGAGCATCTCACCTGGCAGTCACCCCCCCAAGACCCCCCTCTCCCGCTTACGTGGCCTCAGTGGTACTTTCAGGTAAGCAACGGGCAGCTCAGGCAGGCAGCCACCGTCTTTGGTTTCCCAAGATGCAATGCCTGACACTGATGCATTTTGGGAAAGAGAAGATAGCAGCCCCCCAGGCACGCACGCCCACCCCCGAGAAAAAGTGCCAATGTGTGAGCAGGGGGTGGGTGGGTAGGATGGGAATGGGGGCCCAGCTTGGTGCGAGGGGGACCCATCATGGCGCTTTGCCAAGGGCATCTCCAGGCCCAGACTACGGATTACATTAAAAGAGCAGAAGAGGAAAGAAGTCAGTTCCCCGTCCTGGACAGGAGGAGGAACACTCTGCCCCCAAACTCAGGACTCAGCGTTTGATGCCGAGTGGAACTGGCCATTCCAGGCCAAGCACCCGCATGGTCCCCCTCTGGGCCAGACCCACAGGCCTGTCTCCAAACGCCTTCCCCGGATCTTTCACGCGGCATCCGACTCACCACAATGGCCTGCCCGGTGGAGTCCTGGACAGGGTCTCCTCCTCTCTCTGGCGAGCCTGGGTGCACGTCTCACGAACAAAGTGCAGGAAAGACTCGTCCGGAGGCAGTTGCTGGAAGTGGCCAGAGTCAGGCTGTGAGGGAATTTGGGGAAGGGCTCCTCTGCGTCTGAGACCGCAGCACTGAAGGTCTTGCGGGACCCCAGGGGCCAAACGCCACGAGGGGGCCTTGGGCTGCGGTCGTAGGAGGGATTGACTACCTGCTACTTCTCCCTTCTCAAATACTAACCTCAGGCAACGGGGAACGTCCGCTGATCTGCCGGGAAGCTGCAAGGAGAGAAGCAGGAAAGGAGACGGAGATGGATTAGTTCATCTCATAGTGTTTGCCACGGCGGATGATTATCACCCTCATCTTCCAGATCTTCTTCTCTTGTTTTCTAAGTCTTCCTACAGGGGGTGGGGAACCTCAAGCCCAGCGGCCAAATACAGGCCCCCAGGCCTCTCTGTCTGGTCCTTGGCCCCCTATCCTATCCCCAAGGGGCCATCCAAATCCACTTCCTCCCAGTGCTTTTTGGGGGGGAAGTAAAAAAGAGGTGGCTGTTACAAAAAAAAGCCCTGTTCCCTTCTTCCCCCCCCCCTGAAAACAGGGCCCCTGCTCACCTGTAACCTCAGCGGGCCTGTCTTGAGGGGGGCCACTTTATTTTGCCTCCGCCTCAGGAACCCCTGTAATTCCCTGAACCTAGAATGGGGGGAAGCGAAAGTGAGACAGAGAACCAGAAATGTTGTTGTTTGAGATGGAGGGGCTCTGGAGAAGACGGGGTCATTGCAGAACAGCTGGAACCGAAACATGGGTAGCCCAGTCTGTAACTGCAGGCACGTCCCTCCCATTTCATGCAGTTCCTTGAATTGGGGGACATCTAACGGCTGGGAAAGGTGCATGAAAGAGGCAGCTGAGACGAGCAGGGGCATGGAGGGAGAGGGCATCATTCAGCACGGGCCCTTGGGTCATCCAAAAACATTGCTGGGGAATCCTTCCCGTGAGGAGGGGGCCTTGGGCTGCAGGCGGGGGAGGGATTGACTACCTGCTACGTCTCCCTTCTCAAATACTAACTTCAGGCAATGGCGAACCTCCACTGATCCGCCGGGAAGCTGCAAGAAGAGAAGCAGGAAAGGAGACGGAGATGGATTAGTTCATCTTGTAGTGTTTGCCAGGGCAGATGATTATCACTCTCATGTTCCAGATCTTCCTCCTTCTATTGTTTTCTAAGTCCTCCTACAGGGGGTGGGAAACCTCAAGCCCAGTGGCCAAATACAGGCCCCCAGGCCTCTCTGTCTGGTCCTTGTCCCCCTATCCTGGCCACCCCGCCTCTCCCCCAGGCCACGCCCATCACTGCCCCTGCCCCACAATTTCCTCGAGTGCTTTTGTGTGGCTGGAGCATGTCCTTGACCTGGGATAAAGCCACTTGCATCCCTGGATGGATTTATGTGGGTGTAGAAATTTGTGACTTTTGCGTGCCTGGAAGGGAACCCAGTGTACCAAGGTTAAGAGTCACATGAATTGCTCTGCCTGCGTTGGCCTCTGGCCCCAACCACCATGGGCATGCGGCCCCCAGATTGTTGGCTGCAAGAAAATGCAGCCCTCTGGCTGAAAACTGTCTTTCACCCCACTCCAGAAATGCTTTCCCGCGTAGGATCCTTCATTGGGCCACACGGATTTGCAGAGGAGAAGGCTGCTGACGGTGGCTTTGTATTGACCTCCGTGAGCCTCTGAACAATACCAATTTGGGTGCGGGGTTCAGTCAGACAGGAGAGGGCTCAAGTGCTCCTGTCCTGTTCTGGGGTCCTTCACCCACAAGTCCTCAACATACCTGGCTGGCCACTGTGACTTTCAAGATGCTGGCCTAGGTGGCTCTTAGGTCTAATTTAGAAGTCTGGCCCTTTGGATATTCTTATGCGTGTGGGGTAAAGGCGCACTAGATGCCCCCCATCCTATCCCCAGGGGGCCATCCTAATCCACTCCTTCCCAGTGCTTTTTGGGGGGGAGGTAAAAAAGAGGTGGCTGTTACAAAAAAAAGCCCTGTTCCCTCCTCCCCCCCCTCACCTGTAACCTCAGCAGGCCTGTCTTCTTTGAGGGGGGCCACTTTATTATGCCTCTGCCTCAGGAACCCCCATAATCGCCTGAACCTAGAATGGGGGGGGAGCAAAAGTGAGACAGAGAACCAGAATTGTTGTTGTTTGAGATGGGGGGGGCTCTGCAGAGGACGGGATCGTTGCAGAACAGCTGGAACCGAAATATGGGTGGCCCAGTCTGTAACTGCAGGCACGTCCCTCCCATTTCATGCAGTTCCTTGAATTGGGGGACATCTAACGGCTGGGAAAGGTGCATGAAAGAGGCAGCTGAGACGAGCAGGGGCTTGGAGGGAGAGGGCATCATCCAGCACGGCCCCTTGGGTCATCCAAAAACATTGCTGGGGAATCCTTCCCGTGCTGTGGAATTGACACGGGCACAAGATGTGACCAGGACTACTACCTTGGAGGGCTGGCTACTGGCATGGGGATGACCCCACTTCATGGAGAAGAGGAGGAGGAGGATATCTCTGGCTAAGATCCATGATAGGGATGTAGAACCTCCAGGTTCAGAGGCAGTCTACCAGTGAATGCCACCTTCTAGAGGACAAGCAACAGGAGCGGGGTCTCGCTTGTGGGCTTTCTACAGATATCTGATTGGCTGCCAGACTAGACGGCCTTTGCTCTGATCCAGCAATAGGGCTCTTTCTATGCTCTTTCAAGGCACACGCAGACCCGACCTGTTCTCCGCAGGGACGTGGCTTGTGTCGTGTCTTTTGTGTATCTGTCTCTCTGTGTGAAGCCGCTTCATTGCCATGCCACATCACATGGAGGGCTTCCAGCGTTGTGCAGGGAAGCGACTGCAGAAGTGACCTCCAAGGGACCATGGGGGGGGGGACCCCGCAGCAGAAATGGAGGCGGAAGAAATCCTACTTACATTTTGAGCATGGTGAGATGTGCCTGGTTAAAAACAGACAAGCCCCTGACTAAACTGCCTACCTAACCCGCCTAAGCTAGCCCTCCCGCCCACCCCCACCCCACCCTTAACTCTACCGCTTGCTTAACCCTAACCCTAAATATCTAGCTAAAAAGTATAAAAAAGAAATGAAAAAAGATAAATAAACAAAACAGAAAAGAAAAAGATAAACAAAATATAAAGAAAATAAAAAGCCAAAAAAGAAGATAAGGAAAAAATAATGAAAAGGTAATATAAACATAAATATAAATGTAATATAAGCACAAAAGGCTACTGTAAGGACAGAATATGGAGAAACCAATTGGTTCCCAATAGGAAATGCCGTGAGACGGGTGTATTTTATCACCCGGTTTGTTTAATCTGTACGCAGAACGAGAAATATCAATAATTTTAGATATGCAGACGATACCGTTCTACTAGCAGAAACAGTAACCATTTGAAACAAATGCTGATGAAAGTTAAAGAGGAAAGCACAAAAGCAGGACTACATCTGAACGTCAAAAAGACTAAAGTAATGACAACAGAAGATTTATGTCACTTTAAAGTTGACAATGAGGACATTGGACTTGTCAAGGATTATCAGTACCTTGGCACAGTCATTAACCAAAATGGAGACAATAGTCAAGAAATCAGAAGAAGGCTAGGACTGGGTAGGGCAGCTATGAGAGAACTAGAAAAGGTCCTCAAATGCAAAGATGTATCACTGAACACTAAAGTCAGGATCATTCAGACCATGGTATTCCCCATCTCTATGTATGGATGTGAAAGTTGGACAGTGAAAAAAGGGATAAGAGAAAAATCAACTCATTTGAAATGAGGTGTTGGAGGAGAGCTTTGTGCATAGCATGGATTGTAAAAAAGACCAATACTTGGGTGTTAGAACAAATTAAACCAGAACTGTCACTAGAAGCTAAAATGATGAAACTGAGATTATCATACTTTGGACACATCATGAGAAGCCCTGATTCACTAGAAAAGACAATAATGCTGGGAAAAACAGAAGGGAGTAGAAAAAGAGGAAAGTCAAACAAGAGATGGATTGATTCCATCAAGGAAGCCACAGGCCTGAACTTACAAGACCTGAACAGGGTGGTTCACAACAGATGCTCTTGGGGGTCATTGATTCATAGGGTCGCCATAAGTCGTAATTGACTTGAAGGCACATAACAACAACAATATAAAAAAAAAAACTGAAATGAAACTCCTCCACTGCTGTCTCTCGCTCTGCAATCCCCTCCTCCCACTCCCCTTGCTTTCCTCTCCACTCCTCGCTAACCCACAGGCTGGACCACCTCTGGCTGGTGCCTTTGAAGCCAGCTGCCAGCGATGTCACAAAGGAGGACAGGCCACGGTCACCAGGGCAACCCACTTACCTGTCAGTTGTCCTAACCTAAGAGCTTGGAAAAGTTACCTTTTTAAACTACAACTCCCATCAGCCCCAGCCAGCATGGCCACTGTATTGGGCTGATGGGAGTTGTAGTTCAAAAAAAGTAACTTTTCCAAGCTCTGGGGTTAGGGTGTCGCATTGGGACCTGGGAGACCTGGGTTCAAATCCCTGCTTGGCCAGGAAGCTCGCTTAGTGACCGGTCACTGCCTCTCAGCCTAACCTACCTCACAGGGTTGTTGTGAGGATAAAATGGGGAGTGGGAGACCCATGTTTGTATCCCACCTTGAGCTGCTTAGAATATAAATATAATGAATAAATAACAACTTTCTGCACAAGACATGAGGCTTTGTTCCTGACTTTAATATACAACAATTCTTTTTCTTAGAAAAGCTGTGAATGTAAAAGAGAAGGAAACCTCCTCGCTGTGCAATAAAGCCAAAGGCGCTGGAAGTGCCAAGTGACCTGCCCCAGAGCTCCCTGAAACAGATCCGCCAAAGTTTCAAAGGGGAACAGGGAACATTTTTTTGCCCCCCCCAAGGGCACCATACCCGGGCAAACGGAGGGCGCCTGAGTAGCTCCATCGGGTTGCCAACCTGGGGGTCCTTTCCCAGGAGGAAGCCCCACTGAACACAGCCTCTAGTTTATTTGCCTCCCCGCCCCCATTAATAGGTTTAACAGAAAACCTGTCAACATAACCATCATCCAAGTCTATGCTCCAACAGCATAACACAGAAGAAGAGGAACTGGAGAGATTTTACGCAGAAGTACAGGAAGAAATTGATCACACACCAAAACAAGATGTGCTGATAATCATGGGGGACTGGAAAGGAAAAGTAGGGAGCAGACAAGAACTAGAAATTGTGGGGAAATGGGGCTTAGGAGATAGAAATGAGGCAGGAGAAACGCTTATTGAGTTCTGTGAAGCCAATAATTTGTTTCTTGCAAACGCCTTTTTGATCAACCAAAAAGAAAACTGTACATGTGGACAACACCAAATGGTCAATATGGGAATCAAATTGATTATATAATTGGGAGCAGAAGATGGAGAAGTTCCATACTTTCTGCAAAAACAAGACCAGGAGCAGACTGCAGTACAGATCATGAACTGGTCATATCAAACATCAGAGTAAAGCTAAAGAAGAACAACAAAGCAATCACAATGCCAAAATACCATTTAAGATACATCCCAGAAGAACATAAAGATCAAATAAAGAACAGATTTGAGGCTTTAAACTTAGTTGACAGAGAACCAGAAGAACTATGGAGTGAAGTCAGAGACATTATCAGGGAAGAATGCAAAAAGACAATACCTCTCGTTAAAAAGAGAGAAAGACCTCAAAGAAACTCTTAAAATGGTTAAAGAGAGGAAAGCAAAAGCAAAAGGAGAAACATGGTTAGAACCCTAAATGCAACAATACAGCGACTAGTACATAGGGACAAAGAGAACTATTACAATAGTTACTGTATAGAAATAGAAGAGGACAACAAAAAGGGAAGAACAAGAGCCCTATTCCAAAAGATTAGAGAAATGAAAGGGAAATTTAAACAGAGAGTAGGGATGTTGAACAATCAACAGGGGAACACACTGACTGACCGAGATAAAATAAAAGGAAGATGGAAGCAATACACTGAAGAACTCTATAAAAGAGATGCAAGGATGACATTCACGGAGGAACTGTATGATGAAGAACCAGAAATTTTAGAATGTGAGTTGAAAGCTGCTTTTAAAATACTTGGAAGAAACAAATCACCAGGAATAGATGGCATACCAACAGAGTTGCTACAAGTTACTGAGACTGAATCTGTCCACATTTTGACAAACATTTGTCAAGAAATATAGAAAACTAAACAATGGCCCACAGACTGGAAGCACTCAATATACATCTCAATTCCAAAGAAAGGGGATCCCAGGGAATGCAGTAATTATTGAAGTATTGCCTTAATAGCCCATGCAAGTAAAGTAATGCTCCAGATTCTACAACAAACGCTCTTACCATATATGGAGCGAGAAATGCCAGATGTCCAAGCTGGATTCAGAATGGGAAAAGGTACAGAGATCATACTGTAAACATACATTGGAAAATGGAACAGACCAAAGAATTTCAGAAGAAAGTCACCCTGAGCTTTCTAGATTACAGCAAAGCCTTTGACTGTGTAGATCACAAAAAACTATGGAATGCTTTAAAAGAAATTGGGGTGCCACAGCATCTGTTTGTCCTGATGCGCAACCTATACTCTGGACAAGAGGCTACTGTAAGGACAGAATATGGAGAAACCCATTGGTTCCCAATAGGAAAGGGTGTGAAAATGATGTGTGTTCCCAATTAAACATTACTGTACTAATTCATAAGTTCGCCAGTGAATGAAATTCATAAGTTTGCAAACATGAAAGCATGTAAGGCTAAATTCGTGTAACTATGTATCTTTTTGCTAAATAAAGGCTATAGAAAAAGGTCATTTTCTTTTTACTTTATTTTACTATTCACACAAAACATGTTCCTACTCCATAATGATTTTCTTATTTGTCCTTATTTGCCTTGTTACATTTTTTATAACATTTGAATTGAATAACGAACCAAAAAAAATTATAAAATGTAAGGGTGCCGATTTATAATTTGCAGGGGGGCACCGAACACGCCAGCACCGGCCCTGCCTCTTCTTCCTGGAAGAGGAGGCAGGTAGATCTCAGCCTTTTTGCAGGTTTTCCCACCTGAGATTGCCCCTCTTTCCTACCTGAGGCCTCACCACCTGATGGCAGCCCTGGATCACTCTGGGCCATCCAGTCCAACCTGGAGGGAACCATGACTGTCAGCCCAACTCGGGCTGAGGCCCAAATCTCCCTGAAGAGGCCCAATCTAGCTCGGGATTCAGCCAAATGCAGTGCATAGCCCTACATTTTACTAAATGTTGGTTTGGCATTAGCAAGTTTTTTTCCAATTTAGAATCACAGATTTTTGAATGTGTGCTTTAGAGAAGGGAGACCTACTTCAGTTCTAAGTAAGGGACCAGGTGTGCTATGTGGGAGTTCTTGCTGGGCTACAACTCCCATGATCTCTAATTATTGGCTATGCTGGCCAGGGCTGATGGGAGTTTGTTGGTTTGTTTATTAACTTTCTATCCTGCCTTTCCTCCTAAAGGAGCCCTGGACGGCAAACATAACAAAACAATTTAACAGCAACAAAAAGAAAAGCTATCTAAAAACAGTTTTAAAACATTCTAAAACAATTACAGTTTTAAAACATTATTCCATCCAGTGATCTCCAGGTTGCCAGGAACAGCCATCAAATGCCTTGGTAAACAGGCATGTTTTCGATTTCCTCCTGAAAGGCTGTGGTGATGGAGATAGGCATACCTCATTCAGTTGGGAGTCCAGTAACATCTGGATGGCCACAGGTTCTGCATCCCTGCATGAAAGGGACAAAAGACTTATCTTTGCATCTGATCACCCACCTTCCTGAGCTGCAACATAGGTGGCTTGCGGGCAACTTGTTTATTGAGCACCCATCCTGATTTGTCTGCACAAAATTTGCAGAGAGGTTAGGTGACATCTACTGTTTAGTAAGCATTCTTTCTGATTTATTTGCAGGGAGGTGAGACGACATTGTGTCAAGTCATTGTTTACCCACACTTTGCAGTACATTTCTCGTCACTTTTCTTATCACATCTGGAAGTAGTTAGGGAAAAGAGTTCAGGATGCAGATCTTAATTATGGTCAGCAGAGGGCGCCTCAGACTGTGCATTGCTAACAAGGGCCTTGCTTTTCAGCTCCTGGCTGTAGGGAAGAGGATAGATAGATAGATAGATAGATAGATAGATAGATAGATAGATAGATAGATAGATAGATAGATAGATAGATAGATAGATAGATAGATAGATAGATAGATCAGGAGTGTAGTCATCCAGGGTCTCGGTGTGTGTGTGTCTTAGACCCTTCACTTTTTAGAGACCAGGATCCCTATATGTCCAGCATCCTAAGTGCCAATCAGTATAAAAGGGGAGTCTGTTGGCCACTGAGAAGAGTCTTCCTTATCCTCTCCTGCTGATTGGAGCCAATCAGAGTGAAAGGAGGTGAGTCACTGAGAAGACTCTTTTCAGCCACTAAGAAGACTTTTCAGTAGCTAATACTCTCCCCTTTCATGCTGATTGACTCCAAGGGACGTCTGTTGTTGTGGGAGAAGGCATGAACAAGGATCTCATTGTCAATCCAGCAGCAAAAGATAAAAGGGGGGAGGGTATGGGTGTGCCTATCATGAAGGGATCCTGCACTTCTGAATTTGCCACTACATTACTGAGAGAGAGAGAGAGAGAGGGAGGCTGGATGAAAAGGAGCAAGTCTTAAAGACGTTTTCTGCACTTAGAGGAAATTTTGGAGAAAAGATCAGATTCCTGAACAGAGACCCAACCAAACTGCTTTAGGGCCCCATTCCTCAATGTTCAACCTTGCAGGGATGGGGGAGAAATTAGATTCAGTTCACATTTAAAGCTGATTCTATCAAATTCACACTTTCCAAAACAATAAGAAAACCAAAACACAGCCATCCTTCAAAATTCACATTTATCTGAATTATGTGATGCAGTTGTCTAACCAACCAATGTCCACAAAAATGCATACATTAAGGGGAAGTATGAATAAAAATGAATATATTGTTGAAAATAACATACAAAAATGCATTAAAGAAAATTGCTTTGCAAGAATGTATGAATTAGTCAAAACTGCATACCAAAATGTGTTTTGTAGAGAAATTTGCACAAGAATCTTGATGAATTTTCATGAGGATTTTTTAAAATTTAAAATTCCTGCAGAAATGAGAACTAAATTTAAGACTAGAAAAATGAGAAATTGGGAAAACTGACATTGACAGATCCTTCTGTCCGCAGTGCTAAGAAGGTCAAGATGCACCTCTGAGATTGATGAGCAGCAAAAGACACTTCACTTTGTGTGGTACAACTTGCATATCTCTGTTAACACTAACACCAACTAGTGGCATTATTTGCACTTAATTTACAACTACCAGATCACATATATTACATCTATTTTACTAGCAGGATTCAGTCACACTCTGGCAAATTCAGGTTGCACAATTATTAGCTGACTGGGAGCTCTTGCACAATAAATCCACTTCTCAATCAAATTAGGCAACTTTTAGTGAGCCCTGGTGTCAAAATGCACGCTACTCAATCCGTCACTATGTTCAAAGCCTTGTTATTAGGTAGAAGGGCTCGTAGCAAGGGTTTGGTATCTGATTTGTATACTGTGTTGGATATTTGCACTGGTCCTATCAAGGGGTAGAAATCCCTTTGGGAAGAGGCTCTACACATGGAGCTCAGTGACTCTATATGGAAACAATTGTGGACACCTAAACTTTATTATATATCAGCATATGTCTGGGAATGTTCTATGAAAATGACACATAGGTGGCACTGCATACTCGTTCAGTTATCTTGTATAACCTCCAGTCTGCCAGCACTTTGCTCGTGTGGCTGTGGAGCCAGGGGGACGTTCCTCCATTTATGGTGGAAGTGTCCCACTGTACACGATTTTTGGGTGGAGGTGTTTCAAGAAATTTTGAAAATATTTTAGATGGATATTGCTATTGCCCCACAACTTACTCTGTCGAATATTTGGGACTCCCAGATGGCAAGTTTTTATGCCAAGGAACTGTTGATGTGGATGCTGGCGGCAGCCAGAACTTCTGTAGCGCAATAGTGGAAGACATCCCAGGATCTTCATTTACCCTTATGGTATAAAAACTTGTGGAACCTAACAATTTCTGAGAAATTAACTCATGAGTTATGAGTTTCCTGTGGGACCAAAGACCCGGAGTGCTTTTATGCAGCCTGGTGAGAATTTATTTCATATTCTCCTGATACTGAAATATGTCATTCCTTACCTGTTCCAATGCGGGAAATTTGGATATTGTGATGTTGTTTTGTTATGTTTTGTTTTATTTTTATTCTTTGGTTTAGTTTTTCTTACACAATGAAAAATGGAAATGGACTGCCTTCAATATGATCCTGGATGAGGACGCAGACCTGGTGTATATTACGGAGACATGGCTGGATGAGGCCTCAGCTCCTATACTTGAGGCCATGTGTCCAGCCGGTTTCCGATATGCACAGCAGCCGAGGATTGGGAGGCAGGGAGGGGAAGTGGCAGTTATCTACCGGGAATCTTTGTGTTTCGCCAGACCCCCTCTCCATGAGACCAAGTTTGTTGATTGCATGTACTGGAGGTTGGGCCAAAAGGGCAGTTTAGGGATTCGGCTTGTGTACCGCCCACCCCGCTGTGCAGCAGAATCCCTGACTGAGGTGCTCGAGGTAGTCTCGGCTGTGCGGTTGCTCTCCCCCAATCTTGTGGTGATGGGGGATTTCAACGTACATGCCGAGGCTGTCCTCACAGGAGCCCCTCGGGATTTCATGGAAACCATGACTTCCTGGGATCTGCACCTTAGTAATATAGGGCCTACCCATGTAGCCGGTCATGCTCTCGACCTTGTGTTTGCCTCGGGAGGGGAGGATAGTGCTCTGAAAATGGGGGTGAATTCTTCTAACCCCGTGTCATGGTCAGATCACTATCTGGTGAATATAGATCTCTCGATGCCGCACGCCCTCCACAGGGGACAAGGACCTATTAGAAGGGTCCGCCCCAGACGCCTGATGGAGCCCAAAGGATTCCTGAATGCGCTGGGGGATATGGAGCTGACTGAAGGTCGCCCGGTCGAATCCCTGGTGATGGAGTGGAATAAGGAGATCGCCAGGGCAGTGGACCAGGTGGCTCCGAAACACCCTCTCCCCCTGAACAGAACTCAGACAGCACCTTGGTATACACCACGGCTGCGGGGTCTGAGACAGGAGGTGAGACGACTTGAGCGCCGGTGGCAGAAATCTTGCACTGAAGACGATCAGACACGGGTTTGAGCAGCAACAAAGAGTGGCAACAAAGGCAGCAAAGAAAAATTTCTTTGCTGCCTCTATTGCGTCGGCAGAGTGTTGTCCCAGGAGATTGTTCCAAGTGGTCCGAAGCCTGGTCGGTCCAGTTGCTCAGGAACCCATGGAGCACTCTAAAATCTCCTGTGATACTTTTGCTAAACACTTTGCCGATAAAATCGAACGTCTGAAGAGCATGCTTCCGCTCGCCGTGGAGACAGGAAGTGGGCCAGAGTCGGCCAGTTGCATTCCAGTCTGTTGGGATCGGTTTCAGCCTCTTCTCTCTGAGGAAGTGGACAAGGTGCTCTGTACTGTGAAGCCGACCACCTGTCTGGTTGATCCTTGCCCATCATGGCTCATCATGAGCTGTAAAGAGAGACTGGGCGAAGGGATCAAGGCGGTGGTGAATGCATCCTTGCAAGAGGGTGCAATGCCATCAGCCCTCAAGGAAGCGGTAATAAAGCCCATCTTTAAAAAACCGTCCTTGGATCCCCAAGAGTTAAACAACTTTCGCCCAGTCTCTAATTTACCATTCTTGGGCAAGGTGATTGAGAGGGTGGTGGCTGCGCAATTACAGACACACTTGGAGGAAACAGATTATTTAGATCCATACCAATCGGGTTTTAGGACTGGTCATGGTACGGAAACAGCCTTGGTCGCTGTGGTAGGTGATATGCAGAGGGCATTGGATAGGGGTGAATACACCTTCCTTGTCCTCCTGGACCTCTCAGCAGCTTTCGATACCGTTGACCACGGTATCCTTTTAAACCGCCTAGAGGGATTAGGAATAGGAGGCACTGTCTTGCAGTGGTTCCGTTCCTATCTCTCGGATAGGCAGCAACGGGTGGCATTGGGAGATGAGGTTTCAGACCCTTGGCCTCTTCATTGTGGAGTGCCACAGGGTTCTATCCTCTCTCCCATGCTATTCAACATCTATGTGAAACCGCTGGGAGCAATCATCAGGAGTTTTGGGTTGCAGTGCCATCAGTACACAGATGACACTCAGCTCTATCTCTCCTTTAAGTCCTCACCGGAGTTGGCTGTGAATACCATGTCCAAGTGCCTAGAATCCGTAAGTGGATGGATGGGAGAGAATAGGCTGAAGCTGAACCCCGACAAGACTGAGGTATTACTTGTGGGAGATAAAAGGAAGTTAGGAATTACTGACCTGATGCTTGATGGGGTAAGTTTACCCCTGAAGGACCAGGTCTGCAGTCTTGGGGTCATGCTTGACTCCCAGCTGTCCATGGAGGCTCAGATTACAGCAGTGAGCCGGACAGCTTGGTATCAATTACATCTGATACGGAGACTGCGTCCCTATCTTCCTGTTCACCTGCTCCCTCAGGTGATACATGCCCTGGTCTCCTCTCGCTTAGACTACTGCAATGCGCTCTACGTGGGGTTACCCTTGAAAATGGTCCAGAAATTACAGCTGGTACAGAACGCGGCGGCACGCTTGATTACGCATAGCCGTCGCTGGGATCATATCACCCCAGTGTTATTAGATCTTCACTGGCTACCAGTTGTCTACCGGGCCCAATTCAAGGTGTTGGTGTTGACCTTTAAAACCCTATATGGTTTTGGCCCAGTATATCTGAAGGAACACCTCCAGAATCACCGAGTGTGCCGCCTGACGAGATCAGCCTCGCAAGACCTTCTCTCGGTCCCACCGGTGAGACCAGCTAGGCTGGTACGGACCAGAGAGAGGGCATTCTCTGTTGTGGCCCCCACCCTGTGGAACTCTCTCCCTTTCGATCTCAGACATGCTCCCTCCCTGTCCAGCTATCGCCGAGCCTTGAAGACCTGGCTGTTCAGGCAGGCCTACAAGATTGGGACAGATTAACTTATGTTACAATTGAATTAATGACTGGTTTTTTAGCTTAAAATTTGATTATGTTGATCTATATGTATTGTTTTTATTCTTGTTGTTCGTCGCCTAGAGTGTCCCTAACCCGGACAGATAGGCGGCTGAAAAATAAAATTTATTATTATAAATTTATTATAAGTCGATTCCGACTTATGGCGACCCAACACAAAATGTAAAGAACAAAAGCAAAAAACAAAACTGCTTCCCCCCAAAATTGGACTTTTTGTTATAAGGAAAATAATGGATTTACTTGTTTGTTTATTTCTCATCCTTCCTCCCAGTAGGAGCCCAGGGTGGCAAACAAAAGGACTAAAAATACTTTAAAATATCATAAAAACAGACTTTAAAATATATTAAAACATCTTTAAAAACATTGTTTAAAAAGCTTTTTAAACATAAAGGTTTTAAAATATGTATTTATTTATTTTTAAAAAAGAAGGTTTAAAAACATTTTCAAAGCAATTCCAACACAGATGCAGACTGGGATAAGGTCTCAAAAGGCTTGTTCAAACAGGAAGGTCTTCAGTTGGCACTGAAAAGATAACAGAGATGGTTCCTGTCTAAAATTTAAGGGGAGGGAAAATACAGTGTGGGATAAGACTTGCTTTGATGTAGCATCGTCTAAACTCCCCACAAACAAGTCAGAGTGAGTGCTTGTTAAATAGCCAATGTTGTCTAATCTCCCTGCAAGTAAATCAGGAAGAATGTTCAATAAAGAAGTTTTCACCCCGAATGACAGTCAGGTCCAATGTTTAAGAGTCTGCCATGATAGGGTGCATTAAAGCCCAGATTTAGGCACAGGTGTGTCTCTAGTTTGCTGAGACAGGAGTGACTTCCAGATAACATATTTATTGAGCTTTCATAGAAACACTGGAAGCTGACTAGGCCATAGGTCTGTCTCGGTATTATGTACACCAGAGGTGGGGGAACCTCAGGTCAAAAGGCTCAATGCAGCTCTGCAGGCATTTCTTTGGCCTTCAGGACTCTCTCTGTAGGCCAGCCTTCACCAACCTGGTGCCCTCCTGATGTTTTGGACTACAATTCCCATGATTCAGTTCACATTTAAAGCTCAATTTATCAAATCCGCACTTTCCGAAACAATATGAGAACTGAAACACAGCCCTCCTTTGAAATTTGCACTTATTCAAATTTTGCAACAAAGTTCGCCAACCAAACAATGTTTACAAAAATGCATATATTAGGGGAAAGTGTACACAAAATGAAGATATTGGTGAAAACAACATACAAAAATGCATTACGTTAGGATAAATTGCTTGCAAAAAAAAGTGTACATTAGTCAAAACTACATGCAAACATGTGTTTAGTAGGAGAGATTTGCACTAAAATTCTGAGGATTTAAACAAAATGAAATGAATTCAAGCTGGGGAAAATGGGAAACTGAGAGAACCAAAATTGACAGATCCATCCCAAATGCCAGGTTGGGGAAAAGTGCTGTAGGTCCTGCTCCTTCCCAGGCCATATGACTTTCCAGCCTTACTCCACATCCTCGAGTGCTTTGGCCTGGCTGAAATGTGTCCTTCACCAGCGACGGTCCTTCTTGCTTTCTTGCGTGTGTAAAAACCTCTGACATCAATCTCTTGATGGCAGGAATGTAGCCTACTCACATCCCTTGCTCCGCCCATGTTTGCCTCTGGCCCCACCCACTGCTGGCATTTGGGACCCAGAAGATTGTTCATGAGGGAATGCGGCCCTCAGACTGGCAAAGGTTCTCAGTCTATGCTGATTAGCTAGCAGCTCTCCAGCGTTTTGGATATGAGCCTCTCCCAATCCTGCCTGGAGATGCCAGGAGTTGAACCTGGAGCCTTCTTGATGCAAACCAGATTCTCCACCATTGGGCTGTGGTCCTCCCCCAAATTCATCCTGATTTGTTTGCACAGAGTTTGCAGGGACTTTATATGACGCCAGCTGTTTGTTGAGCATTCATTCTGATTTGTTTGCAGTGAGGTTGGTACAGCATTGGGTCAAGCAATCGTTATTCTGGTTCATCCAGAGCTTGGAAAATTTACTTTTGTGAACTACAACTCCCATCAGCCCAATCCAGTGGCTATGCTGGCTGGGGCTGATGGGAGTTGTAGTTTTAAAAAGTAAATTTTCCAAGCTCTGCTGATTTGCCCATTAGTTTCCTTACTGCAATAAACAAGAGGTGGGGATCTGTTTATTTATTATTTTGTTTATTGCATGTATATCCCACCTTTCCTCCAAGGAGCTCAAGGTGGCATACATGGTTCTCCCCCTCCTCATTTAATCCTCACAACAATCCTGTGAGGTAGGTTAGGCTGAGAGGCAGTGACTGGCCCAAGGTCACCCAGTGAGTTCGTGGCTGAGTGAGTATTTGAATCTGGTCTCTCACGTCATACTCAACACTCTAACCCAGCCTTTCCCAACCAGTGTGCCTCCAGATGTTGTTGGACCACAACTCCCATCAGCCTTAGCCAGCATTGCCAATGGTCAGGAAGATGGGAGTTGTGGTCCAACAACATCTGGAGGCACACTGGTTGGGAAAGGCTGCTGTAACCACTACACCAGCCTTTCCCAACCTTTGGGTCCCCAGATATTGCTGGACTGCAATTCCCATCATTCCTGACCATTATACAAGGTGGATGGGAGTTGTAGTCCAGCAATAGCACAGCCTGAATTTGCAGGCGTGCAATTAAATTCCATCAGTAAAATAGTGACAGTCTGGAAGCAGCCAGGGAGCTGAGAACAGTGCATTTTGGGAGAGAGAGGTGTAAAGTTTGAGCCACAGCTAGGCCTGTGGAACCCCTTGAACATATGGAGGCCAGATGCAAAAGCAGAACCAGCCTCTTGTGCTGTTCATCAGGGTCAGGGGTCAGCATTGCTGGGTGCCTGCCACGAGGCCCACACCCTTTCAGGAGGCTCAATTCCAACCCCGGGGGCCTCCTAGCCCAGCTGGGCTCCACCTAGGGATGGAGAAAGAATTTGATTCAATTTGCATTTCGAGGTGAATCTAGCCAATTTGCACTTTCTGAAGCAATAAGCAAAATGAAATTCAGCCATGTGTCAAAATTCACACTTCTCCAAATCTTGCCATGCTGTTCTCCAGTCAAGTGATGCGCACAAAAATGTCAGTGTCAATATCTGTGTCACCTATGATATCTCTAGAGAGCCAGTGTGGTGTAGTGGTTAAGGTGTTGGACTACGACCTGGGAGACCAGGGTTTGAATCCCCACACAGCCATGAAGCTCACTGGGTGACCTTAGGCCAGTCACTGCCTCTCAGCCTCATGAAAGCCCTATTCATCAGGTTGCCATAAGTTGGAATCGACTTGAAGGCAGTACATACTCACTGAAAAAAGCATACACAAATGCATTCTTTTAGGGAAAATTACTTAGCAAAAATATGGCCATTAGGCAAAATTACAAACAAATGTGCATATTGGGAGAAATTTTGCACTAAAATATTAGTGAATTTTCATGAGGTCTTTTTAAAAAGAAACTGATGTGGAAATGTGGACAACTGAACAGGGAGTGGGAAAATTAGAAACTGAACTTGACAGATTGACCCTTCCCTCCAGTGGTGGCAGGTGCCCATTGGAACTGGTGGGGCAGACGGCAAGGAGACCAGACAGCACTTGCAGCTGGAGCCAATGACAGGCAGAGGTCTCTTGGGTCACCTTCCCTCAGGTGTGGCCTGCGGAGAGTCCCAGGGGCCAGATAGGCTTGGGGGTCCTGATGTTCCCCACTTCTGCATTACTTAATACAGGTGTGGGGAACTTTTGGCCCTCCAGATGCTGCTGAACTACAACTCCTACCAGCTCCAGCAAGCATGGGCAATAGCCAGGGATGATGTGAGGTGCAGTTTATCAACATCTGGAGGGCCATACATCCCCCACGCCTGACCTGACTTAACAGAAGGTGGACAAGGGCCATCTGTTTTCTTCCTGATGATGCAGTAAACCCAGTTCAGCCTGTCCTTGGCAGCCCAATTGCCTGCAAAGATGGCCATTTATGGCCTCTTATGCTCGAGAGTCATCTTACCAGGTGGCAAAGGGCCTTCAAGAACCCCTTGCTGGGCAAAGGAGCTCCTCAGCACCACCATGTGCCAATGTGTCCTCAGCGAGTGAGTTTATTTCGAAAGGCTTTTGATTAAAGGGCCATTGCTCAGCTGCAGCAGAGACTCTGTGTTGCATACAGAAGGTCCGAGGGCCCATCCCTGGCATCTCCACATAGGGATGGGTGAGAAATGTGATTCAGTTCACATTTAAAGCCAAATTCATCCCATTTGCACTTTCCAAAACAATATGAGAACTGAAAGCCAGCTATCCTTTGACATTCCCACTTATCCGAATATTGCGAGGCAGTTCTCCAACCAAGCAATTTCTACAAAAATGCATATATTAGGGGGAAGTGTGCACAAAATGATTATATTGCTGAAAATGACATACAAAATGTATATTAGGAGAAACTGCATGCAAAACTATGTACATTAGTCAAAACTGCATACAAAAATGTATTTATTGGGGGGAAATCGCACTAAAATGCTGAAGAATTTTCATGAGGGTTTTTAAAAACAAAATCTGCAAATTGCTGCAGAAATGTGGAGAATCCAAATTAAGATTAGGAAAACGAGAAACTGTGAGAAGCAAAACTGATCGATCCTTCCATCCCTATTTCCAGGTAAGGCTGGGGAAAGACTTCTGCTGCCAATCAATGTCAACGGTGCTGAGCTAACAGACCTTTGGTTAGTCTCAGTGTAAGGCATCTTCTTGTGTTCTTGACATCCCTTGTTAGGAGGCTGTGTTTCATTTGTGGTTCTTGCTGGGGAAGAGGACTTGTGGTCTGACCCAGATGGTGCCACGGATCCTTCTCTGTGACATTTGGGGAGTAAGGATGGGTGAGAATTTCAATTCAGTTCATATTTCAAGCAGAATTTTTCAAATTCGCAGTTTCTGAAACAACATGAGAAGCGAAACACAGCCATCCTTTGAAATTTGCATTTATTAGAATTTTGGGATGCAGTTCACCAACTAACCAACATTTACAAAAATGCATATATTAGGGGAAAGCGTGCATAAAAATGAATATATGAGTGAAAATAACATGCAAAAAGGCATGATGTGATGAGAAATGGCTTGCAAAAACGTGTACCTTTACTCAAAACTGCCTACAAAAATGTGTTTATTTGGAGAAATTCACACTAAAATGGTGGAGAATTTTCATGAGGATTTTTTTTTAAAAAAATCACAGATTGCTGTAGAAATGTGGAGAACTGAATTTAACAATGGAAAAATTAGAATCTGAGAGGACCGAAACGGACAGATCTTTCCATCTCTATTGGGGAGTGGGGAGAGGAGCGGTGCCATCTGGTCAAGACTTTGGGGTAGAAACCGGGGTCCCACTGAGCAGAATTAGCCAGAGCCCCCACCCCCAAAATCAGGCCGGGCTCCAGTGCTGTGTCAAGGGCCCAGGAATTCAAAGGGGCCCCTCATTGGCCCCAAACCTGCCATCAGATCCAGCTATAAATCACAGTTCCCAGCTTTGTGGGAAACTGTTGCGGATCGGTGGGGCATCCGGAGGTAAAGAAGAGTAGGTCTCACTTGAACTTGTCTTCACCCCAGCCCCTGGGACGGAGGAGGCCGGATGCCACCACAGGAGCCAATCGGCTGGCCACTTGGCTCTTGAGAGGGCTCAGGCCTGCTGGCAGACCTGAGAGGGAAGTAGCCCCTCATGTCCACTTGTGAGCTATTTACGGGAGCCTGCCTCCTCTCTCCACAGCCATTCCAGCGAGGACTCAAAGACAGAAGAGCAAAGAGCAGCAGGGCACAGCCAACTTCAGGGCCTAGTCATGCTAAGCCACTCAGAGAGGAGCTGGAGAAGGAAGGAGGCATGATCCAAGAGTGACGGTGGTGGCAAGGGTTACGCGGCTATTGCCAGCAGACAAATCTCAGAGAGGGGTTGTGATCATGGTTGTACCTAGGCATTAAATAAAGTTGTTGTTTTCTCTTTGCAGGAGCTGCACCCATGGGCCTCAGAAGTTTGGAGCTGGCCCTGCCCAAAATGCAGCAAGGTTGTTTTGCCACATTGTGAAATCATGCACATGGCCATCAAGGGTGACCACTGAATGCATTGCCAAAAAAAAGGGCCAGGAGAGGAAACAGGCTTGCACAACATTTATATATACTTATATGTATACATATAGATGCAAATGTAGAAACCATTGCCAAAATTTAAACTGAAATGCAGCACACCTCACCGTAGTGAGAAGGCTGTGACCTAGAGGTGATCTGCATGCCTGCTCAGTCTGCTGTCTGGGTGCAAACTAACTGTGGGTGGGCAACTACTTCAATGCCCCTCCTGCTCTTGCTTCTTGCAGTTCTAAGTTTTCAATCAATCTTGGAGAGGGCAGGCCTTCAAATAGAGGATCATTTTGAACATAAGACCATCCTTTCTTGACCAACACAGAGACACCCTCTTACCATCTAAAGAGCCAACCCGTGCCCCAGCCCATCCCCAAAATCCAACATGACCTAACTGCACCATTGCAACAACTAGCTGAACTGTCAACTCTGTTCTCCCAGGAGGTATTCTTCCCTTTGGAATTTGCTCCCTCCACGTGGTGAGCTGTGCGTTGTGTTTGGGTCCGGCTCTGCGCCACGTGCTTCTCTCCCTCTGGCTGGGAGCAGGGTCCAGAGTCAACAAACTCACCTGTCCTAGGAGGAACCCCGTTGCCCCGACTAATGGGAAAGCGGAAAGGCTGACGGAGGGAGAAGCAACATAACCTTTGGAATGCCAGGCTGGGAAGCGTCTAGGAGATATTTATTTATTTATTTATTACATTTGTATATTGCCCCATAGCCGAAGCTCTCTGGGCAGTAAATAAATAAAGGGGATACGGCAACCAGGGCTGTGGAGTCGGTACACCAAACATTCGACTTCGACTCCTCTATTTTTCTACTGTCCGACTCCGACTCCTCTATTTTTCTACTGTCCGACTGCGACTCCACCCAAAATTGCTCCCAACTGCACAGCCCTGGAAAGGGCTGTAAATGTCTTTTTAAATTGGAAGCTCTCATAGGAGCATTTTTATCGCTGCCTGAATATATGCTGATCTTGGCATCACAGCATTTGTCTTCATCTGGGTCCTGTGTCATACACTGACACACAAAATGTTTTCCATCTTGAGTTATGGTGAAATGCTCAACTACAGCTGACTTCATGGGAAGCTTCTTTGACATTTTGCATTTATATTTTAAAAAAATTGTCAATCAAAATTTATTTTGAAGCTGGAGTCAATACATTACTACCGACTCCGACTCCAACTCCACCCAAAATTGCTTCCGACTCCGACTCCACAACTCCACAGCCCTGATGGCAACACAACAAAAGACCACATGGTTGGAGCAAGCCAAGGAGAGAGACAAAACCAGAGAGGAGAGAAACAAAAGCAAGAGAAGCAGAGAGAGAAAATGTGTGAGAGAGTGAGTGAGAGAGAGGAGAGATAAATTGAGAGAGAGCAAATGAGAGCGCACAAGAGAAAAGAGATCCACCCCGTACATTTTAAAGCGCATCCAACACACATTTGAAGCACATGGCTTCCGCCAAAGAATCCTGGGAACTGTGCTTTCCCCCTCCCAGAGCTACAAATTCCCAGCATCCTTAAGAAACTCCATTTCTCATTATTCTTTAGGGTAGTTGCGTGCTTTAAATGTGCATTGGGTGTGCTTTTAAATGGAGGGTGGTGTGGACCTGCAGTCGATAAAATGAGAGAGGGAACGAGAGGGAGAGAACGTGACAGAAAATGACAAGAGAGGAAAAGAGAGAGAGTACTCAGGTTCATCACCGGCTGGAAGGCCACTCTGGGCACCTGCACTACTGGACTGTCAGCTCGCCAAGTATATTCTATTTTGAGGCTCTGCCTAAAAAGTATGCTAGGCCTGTACAATACCAGCTGAGTCGGAATATAGTATTCTCACCCACTTTAGTTGTGGATACATAGAGTTCTGTAACCTCCCGGACCCACTGCACATTCTGCTGAGCCGCACCACCAGGAGCCAAAATGCGAAACTGACAGAGCAGACGGTGGGATCAGATGGCCCGGTCTGACCCTTGCCTCTCTGAACCTAGAGCTCAGTTCAAATCCCCTATTAAAAAAAAAACCTCCCTGCAGATAGAAAAGTAGCACAACAGGGAGAGGGCTGGGCTAGAATATTATTTGTTTGATTTATTTTATGTATTTGTTTGTTTGTTTATTATTTGATTTATATCCCGCCTTTTCTCCTAGCAGGAGCCCAGGGTGGCAAGATGGTCTTCCTTGCTGTTCCAGCTTTCTCCCTGGAGGGCATTGCGCTGTTGTTTTTTAAGCATGAAGGAGCATTCAGCAATGGTATTGTTCCCCCATCTTCGGTCAAACATGGAAGCTGAAATGTTTTGAATCTGTGTTGCTTTATGCAGTTGTTCATGGGTAGATTGCCATGCTTCATCTTCTAGAACGGGTTCCCTAACTGTGGTCCGCGAGCTTCATTCAGGTGGTCTGCGGCATGTCTGTAAAACTTAAAATTAAAGGTCATGCAGTACCTAGCACAGCATGTTACAATTCCTACAACAGATAGAAATGTTCAGCAATTTTCAAGTGGTCTATGGGGGGAAATAGTGTGAGGACCACTGCTCTAAAAGATCTTTGAGGAGAGCGCAGAGCAGGGCCATTGAGGGGTGTGGCCTAGGAAGGGGTGTGGACTACGAAGAAGCCTGAGGGCCCTCCAGGCCACCTTCAGCCCGCAGGCCTGAATGTCACCACATCTAATGAATAATGTTTGGCTTTCGCTACTTTCTCAATATCATATCAAGTGTTTGCAAGAGAACAATCCAGCCTCCTACCTGAGAAGCTGATATCTCATCCCATTCCATCTCAAGGGCCTTGCGGGGAAGGCTTTGATCAGAGACTTCTCAATTTCTCCTGCTTTCAGATCAAAGATAGCACTTGACACTATCTTGGTACTCATCGGTATCACCAAATGTGCTTAAAAAGTATTTTATTTCCTCATTCTAGTTTCCCAAGCAAGGCAATCTCTAATTAAGGGAAGCCTTAACATTTCTGAGCCTGCCGGATCAAAGGAAAGCAGACTTATAAGCTGGCTTTCTTAGGATGGATCAACTTGAACAGAATGTGTTGGTAGAATCCTGAGGAGGGAGAGGGGACTGTGCCCTTCAGACTGCATTGAGGGGGTTACCATTCTATACATTTCAAGGAATGAGGTGATACAATTCTAAACTGCACCATCTCAGGCTGCATGTCATGCCAGAGAGACGGCTACATTAAACTTCTCTTCCTGATGTACTAGCTTTCTTCAGGCAGGGAGTTCTTCTAAGTGTGGGGAAATATTAAAAATGAATGCTGCCTGCCGTCTAAAGTGTCACAGTCCAGAATTCTACCGCCTTTTTCTTCCCAATGTGTAGACTTTTTAATTAATTAATTTTATTTATTATTAAATTTCTATCCTGGGCTTCCTCTCTTCAGTCAAAGCAGACTTCTTTGCAGCACACCATTTTCTTTACGAGAGGTTTCAAATAAACCTTGCCACACCTGAGCTGCCTGGAGGGTATTTTTTGGACAAGTACATATTACAGATGTAACACGAACGCTCCTGTTCCTCACATTTCAGCCCAGCACCTTTTAAAGCTGTCACATATGCAAGCAGGAGATGGGTCTGGCTCTCTGGGGAGAAGGCAAAAAAATCCTTCTTGGCTACATACAGCCTGACGCTTCCAGCTCTGACTCTTAATTGCGTAGCGACCATCTTTTCAAGGGCCTTCACCCAGGAACACATTGCAAACATTTGCCCTAGAGAGCGCCCGGAGTATAATGACCACAACTCCTTTGTTGATGGTGCTTCACAATTTTAAAAGGTTGGGTAAACACTCACTCGTTGGCTTTCTCTATAGGGAGGAAGGTAGCTGTGCCTTACAAAAGAGACCAGGTGTCCCAGCACATGAGAGCACCTGTCTTTCATTGGCTGCTCAGAAGTCAGGACACAATCGTGGGTGATGATTGGCTTGTTCAAAAATATCCAGATGCCCTTGGCCACCCTCTGCCTGTGTTGGTAGCAACGATGAGGAACAGCAGTGCAGCCTTCCAACTTGGCTGTGCCCTGATGTTCAGTGATATGAGAGGAGAACCCTCTCAAGGTACTCCCGGACAAGCTGATGGAGTGTTGGAAAAACTAATTCAGGTCACATCCACAGCATCCATCTAAAGCACTCTTGCACCACTTTAACAGTCATGGTTCCCCCTTCCCCAGGCAAAGGATCCTGGGAACCAGTGGCAGCTCTGGGTTTTAGTCTGAACTTTCAAGGAGCTCAGCCTCCCTGTAGATTGTTAAGGGTGTTGAGAGTTGTTAGGAGACTCCTCACAGAGCTACAGTCCCCAGCGCCCTTAACAAACTACAGTTCCCAGGATTCATTGAGGGAAGCCATGACGGTTAAAGTGGTATAAGAGCATTTTCATGGTGTGAATGTGATTTGAGAGAATTATTATTATTATTATTTGATTGATTGATTGACTGATTGATTGAATTTATATCCTGCCCTTCCTCCCAGGAGGAGCCCAGGGCAGCAAAGAAAAACACTAAAAACATCTTTAAAACACCTTACAAACAAAACATATTTTAAAATATATCTTTAAAACTTTTTTAAAAATTGTGGTTGGATTAGGAGGACCTGGGAGACCAGGGTTCAAATGCCTACTCAGTCATGAAGCACACTGGGTGACCTTGGGCCAACCGATTCTCAGCCTAGCCTACCTCTCAGGGTTCTTGCGAGGATAAAATAGGGAGGTAGAGGAGAGCCATGAGTACTTGGAGCTCCTTGGAAGGAAGGTGCGATTAGGACTGGAGACCCTGTGGCCCTCTGGATGTTGTTGAAGCACAAGCCCCATCATCCCTGGCCATTGGCCATGCTGGCTGGGGCTGATGGGAGCTTGAGTACAGGAACAGCTGGAGGGCCACAGATGTTCCCCATCCCCAGGCGGAATATTAATAATTAACTGTGCCTTGTTTCTGGATATCACTTACTTATTTGACGTATTAGGTTTAGACTGCAAGCTTTGCACCCCATTGGGGGTGGCTTGGATTGGGCAGGGTGCCCCTCCGCCCAGATTTGCAGGCCTCCAGAAAGCCCCCCAAACGAGCCATTCCAGGGGAGGAGAGGGGCTGAACTGGCTTGCCTTGGGATCTGCTGGCCCCGACCTTGCTCCCCTGCCACCATTTGATAGCATCGGGGCTGATCTAGGCCCGATCACTGCATCAGCTCCAGGTTGACACAGCCATTTGGCTGCCCTACCTTAATTTCTGCCTGGCCAGTGTGAGCAACAGGGCTGTGGGTGCAGTGGTGGCTCCACTGCTGCCCAGCCAGGGTTTGAATTGTCCTGTTATACCCTACCTATACTCCAAATAACTTGAGGCAATGTACATGGCTTCCTCACACAAACACACACACAAACCTTTTATCTTCACAACAACCCTATGAGGTAGGTTAGGCTAAGAGATAGTGAGCCTGTTTGCATGCAATGAATAGTATGGCTTATCAGGACCAAGTGGCATGCTCTCGTCAGCTCACAGTTTGTCACAAAAGTACAGAGGTCATGGTTTGTTTCTCCGTAGTAAGCCATGACCTGAAAGTCAACAGTCTACAGTCAGCAGGTGTGGCCTTGTTGGTGGTACATCATTGGTGGCTCCTGGTTGGCATTGACCCATGATAGGGTCTTTTCAGTGGTGGCTCCCCATTTGTGGAATGCCCTCCCTGGTGAGGTGTGTCTGTCTTCAACATTATTGACTTTTAGGAGGAATTTGAAAACATTCCTGATTACCCAGGCATTTGGTCATTGAAACAGACTGCTCCTGGCAACCTGAACATCACTGAACAGAAGAATGTTTTTATCTGTAGCTGTTTTTAGAATGTATTAACTGTAACTCTTGTTAGAATATTTCCAGCTGTTTTTAGAATTGGTTTTTGTTGTTGTTAAATTGTTTTGTTTGGGCTCCTTTGAGAGGAAGGGCAGGATATAAATTTAATAAATAATGACAAACCATGGTTTCACGTTGGCTAGTGACTGTGGTCTGTTATAGAGGAGACCATGATCCTGGGTTCAGATGTAACAACAAGCCAATTCTTCCTGGTTTGTTGCTCGTGCTAGCCCCAGTGAAGAGGGAGCAATCAGGCAGTGGTTCTCCAATGCACTGCTCGATCCCAATAATCCAGGCGCGGAGAACCGTTTTTGATCCAAGGGCCACGTTCCCTTTTGGGCAATCTTTTGGGGGCCATATGCCAGTGGTGGGTGGGGACCAGAGGCAAAAAGTGGACAGAGTGATGGATGTGACCCTTATCTCTGTGCAGTAGGTTATATTCCAGCTATATGAAAGTCAGATATTTCTACATTCCCTCACAGGGCTGGCACCAGGTTGGGGTGGGCCCTTGGACACCAACCCCCGCCTGGTGGTTGCCCCGCCTCCTACATTGTGACATCAGTGTGCTGCATGCGCACATGCTGACATGATGATGTGGAAACTTGCGCCGGCCACGGAAGGGTGCTGTCTGGGAAGGTGGTGGAGCACCCACTCCATAGTCAGTGGAGGGTCGTGCGGTGTGATTTGCGGGTGCAAATCACACTCCATCACCTGATGCCATCATGGATCGTGGGGCTCCACCCTCCCACCCCCAGCCTGTAGATCTAGGCAGAGGCCCCTTGGGAGCAGCCGGGGCCATCGGCCCATGCCCCACTTGGCTGACCGGTGGTGCCAGACATGCTCCTGCACAGCCTCCATCCACACAAGCAAGAGGCATTCTCACAGTTTCAACCAAGCAAAATCACTCAAGGAGGGTGCAGAGCAGGGCCAGTGAAGGATGTGGTCCAGGGAAGGGGGAGTGGCTGGGGGAGCATTCTGAGGGCCAGATAGTGGTACCAGGAGGGCCATGCTTAGGCTCTGGGCCTGAGTTTTCCCACCCCTCGCAATAAGCCATGCATTATGGCTTATTATGGTAGTGGATTTATACTGGATTGTCCACACATCATTCTCCTTTATTAGTTCTGCAACGCTTCCCCAATATTAGCACATCTTTTGCTGTCTGGAGGGGCACTCTTGCCCTACAATGCAATACAAAGTGGGGCAAGAAAAGCCCTACAAGACATTTGTGATACAAACAGTTACAGGATTTCAGCAGGAACTTCTGGAATATGCACCAACTGGAAATGAAGCAATATGTCCAACCTGAAACTTTTGCAGGCACAAACAGTACTGAAAGTGGGATTGCATGTGGCTGCCCCGATACCATCATGAGCACAAAACATCATGAATGCACAATAAAAGGGAGGTCCAGGGGGGCCCAGGCCTGTAAGCAGAGTCACTTGCCAACACATCTGTGGTGAGTAAGAATTGCTGCCGGCCGATTCTTCTCTGGCTAGGAAGCTTCTGTGAACAGCTTGAGAATCAGGCTGCACCTCACGCTTGTTGATGTGTCATAAATCACGGCTTACAATGCCCTCTGTGGGCAAGAAACTTTTGTGGACTTCTTTGCAAGGCTCTGCTATATTTCCCCCTATCGTTCATGCTTACAGGATCAGCAGAAGCAAACAGGGGCAGGACTCCTGCACCTTTAATAGCTATGCAGAAGAGAGGATTTCAGCAAGGGTGGTTTGCATGTTATTAAAGGTGCTTGAACCCTGCTCTGTTTTGCATCTGGCAGTGGCCACCCTACTCTGAACTGGCGCAGATGGCCTGTCCTTTCCTCAACGAGTAACTTGCACTTATCAGGCATTTGTGGCAAGAGCTTCACATCAACCTAGGCATGAGAGAGGTTGGTTGGTTTGCTTTTTTCAGCAGAGATGCACATTCCAGCATTTCTCTCTTTACACATCTAGGCCAAGGTCTGACGAATCCTTGAGGAGTCAGTCAATTATAGGTCCCAGCACTCTGAAGACACAATCCAAACAGGCTGATCTATTGGACCCAACTCTCAGAGAGATGTGCATACTGTAACTGTAGAGCTGTAATTCCCTTTTCACAGGGGTAGCCAAATGTGCCCAGTGGCCTTTGGAACACAGCTTGACAACATGGATGGACTTTGACGTCCTGGTTCGATACGCTGCCGCTTACCATTTGTTCTGCCTTCTCCCAGCCCCTCTGTGCTTTTCTGCATGGCCAGTCCATGCCCTCCAGGTGTCTCCCAAATGAAAATGGAGACTCTGCTACCTGCCTGTAACACCCTTAAGCTCAGCCCTATTGTTGCTGTTATATGCCTTCAAGTCGATTACAACTTATGGTGACCCTATGAATCTTTTTAAAAAAATATTCGTAGGGTTTTCATGGTAAGAGGCATTCAGAGGTGGTTTGCCATTGCCTTCCTCTAAGCCTACGGCACCCAGTATTCCCAGGTGGTCTCCCATCCAAGTACTAACCAGGCCTGACCTTGCTTCGCTTCCAAGATCAGATGAGTTCAGGATACTATGGCCTTCTTAAAGACTAAAAATTCTACTATAAGCTTTTGTCCATGCATGTGGCTTTATTGCATTTACTCAATATGTTCCTCATGTGGGATCTGGGCATACTAAGCACAATATTTGGAATAATGTAACCTCACTAGTTATATATTTCCATTCTGTATGAAGGAGCTCTCCCAGCTGCAGCTGAGAGGAGACTGTGATGGCAGGGGGATGGGCAGGTGGGTGTCACTCAGATAACCACCTGACACATGCATAAAATCCTCAAAAATAAAAAACCCTGCACATCCCGCCACCCAAAATCAACACCTGGTGTGTGATTATTTAATCTTATCATAACTTGCTGTTCTGACCTGACCTGGCACAGAAAATAAACAAACTCTGTCCCACGTGGCAGGGTTACTAGGAATTCTGAAGCTTAGCCTGGTGGCCTGATGAGAGGGCCTCAGATGAAGCTAAGAGGCAAACACCTGCTAGGTTCTCCCTCCGCTATCAGAGGTAGGATGCCACTTTCTGGGAAGCACAAGTGAGGAGAATGCTCAGGTCCTGCTTTTGGGCTTCCCATAGGCTTCTGATTGGCCACTGTGAGAACACGATGCTGGACTAGACGGGCCTTTGGTCTGACCCAGAAGGGTAGTTTTTACGTTCTTGCACACCTTAATGTGGTGAGGGGGTTTGAGAGTGTTGAAGAAGCTGAGAGCAATGCCGTCAGGAGTCTAGGCCAAGAGGTTAGATTCCTAGCAGGGGCGCCCAAGGCGGAATGGTCAAAGCTGAGACACCAGACTAAGATGCATCCAAACTCAGAGGAAGGCAATGGGAAACCACCTCTGAATACCTCTTACCACGAAAACCCTATGAACAGAGTATCCAAAATGCAACACGAGATAGTGCTGGAAGATGAGACCCACAGGTCAGAAGGCACTCACCGAGCTACTGGGGAAGACCTGAACTTACAAGATCTGAATAGGGCGGTTCATGACAGATGCTCTTAGCGGTCACTGATTCATAGGGTCGCCATAAGTCGTAATCGACTTGAAGTACATAACAACAACAAAATGGGGCTGAGACTTCATTTGAAGTTTATGATGGCCCATAGCACAAAGGATAAATCTGTCAGTGGCTACTAGCAGGAATAGGGCTCACTGCCTAGTTCTGATCTGCTTGAATTCCGAGAGTCTGGCTTTCGGTGCCAATCCACCCTTTTGTTGTCCCTGTTTGCTTTCGCAATTGCTGATCCACTGATTTTTTTAAGTGAAAAAAAGTAATTTTTAATTAAAATGCTTATGCTATTCCACCTTTTTTTTTTACATAACAATTTAGGCAGATAATCACCCGTTGAGTCTGTCCCTTGCCTCAGGCTAACTGATGTGCTCCTTAATTATTCCCTCCCTCTTTACTATTCTTGTTTTGCAGCACTTTTGAGTTTTACTGTTGAAAAGCCAGCTGCAACTGCTTATTTTAACTTCTTTTTTTCTGCTAAATTTTAATCTTAAAAAAAAAATTAAAAGGGGGCCGCAGGCAAGGTGGAATAGTAGCCTAGAGGATTCCCTCTGATGATAGCAATGTGGGCGCGCTTATGACATACAGCAATGGGTGGTGGCAGACACACCATGCAGTACAAATAAGCATTGTCTCCCCCCTCTGGCAGCAGCACACAGGGGCTTATTTATATCACTGATAAGAAAAAAGCCAATCAGACACGCTGAGAAGTGAATGAAGTGAGTCCTATTGCATTCCAAAACTACTTGGCCTAACCATAATTTAAAGAACAGACGGATTACAGAACAAACAAAAAAATGTAACATGAATGGTAATGGCCATTTCTGAGAATTAGCAAAACAAAGTGAAAACTGGAAGGAGGTTAATGGATGTAAGTGGTGATCATTATCACCTAGACGCAAATGCAAAGATGTATCACTGAACACCAAAGGCAGGATAATTCAGACCATGGTATTCCCGATCTCTATGTATGGATGTGAAAGTTGGACAGTGAAAAAAGGGATAAGAGAAAAATCAACTCATTTGAAATGAGGTGTTGGAGGAGAGCTTTGCACATACCATGGACTGCGAAAAAGCCAAATAATTGGGTGTTAGAACAAATTAAACCAGAACTATCACTAGAAGCTAAAATGATGAAACTGAGGTTATCATACTTTGGACACATAGTGAGAAGACATGATTCACTAGAAAAGACAATAATGCTGGGGGGAAAGGAAGGGAGTAGAAAAAGAGGAAGACCAAACAAGAGATGGATTGATTCCATAAAGGAAGCCACAGACCTGAACATAGATCTGAACAGGGTGGTTCACGACAGATGCTCTTGGATGTTGCTGACTCATAGGGCCGCCATAAGTCGCAGTCAGCTTGAAGGCACATAACAACAACATCTCCTAGACAGCAGTTAAGAATGCACCAGCTTAGAGGAAAGCCAATTGCAAAGACACTAACGTAAAATTCAGAGCAGTTAAAAAAAAAAAGGGCCAATGACAACTGTGACCCTCTGCAAGAAATCAATGCCAGTCTGAAAAGACAGCGGATTGTCAGATTATGTCAAAATCCAGTAACATGTCCAATTTAGTGCATATTCTCCCCATCTCTAGCTACTAGTCATGATGGCTGTTTGTTATCTCTACTGTTGGGAGGTCGTATGCCCCTAAATATGAGCTGCTGGAAATCACAAGTAGGGAGAGTGCTCTTTCAAGGTCCCACATGCATCTGGTTGGCCAGACAGAATGCTGATCTAGATGGGCTACCAGCATCATCTAGCCGGGCTCTTTTTGTGTTCTGTTTCGATGACCTTCAGGAAGAGGGAGGGCATCAGAGGCCTGCTACCTTTGGACTGACTGGCTGCATGGCACTCAGAATTTGAGGGAAATGTCATTTTATTGTTTGTTTCATTTATTAATGCATGTACTGCTTAATCCTGGCTTCTTAACACTTTAGGGGGCGTTAGGCCCCAGTCCCAAGACGCTGCCCTCAACTTGCGGTGCACCTGCTCATTTTATATCAACACAGCTCTGTAACTATGACCCATTTGTCAAAATTCATTGACAAACATGTAGCGGAAAGGACAACGTCTACATGTACTGGACCAAAGCGAGTTCATTAACAAACCCTGAGCCGCTGGGGAAAGAATCTATTCTCTGATCTTATATGTTTACGAAATAGCGATAAAAATATTTTAGAGGCTTTTTTTAAAAATGGGCTCCTGCTGGGAGGAGGTGCAGGATATAAATCAAATAAAAAATAAAATAAATAAAAAATAAAAAACCATTGTTGAAAACAGCCTTTTTCATAAAAATCTGATCTGCAACAATAGAGAATAAGTGAATTAATGGAAAATTTGGTACCAGATCCGAATTGGGCTGCGTTCTTGCATGCTTACCTTCACCCAGCCCCCACCTGCCTGCCTTCTCACTTACAACTGGCTGGCCACTCCCTCCTCCTTAGCCTCACTGTTGTCTTATGTAGAATTCTAGGAGGATGGGGACAAAACTGAAATTATTTATTATTTCTTTATTATATTTATATCCCACCTTTCCTCCAAGAAGCTCAAGGTGGTGCACATGTTTCTCCTCCCTCTCAATTTTATCCTCACAACAACCCTGTGAGGTAGGTTAGGCTGAGAGATAGTGACTGGCCCAAGGTCACCCTGTGAGCTTCATGGCTGAGTGGGGCTTTGAATTCTGGTCTCCTGGTTGCTAGTCCAACACTCTAACCACTCCACCATACACTGTGCACACACCATACACTTAAAGCACATCCCCCTCACCCAGAGAATCCTGGGAACTGTAATTGCTGTAAACTGCCCAGAGAGCTTCGGCTATGGGGTGGTATACAAATACAATAAATAAATAAATAACTTTGCCTCTCACTGTTACAGTTCCCAGCATATTATGTATTATGCCATCTGTCGGGAATGCTTTGATTTGGATTCCTGCATTGTGCAGGGGGCTGGACTTGATGGCCTTATAGGCCCCTTCCACCTCTACTATTCTATGATTCTTCCAGTGTCCCTTTTGTTGTACATCTGTGATTATTTGTGCTCAAGATGTTATTGGGGCTGTCACACGCTATCTTGCTTTCAATACTATTTGTGCCTGCAAACGTTTTGGAGGGGGTCACACTACTTCATTTCCTATTAGTGCATATCCCAAAACTTCCTGCTGAAATACCATAACTTTTCATACCACCAATGTGCTGCTGTATTTTGATCCTGCTTTTATTGCACTGTAGCCTCCCTGGACATCTGCAGGGAATTGTCACAGAACAAACTGAAGCAGAATAAATCCACCACTACTGTGCTGTTACTGTGTCAAGAACATGTCGTGGAACATACCCACAATAAAACACCCATCTGGAGGGGTGAAACCTCCCGTTCCAGATATGGTTCAGTCCGCATCTGCTTTTGCCTGTGACACCTGGGGCAGCCACTTGCCTTTTGCATGGATTTCTCAGGCCAGGGGCTCTCAATCTCTAAACACAACACTGAAATCTGGGTTGGTAAGAACGTCAACACTTTCTATCGAGCAAAACCCCAAAAGGCTTCTTGCCAGGGGTGTAGTCATCCAGGGTTTCAGGGGGTCTTAGTCCCCCACCTTTTTTGGGAGCAGGGTCCCAACAGGTTCCCTATGTCTCCAGCATCCTACAAACCCATTGGCATGCAAAAAGGGAGTGTGTTAGTCACTGAGAAGAGTCTTCTAACATGCTGCCTTGTCCTTTACTGCTGATTGGAGCCGATCAGAGAGAAAGGAGGTGAGTCAGCCATTGAGAAGACTCTTTTCAGTAGCTAACATTCCCATCCTTTCATGCTGATTGGCTCTAGGGAGATCTGTTATTGTGGGAGAAGGCGATCTCATTCTCATCCCAGGAGCAAAAAATAGTTTGTGTCGCTGTGACTGTCATGAAGGGACCTTGCACTTCTGAATTTGCCACTACTGCTTCTTGCCTCATCATCAGAAAAAGGCTCTGCAATTGACTTTAGCAAGGCCCCTGAATTAATCCAGCCACCAGGACAGCACATTCCTTTCATTCCATGGTGTTCCCCCCACCAGCCGTCTTTCCATGATTTCTTAAATCCCTTTTGCTCCCAACATACACACACCCTTCCCTACCCATCCATGCTCACACACCCTTCCCTGGAGGGCTGCGGGTGTAGATCAGCTGTCTGGTTTCACTCCCAGTCACACAGCTGCCTTCTCTTCTGCTTTCTGGCTACGTCAACGTCTCAACTTTCAACCTGAGGCCAAGGAAAAATGAAGGTTGCCAAACTGAAACTCCAAAGATGAAAGAGGGGTCTCCTTGAGCTGCGAGACTGGAGTTGTCCCGAGCTGGAGACAAACAGAAAAAAGTTTACTTGTCCTTAACAAAATGCAAACATTTTGGAGGAAAACAAGAGTTAAGGATAAATAACCAATAAATGGAAGAATGTTAATGTATCAAACACGAAAAGCAAACTTTAAATGCTTTTTCCAAAGGCGCTTGTCTCATCAGTTGGTGAGACAAAACATCTTTTCAAACTAGGAACAATATATATCACAGACTAACGTGGGATGCTACAAATCCTACATAAAGACAAATGTTTTTTATTCAAAATCCTAGGTGCATACCATTTATATATAAAATATAGTTGCTATACAGCCAGTGTGGCATAGTGGTTAGAATGTTGGACTATGACCTGGGAGACCAGGGTTTGAATCCCCACGCAGCCATGAAGCTCACTGGGTGACCTTGGGCCAGTCACTGCCTCTCAGCCTCAGAGGGAGGCAATGGTAAACCACCTCTGAATACCGCTTACCATGACAACCCTATTCATAGGGTCGCCATAAGTCAGGATTGACTTGAAGGCAGTCCATAAAAAGTTGTTGTTTTGAAGCATTACCCAATACTATTTGTACTTTTTTGTTAGATTTTATGCACTTGGCCACTGAGGAAGACAGGTTGTTGGAACGCATCTGGCCCAAACACCAAAGGAGCACTTTTTCAAAATATGTGTTTGTCTCATCAGCATTTAAGTACCGAGCTGGAGAGTGAAAGCCTGCCGCCTATCTGCTCCTCCCACCCACACTTCTGGATGTTGTGGACCCCTCCAGATTGTCACTGTGGCTGTTTGCGCACTAGTTCCTTAAAAAGCAGTGTGAGACCATTTGGTCTGGGTGCGGTTTGAAACAAATCTGCACCTGGTCGGACACATCCTTACTGTTTGATTATTATTTTTATTATTTTATTTTTTGGTATTGTATTGTATTAACCCCGTATGCACACTGGTAGGCAAGCAGAGCAGTGATATCTTAATCACCGGGTTGATTGACCAAACAGTTTTGAAGTTAGCGTGAAACTGACTTGAAGGGGAAATGCATCCGATCTCAAAAATCCCAGATTTTGGAGTAAAAAGGAGCGGTGTTTGCCTGACATCATGTGCCCCCAGATTCATAAAACATAGGTGGAGATACATGGAAAGCAGTATAACTGCAAGGGTATCCATAGCCTATTTTGCAGAAGGGATTCCAGCGCATACTAGAAATGTAGGTTTGCACAATGAAAGCACTCTGTCGCCCTAGCTAGTACAATAAACCCACTTTTTTTAAAAAAAAGACAGACCTTTTGCAGTTAGGAAAGTGGTGAGGAAGAAGTGTCCTGAAAACTGTGGGATGAAGAGATGACTAATTGGAAGACACTTAAACAGCCAGCAAGTAAATTGGGACAAATGATCATTGTCGTATAACCACCCTGCAAAGAAATCAGAATGAATTTGGGCAGGCAGCACACATATTGCTTGATTTCACAAAAGATGATTACACCACTCTTGATGACTTATAGCTGAACAGAAAATATTGCGATTGAAAGCTGATTGGAAAGAAATGTGTCTCAGGTGACCTGAGAGATATATGAAAGTTCTGCCTGTAGTGTGTCTGGTCTGTGAAGACTGATTCTTAGATGCAAGTTACCACTTGATGCTGCAGTCCTTAAGCCACAAACAGGCATGCGTCAACCTCTGAAAATACCTGCTGGTATCTGAAAATCCAAGAGGCAGAATGAGGGTGTTTTCACTATGTTCCTAGTCATCAGCCTTTTCTGCCATTTTGAAAAGTCAGAGGGCCAGGCAGTATCTCTCACTGGGCCAAATTAGTCCCAGAAGCTGAAAGTCGCTGACCTTTACCATTTTAGTTAGTTAGTTATCTGCTATTTATAAACTGCTTGACAACAAAAAATTCCCAAATTGGTATACAATAAAATAAAAGACGATAAAATATAAGATACAAAAGATTACAAAACAAATAAATAATAGAATCATAGAATAGTAGAGTTGGAAAAGGCCTATAAGGCCATCGAGTTCAACCCCTTCTGCTCAATGCAAGAATCCAACTTAGAGCATAACCAACAAGTGGTAAATTATGATGATGATGATGATTTAGTAAATTTATATCCCGCTCTTCTCCCCAGTAGGAACCCAGGGCGCCAAACAAAAACACTAAAAAACATCATAAAAACAGACATTAACATATATTAAAACAAAACAGCTTTAAAAACATTTTTTTTAAAAAAAAGCTTTAAAAACATCTTTAAAAGCAATTCCAGCACAGATGCAGACTGGGATAAGGTCTCTATTTAAAAGGCTTGTTGAAAGAGGAATGTCTTCAGTAGTCGCTGAAAAGGTAACAGGGATGGCGCCTGTCTAATATTTAAGGGGAGGGAATTCCAAAGGGTAGGTGCCACTACACTAAAGGTCTGCTTCCTGTGTTGAGCAGAACAGACCTCATGATATCTTCAGGAGGCCCTCACCTGCAGAGCGTAGTGATCGACTGGGTAAGTAAGGGATAAGATGATCTTTCAGGTATCCTGGTCCCAAGCTGTATAGGGCTTTGTACACCAAAACCAGAAGCTTGAACTTAGCCCAGTTCTACAGTTATGCAGTTCAATGGCCACTTTATAAAAATTTCCATGGAAAGTATTAGTTGAAGATTAGTTGAAGGAAGGATTTTGTTACACCTTGTGAGTTTGCATGCTATTTGCTGTTTGAGAATGAATATTATGTCCCTTTGCGTGTTTATTTGTGCTGGTGGCCACGAAATCAAGATCTAAATTTGTGGCTCAACTCTGAATGTGTTTTTGGTGTTTTTTTTAGTTTTGTTTTGTTTTTGCTTTCTGTTTGTTATGGCTTATAGCTAAATAGATAAAATTATTATCTACCTACCTACTGCTATTATTTCACAAAATAATATTTCACACTTCAAGGAAAGCCTTCTTGAACAAAGATGTCTTCAATAGCCATCTAACTTTCAAAACACTAGATGAATTTAAATGCAGAGCTGATGTGGTGTGGTGGTTAGAGTGTCAGACTGGGACCTGGGAGACTTGGGTTCAAATGGCTGCACTGCCCTGAAGGTCGCTGGTGACCTTGGGCCAGTCACTGTCTCTCAGCCTAACCTACCTTGCAGGATTGTTGTGAAGATAAAGTCGGAAAGGGAAGAACTATGTATGCATGCAACCTTGAGCTCCTTGGAGGAAAGCTGGGATAGAAATATAATGGTAAATAAAATAAATCAACCAGGTGCTTGTCATTTAGCATTTGTGGGGCTTGTTTTTGGTTTGGGACTTTTTTCTTTATTTCCCACATCTCTAATAAGAAAGTAAAATCAACACCCGCTAGGATGTGCATTCAGCTGATAATTTTTTTCTCTCCTTCCTTCCATTCAGATTTACAGCAACAGAAAATCCCCTTGAACAAAAGAAAGTAATATATGTTAGGAGAAGAGTTCAAGCTAGACTTCTCCCTGACAGGCTAGCCTTCTATATGAAGGGATTTTTTTCCCATGTGGGAGAATTCAAACCTGCTATTTGCCCACATGTAGTCTGAAGTAGTCCAGTCCGGGGAAAAGACTGTATTGATTGTGTAACCTGGCCGTTCATGAATGCTACCTTTGAAGGCTTAAACATAAACAGAAGTGCTTTCATTGTTGTTGTTTCATATGCTATGTTTGTAAATCTTAAATAGCTTGCCAAACTTTGTTGGGTCTTAATAAAATGCACGCTGGGTCACTGACATGTTAACTGAATTGCAGAAGAGAAAAGCTCTTGCAAACAGGTCTTATCCTGGCTGTCAGTAATGCCGTTTAAGAAAGATCAGTAAAAACAAACCACAAGAGTTTGATAAGATCCAGAATGGCATGCAGGTGTGTGTGTGCACGTTTGTGGGTAATAGAGAGAGATGGAGGTACAGATTATTTTATCTAGACTATCAGTGATCTCATTTGACATATCCTGCCACATTTTACAAATGAAAATAAGGACACTCATTAACACTTCTAGTCCCATATCAAGGATTCCAGCTTCAGTGCCCCTTTTCCCACCCACCCACCGACATTGCTAAAGGCTAGTCTACGGCAAGGACCGTAACTCACTGGTAGTAACTTGTCCTACAAAACATTCTCCCCCCACCCACCCCAGATGTGTTCTTTGGATTTGCCCAAACCTCTGGAGTAGATTTGGGGGGGCATGTGAAGGCAGGGAGGAGGAAGGAAGTCCCATTGTGCAAGCAGAAATTCCTGCGCTGACGGAACGAGCGAGGGAACTACCGCCCACTGCATGTAAATTCAGAGCGGAGACTCCTGACTCAGAATCACTAGAAGTGGGTCCATTTCTCACAGTCAAATGACCTATGATGTTAACGACTTGAATGTGTGCGGACTGTATATGTGTACGTCCCATAATGTGGCTGTGGTGATATGTGTTTCTGCTTTGCTCTGTTATGGAGTGTGCTCCGCCTCCTTTCATGTTTTCCCCACCACTAAAAGGCAAATCAATGGCTGGACTCACACAATAGAATGCTCCCCCATGTTAAAAGGGGGAAAAACATCCCTACACCCAGAAAGCTAGCATGTTGGGGGACAGGCTAGGCTACAACCCTCCTTTCCAGTATGCTGGATTTCTACGTGCAGAGCATTTTCTTTTTGCTTGTGTGGAGGAATGTTCTCTCATGTCAGCTTCCCCCTACAAGTGGCAAAGCTCAGACACAGGGTTTACCATCTCATTGAGAACTAGGCTGTAGTGCTGAGGCACACTATGGTGGGGGATGCATAAGATTTTGCGGGCATTGCTGACAGCAACAAATGGGGCAATTCAAAACCCTTGAATGGAGCAAGAGGCAGCTGATCTCGTTTCACTCGTTTCCATCCAGATTATGCAATGCAGCACATGGCCTCTCGCCTACAGACTGACTGCCTTCACTTTGACCTCCATCCTTCCCCAGAGGTTTACAGCTCCTGGCCTTCCAGAGGACAATCCCTTTTGCCTTGTGGCCCTCAGGATGGCAGCCTTCCCTAACCTGGTGCCCTCTAGATTTTTGGACTACAGTTCCCATAAGCTGTGCTGGCGAGGGTTGATGGGTGTTGTAGTCCAAAACGTCTGGAGGGCTTGTAGGCCACAGTAGAGTAACTAGACTGGATGTGCTCAAGTCCTGCTTGCGGGCTTCCCATGGGCATCTGGTTGACCACTGTGTGAGGATGCTGGATGAGATGGGACACTGGCCTCATCCAGCAGACTGTTCTTATGACTAGACACAGCCTCCATTGGCACGATACAGTCAAAGTGGTATTATTACAGTCACGGCTCCCCCCCCCCCGGATCCTGGGAACTGTAATTTTCACTGTGTTTTAGATGTTTTTAACTGTTTTTGGAATGTTTTAAACTGTTTTCACTATGTTTTTCTTTTTCTTGTTAATTTGTTTTGTTTATCTTTGCCACCCTGGGCTCCTTCAAGAGGAAGGCAAGATATCAATCCATCCATCCATCAATCCATGTTAGTTGAGGGTTAGTTGTGAGGAGATCTCTATTCTCCTCACAGAGCTTCCCTAGGAAGAGGGGCTGATTGCTAAGCCAGTCTGGGAACTGTAACCATGTTGCCTAGATGGAGAGATGTGGGGAACGGGGGTAGATGTAGAAATCTCTGGTTTTTGTGTGGCTGTAAAAATGTCTGCAAGGAAAACCACGTAGAAGTAGGTTGGATGCCCTGGTGCCATCTCTCTTATGTTGGATTGTGGATTTATCAATTTTACTGATTGGAATCTTACAGAAACGTTAGAATCCTAGCAGGAAATCTGATTAAGCTGTACATTTGCTTTTATTGTATACATTTCAATTGCAATTGCAATGGCTCGCAGCTAATGCAAATAAAGGGTTTGATTTTATTTGTAAAAATGTCAGTGTCACATCCATTGCTATATCCACTTTTGCCCCTGGTCCCACCCACCACTGGTATGTGCCCCCCAAAACCTTGCCCCTGAGAGAATGTAGCCTTCAGGCTGGAAAAGTTTCTTCGCCCATACCTAAATATGGTACCAATTTTTTTTTTCTGGGCTGAATTCAGAATACAGATTTTAATTTTTAAAGCATTAAACAGTATGCCATCCAGGTACCAGACAGACTGTCTCCTCTACCCCGTGGACCTTGCCCACATAAACGTCAGTCTTTGAAAGGTTCCCCACTCCATCTCTTATCACCATTTGAAGTATCATTGGTGGAAACAAAGAACAGAGCCAGCATGGTATAGTGGTTAAAGTATCAGACTAAGATGTGGGAGACCTAGATTCAAATACCCACTTAACCGTGAAGCTTGCTGGGTAAGCTTGGGCCAGTCAGCCTAACCTACTTTGCAGGGTTGTTATGAGGATAAAATATGGGAGAGACCTATGTATATTGACTTAAGGATGGACAAATCTGTCAATTTCAGTTTCTTGCAGATTCTCATTTTTCCAATCTAAATTCAGTTCTCCACATTCACATCAGTTTGCAATATTTATAAAAAGGCCTCATGAAAGTTCATCAGCACTTTAGTGCAAATTTCTCCTAGCAGACACATTTTTGTATGCAATTTTGCCTACCATATACATTTTTGCAAAGCAATTACATGTTTGTATATTATTTTCACGAATATATGCATTTCTAGGCACATTTTGCCATAGTATATGCATTTTTGGCCATTACTGGGTTAGAGAATTTGGAGAAGTGAATTTCAAAGGATAAAAAATAAAAATCAAAGGTCTAAAAACGTAGTGTTATTGACATGTATATGGAATATATCATAATGTCAACTAACATAGCCAACAGTGTTGTGACAAACCAAATATAACATACAAATACTTAGATAGTGGACCAAATGTGTTTCTACCCTGATGGGTCTTCAGTGGTCAATATACATACCATATATGATTCAATTTTGTCACTACGTGCACAGTTTGCTGTTGTAATGAAGCATAATATAATGACCTATCTACTCCTGAGAATATATTTATATCGTTTGATGATCTGGATTTATCATGTGGTTTGCCCAATAATTCCTACTTGCAGGGCGTTTTCCAAATAGTGGTTCATGTTTTGTCCTTGTGCCATAATGCACCTGAGTCTTACTTATCATCCTTACTGCTCGCAAAGGCTGAAGCGCTATTTCTCAATGCTTTATGATGATAGATAACCACACTGGGTGTTGGTTTCCACCTCTGCTCAGAGACTTCACGTGCCAGAACCTTTGGACCTCTCGTAGGTGGTCTGAGAAGAGCAGAGGTTGCGATGCCGTGGCCATTAGAGTTTCTCCTTCTGCTGAAGGAAAAAGAGAGGAATTCTGTCTGATAAACACACACACGTTGTCGTTACCAGCAAATGAGTCCGAGTCCAACATTTCCTCAGATAAAAATGGGGCCATTCACTTGTACACATGGACATCTCCATCAGACATCAGGGCAAAGGGTAGACAACTGTTTTGAGGGCAGAAAAAACACAGTAAGATGGGCCACTGATTGTCCCTTTGATGGGCATCAAGCTACTCACCTTCAACACACCACCCTCGGTTCTCCAAACAATAAGTCCACCTGGGTTGCAACTACTCATCATCATAAGCACACACTTGAGCAAATCCCTACAACTATTATTCTCTTTAATATCCCACCCTTTTCCCAAGAAGATGCTCAGGGCAGTATAGATGGCCTCTTGTTTTCTCCTCACTGCAAACCTGTGAGCAGAGCTTGGAAAAGTTACTTTTTTGGACTACAACTCCCATCAGCCCACTCTAGTGGCCATGCTGTCTGGGGCTGATGGGAGTTGTAGTTTAAAAAAGTAACTTTTCCAAGCTCTGCCTGTGAGGTACATGAGGCACAGAGATGGAATGACTGCTTCAAGGCTGCCCAGTTAGCTTCATAGCTGACTGGGGACTTGAACCTGGGTCTCTGTAGTCCAGGGCTGTGTACACACCAAACATTTAAAGCACTTTTAAAGCGCGCGCACACACACACACACACACAGAGACAGAATCCTGGGAACTGTAGTTTGTTAAGGATGCTGGGAAATTTATTTTTGTGAGGGTTAAACTACAGTTCCCAGAATTCTGGGGGGGGTTAAATGTGCCTTAAATTGATGGTGTGTACACAGCCTAGGTCTAATAATCTAACTTGGAGATGAAGAACTTCTGATTTTCGGGCCAAATGTGGCCCTCCAGGTCTGTCCAGAGCTTGGAAGATTACTTTTTAAAAGTAATAAATTACAGTTACAATTACATGGCCCAAAAAAGTAGTAATTACCGTTACAAGCACAACTTCTTTGAAAGTAACTGATTACTTTTTCTCAAAAGTAATCACTACAATTACATTTCAGTTACTTTTAAAAAAAACACCTACAAGGTGCTGGCCTTGGCTGCTGCACATCTAAGTAGACTAAAACAGCATTAAAAATAAACACACATATACAGAGGTAGTAGAATAATTCTTTTTATCCATAAGATAGCAGTGGTGGCCTCTCTGCTGGTAAGGGTGGTGGGGAGGGAGGCAGAGGCCACTACTCAGATCTCTGCATGTCAAACCAAGTGCAGCCCCCCCCCACTCAGCCAACCAGCATAATCTCTCTCACTTAACCACCTCCCGGACCCTGCCCTGCCACCAACTAAGGGGCACTCACCCAAGCAAACATTTTCCAGAGATGCAAAAAAGTTAAAATACTGCAAATGCAACACAGTAGCCAGAGAGGGTGGTGGAGGCCACTTTGAGTCCCAAGTGCAAACACAGTATTCACACACGCAAGCATGTCGTCTTTCACCTCCACAGTTCTTTATCTCCATTCTGCTGCTGCCTCCTTCTCCTCCTTTATCCATGTTCTTGCCCTCCAGCTCCTTTCTCCCTCCACTCCATTCTTCTCTACCACAGTCCATTTTTTTAAACAATTGTTTTCTCCACTCCCCCCCACCCCCCACCCCCCACCCTGTCTCACTCTCCACCTCTTCCCTCGTCACCCTCCTTCAATAGAAGGCCAAAGGGAAACAGGTTAGTACCTGAAAGATAGCCAGAAGTTGCCATTTTTGTAGCTATCTGGAAAAAAGGAGCTTTGGATTATAAACAACTAAGCGTTACTCAGAGCAGACCCACTGAAATGAATGGACCTAAGTTAGCCGTGTCCATACTCTACTTGGAGTATAACTAATGTTGGGTACAACTCCTTATGTGGGATATCTCTGAGGCCATTTGCTTTTGGATGAACTGATGCTGCTTTCAAGACTCACACTACTCATCTGTATGATTGGATGGATGCCTGTGTTATCAGTATACTGAGGGAAACTCAAAATCTTAATCTCCATTATCACCTCACTCAGATGTTAAAGAGACTAGGAGAGAAGATAGAACCCTGAAGGACCTAAAAACATAAAAGCCATGGAGCCAAGCATCGGTTTACATCACCACCTTCTGGAATTGCCCCCCCCCCCGTTAGGAGTGGAATCGCCACAACACAGGCCAGATACTCACCATGCATTTAAAGCACTATTGTACCACTTTAAACAGTCATTGTTTCCGACAAAGAATCATGGGAACTGTAGTTTGTTAAGGGTGCTGAGAGTTGTTAGGAGCAGTGGCAGCTGGTGGTTCCATGTCAGTGGGGCAATGGAACCCACTCCAGGTTTTAGTCTGAATTTACAGCTCCTTGAAAGTTCAAACAAAAACCTGGAGCGGATTACACTGCCCCATTGTCGTGGAGTCATCAGCCACCACTGGTTAGAAGACCCCTGATTCCTCTCACAGAGCTACACTTCCCAGAATTCCTTGGGAAGAAGGACTGATGTTAAACCACTCTGGGAATTGCAGCTCTGTGAGTGGCCACCCTCTAACGGACTCTAACGATAGATTCAGGCATATCTCAGAAACCTAGAAACCAAGCAACCACACTCCTAGAGTGGCCAGTTATGCCTTGCCAAAAATGAGTAAATGCAGCACAAAAAAAGAGACATGGATTTGCATACAATTTGCATGTGCTTTTATATGGATAGACATATAATTGAGGTGGGAATACTGTAGTTTAAATAGAAACACAGTCCATCGCACTATGGTGGGGGAGACTGTGACCTATTACCAGTGGAGACTGGTGACTCCAGTGTCAGTGGGGCAGTGAATCCTCTCCAGGTTTGTCCAGACTTTCAAGGAGCTGCCCAAGGTGCTGAAAGCTAAAAACCCAAAGCAGATTCACTGCCCCACTGACATCAGAGCCACCAGTCTCAACTGCCGACTACCTGTGACCTGTACACCAAGGGCTCCCTGTCAATGGACAACTTCTAGGCCCCTCCTGTTCTCCGTTCACAGGTTCTTTACCTTTAAACCGGGCTTGCAGCAGACAGCCCTTCAAATAGAGGACTGGCCTCTGTGAAGTAGGCCACCCGGCCACCATAAACACCTCCCAGCAACCTTGAAAACTTGAAACAAGGCTGAGCAACGCTTACGGAAATAAAGGCTCACTGTGTATCCAGAGGAACTTCCTCCCTCCATTGTCCTTATATCAGCTGAGCTTGGGAATGGGGTCATCCTTGGAATGTCAGGGGAGAGTTATGGATGCTGTGACTCAGCTGTTCCTCCTCTCCCCATCATGACCAGAGCAAGTGGCCTGATGCTTCTTCCTCTGAAAGTACTGCCAGGTGGCAAAACACCAGGAGGGAGAAACCTCTTAAGTTAATAAGCCCTGCAATTAAAAGAGTGGTTTAGAAATACAGTACAGAAGGCCATCACTAGGGAGTTTTGCTTGGTTTGTGTTGATTTCTTTGCATTGCCCCATGTGCGTAGACTATTCAGAACATTTTTTCCCCATGCTGTTGAGATTTTGATGTTGTTACAAGCTTTGTTGCTAAGGGGCAAATATAAAAAAAGGCAATCGGCTGTCTCTCAAATCTTCTCTGTGGGTGGAAAAACTGGTTAGGGTGAGAGATTTTGAACAGACAGCTGGGAGGGAAAGAGTTAAGCACCTTTTTTTCCCTAACCCTTCTCCTCTATCTACTCCTGATTTTATCCTCTCCAACCCTCCCCTTGGTTGCTTTTAATTTTAGAGTGTCTGGTTAGAGTGTCAGATGAAGACTTCTGAGTCCAAGGTTCAAAACCCCGCCGGGCCATGAAGCTTGCTTGGGTGACTTTGGGCCAGTCACCGATTCTCAGCCTAGGCTGGAAAGGGGATTCATAGAAATCATCCATCTCAACCCTCGGTCCCATAACAATATAGAGGTTATAATAAATGCATAAATGCAACAACGAAAAGCTAACCGAAACGGATAAAACTTGGGTGTAAAAATGGGGTGGTCATGTTATCTGCACTTCATGCAACAGTCTCCTTTGAAACTGGTTTTTAATCTTTTCCTGTAAAAAATATTTGCCATAATATTTGCCAGGAATGCCATATTTGACATTCCTGCGTTACTACAATTGACCACAGTTTATGTAATTCAAAAACATTCCCCTATCATCACCACCACCATGGCTGATAGCTGAGGTCATCATCAGTTGACAAGGAAGTGGCTGGAAGATTTCACAGCACAAAGGAGAGAGTTGTAATATAAATCTACATGCAGGCCGTCCCCATACTTCCCTTGCTACTCTAGCAATACATCCAGGTTTCCATGCCAAAAGCCTTCTCTTAAAGAGACTTGCCTTTCAAACGTAGCTTTGCAGAAACCTTGAGTGGGGTTTTTTTTGCCTGGAGGAACATTTAGATCACTCCTGCAACAAGCTGGAGTCTGGTCAGCTGATGGAAAAAGTGCTAAGTGGGGAAAAGAGCTTTGGTGGTGCTACATGACAGTGAAGTCCAATGGAAACTCCCCCCACCCTTGGAAAAGAGTTGATGTGACCAAATGCTACAAAGAATTTGCCCTCTAAGCTGAGACAGGTGCAATGTGCATAGAATGTGATCAGCAGGGTCCACAGGGTTAATGTGCAAAGATAACCCAGAGTCATTCCCCAAGATATTCTCTGTCCAACTCCCACATTCTAATCCAGCCGTCAGAGATATTCTAGAACAAGACAGACCCCAAGGAGCTCTGATGCTCAGCTACCTTTTGTTCAGCGTACTAAGTTTCTGTTTTTGTTTTTATTTTAGGGAAACGCTTAGATAAAGGCACTGGCCCCGATCCAAAGAAGACAATAAGGATGCTGTAAGAGGAACTGCAACGGTAAATCAGATGTGCATCCATAAGTTGCCACTCTCAAATGGATGCACATTCAGATACGCACACGAAGCTCCCTGGCTGACCTTGGGCCAGTCACTGTCTCTCAGCCTAACCTACCTCACAGGGTTGTTGTGAGGATGAACTCACGAGGGGAAGAACCATATTTGTACGCCACCTTGAGCTCTTTGGAGGAAAGATGAGATATAACTGTCACAATAAATGTAACAATGATGCACATTCCTATCAGCGTTCGGATGGAGATCCAGCTGAAGTTATTTATTTATTTATGTTTTAACGTTTCTATCCATGTCATTCTTCTGACATGGAATCCAAGGCAGTTTAAATATGGTTTCCAAGGCAGTCACCCATCCAGGCACTGACCAGACCTGGACCTGCTTAGCATCAGCAAGCGTAACCAAAAACACATCCCATTTCAAAGTAACAAGGTACAGATAGAGAACTCCTGCATGCCAATGTGCCTATGGATGCACTGTGCATATGCATAATCCTAGTTCCTGAAGGGCACCTGGAGGGATTTCTCTTGAACACAGTGTTCAGGTTTATTGAGAAAGGTTTATTTAGGAGTCATGGCAGGCAGCTGGGATTTTAGAGTTGTCTTCTTAGTAGGACAGAGAATTTTAATTGAGTATATTAATCAACAGACAGCTGGTATAGCACAGTGGGGAGGAGAGCCTGGCTGGGAGTCCAGAGTCTGTGAGTTCAAATCCCCGCTCGTGTCTCCTGGGTGTCAAGGGCCAGCTAAAGATCACCCTCACAGTGAGTGGCTCAGGAGTTACGTGCCCTGCCACCTGTGCAGCCGTGGGCAAGCTGCATAGTCCCAAGGAGCCCAGTTGCCCCCCAGCGGGCAGTTGTGGACAAGGAAGGGGCTGGCTTGTGCAGCTGTGGCAAGCTGAGCAGGCCCTAGCCAGCTGGTGAGGACTAGCCGCAGAGGGAGTCAATGGTAAACCCCCTCTGAATACCGCTTACCATGAAAACCCTATTCATAGGGTCGCCAGAAGTCGGGATTGACTTGAAGGCAGTCCATTTCCATTTCATATTAATCAACAGGTAAGGCAGGAGCCTTGCCTTGCCTTGATGGACAGTAATAATGCCAGTGTCAGGAGGGTGACTGCAGCACCGCCCCACTGCGCTTGGCCGCTCCTGTGATTTATCATGTAATGAATGAATCAAACTTGCAATTTCCAAGTGGATTGGAAACTTCATTGTATGTGGGGGGGGTGTCAAAATGTTATTTCTAGAAAACTATTAATCCAGTGTTTTCCCATCAGATTTGAAATGCACTCTGTCCATGCTCAGAATCACTTTGCATTTTTTAAAAAGTTCTGCTCAGAGAAATGGCTCTCTGTTCTTCACACCTTCAGAAGCACTCAGCTTAAGATAACCAGTCATCTGTAATGATTGCTTTGCGTGGCTTTTAAAGATTTTTATGTTGCTCTATGCTTTGTGAGAGGGCAGGATATAAATACTTTTATAAATTAAAAAATGTTAAAACAACAGCAACAAATGTGGCAGCCTTAGGAAGAAATAATCTGGGAGGTAAAGAAAGGCCAGGGAACGGAACTGGCAATCCCACCCCAAATATATGGTCTGCCTAGTAAACGTCGCAAGACATCATCCTAAGAGTCGGAAACGACTCGCGCTACAAGTGCGGGTACACCTTTACCTTTAGGAGGAAACAGCAGCATGAACTCCTCTATTAAGAAGAGTAGGAGAATTCCCACTCCTGAACTGCTGGCTCATGAGAATAGTACCAGATTAGGGCCCACTCTACTTCTTTGCAGGGTGCACCTGTTCACCCTAGAGGGGATGACTCTCTGAAACAGAAAGAGTATCGGCACTCTGTAGCCAGCTGCAGCCTTCCAGCATGTGAAGACAGAGAATGAAAGAGGCACTTGCTGGGCAATCATTACATGTGGAGATCTACCCAGCATTTCATGCTTTCTTGTGGCGCAGTGGTAATCTGCTTTACATGGAAAAGGTCCCAGGTCCAACCCCCAGTATGTTGAGGTAGAGCTGGGAGAGACCCCTCTCTGGAATCCTACACAGCTGCTGCCAGTCAGTGTACTGGGATAGGTGGGATTCCCAGTAATCGGGCAACTTCCTCTCCTCCTATGCTTTTGTGCAGTGAATGCATCCCGTTTGTAGTAGCCTTAATGCTGTCCACAGTACAGAAGCATCAGCAGATGTTTAGCATAAACACACATGTTGTATACATGCAACACAGTGGTATGAGGGTCAGGCCAAACCACAGGCACCACCCTAATAGGGACGGCAGGGGAAGGGAAGCAAAGGTCTCCCAAGCTTTCAGCAGAAGGCCTTCCTCTAAGAATCCTCCTGTCCCAGCTGCTACATATTTGGGGATGCTCAGAGAGCTATGATGCTCTTGCTGGATCAGAACTTGTCTCTATGGAAGTAGATAGCATGATACCCGTACATTTAAGTAGACTGGACCCTTTGCAGAGCTGCTGTGGCTGAAACGGAGAGACGGAACCCAACTCGAGTTGTCCTCTCCGTGATTGGTCAGTGGGAGACCACAGGAAGGGAGGCTGGTCCACTAAGGCAAATAGGACCATGCCCCACCAACCTGAGTTTGTCTTCAGTTTGTCCCCACCTGCTTGCGAGAGTGGGGCACTGGCTGCCAGCTTCCTCCTCTTCAGTCTGTTGCTCTTGTCCACCTCAGCAGGAAGAGGATGGGGACAAAATGAGGATTAGTTGACTCTGCCTGTCATTGGCTCTCTCCGACTGGCTTATCGCCTTTGAACCTAGAGGCCTTCTGTCTTCATTCTCTGTGCATCTCAGGAAATGTTGAAGAAGCCCAGTCCTTCTCCTTGCGTTGGGAGTCAGAAGATCAGAAGCAAGGTGAGTTTTTCTTGCAGAGGGGTGATTCGGGAGAGGTGTGGGCGACTGCCTACTGAGAAATAATTAAATAACGTGGGATTCCTCCTGTCAGCCTGAAATGGCCACCCACAGAGGTGTCCGCTGCATCTCTCCATGACCCACTGTTTGGGCCTTGCTTTCTTCTAGTCAGAGGGGGAGGACAGAAGCAGGTGTCTCTCTCCTGTTTCGTCATCTGATGCGATTGGAGTCTCAGTGCACAGCAGAATGATCTACCCTCAGAAGTGGCTGCATCAGAACACTGACTCACACAGAAATGCAGGCATAGGAGGCAGCTCCTTTGAAAGAGGGCAATGGTGCTCAAATTATGGGGGGAAAGGTGAGAGAGCTCTTAAAGCAGCCTTCCTCAGCCAGGTGCCTTCTGGATGTTTTGGACTACAACTCCCATCAGATGCCTTAAAGACATCTAAAGGCCACGTCCCTGACTCCTCCCAATTTCATTGGGGAGGAGAGCCTGGCTGGGAGTCCAGAGTCTGTGAGTTCAAATCCATGCTTATGTCTCCTGGGCATCAAGGGCCAGCTAAAGATCACCCTCACAGGGAGTGGCTCAGGGGTTACGTGCCCTGCCACCTGTGCAGCCGTGGGCAAGCTGCATAGTCTCAAGGAGCCCAGTTGCCCCCCAGCGGGCAGTTGCGGACAAGGAAGGGGCTGGCTTGTGCAGCTATGGCAAGCTGAGCAGGCCCTAGCCAGCTGGGGAGGACTAGCCTCAGAGGGAGGCAATGGGAAACCCCCTCTGAATACCGCTTACCATGAAAACCCTATTCATAGGGTTGCCATAAGTCGGGATCGACTTGAAGGCAGTCCATTTCATTTTTTCACCCTTGTAGAACAGTAGCTAAAGGGGGCACCATCACAAATGGTTTCACACACACACACACACACACACACGTCATTACTGAAGCACTGGAATCCGTGCATAAGACTGGAAACAAGGTTAGAGTGCCTAAACGTGGCCCTCTAGATGTCATTGGACTCCAACTCCAATCAGCCCCAGCCAGCATGGTCGATGGCCAGGGACAATGGAGGCTGTAGTTCAGCAACATCTGGAGGGCCACAGGCTCCCCATTCCTCGCCTAAAGTAATCAGTTGGGGGACGGGATATAAAAATGAAATGTCTCCTTTCTATTTCAAAACAAACAAGAAAAACTCTGTGCCTCTCAAATCTGTGCTGAGCTGCTGGCTTATAAGTGATCTGGCAAAGCCTGACGTCTTTAGCAGCAAGCACTAGTACAGTGGCAAATTTAGAAGTGCAGGGTCCCTTCATGATAGTCACAGCCATGCCCCCTCCAATCCTTTTATTTTGGGGGGGCTGCTGGTTTGAGAATGAGATCCTTGTTAATGCCTTCTACCCCACAACAGACAACCCTAGCAGCCAGTAAGCATGAAAGGGGAGAGTGTTAGCTACTGAGAAGAGTCTTCTCAGTGGCTGACTCATCTCCTTTTCCTTTGATTCACTCCAATCCAGAGGAAAGTGCACGGAAGCGTGTTAGAAAATTCTTCTCAGTGGTTAACACACTCCCCTTTCATGCTCATAAGATGCTGGAGACATAGTGTCCCTGCTCCCAAAAACATAAGGGGTCTAAGACACCACCACCCCGAGACCCTGACCCGCCACACCCCTGGCAGCAAGGGTCACAGATGGGATGAATTCGGATGAAGAACGTCTCCAACACGCCCGCTTGCTTCGGCCGGCAGTGATCACCATGTCAAAAGGGCTGGCAGGTGGCGGCCCTAAAATTAGGCGCCGGGGGGGGGGTCTGCCTCCATCACCCTTGGCAAGGCGCAGGCAGAGCGCGATGCAGCTAACGCGCTTAATACTGCAGCGGCCGGGGTGGGTAAGTTGGGGGTGTTTGCGGCGCCGCCGCTCCTGATTGGCCCCGGCGTTATTTGGGTGTCGCCTCCAATTATGGGCAGAGCAGAGGAGGGCGAGGGGTGTGCGAGGGGAGTTACCACCCCAGCCCTGGAAGGAGGGGCAGGGGGCGTGTCCGTAGAGAGGGGGGAAAGGGGGCGTGGCCTCAGCAGACAGCATGCAAAAGTAATTCAATCCACTTCAAACTACACTCATTCATTCTCGCTGCGCTACTTTCGCTGGTGGGGAAACTGTAACGAGCCGTTCGGGCGAGCGCGCTTATCGGACCAAGCAATACTTTTTGGGGTGGTGTATTTTCCCGCGCTGAAAGGAGGCGGGTGGGTTAGTAAAAAAAACAAAAAAAAACCAGCAACGAAGAGCAAGTAAGCGATCAAGCAACGAGAGGAAAAGAAAATAAACACCAAAAAAGAGAGGATCGGGGGGGATTCATTTTATTTTTGTGCCACAAATGGCCAAAGGCGAAGGAGCGGAGAGCGTTTCAACGGCAGGCCTTTTGCAGCCAAGCATCTTGAAACAAGAGGACCTGATCCGGCCCAAGGTACGTGCGTCGAAATGCTATTGGAGTGTGTGAGAAGGGCAGCCTCTTTGGGGGCCGGAGTGGTGCGGGGAGAATGTGAAGGAAACTTCTCCTCGGGGGGTTTAAAGCTGCAATCCGCTTGATCCGAGAAGAAGGAAGGAAGGATTTACTCCTGAGGAGGCAGGGCTGCACGTGAGTGGTCATCGGGTCGGGTTGGTTAATGGGAAAGTGGTCGATCGGAATGGTTTGAGGTTCTTTAAAGGGCCATACATGCCTATGTATATGTGTGTGTGGGTAAGTGTGTGTGTCTGTGTAAAGCTTTGGAACCGAGGCGTGGGACTGCCGTTCGCTCCCCACGCCGGAATGCAGATCGTGGCGTCCAAGCGAAGTGGCAGATCCGAATCCCATCAGGATTGGGGCGGCGGGGTGGGGGGAGGGGGCAGGAGGCTTCCTTATAAGGTTTATTCGTCGAGATTGGAGGGGGGGAGGCTTGGAGGACAGAGCATGGCTTGGAGGCGGAGTCTGGCGTATTGGAGCCGCTTTGTCAAGGTCGGCCCCTCACTCTCTCTGGAATCAACGGGCGAGCGGGATTAGAAGCGGAGGGAAGGGGGCAAGGGGCGCGCCACGGGGGTGGGGTTGCTCTGGGGTGGGGTCTCACTGTGTGCGCCCCCTTTTCGGCCGTTCTGCGTGCCTCCCACTCAGGGGAATCCAAGGGGTGCTGTAGATTCCCCCGCGTCGTCCCCCCGCCTTTCGTCCGCCTCGGACTGGTAGTAAGTCGGCTCCAAAGGCCTCCGAGCCGTTCAAGTTCATTCATAAGAGACAAGGGCAAACTATTCTTTTAAAGGAGCCGCGTCCCCTTTTCTCTCTGTGGGTGGCTCCCTCGCATTTATGGGGGGGGGGGGAAATCATTTTCTTTTAAGCCCAGCATCTAGAAAATTGGACTTCTTCCCGCTTTCTTATATACACTTAAAATACAATCACGCAACGAGTGGGGATCCAGTTGGAAGGAAACGTGGTGCAAGTGAATAAAGCATTTCTTTTTTAAAAGTTTGTAAATTAATCCCCTTTTTGTGAAAGGACCGCGGAACTTTTAAAGAAGCGCAATGGATTATTTTTTTAGGGTATCTCTGGAACACACAGTCAAATGCTTAGGGTCGTATCCAATGCTAGCCTTACTCAGAGCAGACATCGTGAAATGAAATGGACGTGACTAGCTTTTAGGCTCATTGATTTCAATGGGACTATTCCAAGTAGAATTTAGGGTTGTAGTCAACTAAGTCCTACTCAGAGTAGGCCCATTGAAATGAATGGACCTAAATTAGTTGTGGCTATGAACTTAAATAGGTTTACTCTTAGTAGGACTAGCATTGAATAACATGCTTAGGGAGAGGATGATAATAAGCTATCCATGGCTGGGCCATTTGAACTGATCCAGCTGAGCTTTTGTTATGTTCTAACGATAGATTCCCGGGGTTGGGGTGTGGGATTTTGACCAGCCTGCTTTCTCTTGGGACTCGTGAATCTGGGGCAGAGATGAGACGAAGCTGGTTGAAAGATACTGTCCTGGGGCGCTAAATAAAAAGTGGCCAGTTTTGTAGTGGGTAGTATAGATCCAATACTTGATGGGTATCATTGAACCGTTTACTCCTCAGTTTCCCAGGCTGGCAAATGGGTGCAAGGGGATGTGAAAATGTAACCTACCCACCGTGAATGAATGAACCAAGGGGCTGTCATGTAAAGACTTGGGAATGGTACGTGTGCTGTAGATGATAGATGATGACTTTCAGTAGACCCAGAGGAAAGATAAGACTCCTTGAAGGGGGTCAGTCCCTAGTGCAAATGCAGGGGTGCCATTTCCGGGGTTGGGGAGAGGCTTAAAGGCCCGCTGATTCAAGGCTGCGTTGCAAAAAGGCAAAATGCTTCAAGAGCATTTGTGGTTATGTTATAATTGGCATTATTCTCATTCAACACAAGCCAGAGTCACTTTTCCTTTTTAAAAGGGAGGGGGGGGATTTGTGCCTTTGGCATGCTTAATACATTGATTCCAGTTGTTTGCCTAGTGTAGAACTGCTCATGAAGTGTATGCAACATGGCTAATGGTGGAAGGAAAAGAAATTACACACACCCCAGTGCATTGCAGGCTTCTTCCAGTGTTGCAACACTGCTGCAGAGGAGGTCAGCATCACTTCTTTGCAACAGAAAGGAAAGCTCAAGGAGGCCTGTTGAATCTGTATCGAGATTGGCTGGGGGGGGGGTGCAAGCTGAAAGCCCACCCTTTTGCCTACTCAGTCCTCCTGAAACAGACTTTGCTCCTTCCTGTACCATAAAGGCTTTAGAGAGGCTCATTGTTATAGCAGCCTCCTTACTTGTGCTGTGTTGGATGGGGTGAGAGTAACCCTTAACGGCCTGCAGGGCGCTGTAACTACAGCTCTTCCCCTAGGAAAGCGTACACCAGTGCCGTTGAAGTACGTGGCTCTTTCAGGGCCTCTCCCTTCCCAACTGCCAACTCCTGGGGAGGCTGCCTCAGCTGTTCTCTCTGCAGATGCAGCTGGACTTGCTAAACTTGGCAGCTGGGTGGCTCTGCAGAATTAGTCCACTGGCTCCATTCAAAAGCAGTCGGCATCCCTGCTTCCTAGGGAAGTCCACTTGTTATCGGTAAATCCCCACTTTTTAAAAGTCTTCTAGACTTCAGTGCTGTCTAGTGAACCCAGGGAGCTTTGCACAGCATCGGTCTCCTTTGCTTCCAAGTTAACTGTATAGGCAGAGCAGTTGCAAAGCCAGGTGGCTGTATGGACCTTGTGTTGAATAATCGTGCAGGCTGAAAGGTGTGGGCCAGGAAGTGTTTGTGATGATCCCTGCCACCCAACAGTTCAAATCTTGCTTCTGCTATGGATTCACTCGCTTGGGAGACTTTAGCAATTGGAAAACTGTCTGTCAGCCACTGTGCCTTCACCGGGCTCCTGCTGGGAGGAAAGGCAGGATATAAATAAAATAATAATATGAGGCTGGTTATAATGCAGGCCATGAAGAACATGTTATTTTCCACAACAATTGACCTTTGTTTTTGTAGTATTTTTAATGTTTTTTTTAATTCTACAGTGGTTGTTTTAAATGTGTTGTAAACTGCTTTGATGTTTAACGAAATAGCAGTATATAAATATTTTTATAAATAAATAATACTGGCCTGCTGTGCAGGGTTGCTCTGAAGATTTGCTGAGAGAGTCTGTGGGCTTTTCAGTGCTCTGAAGCAGATGCGAGGAACCTTTGGCCATCCAGATGTTGTTGGATTCTGGCTCCCATCACCCCCATCCGACATGGTCAGTGATCAGGGATGATGGGAGTTATAGTTTGGTGTGGTGAGTTAAGGTGTTGGACTGCAACCTGAGAGACCAGGGTTCGAATCCCCACATAGCCATGAAGCTCACTGGGTGACCTTGGGCCAGTCACTGCCTCTCAGCCTCATGAAAACCCTATTCACAGTGTCGCAATAAGTCAGAATTGACTTGAGGGCAACACACACACACACACACACAGAGAGAGAGAGAGGGGGGGGGAGAGAGGGGGAGAGAGAGTTTGGCAACATCTGGAGGGCAACAGTTTCCCCATCCCTGCTCTATCATGCAATGCAAATGTTAAGTGCTATTCTGTGGAATCCTGTACATCAACCTTTCCCAAACAGTGGGTTGCCAGATGTTGCTAAACCATAGATCCCATAATTCCTTACCATTGGCCATGTTGTCTGGGCTGATGAGAGTTGTAGTGCAGCAACATCTGGTGACTAGAGTTGCCAGGTTCCTGGCCTGAGACTGATCCTGTATCTTTAGGAGAAGAGAAAGTCAGCCAAGTGCAGGTGTTCTTGCAACACTGTAATGAGAAAAACCACAAGGTGGGGGAAGGGAGAATTCCAAAGGTTGTGAAAGGCTGCTATATGTATCTACTCAGAAATTAATATTGAGCACAATGGGGCTCAGGCGCCATCTGCACTATACATTCAAAGCAATATCATACCACTTTAACAGAGTGGTTTAACAAGCAATCCCTATTCTTAGGGAATTTGGAAAATTGCAGCTGTCTGAGGGGAACAGGGGTCTCCCAACAACTCTTAGTGCCCTTAAGAAGCTGCCGGTCCCAGGATTTTTTGGGGGAAGCCATGTCTATTTATAGCGCTTTAAAAGCATACAGATGGGGCCTTACTCTCATGGAGGGAAGTGCATTTTTAGGACTGCAGCCTTAAAGAGAACGCTACCTCTAGGAAATGAGGATAGTTCACGGGTGATAATTGTGGTGGAAACAAAGTTGTGGCTCTCTTCAGAGAAGAGTCATGTGACTTAACACCATATGTTTGTGCTGGAGCTCCTGGTTTAGACAGCTATCACTTGCAAACCTACAGAGTTTGTTGGTACGAGATACTCTGCAGAGAAGAGGATCCGACTTGTGTTCTTATGTTCTTACACACTTCATGCAACTGGTTAGAGTTCAAGCGTGCAATGTACTATTTTATTATCTGACCACTCACTGAAATGTAGGAAGTACATTTTTGATCCCTTCCTTGATATTTTTGGAAGGCTTAAGGCTCCAGACCCATCCCAATTGACCTAGACATAAACCCCACTGAACTCAACTCTTACTTCTGAGTAGACATGTATAAGATTGTGCTGTAAATAGTAATCCTTTAGAAAAGGAAGATCCTGGCTTTGGGGAAAAGGAGGAACAAATGCTAAGGAAAAATCTGGATTGTACACTTTTGTTGATGGTTTTCTTATATCTTTATTCAGTCCTCCCAAGATTGTCAGGGTAGCATAACTGGTTCCTCCTGTCCTGTCCTCGTAAAAACCCTTTGAGGTAGGCTTAGCTAGAAATAAAGTGACTAGACAACAATCGCTTAACAAGCTTTGAACCTGGGTCTCTCTAAGTCCAATGCTCTAACTTTGGGGGAGTGCCATTTCTTTGGGGTAGAGCACCTTCTTTCATGCAAAAGGCCCCAGGTTTCAGCACCGGGACTCGGAAAGACTCCCATCTGAAACTCTGGAGAGCCACTGCCGGGCTGGGTGGCTAATCTTTGGTCCTCCAGATGTTGCTGGACTCCCATCATGCCAATGACATCTGGAGGACCACAGTTTCCCAGACCTTTGTGTAGACCAGGGGTGGAGGATCCTGTGGTCCTTTGGATGTTGTTGGACTCCAGCGACATCTGGAGGGCCACAGTTTCCCCATTTCCCGCTGCAGTGTTTGTATTTTTAAAAGTACTTGTATACTGCAATCTCATTAAAAAAATACCAGAGTGGTTTACAACAACTATGTACAGGCTAAAAACTACACCAAATTTTAAAACTGATCACCAGCTAACAATTACAGAAACTGCTTTTCTTATAATTGCCTGCATAAAGCCTGGCTGCAAACGAAAAGTTTTCAGCAAATGTTTGAAGGTCCATAAATAAGATGCCTGCTGAATCTCTGTTGGAAGAGCATTCCCCAGGACTGGGCCGATGACACTGAAGGCTCGGTTTCATGTTGATGTCAAATCAAATGAGCCTCAGCAACTCGGGACAATCAGCCACGCTCCATCCGATTATCACAGTGATCGAGTGGAGATATAAGGGTTCAGACGGTCCTTAAGGTACTCTGGACCTAAGTTGTTCGGGGCTTTGTAAATTAATACAAGGACCTTGAACCTGGCCCGGTAGCATATGGGCAGCCAGTGCAGATGTTTTGAAAGTGGTGTCACATGCTGTTGACTGTATGCCCTAATTGGGAGTCTAGCTGCTGACTTGTGGACCAGCTCCAAGGACAGCCTCACATAGAGCACATTGCAGCAGATGGCCAGTTGGGCCAACAATCACCTGTGGTATAAAGCAGCTTCCTCTCTTCCCAACTGCTACTTCACACAGAGAGGATGTGGTTTAGATATGTTGTAGTCTTCCTTCTTCACTTAACAAGCATTATTTGCCAGGAACTGACCAGGTGGGGATTCTTACCAGGAAACGATTCTGAAATTATTACCTGTTTAAGAAATAGAAAAGACAATAATGCTGGGGAAAACAGAAGGGAGTAGAAAAAGAGGAAGGCCAAACAACAGATGGATTGATTCCATAAAGGAAGCCACAGACCTGAATTTACAAGATCTGAACAAGGTGGTTGATGACAGATGCTATTGGAAGTCGCTGATTCATAGGGTCACCATAAGTCATCATCGATCTGAAGGTACATAACAACAAGAAACAGGTTTGCTTTCTAGCAGTCCTCATGGCCAGGGCTTTGTATGCTGTGCTGCAGTGATCTCTTTTTAAAGGAAATATTGTGCAGCCTATAGAAGTCATATAAAATAAAACATTTGCACAAGATTTTTGTATAGAGAGTATACTGTATATTTGTTGTACAAATTTAGGAAAGTTGCGTGGTACACTACTGAATGGGTAACTTTGCTTGTTATGTAGATCAGAAGCAAGGCCTGTAAATGTACTGGGCAGAGCAGTTTATTTTCATAAAAGATTAAAGGTAGGTAGGTATTTATTGTAACGGTCCGAGACCAGCAAAGCAATAAAAGATTAAAAGGAAATCTCCTAGATGGCTTTCTTTCACAACAGAGAACCAAACTAGATGCGATGTTAGTCATGTGGTTACCTGTGGTGTGCTGCATTTTTAAAATAAAAAATACATTTAAAATAGTTAACAACTTCTGTAAATGGCTATCATGGGGAGGGGGGGCTTTAACCCTTTGTCTCCATTGCAGTCCTGATTAGAATTTCTCACTCTTGACACCTGATACCTTCAGTGGGAAGAACCAAGTTCCACTGATGCCAGTAATAGCTGCTAATGACATGACCAACATCATGTGTACCCAGGCTGAAAATGTTCATATAATATTGAGAACTGAGTTCATTGTAGCTCTCAGGCTGTTTAAAGAGCATAAACCAGGGATGTAGAGCCTGTTACCCTCCAGTTGTTGTTGGACTCCAACTCCCATCAGCCTCTGCTGGCGTGGCCAGTGTCAGGTGTCAGAATCCACCAATATCTGGAGGGCCACCAGTTGCCCATTCCTAACATGGACTTAGGAACATATACTCAGGGCTGGTGCCAGGCATGACTAGGTCCTTTTAATTATTTATTTATTTATTAAATTTATTAGTTGCCCATCTGGCTGACTGTCCAGCCACTCTGGGCGACGTACAAAATAAAAACATACAAGTACATTAAAACATTAAAAATCTCAACAATAATAATAAAACCTAACCCACCCCAAAAGCCTGCCTGAAGAGCCAGGTCTTCAAGGCCCGGTGGAAGCTCATCATAGAGGGGGCGGCGGTGATCATTTGGGAGGGAATTCCGCAAAGGGGGGGCCACAATCGAAAAAGCCCTCTCCCTAGTTCTCACCAGTCCAGCTGTTTTAACTGGTGGGATAGAGAGAAGGTCTTTTGAGGCTGATTTTGTTGAGCGGCATCCCTGATAATGTTGGAGGCGTTCCTTCAGATAGACTGGGCCGAAACCGTATAGGGTTTTAAAGGGTCAGAACCAACACCTTGAATTGGGCCCGGAAAACAACTGGTAACCAGTGCAACTCCTTCAGCACTGGAGTGATGTGATCTTGCCGGCGGCTGCCTTTAATCAGGCGAGCTGCCGCATTCTGTACCAGTTGCAGCTTCCAGACTGTTTTCAAGGGTAACCCCACGTAGAGCGCATTACAGTAGTCTAGGCGAGAAGAGACCAGGGCATGTACCACAGATGGGAGCAGATGGTTGGGAAGGTATGGGCGCAGTCTCCGTATCAGAAGGAGTTGATACAGAGCCGCCCGGCTCACAGCCGAGACCTGAGCCTCCATGGACAGCTGGGAGTCAAGAATGACCCCCAGGCTGTGGACCTGGTCTTTCAGGGGCAATTGTACCTCATTGAGCACCAGGTCAACATCCCCCAACCTTCCCTTGTCTCCCACAAACAGTAACTTGGTTTTGTCAGGGTTCAGCATCAGCTTATTCCTTCCCATCCAGCCACTCACCCACTCCTTGGGCACCATTCTGTCCATGCCGCCCACCCACATGTGCCACCTACCTGTCCTGCTGTGGTGAATGTTGGCTGCGCTGTACACGCACACCTGCCATCAACCAAGATAGCGGCCAAAGCTTCCCTAATGGGCTGATGCCTCTGCTGCCATCTTGGTTGATGGTAGGCATGCGCAGCCAGCATTCACCACAACAGAAGAGGTAGGTGGGGCATGCAGGTGGGCATCGCAGGCCTGTGTGGTCGTGGGGAGGGGAGTGCCTGGGAGCTCCTTTTCTGAGATCTGTGGGTCGGGAGCTGACGCTGCCATGGATCACAGAATGGAAGCATTGCCCACCCACACTAAGGAGGGGCCCCAGGAGCCCTCAGCCAGGGCCTGACCTGGCCGCCCTCTGGAGCCGGCCCTGCATATATTATATAGAAGTGTTGTGGCAAATGCAAAAGTGCAGGGTCCCTTTATGACAGTCGCACCACACACCAGCATAGCTACACCCCCTTTCCCACTTTCCATTGACTCCTTTGCTGTCTGTGTCGTCTCCACATCCACACTCCGCTACAACAGACACCCCTAGGAGCCAATCAGCATGAAAGGGAAGGCTGTGTTAGTGACGGAGAAGAGTCTTCTCATTGGCTGACTCATTTCCTTTCACTCTGATTGGCTCCAATCAGCACAAAAGGACATGGACTCTTCTTAGTGGCTAACATGCTCCCCTTTCATGTTGATTGGCTTGTATGTGGGAACCTGGTTGGGACCCTGCTCCCCAAAAAGTAAGGGGTCTATGACCTCCCTGTGACATGGACAACTACACCTGTGCATATATAAGATTACCCAGCTGGACACAGTGGGTGATCCTCCTAGTAACATACATCTCCCTGGAGCCAAGCCTGCCGCTATGCCATAAACTGAAAACACTTTCCTATTTGGAGTGAAGAGACGGAGCTCTGCGCCTACGGCAATTTACCAGACCTTGGCTTCCAGTATCGAGCCTTGTGCGGCTGAGTAATTCATAGGGCCCCTTCATGCGTCCTTTTTATTGCACATTTATTTGTGCTCATGATCCTATCAGGACGGTCATGTGCTATCCCACTTTCAATTCTGTTTGTGCCTGCAAAAGTTTTGGGGCGGTCATTTGGCTTCATTTCTAATCAGTGCATATCCCATGTCCTGCTGAAATTCCATAACCTTTTATACCACAAAAGTTCTTGGGGGTTTTTTTTGTCTCACTTTGGTTCTATGTGCCAGTGTGGTGTAGTGGTTAAGGTGTTGGACTAGGACTGGGAGACCAGGGTTCGAATCCCCACACAGCCACGAAGCTCACTGGGTGGCCTTGGGCCAGTCACTGCCTCTCAGCCTCAGAGGGAGGCAATGGTAAACCCCCTCTGGATACCACTTACCATGACTGGGAGTCTTTTACTTGGTTAGCAGGAAATTAGTGTTGTGGTGTGAAATGCCTTGCCACGGAAGCAACACTCCGGGCCGGATTCTGTTGTCCGTCCTTGATGCAACTCCATTGAAGCAGAGCTGTTTGCAAACAGTGAGCAAAGCAAATCTTTGCTAGTAAGAGGAGGGAGCTATATACTCAAATATGCCTTGAGCTGAGACGAGCACATGTGGCTGAAGTTCCTTGGAGGTCATTCAAGGCTTCACACTGATTCAGGCAGGGAAGCAACTTTTAAAAAAACCAACCAGTTCCAAAATGGTTTTGATTTACCCAGTGAGGTGCAATTTTAAAAGCCTTTGCGTTAAACTCGACTCTTTGAATGTCCTCTCAAGAGTGCGCTGTGTGGATTAGTTGTTTTTCTAGGTTTGTTCACACATCGCACTAAACACGGGTACAAGCTGTCTCTACACAGGTACTCATTTGTGTGAAAGAGTGTACACTTGTTGATTTATACAGCTCAACTCCTGTGTATGCATGCTGCAGGCTTGTTCAACATGGCATGCAATTAACTACTAGTGTACAGCTCAGCTAAGAACATAAGAAGAGCCTGCTGGATCAGGCCAGTGGCCCATCTAGTCCAGCATTCTGTTCTCACAGTGGCCAACCAGGTGCCTGGGGGAAGCCTGCAAGCAGGACCCGAGTGCAAGAACACTCTTCCCTCCTGAGGCTTCCGGCAACTGGTTTTCAGAAGCATACTGCCTCTGACTAGGGTGGCAGAGCACAGCCGTCATAGCTAGTAGCTATTCATGTACGCAGATGGTACACTTGTTGACTGAACGCCCTGTTTGCGGCTCCACTGGACTAGATGAACCAATGGTCTGATTCGCTGTCGGACAGTTTTCGGTGGTTCTTTGAACCCTTTCATTGCATTTAATGTCTCCTAGGAGGTGTGAGATAAAGAGGTCGCTTTTTCATTTGGCTTCTAAAGAAAGGTGCAACTTAAGTTGCAATGTAATAGATGTGCTCTTCCCGTTCACTCCCCAAAATGAGTCAATTGCCTGCAATTTTTTCAGTTGCTAAAGTATATGAGAAAGAAAGGGAGTTTCTCTGGGTTTTGAACATGCACACGCAGTATTTGTTATGGACACATCAATAACTTTGTATTGATGGTGGCTGATTTAGTATGCCCATCCCCCATGTTTTCCAGAGAGAAAGCAAAGGAAAGCTATCGATAAGCAGCAAAGTGTGTTATGCCATTGGGGGAGCCCCTTACCAGATCACCGGTTGCGCCTTGGGCTTCTTTCTGCAGATCTACCTGTTGGATGTGGCTCAGGTAAGTCTGACCAACCGGGTATGTTTACTTTTGAGGAGTAGCACAAACACATATTTATGATTTGTCCTGGATCCAGCATGTGGGTGTGGGTGAAGCTACTCTTGTCCCCAACAACTTTGCACCAGATACATTATTTTTCCTGCGCTGTTTATTTATTCATTTTATTTATTTATTCAGCTTGTATACCGCCCCATAGCTGAAGCTCTCTGGGTGGTTTACAATAACTAAAAACAAATACAATTTAAAATACATCTTTTAAAAACAATTAAAACAATATAGAACACATGCTAAAATGCCTGGGAGAAGAGGAAAGTCTTGACCTGGTGCCGAAAAGAAAACAGTGTTGGCGCCAGGCACACCTCATCAGGAAGATCATTCCATAATTTGGGGACCACCACTGAGAAGGCCCTCTCCCTTGTTGCCATTCTCCGAGCTTCCCTCGGAGTAGGCACCCGGAGGAGGGCCTTTGATCTTGAACGTAGTGTATGGGTGGGTTCGTATCGGGAGAGGCGTTCCATCAGGTATTGTGGTCCCAAGCCGTATAAGGCTTTATAGGTCAGTACCAGCACCTTGAATCGAGCTCGGAAACATAAAGGCAGCCAGTGCAAGCAGGCCAGAATCGTCTGGTCCCTGTTACCAATCTGGCCGCTGCATTTTGCACAAGCTGCAGTTTCCAAACCGTCTTCAAAGGCAGTCCCACATAGAATGCATTGCAGTAATCTAATTTAGACCAGAGCACGGACAACTGAAGCCAGGTTATCCCTGTCCAGATAGGGATGTAGTTGGGCCACCAACCGAAGTTGGTAGAAGGCACTCCGTGCCACTGAGGCTACATGAGCCTCAAGTGACAGAGATGATTCTAGGAGAACCCCCAAGCTACGGACCTGCTCCTTCAGGGGGAGTGCAACCCCATCCAGGACAGGTTGGACATCCACCATCTGGTCAGAAGAACCACCCACTAACAGCATCTCAGTCTTGTCTGGATTGAGCCTCAGTTTATTAGCCCTCATCCAGTCCATTGTCACAGCCAGGCACCGGTTCAGCACATTGACAGCCTCACCTGAAGAAGATGTAAAGGAGAAATAGAGCTGCGTGTCATCAGCATACTGATGGCAACGCACTCCAAAGCTCCGGATGACCACACCCAACGGTTTCATGTAGATGTTGAACAGCATGGGGGACAGAACTGACCCCTGCGGAACCCCATACTGGAGAGTCCAGGGTGCCGAGCAGTGTTCCCCAAGCACCACCTTCTGGAGGCGACCTGCCAAGTAGGAGCGGAACCACTGCAATGCAGTACCTCCCACTCCCAACTCAGCCAGTCTCCCCAGAAGGATACCATGGTTGATGGTATCGAAAGCCGCTGAGAGATCAAGGAGAATCAACAGAGTCACACTCCCCCTGTCTCTCTACCGACAAAGGTCATCATACAGGGCGACCAAGGCTGTTTCTGTGCCAAAACCAGGCCTGAAACCTGACTGAAATGGATCCAGATAATCAGTCTCATCCAAGAGTGTCTGGAGCTGGCCCGCAACCACTCGTTCAAGGACCTTGCCCAGGAATGGAACATTTGCTACTGTTTCTTTAACAGGCCTGGTGCTCACAAAAAAACAATGACTGAATGGGCCACAGCACTGAATAACCTGCAAATGAAAACAAAGAAGTAAAAACCTAGCATGTGAGGAGCAGGGTTCTCAGCTTGCCTGCTGCCCAATGTGCTTCTGCGTGAAAGCTGTCTCAGGATATTGAGTGTCCTACTCTATAGGGCAAGAGTCGAAGGGTTCTCCTGTTAAGGAAAGGGTTGCAGCTCAGTGGTAGAGCATCTGCCCTGCAGGCAGGAGGTCCCAGGTTCGATCTCCAAATAGGGCTGGAAAAGACTTCCCGTCTGAAAACCATGAAGAGCTGCTGCCAGTCAGTGCAGGCAATACTGAGTTAGAGGGACCAATGGTCTGACTCCAGATAAAGCAGCCTGCTAGGTTCCTGTTCTAGTTATGCTCTTTGCAGGGATCTTTGTGCATGGAGGAGCATTTCATAATGCAAATTCCCCGCCTGAAGTGGTGCAGCCCAGATGCGAGGTGTGTCTGTCTCTTGTGTTTTCTTTTGTGAAAACTGGCCTCTCAGCTCTGTCTTCCAAGGCACCCAACCTGCTGCCAGCCCTCCTCTATGCAGCCTTCTCAAGTATCTGTAAGCAGGGCCGGCTCCAGACATGCTGGGGCCCTTGGGCACCAGCTTGCCCTGGGCTCTGGCGCACGTGCACTCACACATGCGCGCTTGCACAAACACACACCTACCTGCCTCTCGCAGGGAGGGAGCTTCTTCTGCCTGCCCATTCGCTGGCTCCGTCTGTCCTGCCTTTTGTGGCTGCTCGGGCTGCTACGCGCACGCATCGCTGCCAGCAATCAAGATGGTGCCGGAGGCTTCAGCCCCTTAGGGGAATCTTGGCTGCCATCTTGGTTAATGGCAGTCCTGTGCTCGCAGCCTCAAAAGATAGGGGAGACGGGCAGGCGGAAGAAGCTCCCTCTCTGTGATCCACAGCAGCTACTCTCTGCCGCAGATCGTGGGAAAGGAGCGCTACTCCTCCCCCATCCTATTGAGAGGCCCCTGAGGGGCCTCTGTGGTTCCAGGGCCCCCCGGCCAGGGCCTAACCTGACCGCCCTTTGGGACCGGCCCTCTCTGTAAGTCTCTATAGACTGGGGCACCATGAGATGCCTAGTTCCAACATTAGCATTAAATTAGCCCCTCGATCCACAGATCATTACAGAGAAGCAGACCCCTTTCTCTTTTTGGTGCTGTTGAATTTTTTTTTTAAAGAACAGCAGACCTTTCTAAATCTAGCTAGCAAGATGTTTTAATTCACGGATAGTTTTATAATGACTTTAAATGTTACAGTGTTCATATAATCACACACTTATTTCTTTGGATTGTTATGTTTTGAAATGCTATAGGTTTTGTTGTTGTAATAATGCATTGATTAGCATTTTTGTTCTGTTGCGAGCCGCTTTGAGCATGTCTAGACGGAGAAGTGGCATACAAATTGAAATAAAATAAAGTTTAACAGGAGAAAAGAGGAAGAAGACATGGAATAGGAAGCTGCCTTAACAGAGAATGCAATATTGGTGCATCTAGCTCAGTACTGTCAACACTGACTGGCAGCAGCTTTCCAGAGCTTCAGAAAGGAGCCTTTCCCTCCCCACCCCCTGCCCTGCCTGGAAATACCAGGGGCTGAACACCTGGGACCTTCAGCATGCAAGACAAATGCTCTACCACTGAGCTATGATGTTCCTTGTTTGGCTAGAAGCACCTGTAAGTTCCTTCTTCTGGAGCATGATTAGCATAGCACAGCCTTCACCAACCTGAGAGCAGGGAGTGTACCTCACTTTGAGAACCACTGACCCAATGTGAATAAAATCAGAAGTCTTATCCAACCCGCTCCTCCCTTTCAGGATTGAAAATGATGGCATTTCTGTGAGGTGAACATTTTCTCCTCTGGCTGTGTATTACATTGAGAACATGCTGTTCTCCTCCAGTGGCGCATGATGTACTGTTGATGCTGTGCCTTGCGTGGCATCTCACTTTTCACAAATAAAATAATGGTGGCATTTGCCACTCTGGGCTCCTTTTGGGAGAAGGGTGGGATATAAACGTAATAATAAGGGGTAGACCTGAACATCTGGAGGGTACCAGGTTGGCTACCTATGTCTTAGGGTTTGTTTACACAACCTGTGACCTTCCAAGCCAAATTTAGCCTGCCAGCAAGGCATGATGAGTCACCTGGGGCTTGAGAAACATCCTGTTTTTTCTTTTTAATGCCTGGATGAGGGGAGGTTTCCAAGCACCTGGCAGGCAACCCTGCAGAGCTGGTGGTCTTTGTTTATGGCTTCATCTGACACTGTACCCCTAAGTCTGCACAATGTGTGGTAGGCCACATTGGGCAGGTTTAGGGGGCGGGAGCAGACAAAGACCCCTGCATGCAGGAAATTGCAAAGAGACACCTGGAAATGGTGATCTTTGAAAGTGTCGCAGGTGTGACTTTACCTGTACTCATGTGGATCCACAACTCCAGTTTTAAGCTGAATTGGGTCTCTTTCTTTTCCTTCCCCCTTCTGATAGCTGGACCCTTTCTATGCTTCCATCATCCTTTTTGTGGGCCGTGCATGGGATGCCGTTACTGATCCAGTGGTGGGTTTCTTCATCAGTAAAACATCATGGAGTCGCTTTGGACGCCTGATGCCCTGGTAAGCTAACCCTTCCTGATATCTGGGGACACCTACAGCTAGCAAACGCTTGCCATTATGATGAGAAGCATTTGCCTTTGTGAATAGAGTGGGGGCTTGTCTGTTGCTAGGGTTCTCGGGGTGATGGTGCAAAGATTTTGGGGGTGAAAGCTTACAGTGTCTCTGTGTGCTGTGTGCAGTCAAGATGAAAGAGCTGCATTTGGGGACACCTGTGCAGAGGTGACCTCTGACCCTGGGTGGCCTGGCCGTGCCCACAGATTCTCCAAATGCAACATTTGCATCTTTAAGGGATGGTCAGGTGAAGTGTATATGTAGGAGAAATTGAAGGGATGCCTTTGGGGGCACTGCTGAGGTGGAAACTAACCCTCTTCACTGCCCCTATCCTCGTAGCACCATCCTGGGTGATATTTCTGGGTCCCCCTAGAGTTCTGCAGAATGTTGAGAGCTGATTTTCATATATGGGTGGTCAAGCACATGTCAGTTTGGGGGCGCCCTAGGGGAGAGTACAGGAGCCTTCCACAACTCAACTAATCCTACAACTGAGTTGTAGACATCAGAGAGCCTGCTGAGGTTACTCCTGAAGCTTCCAAGCCCACCTGCACTTAGACTGGGGCTTTTTGGGTGCTGAAGGGGGTGATGCTGGGATGCAGGAAATCTGCAAAGACAAGAGGCAATGTGAGAGGAGAGTGTTTGGTCTTTCTCTGGTGAGGCACATAGCAAGCTGCCTTGTGCAGAGTGAGACCATTCATCCACTTAGCCTAGTACCGGCAGGTCTTCAGATCTTCAGGGGAGTCTCTTCTTCATGTTCCATCATGGGGAAGTTTTGCTGTGTGGCAGTGAAGGATGGGAGAGCCTTCTCTGTGGTGTTTCAGAATGCTCTCCTTGCAGAAGGATAACAGTAAAAATGTAAATGTACTGCCTTCAAGTCAATTCCGACTTATGGCGACCCTATGAATAGGGTTTTCATGAGGCTAAGAGGCAGTGACTGGCCCAAGGTCACCCAGTGAGCTTCATGGCTATGTGGGGATTCAAACCCTGGTCTCCCAGGTCATAGTCCAACACCTTAACCACTACACCACACTGGCTCTCAGAAGTATAACAAGCACCTAGGCAAATAAATAAACTTTGTCCATGCATTTGTTTTTGAGCTGCTGCCTGTTTAGCCTGCTCTGTTTCAGCTGCCTCTTCTGTTTATGGCAGAACCGTGCAACAAACAAAATGATAAAATAAGCATAGCTGTAGACCAGCCTTTCCCAACCGGTGTGCCTCCAGATGTTGTTGGACCACAACGCCCATCAGCCTCAGCCAGCATTGCCAATGGCTGAGGCTGATGGGAGTTGTGGTCCAACAACATCTGGAGGCACACCAATTGGGAAAGGCTGCTGTAGACCATCTGTGAAGAACCTTTGGCCCTCCAGGTGTTGCTGAACTGCAATTCCCATCAGCCCTGGCCATTGGCCACGTTGCTGGGGCTGATGGGAGGTGTAGTTCAGCAACATCTGGAGGGCCAAAGATTTCCCACTTCTGGTCTATGCTGATGCTTATTTTATCATTTTGTTTGTTGTATGGTTTGTTTGGGTGGGTGGGTGCGTTCATTTTGCGTTGTGTATTCTGTCCTGGTATCTCTGTAGGTCAGATGAGCAACCTTTGTTCAGCTCAGGGGCTGCATTTGTTTATGGCCAATTTTCCACAGGCTGCTGGATGGAGGCTTGGATGCGATTCTTGCCTCTGCAGGCTAAATTCATCCATGTGAAAGTAAGAGGTTTCTGCGCCACTACCCACAAACATATATTCACTAATAGGCAAAAAACTGTGCTGTTTAAGAACGTACCTATAGCCAATAGATATTTCTATCAAACTTTAAAAAGCAGGGAAATTGGGCAGCTATAGTGAATGCACCAGGGGAGCAGGGGAGCTGACCTCCTCTCTGAGATATTGTACTGCCCTACAAATTTGTCAAAATGCAAACACAATTTGGGTTGGTCATTCACTGTCCAATCCACTTCCTGTGTAGCTTGGAAGAATTTGGTAACAGGAAGTGGATTGCACTGAGACGTTGCAGTAAAAATGACAAACTGCTCCTTTGATCTGTATAGAGAACAGCATCCTAGGAGGCAGCCAGTTGTGTCTGAGCTCTCCCTATCCTCTGTCAGCTGACACTGGCAATAACCTTTGTAAGTTATGGCTGAGGTATAATGGCAGCTTCTGGATCTGGGAAGTGTGTGCTTCCCATACCCAGAGTACATTGCTCAGTGGCCAAAGGGACTAACCGTGGCTAAAATATGAAAAAAGGGTTAGGCAGAGAGGAACTGTCCAAGGAGAAATTCATGATGACCACCTTCTGCAGGGCATGATTATGCTCTCCACCCCACCCTTTAGAGTTTCTTAAATTTGCTAAAAATGTGTGCATTTGCATTTGATTGTGGAAGGCGCATGCATGTCTTCCTAGGTAGAGTCAGCCCTGATGCTGCTGTGCACCACTCCCACCCTAAAAAGACCAGATTGAGTGAATAGTACCCAAGAAGGCTCCATTTTCTTGTCTGGTAAACATGGCCGGATTAAGCTGAGGAGGGCCCCTAGGCTGATTGGTGTTTGGGGGCCCCATCTCCTCTTAGGCACGCATGCGTGCCATCAACCAAGATGGCAGCAGAGGCTTCAGCCCCTTAGGGAAACCTCAGCCGCCATCTTGATTGATGGCAAACCGCAAAAACAGCAGAGAAAAAGGTAAGTGAAGTGAGGGGATGGCTGGTGGTTCGGAAGCTCTTGTCCCACGATCCGTGGCTCCTGTCCTGCTTCCACGGATTGCGGAAGGAGAGCAGAGGGCCCTCTGTAGCTCCAGGGGCCCTTGGGCCAATGCCCCACGGGCCCCCAAGAGCTCCGGGCCCCTAGGCTTCAGCCTACTAAGCCTAATGGATAATCCGGCCCTGCTGGTAGAAAAACAAAAAAAAGGAGAGGGAATAGGCTTGGAATCTGGAAGCTGTCAATTACAAGGTGGGCCAGAGAGTGTGGTGTAGTGGTTAGCGTGTCCGACTGGGGAGACCCAGCTTTGAATCTCCTTTCAGCCAGAAAGCTAACTAGGCAACCGTGGGCCAGATGCGCTCTCTCTCTCTCTTTCTCAGCCTAACCTACCTCACAGGGTGGTTGTTGATAGGGCTGTGCACAGACCACCACCCCCATCTGCCCTGTGGCTCTGATCCGAGGGGGCATCAGGCCACCCTGCCCTGTCCCTGAATAAGTTCAGGGGCGGGGCTAATGTTTCATTAGGGTTTTAAAACCCTGGTTGGAATGTAGCCAGGAGAGGGGTCTCCTTGCCTCCCTCCTGACTGAGACGGGGGTCAGTTCTACAGGGTGCTGCAATGCCCACCCCCGGGAGGCATTGCAGCTGTGGAACGGAGGGGTTGATCCTGTGCAGGTGATGCTCAAGTGACTTTTTTTTAGGGAAGCTGCTTGCAGTGCCTCTCCTGCCCCACGCAGGATCGCCGAGGTGGGGGAGGGGCGTCAGGCAAGAAGGAAGCTTCTCCCGGAAGATGCAGCCACCAGCTCTTCACAGGGTTTTCCTGCTCTGCCTGGCCCTTGTCCTTCCTGATCCCCCACCCCCTGACAGCCATGGATCGCTCTGAGTCATCCAGCCTGGCCCGTAGCGATCCGTGGCTGTCTAAACCAAACTCAGCCATGTCCTAAGTTCCTCCTAGTAGTTTGGCTTGGGCCTCAGCTGAATCCGGTGCACAGCCCTAGTTGTTGAGGCAAAATGGAGGCCGTGGAGAATATTATATGCCGCCATGAGCCCCTTGGAGGAAAGGATAGATATACACATAATAAATAAACAGAGCTTGGAAAAGTTACTTTTTTGGACTACAACTCCCATCAGCCCACTCCAGTGGCCATGCTGGCTGGGGCTGATGGGAGTTGTAGTTTAAAAAAGTAACTTTTCCAAGTCATCCCCGTGCTTCTAGATTCAAGCTTTCAGTTTTGCTTCTGTGTTCATAAGATCTAGAAACCACTTGTGAGGTTTGTCTTGGATTAGTACCAGACTGCACCTTTGCCAACTCACTGTTCTGATCTAGCCATCCATAAAGCAGATTTGTTGGGAACAAGTTTGTTCTTGGGAGACGAGAGGTTTCTATAGGTAGGAGGCTTGTTCAGCCACGTACTCTTAATATCTTGTTGGAGTTAATAATGTGTGGATTGCATTACTGTTAGGAAAGTGGGACCGGTAATATCTTTACCTGCGCACAGGTATATGTACACACTGGCAAGGAAGAAGGTTGCAGAGATGGAGGGTATTACTGCCTGGAATGTATTAAGGATGTGCAGATATAATCATCCCGCTTTACCCGTAAAGGATCTTTAGGAAATCTTTTGTAACCACTGTTTATCTAACAACTTCCTCCACCTCTCAATTGAAAACACTGTGGAGTGAAGGGAACAGCCTTCTCCTAAATCTTCCTTTTCTTCCTTTTCCTTATTTAATTCCTTTTCTGTGGTTGTGGACATTACCCGGGGATTCAAGCCAGCTGAATCCCACACCTATTTCTCTGACAGGAGCTGATCCTAGCCCTACTCTGAAGGGATCTAACTCCTGGACAAATGTTAACCTCCGAGGGGACCTGAACCCTGGCCTAACTCCGAAAGGGTTTTTTAAATCCTGGACTATCTTTTTCCGAAGGGACCCCCAATTCCTGGCCTAACTCCGCGGGGAGCTGAAGTCCTGGACAATTTTCCTATTTACCTGTCCCACACCACCCTTTCTAGCACATGTACAATGCCCAGACCACAATTCTCACCCTTATTGGATCCTTAAATTAATGGCCTTGACTTAACTTCACAACATTCTCCATCCCTCTTGTCACATCCTTAATTCCCAATGCCAACCACACCAAACAGTTATTCAATCCTGGATTTATGAGAGAGCTCATTCAGTCAATATCGTGTGTCTCCGTCAAGGCTTCCCCTCTGGCACCACTTCAACCAGAGCCAGCCTTAGCGGCCACGCACAACTTTCAGATTAAAGAAACAGAGGAAAAGGGCTGGGAGGACAAACAAACAATTCTCAGACTTGCAGGGTCGTTTGACCACGGAGGGGTCTACGAACTCCTTATTCAAGGCAAGGCAGTATGTGCCACTATGCAAACTCGATAAGCACTGAGTTCAAACTGAGTTCACGTAGCAGGGACCCCTATACCACATATACAGTCATGCTTTCAATTGCTCTCAACATTTCCTCACCCGATTGGCATTTTCCTCTTTTTAAAACCCTAAAATAATTATACTCACCTGTTCCTCCTAAAAAGCTGCAGCCAGAGTGCTAACCGGGGCTGGTTACAGGGACCATACAACTCCCCTGTTACAACAGCTCCACCGGCTGCCAATTTGTTTCCGGTCACAATTCAAAGTGCTGGTTTTGACCTACAAAGCCCTATACGGCTCAGGTCCAGACTATTTGACAGATCGTATCTCCCTACATGAACCTGTCCGGGATTTGAAATCTTCAGGTGAGGCCCTTCTTGTGTTCCCCACACCTTCGCAAGCACATATGACGCCGACACGAGATAGGGCCTTTTCGGTGGCCGCCCCTAGGCTGTGGAACTCCCTTCTGAGTGAGGTGCAATCAGCTTCCTTCCTTGCCGTCTTTCCGGCGACAAGTAAAGACTGTTTTATTTCAACGGGCATTTGGGATAGAGAACGACCAGGATTAAGTGTCATAGGTTTGGTGATTACATTATATGATTTTATTATTTTAAATTGTCCGCTGTTTTTAACCTATATTTTATGGTTTTAATTTTTCTCATAGTTTAATTCTTTTTTAATAATATACTCTGTATGTTTTAATTGTGTTGTTTTTAGTTGTAAGCCGCTCTGAGTCCTATTGGAAAAAGGGCGGGGTAGAAATAAAGTTTATTATTAATATTATTATTATTCCTCAGGAGCTTTTGAGCTCCAAGTTTTATTGATGTTTTCAGCAGCAAAATGGTAAAACACAGACAAGACAAACATACAAGTGCCTGTGTCCCAGGGAGCAACCAATCTGGTAGTGGTCCTTGTGGCAGGAGCTAACAGTCTGAGCCCCGACATCTCCCCGAGGGAGACCACCAGGCTCAGATCCTGTCTTTGTCCTGTCCCACGTTGGGCACCAAACTGTTGAAGGAAAAACTTTCCAGACCAAGAGTGTGCTCCAAAAGACAGAGGTTTATTGATCAATAACGAAAAATACCAGTATGCATAATGGGAGAGGAAGCTCTCTCGAACTTCACTCTGCTAATCAACAGGAAAACATTGCTTTTTATAGTGATTTATGCATCATACATACACTGTACCTTATGACCCCTTTGGGTCATTCCCTACCCAAGTATCCTCCCCTGAGGGCAGGTACCTGGTCCCAGTATCTCAAACTGTTTATGTCCGTTTAGAGAAAGAGGAAGGGCCCTTTGCCCATGTTTTGACATCTCACAAGGTACAAAACAAGACACCCAAAAACATCTAAAGAAGAGTTATAGTTCTAAACTTTCCTCAATACATTTTCAGCATATGTGGTGTTCTCCTAAGAAACATTTTTACAACAGTTCCTCTTTTCCTTTAACACGGAGTTGCCTTGATTGTGGCTCCGGAAACATGCTAACCACAAACCACAATCTCTTCTGACAAAGTGTTAGGAGAACATCCAAACAAAAAAATACTTCCCTATTATATTGAACACTGCAAACAATATATTTTAGCCATAATAAATTAAACAGAGTAAATATTTTTGGCCTGAAGGAATAAAATCGAAATTCCTTCCACACCAGGCTTATTGCAGAATGCCTTTCCTGGCTATGACACTGAGAATCTAGCCCACTGTCAAGACAGAAGTGACTGTTTACATCTACCTCAGGAATAACTTGCAGCTAAAGACAAAGTGCAAGGCATCCTGCTGTCGAGTTGAAGTGTGTGTGTGTTTATTAGTATTATTAGTATTTAATAGCTTCCGTAACCCCACTGCTTCTCCCTCAATTTTGTATCTTGGACGGTGAGTTACAAATACTGGAAGCCTGGAATAGCAACATGGCAGAGGCCAGTGAAGTTTAGCGATTGCTAATGCAATACGTGTTTTGAGCAGATGGCTTGTGAGGTCATGTCCTTATCAACCTGAGTTGGCTTGCCTCGCTCTACAATTGGCTCCCGCTTCATCGCACGTCTCTCTCACCAGTGTAGAGTTAAGATGGAATGGTACTTGCTCCTGCAGTGCAATCCTGTGCATGTCTACTTAGAAGTAAGTCCCACTCTGTTCAGTGGGGCTTGTTCCAGCTAAGCGTGCAGGGCCGGTGCCAGGCATTACTGGGCCCTGGGACACCAGCCTGCCCTGGGCCTGTGGTGCTGTAGCCCAACGCACCCACCCCATACTGGTAGTGCCTGGCTAACAAGCCTGCCTGCAGGTCCCACCTACCTCTCCCATCTTGGTTGATGGCAGGCATGCGCGCACAGCATGCACGTCATTCACAGGGATGAAAGAAGTTAGGTGGTATGTGCGTGTGGGGTTATTGAGGCCTGCACTGGCTGTATTGGGGGGATGTGTGGGAGTTCCCTCTCTGCAACCCAGAGCAAGGTTGGGAGCTGACGCTGCCACAGCTCATGAAACAGGAGCACTTCCACTCTTAAGAAGAGGCTCTTCAGGGTCCCTCGGCCAGGACCCAACCTGGCCACCCTTTGGCTCCAGCCCTGTAAGTGTGGAAAGGCTTGCAGGCTTATTTTAGTATTGTCCCCGACGTCTTTATAGTCCAGGGCACTCTCTGCAGGGGTTTTCCAGCTGTGTGGATGAGCTTTCCTAGAAGATGAGTTGCCTGCTGCTATCACTCTCCTGACTTCAGTGAGCAGCCAGAAGAAAACATGTGTATGTGTGCTTTTGGGTGCACGCTCAATTCACCCAGAATCACTGAGGACATGAATGTGTGTCCTAGAATGTGCCCCAGAATGCTTTGCATGGTGCAAGGGTTCTGTAGTAGACACTGGACACTTCTCTGTATGTGCAGTAAACCAAGAACAAACCATGGTTATGGCATGAGCTCAGGTTTGGATATAACGCCAAGCCTAACCATGGCTTAGCCCCGGATAACACGGTAGCAGCAGAACTGAGGGAAGAAGCACTATGGCCGAGATCTTCACTTGGGAACTCGTGAGATCATGCTGAGCTATGGTTTTGCTTAGCATTGCATGCAAACCGGGTCAGTATAGTGTGAGGTTTTGTGTTTGTGTGTGTGTGTTTTAAAAAAAAACACTCCAACATGGAAGCAGGGCTTGCTTTTCAAAACTCTGCTTTTGAATTTTGTGAATAGCATCGCCTTCCTCTCCCCTTATACAGTGGCAGCTGGTGCCCATTGTTACTGGTGGGGCGGAAGGCAAGGAGCCCAAACAGCATTTGCAGCCAGAGCCAATGAGAGGCAGAGCCAACCAATTCTAGTCTTGTTTCCAAGCTGAGTCCTACAAGGGAAACCCTCAGACAAAGGAGGAGGGAGCTAACAGTCAGTTCCATCCCTGGATTGGATTGAAGTAACAAGGTAGGCCGGTGAGGCTTGCTGAGGTTGTTGGGGCAGTGCCCCATTCGCCCAATGGAGGAGCCTCCACTGCCCCTTACAGCAGCCTTTCCCAGCTACTGTGCCTCCAGATGTTGTTGGACCACAATTCCCATCTTTCCTGACCATTGGCAATGCTGGCTGAGGCTGATGGGAGTTGTGGTCCATCAACATCTGGAGGCAAACTGGTTGGGAAAGGCTGCCATATAGCTGCATTCTAATTTGAAAGGAAGCTAATGTCAGACTCTCATTTCCTTCTTTTCCGTAAAAGCAACTCTCAGGGAAGAAAGCTACTTCACACAGGGAAGAGGAAATGGTTAAAGCCAGTGGGTGGGGACGGAGAAGCGATTGCGGTGGAACACACCATCAGATCTCGGCCAATGGAGAGGCAGGGTGTGTGCCGTCTACCCTGTTTCATACATCTCTGCTGATCTCCCACGCCTCGCCTCCGGGTCAGGGGTTACTAGAAGTCAAAACTGCTGGGAGACTCTGTCACTCTTAGGAAGGGTGGAGGGCTGGGAAGGAGGATCTCGGTCTTGAACTTTGCAGCAGCCGCTTGCCAAAACAGTGTCTTTGGGGGGGGGGGAATGCCCATGTGCATGAACACTCCCCCATGCTGGCTGCATCAGTTTGCTGATCAAGCCATTGTGGAGACTTTAAAAAGAAAAGAAAAGAAGTATAGAGGCAGGGGGAAGGTTATGGAAACACTGAGTAACCAGAAACTGTTTAGGATACCAGAGGTGGGGACAGTACGGTATAGGTAGGAGGGGCCTCAGGGTGCCGGTGATACATCCACATCCTAGACACGTCATCGTTTCTTCCCATGTAATGGGAAATGACAGGCTATGGGGAAAATGCCCATGTGTCATATTTTTTTTCCCTTCCTCCTTCCTGCGTTGGCAGTACCAGATGTAGGAAAGGCTATATTTAACTCTGGGCCACGTGGCCGCAGCCAGAAAAAGAAATGAGTGTCTCTCTTTTTGTCCTGGGGAACACTTTCTGAAGTCTCTGCCATCTTCTTATCCCATGCCTCTATGCACACCTGCATATGTGTGTGTGTGCTTTTTTCTTTGCTTGAGAAAGAGGAACTAATTCAGACCTGCCCTTCAGATGTCTCCTGTTACCCGTAGAAGCATAGAGTAGTAGAATTGGAAGGGGCCTATAAGGCCATCAAGTCCAACCCCCTGCTCAATGCGGAAATCCAAATCAAAGCATTCCCGACAGATGGCTGTCCAGCTGCCTCTTGAATGCCTCCAGTGTCGGAGAGCCCATTACCTCTCTAGGTAATTGATTGCATTGCCGTATGGCTCTAACAGTTAGGAAGTTTTTCCTGATGTCCAGTCAAAGTCTGGCTTCCTGCAACTTGAGCCCATTATTCAGTGTCCTGCACTCTGGGATGATCGAGAAGAGATCCCGGCCCTCCTCTGGGTGACAACTTTTCATGTACTTGAAGAGTACTATCATATCTCCCTCAGTGTTCGCTTCTCCAAGCTAAACATGCCCAGTTCTTTCAGTCTCTCCTCTTAGGGCTTTGTTTCCAGTCCCCTGATCATCCTTGTTGCCCTCCTCTGAACCCATTCCAGTTTGTTTGCATCCTTCTTGAAGTGCGGAGACCAGAACTGGACACAGTACTCAAGAAGAGGCCTAACCAGTGCTGAATAGAGGGGGACTAATACTTCACACGATTTGGAAACTATACTTCTGTTAATGCAGCCTAAAATAGCATTTGCCTTTTTTGCACTTGTTTAACTGCAGTAGTAACCTTTACGGAATGTAACAGTGACACAGTCCTTGCCCCAGAGCCCTTACAATCCACATGAGGCGAGGCAACGTTGTTTCATGTGTGACCTCTTTCCTGTGTGGTAACTTGAAGCTCGAGGGGATGAAATATCCTCTCAGGATGGCACAATAGGTCAAGGGTGGAAACCTTGGCTGCATGGGCCAGATCCTCATCAGGATTGGCCTTGTGGGCCAAATGCCAGCCGCCTGTCAATCACATAACATCACAGTGACCTTGGGTGCAATATCAGAAAGTGGCTTGCATGGAATCCTGATCAAATGAGCAGGATTTAACTCCTGCTTTTCAGCTGGGAACAGGTGCACACATTCAAAGTGAGCAGGATTTAACCCACCATTTATCAGCTGAAAGCGGGAGGGGATTAAATCCTGCTGCTTTGGTCGTGCTGGGAACAGGCATGCACAGCCAATGCAGGATTTAACTCCGCCCTCTAGCCCGTGAGATAACATCACAAGTGACATCAGCTGATAGATGGGTGTGGTTTATGGAGAACAGCCTCATGGGCCAACTTGGATCCCACTGGTGGGTCAAGACTGACCCACAGGCTCCCCACTGGGGTTTTGTTCTTGAGAAGGCAGAAAATCCAAATAACAGCATACAACTTTCTCACATGCAGGGGGGACAATCCACATGATAGTCCTGCACATTGAAATGAGTGAGAACTGCGCAAGAGAGTCCATGTCCTTTTGCCTGGCTCCTGTTAATTTCAGTGAGGTCTGTGCAGGAGAGTGTCCCCACGGGCTGGGTCTTGTATGTCGGATCTCCCTCTTGGCAACCTGTAGCTGTGCCCACAGTTTTGAGTTTGGTTATCGAAGGGTGTATACCAGTGCTGCTTTTCTTTGTTGCATCTCTGCCAATGAAAGGAGACATGAGCTGGCCTGTTCCCCCCCCCCCCCCGGCTTGAGCGTTAACCCTTCCCATGCTTTCCCCAAGCCAAAAGGCTCCCTTATTGTAGCCTTGTTCAGCTTTGCTTGGTTGCATCTCTCCTTGCCTCTGTTTCCCCACGCTTGTTTGGTTTGGAAGGGCTAGGAAATGTTGATAGGGCTAATAACACTGAGCATAAGCACAGCTTCACCAGGCCGTTTCTGTAAAAGGGTTAAGCGCAGGGGTGTAGCCGTCCAGGGTCTTGGGGTGGTGGTCTTAGACTCTTTACGTTTTTGGGAGCAGGATCGCTATGTCTCCAGCATCCTATGAGCCAATCAACATGAAAGGAGAGTGTGTTAGCCGCTTCTAATGTGCTTCCTTGTTCTTTCCTGCTGAATGGAGCCACTCTGAGTAAAAAGAGGTGAGTTAGCTACTGAGCAGAGTCTTCTCAGTAGCTAACACATCCTTACTGGCTCCTAGGGATGCCTGTTGTTGTGGGAGAAGGCATTAACATGAATCTCATTCTCAATCCAGCAGGAGAAGAAAAAGGATGGGAGGGGGTGTGGCTGTGACTCTCATGAAGGGCCCTGCACTTCTGAATTTGCCACTACATGACTGGTTAAGCGTTATTCTCTCTCTTCTAGGGAGTGAATGGATATTTCTCTTCGCCCCGCTCCAACCCCTGTCTCTATGTGCTCCTCTGTGCTGGTGAACTTCCATTGATAACAACATGTCCTTGATGCAGAGAAAACACACATAACACACTCTGGTTCCCTAGGGGGCGAGGGGCACAGGAGGCATTAAATGATAAAGGGCTAGGGATCCGGTTAAGGAGGAGAGCTTTAGCCCGAGTTGTCGATGCTTCAGGAGACGCCATTGTTTACCTCCTCTCGGTCATTATTTGTGGCGTGCTGTGGAATTTTTCTTTAATCTTGTTGGTGAACATTTGGTGAAAAGGGATGTACGTATTTCAAGGGACAGCTTTTTCACTGCAACATGTATTAAATCAACACTGGCATCCTATCATAACTAGGGCCCACCACCACCACTCAACTCTCGCATGTAAGGTCTACAGTTAGGATATCTGCACCTGGAATCCCCAATATGGCATCTGTGCGCACCACAGCTCCCTCAGACACCCCCTTCGTGCCCGCTAAGGCCTCCTGCTGGTCATAATTTTGTGATTTATTTTTATACCAGCATTCCTCCAAGGAGCTTAAGGCGGCATACCTGGTTCTCTCCCCGCCCACATTGACAACTCACAACAACCCTGTGAGTTGTAGTTCAGCAACATCTGGAGGGCCAAAGGTTCCCCACACCTGGGGTCGACCACTGTTCTTCAACCTTGGGTTCTACAGCTCCCATCATTCCTGACCATTGACCATGCTGTCTGGGGATGATGGGAGTTGTAGTCCAACAACATCTGGGGACCTAAGGCTGAAGAACAGTGGTGTCAGCCATACTGAGCTAGATGGACCAATAGTCTAACCAGGACCAGTGCAGAGGGAGGCCAGGTTGGGCCCTGGCCAAGGCCCCCTGCGCCCCAGAGGGCCCTCCTTAAAGTGGGATGGTGGCATTCCTATTCCGTGATCTGCTGCAGCATCCCAGGCACACACTCCCACTACAGACAGTGCGGGCTTCATAAGCCCGCACATACTCCCCACCTACCTCTCCCATCAATGTGAATGCTGTGTGCTGTGCATGCATGCCTACCATCACCTAAGAGGGCGGCAGGGGCTTCCCTAAGGGCCTGACGACAGGCTGATAACAGGTTGATTTATTTATTTATTGGAGTTATATCCCGCCCTTCCTCTCAGTAGGAGCCCAGGGTGCAGGCTGATGGCAGGCATGCATGTCATGCACATGACATGAGAGGCAGGTGGGCTGTGCAAGCAGGCTTATTAGACCCCAACTCCTGTATGGGGGAGTGTTGGGTTATGGCACCACGAGCCCGGGGCAGGCTGGTGCCCGAGGACCCAGTTGCGCCTGGTGCTGGTTCTAAGTGTGACTCTGTATAAGGCAGCTTCCTCTGCTCCTAAGCATGACCAACCTTCAGCCTGTGAAGCAAGTTCGGTGGCTGGATTCCTGTTGCTGCTTCAGGCCCCTTTGCTTGAGCTGGAACACTCTCTGCTCAAGAGGAGGGGTTGTAGTGGATCTTCCTGGCGCGCTGCACTGTGCTGCGGCTAGCTGTTCTGTTGCAGGTGCTTGTCCTCTGGAGTCGGTCACTTCACAGCTAAGCAGAGGAGCTACAACAGTGTCTCTGCCTCTCTCTGCGCGCACACACACTCTTTCCTAGTGATGTTTGCAGGGCCCCACTTGTGTAGGTGCCTATGGCCATACTACCCTGAGCACACCCTATCTCGTTTGATCTCAGAAGCTAAGCAGGGACAGGCCTGGTTAGTACTTGGATGGGAGACCACCTGGGAATAGCGAGTGCTGTAGGGTTAGAGGAAGGCAATGGTAAACCACCTCTGAATGCCTCTTACCATGAAAACCCTATGAATGTATCCAAGATTCGTAGGGTTGCCATAAGTCAGAATTGACTTGAAGGCATATAACAACAACCTTGCAAACAAATCCACCCAAGCTGCTAGCTTGCACAGATAATGGTCCTGTCGATCCACACCTATCTCTGCTAGCTTTTTGTGGCTTAAAATGGAAATTGAAGCCAACTTCTGTCAAGCTATTCCTGTTGCTCACCTACAGCGGATTCTTAGTCATCGGGTGGCTGTTTTAAATGCCTGCCTTATCGGGTGTTCTTGCATGAAACATCCATACCAAAGAAAGCCGGTTAAATAAGTCTAATCTCTCTCTTTGGGCGAGAAAGGCGGTGAATTCCTCTCTCTTTGGGTAGAGGAAGAGGTGTTTAGTTCCTCATTTTTTCTTCTCTCTCATTTCACGCACAGCATGCAAACTTTCCCTGCCTCTCCCTTGCACATTTTTTCTCTCTCCTTGAGTAGACAAACCTTCTTGCCAAATCCCTTTTTGTTGCCCACAGCAGGTTTTTAAAGCTCAGCAGGCCGTCTCCTGCTGCCTCATTGAGAGGGACTGTGTGATCAAAGCCCTATTCCACAAAACCTTACTCAGTTCTTTGTGCTCTCTGGAACTTTGCCTCTTCTCTTCTCTCCCCCCCTCCCAAAAAACCCCCCCAGCACTGACAGGCCTGGAATTATAAATGTGTAGGGCTGGAAGCTGAAGTCATCTAATCCCTTGGAGTTGAAACATGGGTTGCGACCTATAAGGCAGGCCTCACAAGAGTGCTGCAGCCATATATTGAAGAGAAAAGGGAATATGCTTGGCCTGATTTCAAGTTGACCGTATACTTCCCGTGGGTAGTGTCGGCATTTCCTTCCCAAAAGTAGGCCAATGTAATTATGTTTCAGAGTGGGGACTCTGAGATGGTGGCTTTCCGAAGGCCCCCTAGTAAGTTCACAGTTGAAGTCAGATTTAACTCCCCTACGCTGATAGGAGTTGCTGTGGCCACCAGCAGCGATGGAAATGAATGGGAAGATGAAAGCTCTATTAGGCCGAGAGTCCTACAAAAAAAATCAAAAGAGGTTCTGGAGAAAGGGGAGATCTTTATCCCATTCTGCATCTGTATTTGGAACTGTCTTGATATGTTTGTATTATTTGCATATGTGGAATTGTTTTTAATTGTTTTTTTACATTTTTATTGTCTTATGGGTGTACCTGTTTTGTTTTATAATTATGTATTTTATTGCATTCCCTCCCCCGCGGGATGTTATGGTAAAGGGTGGGTACGAAATTTAATAAATGACAATAACATAATTTTATAATAATAATAATAATAGCGGTCAATGGGCTACAACCTTTGCATTTGAAGCCATCCTATCACATTGATGGTCACAAAGCACTTTTACTCCTCCTCCTTCCCCCACCTCCCTAGCCCCAAAATACATTTCATATTGTTTTAATTTTCAACAGGATTATATTCTCTACTCCCTTTGCTGTGACCTCCTACATCCTGATATGGTTTGTGCCTGACATCGCTCGGGGGCAAGTGATGTGGTATCTCTTCTTCTACTGCATCTTCCAGACCCTTGTGACGGTGAGTGTCTATAGCCTTTTATGTGCACAGCCTGTATTTTGCTTTTGAGCAGGGATGGGACACCTCCAGCCCACAAACCAAATTTGGCCCTGTGACGCCCTTCCCTGGCTCTCCCTGTCAGGTTCCTACCTGCTCGTGGTTACTGCCTGTCACTAGGCACCACCAGGGACTCCACCAGTCCGGACTGTCCTTTTTTATGGTTTCTCTCCCCGCTCTAGCATAGACCTCACCAGATCCCCCTGCTAGGCAGCACCACCAGTCACGTCCTATAACCCGTATTCCCAGAGACTCTGTCTGAGTCTCTCTATCAGGTTACCTCTGTGACTGCGTGCTTAAACTGTCCCAATCCCTTTGTATCAATGCAGATAATCCTGGTTTGCTCTGAATACTTGTGGTGTTATTCTCTTCACCGCTGCCACCATTTGTTACCCTTCAGCCTTGGTATTTACCTTACCCTCCCTTCTGGTCTGTGGAACCCCAGCCAAGGATCAGGCCTTTGGTAAACCAAATATATTTATTAAATAACAGAGATAACAAGATTACTTTATAAAGGCACTTAAGCATATGGTTTCATCTATTCCTGAGGTACTGGTCTTAGTATTAATCCGAACTCCACACTCTCCTCACATCCACCAACTCTCCACCCAATCTCCTCTCAAAAACCGACCAAAACAACCCACTCACGTCCACCGTCCAGCCAGATTTAACTGTCATCCTTCCATTTATATCCTCAGCCATTCTAAACACTCAGCCAATCATCCAGCATTCTACTGCCCATTCACTCCCCCCTCCTCTTTCATTCCACTTACCATGTATCTCCTATACAAACAGCACTTACCATATATACACTAATACATGAACATCACATTTCCCCCCCCTTAAAATAACGGCAGAGTATTATTCCTGTTCCAGGATTCATACGCCGCGTTAACAAATAAAACAAGTCTCTCTGGGGAAAATGTCTTTCTTTGTTCCTCCGTCTGGTCACGTCACTGCAGTCCCAGCCACCTGCCTTGACAGTCCATCGGCCAATACATTGTCCTTGCCTTTGATGAACTGGAAGTCCACTTGATAGTCTTGTAGGGCCCAGGACCACCTCTGCAGAATGGTATTATGGTTTTTCATAGTCTGTAACCATAACAAGGCCCGATGATCCGTTGTTACCGTGAATCTTCGTCCCCACACGTATGGGCGCAACTTATTCAGTCCCCACACGACCTCTAGGCACTCCTTTTGGACTGACGAATAGTTTTTCTCCCTCGGCGTCAGCTTGCGACTCAGATACGCCACTGGATGTCTGGTGCCTTCTCTCTCCTGCAGCAAGACGACTCCCAGCGCGAGGTCTGACGCATCTGTAGCCACGATGAATGGTTGCTCATAGTCTGGTGCTATTAATATGGGTCCTTGGCACAAGGCTTGCTTCAGCAGATCAAAAGCCTTCTGACATTCATCCGTCCATACCACACGCTCAGAACACTTTTTCTTTGTCAATTCATGCAATGGGGTTGCAATTTCCCCAAAATTTTTCACAAACTTCCTATAAAAACCAGCCACACCTAGAAATGCCCTAACTTGCTTTTTGGTTAAGGGGATAGGCCACGCTTGTATTGCCTCCACCTTGCTCCATAAGGGGGTGATTTTCCCACTCCCCACCTTATGTCCTAAATAGACCACCTCCTTCAACCCAAACTGGCATTTCTTCGCTTTTATTGTGAGGCCTGCCTTTCTTAATGCCTCTAATACTGTTGTCAGGTGTTGGACATGCTCAGGCACCGACTTGCTAAAAATGGCCACGTCATCGATATAGGCCACTGCAAAATCTGCCATGCCTCGCAACCAGAGCTTGGAAAAGTTACTTTTTTGAACTACAGCTCCCATCAGCCTAATCCAGTGGCCATGTTGCCTAGGGCTGATGGGAGTTGTAGTTCAAAAAAGTAACTTTTCCAAGCTCTGCTCACAACACAGTATTGATTAGCCTCTGAAACGAACTTGGTGAGTTCCTTAGTCCCATGGGTAAGGTCACAAACTCATATAACCCATCTGGTGTACTGAAGGCAGTTTTGGCTCTGGATTGCTCGTCTAGTTTCATTTGCCAAAATCCCTTACAGAGATCTATCGTAGAGATAATGGTTGCTGCCCCCAATAACTCTAACATTGCGTCTACCCTAGGCATAGGATACGCATCTGGGACAGTAATTTTATTGATTAGCCGATAATCAATGCAAAATCTTGTCGTTCCATCTTTTTTCGGAACCAGGACAATACTTGAGGCCCAGGGACTGATAGATTCCCTGATCACTCCTAGTTCCAGCATATCTTCGACCTCCTTTTTGATCTCACTCAAAACTTTCCCATTCACACGGTACGGCATAGATCTGATTGGGGCATGATCTCCAGTATCAATGGAATGTTTGGCTATACTGGTTCGGCCAGGTTTATTGCTAAAGAGATCCCCATAGTTTTTCAACACTCTCAGAATCTCTTCTCTTACTTCCTCCTGCACCTCCTCTGACCATTCCAATTGATCTACCCCTCCTTTGTCTTTGCTTTCCTGTACCAAATCTGGAAGTTCAGGCCCACTTCCCTCAGGGAATAAGGTAACTTGCAACACCTTTGCATCCCTGGTATGGTAAGGCTTTAACATATTTACATGAACCACTTTGCTTTTTTTTAATTGGTCTGTGGTGATTACATATGTCACTGTCAAGCCTTTCTCTTATGGTATATGGTCCTTCCCAGCTAGCCTGTAATTTGTCATGTTTCCTGGGTATGAACGCCATAACCATATCTCCCACATCATACACACGTTCCCTGGCTGTTCTGTCATACTTTGCTTCTCCTGTGCTTGACTCAAATTCTCTTTCACTACTTCCATCATTGATGTTAATTTATTGCGGAATTCCAATACAAAATCTACTACAGTTGTTTTGTACTCTCCCAGGGTTCCTTCCCATGAATTTTTTAACAGTTCCAAAGGTCCCCTCACTTTTCTAGTGAACATCAGTTCAAAGGGTGAGTAGCCTGTTGACTCTTGAGGGACTTCTCTGTATGCAAATAAGAAGCATCCCAAACGTTCATCCCAGTCTTGTGGGTGATCTTGAACATAGCTTCTTATCATGCCCTTCAAAACGCCATTGAATCTCTCTGTTAGCCCATTAGTGGCGGGATGGTAAGTAGTGGTCTTTAGATGTTTTAGACCACAACATTTCCACATACATTGCATCACTTCTCCCATGAATACACTGCCTTGATCCGTCAGCACTTCATGAGGGAAACCCAGCCTCATAAAGATTTTTAATAAAGCCTCTGCCACTACAGGGGCTTCTACAGATCTTAGTGCTTCTGCGTCTGGGTACCTGGTGGCAAAATCCACCACCACCAATAGATATTTCTTGCCATGCCTTGTGGGTTTCGAAAAAGGGCCCACCAAATCTATTCCCAGTCTATAAAAGGGTTGTCCAATTATAGGAAGGGGCTTTAAGGGTGCCTTAGTCTTTACTCCACTTTTTCCCACCTTTTGGCATATACCACAAGATAGACAATGTTGTTTTACATCTTTGGAGATGTGTGACCAATAATAGTGCACAGCCAATCTCCTCTTGGTCTTTTTTATTCCCAGATGTCCTGCACATGGGACATCGTCGGCTACCTCTAGCAATCTGGTTCTGTATTTGCTAGGTACTATCAATTGCTTCACTGGTTCACATTCATCCTTTCTCTCAGCAGGCATCCACAGTCTATATAAAATCCCATTCTCACACACAACTTGATTCCTCAGTTTGTCAGTGAAAGGAATCTGTTGGGTCAAGGCTTGCTCCTTTATTTGCTTCAAACTGGTATCCTTATCCAGTTCTTCTCTGAAATGCTCTGACTCTTCCCCAGAGACCATTTGATACAGTTTGTCTCCTTCAGCAGGCCTGCCAAGGGTTGCTATGGTGACCTGAGGCTCGCAAACAGATTCCACCCTGTTTCCTTCAGCCCCTTTTAACATGGCTTCTGTTTCTCTGCCAAGTTGCTGTCTGGTCACCACATATATTTTCCCTTGTGCCCCCATAACATCTCTTCCCAGTATCACTGGTTCTTGTTGTTGGGCATTAATACCTACTTTATATTTGCCCTCTCGGCCTCTCCACTCCATTTTCACTAGGGCCATAGGCAAGCTTTCTGGTCTACCCCTCACTCCTTGAATAGTCACAGTTTCCTGAGGTAATATTTCCTCAGATTTTATTAAATCTGGCCTCAGTAACGTCTGAGCGGCACCAGTATCAAGCAATGCCCAATAATTTGCCCCTTGTACACTCACTTCCTCTCTCAGACTTGAATCAAGGTCTGTTACTTCTGTCCAGTTTATCTGGCAGAACTGAACCTTTTTCGTGGTTAGATCTTTTGGTTCTATTTTTACTGCCCTTGCCTGAGCAGGATTACTAATGGGGTTGGCAACCTCACATTGAAAACGTAGGTGCCCCAGTCTACCACATTTATAGCATAATTTCTCCTCTGTTTTAGGGTACACAGATCCACTCTGGGGTGTCCTGTGCCCTTCAGATTTTACTGGAAGACTCACTCGCTGTGGTACCACATCCTTTCTGCCGCCACTATATGGTCTGGGTTTAAAATCTCTTGATGTTTTCCCCACCCAGCCAGTTCTATTGGAGGCAAAGTGATCCGCCATCTCTGCGGCCTCCTGCACCGATGTAGGGGAACGGTCTTTGACCAGGAGCCTTATTTCTGGTGGTAACTGATGGTATAATTGATCCAGTATCATGGGGCTTTTCACCTCTTCCACTGACTGAGCTTTGGCACTACTCATCCACTTTCCAAATATATCCATCAGCTTTGCTCCCAGTTCAACAAAAGACCTCCCTGCTTGGATGTGACAGTTTCGGAATAACTTTCTAAAATAGTCAGGTCCCAGTCTGAATCTTTTGTAGACTGCCTCTTTAAACTCAGCATAGGTGACGGGCCTGTCTGAGGGGAAATATTGGTATACCTCTGCCAATTCCCCTTTGATCAGGTTTGATAAATACTGCATGTATTTATCTTCAGGTAGCCCCCACAACTGAGCTGCCTTTTCAAAGGTTGTGAGATAAATCTGAGGATCTTGACCAGGCTCATACACAGCAAAGTCCTTTGGAGTAATTTTTATTTTTGCTCCATCTCTGTCTTTCCTTGTCTCCTCAGAGTGAAATTTCTCTCTATCCAATTTTAATCTTTCCCCTTGTATCTCAGCATCCACTCTCATTCTCTCAGTTTCCATCCTCAACTTCTCAGTTTCTAACTCTCGCTGTTTATCTTTCCCATCAGCTTCCATCCTCAGTCTCTCAGTTTCCATCCTCAACTTCTCAGTTCCTAACTGTCGCTGTTTGTCTTTTTCCTCAGCCTCCCATCTTAACTTCTCTCTCAAATACTCTATATAAGCGGGATTGCTTAAGTATCCTTCTGGGGTCTCTTCCCTGACAGGTTGTTTTTGCTGGGCAGTTGCAAATCCTATAAGTGCTACCCTCAATTCATCTACCCCTTTACCCTCGTGAGGTAAATTGAATGTTATGCACTTCTCCACCAGCTCCTCTCTTTTCATTTTTTTATATTCAACCATGGTGTTTGAGTTCACTCACTCTTTGCCACACACTCTTTGCCAGTCACTCTCACAAGTAATCTTGTTTTGTTATTTATGTTTGCCACACCACTGTTAGGGATTCTCTAGTATTCGTACCACCGCTACAGCCAACACCTGTGACGTAGTCTCCTTTGTTCGTATCCCACCGCTACTGCCACCACATGTGATGCCCTTCCCTGGCTCTCCCTGTCAGGTTCCTACCTGCTCGTGGTTACTGCCTGTCACTAGGCACCACCAGAGACTCCACCAGTCCGGACTGTCCTTTTTTATGGTTTCTCTCCCCGCTCTAGCATAGACCTCACCAGATCCCCCTGCTAGGCAGCACCACCAGTCACGTCCTATAACCCATATTCCCAGAGACTCTGCCTGAGTCTCTCTATCAGGTTACCTCTGTGACTGCGTGCTTAAGATGTCCCAATCCCTTTGTATCAATGCAGATAATCCTGGTTTGCTCTGAATACTTGTGGTGTTATTCTCTTCACCGCTGCCACCATTTGTTACCCTTCAGCCTTGGTATTTACCTTACCCTCCCTTCTGGTCTGTGGAACCCCAGCCAAGGATCAGGCCTTTGGTAAACCAAATATATTTATTAAATAACAGAGAAACAAAGATTACTTTATAAAGGCACTTAAGCATATGGTTTCATCTATTCCTGAGGTACTGGTCTTAGTATTAATCCGAACTCCACACTCTCCTCACATCCACCAACTCTCCACCCAATCTCCTCTCAAAAACCGACCAAAACAACCCACTCACGTCCACCGTCCAGCCAGATTTAACTGTCATCCTTCCATTTATATCCTCAGCCATTCTAAACACTCAGCCAATCATCCAGCATTCTACTGCCCATTCACTCCCCCCTCCTCTTTCATTCCTCTTACCATGTATCTCCTATACAAACAGCACTTACCATATATACACTAATACATGAACATCACAGGCCCATAAGGCCATCTTCCCCAACCACACCTGCCTGCCTCTCATCTGACATCCTATGTCAGGGCCAGCAGAGGTGCAGCTTGATTAGCTTTGCAATCAAGTTTCCCACTGGCGGCACAGCCAATCCTTGCAGAAAATAGGGTTGAAGTCACTGTCCTTCAGTTGACGGACAGTGGTTTTAATCTTGCTGGATTGGCTGCGCAACCAATTTCCCCGTGGATCTGCAGCTGATCCTTGCAGAAAGCGGCTTTGCCAGTTCTGTGCTGGGCATTTTGCAACGAAAATAGGACGTTAAGCTCCTTGGGTGGTGGCGAATAAATTTCCATCCCACACCCCCTCTCTTCTCAGCAGATCTAAATAGGTGACTTCTTTGGCCTGGCTACCTGTTCTGTTCTAAATTCCGGCAGGTTCAGCATCCTTGAGTTCCTTGGTCGCTTCTGCTGCCATTCCCAAGTGCCCAGCAACCAACCAGCTGTCAGGTGCTTGAGAACTGCAGTGCAAGGTGCTTTGATAGGGGGATGGGACAACCCACCCACCAATCATCTGCTGTCTAGGTGAATTGTCCCGGTCAATCTGTCAAAGCTGGCCTGCAAGGTGGGAACCCACCTCTGTTTCTGAGTTGCCTTTCTGTTCTTTGGTGCTTTACTCCCTGTACAGCACCTAACAGCATGAAAAGTGAAACTGATTATAGATGGGACAAAGCCATTGCTTTTTTTCGTTTTTTTAAAAAATGAGGTGCTGGTGTGTGTCTGTTATGTGCCTTCAAGTCAATTACGACTTATGGTGACCCTATGAATCTGCAACCTCCAGTAGCATCTGTTGTAAACCACCCTGTTCAGATCTTGTAAGTTCAGGTCTGTTGCTTCCTTTATGAAATCAATACATCTCTTCTTTGGTCTTCCTCTTTTTCTACTTCCTTCTGTTTTTCCCAGCATTATTGTCTTTTCTAGTGAATCCTGTCTTCTCATTATGTGTCCGAAGTATGATAACCTCAGTTTCATCATTTTAGCTTCTAGTGATAGTTCTAGTTTAATTTGTTCAAACACCCAATTATTTGTCTTTTTCACAGTCCATGGTATGCACAAAGCTCTCCTCCAACACCATATTTCAAATGATTGATTTTTCTCTTATCCACTTTTTTCACTGTCCAACTTTCACATCCATACATAGTAATAGTAATAGTAAGTTTATAACGGTCAATGACCAGAAAGATATATCATACAGACATAGACAGACATAGATATTACAAAACAGGGTTAACTATACAGTAGCCACTAAAAGTATGCATATACATTTAGGCAGATGCTGCAAGGTGCGGCAGTCTCTGGCTTATAAGTACTTTGCGTAAGTCGATCACTGCAGCAAAAAAACCCCGCGACCTTATATGTAATATGAGAATCTGTGTCTGCAAAAAAATAATGCACATAGGAAGTTACGTCCCTACCCAGCAAATTCTGAAGAAAAGGGGTAATAAATCGTCTGTGGAGATTATTATATACACATTCTAGTAAAACATAGTTTGCAGTCTCAATAGCCCCTACACATCCATACATAGAGATGGGGAATACCATGGTCTGAATGATCCTGACTTTAGTGTTCAGTGATACACCTTTGCATTTGAGGACCTTTTCTAGTTGTCTTATAGCTGCCCTCCCCAGTCCTAGCCTTCTTCTGATTTCTTGACTATTGCCTCCAGTTTGGTTAATGACTGTGTCAAGGTATTGATAATCCTTGACAAGTTCAATCTCCTCATTATCAGCTTTGAAGTTACATAAATCTTCTGTTGTCATTACTTCAGTCTTCTTGATGTTCAGCTGTAGTCCTGCTTTTGTGCTGCTGATACACACAATCATATCTTGATAAAAGTGCCAAAAAGTTGCCTTGGGCAGCAAAAAAGAGAGGTGCCCGTACTCCATACCAGTGAGTGCTGTCACACACCAAAAAAAGCACTAGACAGAGTTGTCATAGAGGTGTGTGAACCCCGTAGTAGTCTTTAGGCAATCCACAGTTGGTCACATGCGCGTATAAACACTATTTTGTTTGCTGCCGATTATGTGTTTTAAATGGTTTTATTAAATGGATTTTGTGTGTTAAAATCTTGTAAGTCATTTTGGGAAGGGTTTCCTCAAAAAGCAGAGTATAAATCTCTTAGACAGATCAGTAAACAAATAAAGCTGAACAAAAAGTTCATGCCATATTTATGTATGAAGGTGTGTGTATGTTGGCCTGGTTTGCACCTAAGTGCCTAGCCCTCATGGTGTTGCATAAAACTTGTAGTAAACAGGAAAGGCCTAACCTAGCACCACTGAGAAGGATCTAGGACATTTGCTACTATGATATGTGCTTGCCACATGGCATTGCATGTCTTGGCCCAGTTTTCATAATCCCATGTCTGAGGAGGCGTAGGGGCGTATGTGTTCACCACAGGGAGGGAGCCCGGTTGATCTAATCAGTGGAAGATGGACAAATCTGGTGTTATACCCTGATTTTGCAAGCTGAGCATTCTCCAAAGTCTATCCTGTTTTGAAGTGCTTGGCCTGTCCAGCAGGAAGCTTAAGAAGTCTGGCATGCACCAAGCCCCAGAGCTTTGCTCAGCTAATCTTCTTCATCATTTCCTCTGCCTCATGTATCCTCCAAAAATACCATACACCTTGTATATATTAGCTACCAGGCCAAGTTCAAGGTTCTAGCCTTGGTGTACAAAGCCTTATACAGCTTGGGACCAGGATACCTGAAAGACCGTCTTATCCCTTCTATACCCAGTCGATCACTGTGCTCTGCAGGTGAGGGCCTCCTCCAGATACCATCTTGTCAGGAGGTCTGTTCCGCACCACATAGGAAGCTGACCTTTAGTGTGGTGGCACCTACCCTGTGGAATTCCCTCCCTTTAAATATTAGACAGGCGTCATCTCTGTTATCTTTTCAGCACCTACTGAAGACCTTCCTCTTTCAACAAGCCTTTTAACTAGAGACCTTATCCCAGTCTGCGTCTGTGTTGGAATTGCTTTTTAAGATGTTTCAGAGCCGTTCTGGTGTGTATGTTTGCTGCTGTGGGCTCCTTCTGGGAGGAAGGGCGGGATAGAAATGTAATAAATAAAATAAATAGTAAGTGCAGTTTGGACAAATGGTCTCACTTTTCCTTGTTTGTTCTCCTTTGCAGTGTTTCCATGTTCCCTACTCAGCCCTCACCATGTTCATCAGCAGGGAGCAGAGTGAGCGGGATTCTGCCACTGCCTATCGTAAGAGCCTCCGCCCCCCCTCTCTGATATTGAAAGGCTTTTGCCCCCTTTGTTCTGTAATCTGTGTAATCCTTCCCTTTCCTTCTTGCTCCAGCGAAGCTGTACTCTTTCTTACTGCATAATTGCTGGGAGGGCAGCATGAAATCTGCTCCTACGTCCCAGTTGGTTGCATGCGTAGGCTTGAGAGTTTGGGCGTGTGCCTCTGCTTGCTATAGCTGGCGGCCTATAAGGACACTGCTGATTGCGTGGCGTACATGCAGGAAGGTGTACTCTGTGAGCCCAAGCAACTTGCTGGAAAAGGGAAAGCTTTCACAAGGCTGTTCCTATCCACTTCTCCGTGTCTGCTTAAGACAGGAAGAACACGTTTGCAAGGCTTGTGCTTCATGATTGCATTTAGCCATCCTGGATGAATTGCGCAGGACGGTTCTGGAAAATAAAAGGTGCTGCTGCATTCAAAAGTCATTTTTGCAATGAAAACAGACCGTTGAGCTCCTGGTGTGTATGTGTGAATAAATTTCTATCCAAATCCCCTCTCTTCTCAGCAGATCTATACAGGTCTTCCTAAATGCTCTCTTCTAAATTCCAGCAAGTTCAACGCCCTTGAGTTCCTTGGAATAGACGCAAAGGAGCTTCTTATATTGATTTAGGGCTGTTCTGTACTGTACATTAAGCAAATTGATGTGATGGAATTCTGGGTTGTGCCACTTAAAACTGTAAATGTGAAGTTTGTGTGTGTGTTTTCTGAATGATTCTGCATGCAGCAAACTGTATATTGAGAAGAAGGCTAGGCTAAACTCTTCTTTTTGATGTGTTGGTTTACTACATACAGGGCTTCCTTTTTAAGCAGTGGGGACACTATAAAAAAAATTGCACACCCCTCGCTTGCAATCTCCCTGCATGTAGTAAATTAGCCCACTGAATGTAGGCTTCTTCCTGCTGTGCTAGTTTACTGTATGAAGAGCTTTTTTTTACATGGCTGATCATTAAAAATTAAATTCTACACACTCTGGCTACGGTGGTAAACACCAGAATTCTACCTCTTCATGTTATCACAATTTGGAACTTTAGACCAGAAACCAAAACATAAGCCTCACCCCTGCAAGAAAAGGCTTTGAGTTGCAATTCACGTCCTTTATGGCTCCAGTTTTCCTACTGTGTTCTGAAGGAATCCTGTCTAACAGCAAGGAAATGTGAGAATAAATTCTGTTTATATTTACTACATTTATATCCTACCTTTCCTCCAAGAAACTCAAAGCAGCATACATGTTTCTCCCCCTCTTGCATTTTAGCCTCACAACAACCCAATGAGGTAGGTTAGGCTACGCTGAGAGATACCGACTAGCTCAAAATCACCTGATGAGATTTGTGATTGAGCAGGAATTTGAGTCTTGGTCTTTCTGGTCCTCATGATAACACCACACTGGTTCTGTCCTCCAGGACTTGGGATTATCCATCTTAAGTGCATGCTATTTGGAAATCATCAGCAGATGATTGAATGCCTTTCGCACAATACATTGTCAGTTGCTAAACGGGTTAACCTAGAAATGGGTTTAATTAACCACTTGTGACTGTTGGGCAAACTGGGTTTTGTACAGCGGTGGCTGGTGTCTCCATGTCAGTGGGGCAATGAAACCCTAACCTTGTTAGCCTAACCACAGCTTATGCATTCCTTTCCTACAGGCATGACTGTGGAAGTGCTCGGGACAGTCCTGGGGACAGCCATCCAAGGACAGATCGTGGGCAAAGTGGATACGCCTTGCATTGCAGACCCACTCTTGTTGGACATTGGCAACACTTCTTCGGTGGCCATGGAGGACGTCAACATCACCCGTGACACTGGCTCGCTCACAGATACGGTACATATCCTTTTTGAACATTCCCTAGACCCCATTCACACCATACATTTATTCCACTATAATTCCACTTTAAACAGTCATGGCTTCCTCACAAAGAATCCTGGGAAGTGTAGTTTGTGAAGGGTGCTGAGAACTGTTAGGAGACCCCCATTCCCTGCAATTCCCAGAGTTCCCTGGGAAGGATTAACTGTTAAGCCTCTCTAGGAATTGTACTGTTTGAGGGGAATAGGGGTCGCCTAACAACTCCCAGTACCTTTCACAGACTACACTTCCCAGGATTTATTGGGGGCCCATCATGACTATTTAGTGGAATAATAGTGGAATAAATGTAGGGTATGAGCATGGCCCTAATCTCATTTTGGCCTAATCTGTCTTTCAGGGTTATTGTCGTGCTAAACCAGGGCTCTGATGTCCTTTGGGCAAAGGGCAGAATGCAAATGTAGTAATAATAATTAAAGCTGTCGGGTTTCTTTGGAACAGAGAATAGAACTCTTTTATTTTGCTCCATTGTCAGGCAAGTATTAAATGGCCTGATTTGCGCATCACACCAAGCCAAACCATGGTTTAGCAGAAGCACACAGGTTCCAGACTAACCACAACCTTGTAACCAAGATTTGTCCTATGGTTTACAGCTTGCGTCTTCTCTGGAAGAGCTAAACCTGGGTTTGGAAAACACACCAAGCCAAACCATGGTTTAGCTAAGCAACAGCGGAACAACCAGGGAGGAGCAAAGCAGTGAGGATCTCTTCGCCTGGCCTCTGCATGCTTCTGCATTTGATGATGTTCGAAGCAGCCAATACCTCCTTTTTGAAAAAATTATCTCCATTTGAAACGTCACCTCTCATCTGGATGTGCCGTCTTTCTCCTCCCCCCCCCCATTTGCTATATTTGTACAGAAAAATGCCTACATGATTGCAGCTGGTGTCATCAGTGGGATATACATTATTTGTGCAGCCATCCTGTCTGTGGGTGTTCGAGAAAGACGAGGTGAGCAAAATGGAACAATAGAAGTGATCTCTCCAAAGTGGGCAAAGAGAGGGACTCTGAAAGAGAAAGGCCAGGCATAATTTGCCAAGGAAGCAAGATGGATGTGAATTGATTACTACAGTGTTTGTATTTGTTCCCAAAGGGGTCCATAGAAAGCTGCCTTTTTATCTAGTCAATCTAGTTCAGTAATTAATAATAATAATAGCAGTAATAATAATAAAGAATAATAATCATTTATATACTGCTTAACACCGTAGCCAGGGCCGGCACCAGAGAGCAGCCAGGTTGGGCCCTAGCTAAGGGCCCCTGTGACTCACGAGGGCCCCTGAAGGGCCCCTCCTTAGGTTGGGAGGATGGTGCTCCTGTTCCGTGAATGACGGCAGCGTTGGGTCCTGCAACCCAACCCTGCTGTGGATCGCAGAGAGAGAGCTCCCAGCCCCCCCCCCATAAAGACAGTGCAGGCTTCAATAAGCCTACATGCATGCCCCACCTATCTCTCCCATCATTGTGAAGGCAGTGCACACTGTGAATGCATGCCTGCCATTACCCAAGATGGCGGCGAGGGCATCGCATGACACGAAATGTAGGTGGCGACGCAGCCAGGCTTATTAGCCCTGCGCTGCCTCTATGGGGAGGTTGAGCTACGGCACTGTGGGTCCGGGGCAGGTTGGTGCCTGGCACTTGGCTCTCCAGAGTTTTGGACAGGGTGTCTTTTTCCTTTCCCAGCTTGGAGATGCTGGGGGTTGAACCTGGGACCTTCTGCATGCAAAGCAGGTGCTCTGCCATGAGCTAGGGACCCTCCCATTCCTTACGTAGACCCAGTTCAATTCTTTATGACCAAACTATAATTTTGCCCTTGTGAATGGGCTCCCGCGTGCATGCATCCTACGTTTTCTCCATCTGCCTCATGCTTCCAATTCATTTTTTTCTTGAGAATGCTATAATTTTGGTTGAGTAAACCAGCGATTTTAAGTGAAGCGTTCTGAACTACAAGCTATGTGAATGTTTATTATTATTGACGTTTTTCCTTCTGCTAGATACAGGAGACTTGCTTTGTGCTTTGTCTTCCTGTTGAACCTGCAAACAGGCTGGTCTGGTAGTTGTAAAGCCCTCTCCTGTTTGCCTGTTGGGGTGTCCTGATTGTAGCTGTCGGTCTGTGGGCCCATCCCTTTTAATACATGTGCTGGCTCCAAGGGAGCAACTGACGACATGGGGCAAGAATTTCCCATTGCATAAATCAAGCCGTGCCTGATTCCAGCTCCGTGTGGAGAAGCCCTCGCCTTTGTTCTGGTTTTAACCGCCATTGGAAAGCTGCAGGCTCTTCAGACTTTGTTCTGCATTTTCTTTGTCTGAAAAGGCCTCCTTGTGACTCAAGTTCCTCTTGAGCTTTTTACATGGGAGCCTTTCAAACCTGAGGTGTGCTGGAAGCCACGTTTGGAGGAAGCTTATCATAAGAACCACTCCCCACTAGCAAATATTGGTCACTCTTGGATAAGCAAGCCCATCATCGGTCAAACACTCCACATTTGAGAAATGACCATTAATTAGCTTCGAAGGGAAAGCCCTGCCAGAATCTCGCAATCCATTAGTCAACAGCCTGAAGGCTTGAGGTGAAGAGGAGGTTTTACTAGCAAACAGATTTCCCTGAGAGGTTCACTCAGCTTGCTTTCCCTGCACCCCTCATTTGTCCAAAGTGATGTAGGGCTCTGCAGGGCCGGTTCCAAAGGGCGGCCATGTTGGGCACTGGCCCGAGGGCCCTGCAGCTACAGGGGCCCTCCGCTCCCCTTCTGTGATCCGTGGCACGAGCCGTGCTGCGGATAGCAAGACAAGAGCTTCCGAGCCACCCGCCGCCGCCACCCGCCACCATCCCCCCCGCTTCACCTACCTTTCTCTGCTGTTCTTTGCGGCTGCGCGCACTGCGTTGTCAGAGTTGCCATCAATCAAGATGGCGGCTGAGGTTTCCGTAAGGGACTGAAGCCTCTGCCGCCATCTTGGTTGATGGCAGCAATGCACACGCCATCTTGATTGATGGCAACCCTGTGCGCACAGCCGCAAAGAACAGCAGAGAAAGGTAGGTGAAGCGGGGGGGATGGTGGCGGGCGACGGCAGGTGGCTCGGAAGCTCTTGTCTTGCGATCCGTGGTGCAGCTTGTGCCACGGATCGCGGAAGGGGAGAGGAGGGGCCTGGGGCAGGCTGATGCCCAAGGGCCCCGGTGTTCCTGGAGCCAGCCCTGGGGCCCTGGACAAATTGTCAAAACAGTTTAAATCGGGAGTGGAGAACTTTTGGTCCTCCAGATGTTGCTGAACTACAACCAGGGCTGTGCAGTCGGTACGTCAAACCTTCGACTCCAACTCCTCTATTTTTCTACTGTCTGTCTCCAACTCCGTCATAAATGGCAAGTGTATATTAATTTATTAATATTAATAAATTAATATTAATATTAAAGTATTTGTTTTGAAGTCGGAGTCGGTACATTTCCACCCAAAATTGCTTCTGACTCGGACTCCACGACTCCAACTCCACAGCCCTGACTACAACTCCCATCAGCTCTAGCAAGCATGGCCAATGGCCAGGGATGGTGGGAGTTGTAGTTCAGCAACATCTGGAGAACCAAAGTTTCCCCACACTTGGTTTAAATAGTGGGGAGAACTGGGGGAGGGGGGATATGCATCCAAAATATGCAAGTAATGAGAATATCAAAGAGCATGTGCATCGGCAACCAGAATATGTTGCAAAAAGGAAGCTTGCGGAATGTTTTCTAAATTCAGTTTTAAAAAAGACTGGAAAATCCCCTTTTTCGTATTCCATCCAAAAAGTTTCAAACTCAAGCATGAAGCTGCTGAATTAGAATTTGCTTGCAGACTTGGGATTCATAGGAACTGGGAATTATTTGCTCACCGCAAGAAAGCAGTTTTCTGTCTTGGGACGTCTGTATGTGTGTAAGTTCTGCAGATTCGTTACCAATTGCGAGTGCCAATTGCGAGTGAATCACACCCTCTTTTTGCTTTGGAACTTTTACATTTTTTTGACTGGCTCTCCTTCCAGTTTGCATGCTCCATAGTAATGTGAGATACTTATCGCTTACATAGTTTGGTCTTTTGGCCTTGCTGTGTTTAAAAATAAAAATCTAAACATGTTGAAATTAATGGACCTAATTTAGGCATGTTCATGCATTCCAGTGGGTCTACTCTGAATAAGGGTAGCATTGGATACAAGCAGTAGTAAACTACATATTGAGAGCCAGTATGGTGTAGTGGTTACAGTGTTGGGTTCGAATTCCCGCTCAGCCACTATGATCACTGGGAGACCTTTGGACAGTCAGTGCCTCTCAGCCTAATCTGCCTCAAAGGGTTGCTGTGGGGATTAAATGAGGAGGGAGAGAACCATGTACACCACCTTGATATCCTTGAAGAAAAGGTGAAATATTAATGCAATAAACAATAAAAAACACAATTCCACAGGAGTGTGGGTAAATTGCAGGATTTGGTAATGGCAGGGTTCAGCTCTTTCAGATGTCAAGTACTAGCCCTTCAGCTGCAAAGACACCCTTGAAAGTGTGCTAAGCAGGTGGCTGAATAAGATTTTCTAGGCTTGGCCTTGGCATCCTTGCTCCTCATTACTACCAAGCCAGAATAAATAATCCAAAATAGCAAAACCCATAGAATTTCACAAAACAAGGTAAATTATGCAAATTTATGTAAGGCATTCATTCACAGGATCTTGTTTTGCATTTACATTTATTTATGCTGTTCATGCACCACCCAGCTAGCCACACCCTCCAGGCAATTCACAAACCATGCAATACAGATACCATCAAATAAGAATAAATAATAAATTAATAATAAATTTATTTTTATTGTCCCCCTCTCACCTGGAGTGCAGATCCCGAGGCAGATTACACTTTAAAAATACAAAATATACATAAAAACCAAAACAGAAATTTAAAAATACAAAACATACTAAAAAAATCCATGAAATCCTTAAAAATGTCAGAACACAGGGTTAGAAATTTAGCCAAATGCTTGAATAAAAAGATGAGTCTTCAGCAGCCATCTCTAACAATAGGAAGAGCGGGAACAGGTCTTACCTCACAGGGGAGGGCATTCCATAGTCTAGGGGCCATGACAGAGTGTTTGCCAGTCGGGCTTCAGATGTAGTAGGCACTGGTAACAGGCCTTCTTCCCTGACTCTCGTGCGATGGGCATGACTATTGTGGGGAAGGCGCGCAGACAGATACCTAGGTCCCAAACTGTTTATGACTTTAAAGGTGAGAACCAGCACCTTGAATTGTACTCGGAACCAAACTGGGAGCTAGTTTGGCTCTTTTAGCACAGGCATCATGTACTCAAAAGCAGCTCTTTCTAGTTAACATCCTGGCAGCCACATTTGAAGCTTCCTGAGTCGTCTTCAAAGAACTGAAAGAATCAATGCAAAAGCAGCATGTAAAGCCTCTGCAAAGACTTGTCTGGAGATGGTTTGATGGGAAAGGGCTTCACCTGCTGCTTATGCTCTCCTCCCTGCAGAGTCTTCTGAGCTCCAGTCGGACGAGCCGGTTTCCTTCTTCCAAGGCTTGAAGCTGGTGATGAACCATGGCCCCTACATCAAGCTGATTGCTGGCTTTCTCTTTACCTCACTGGCCTTCATGGTAAGGAAACCAGCTCTCCCTTCCCACCCTAACGATAAATGTGCTGTTTTGCCCAGCTTCAGAGGATGGGATCCTTTCTCTCTCTCCCAAGGTAGGGATATGCTAGAATTCTGCCCAGTTCGGATTTGATACTGAATTTGTCATTAATTTGCTTATTCTCAGTTGCTGAGGATCGGATTTTAATGTAGCTAATTTCCATGGCTATGTTTGAAAATGGACTTTTTTTAAAAAAAATCAGCCTCTAAAACATCGGTTGTAAGAATGATAAATTTATCGATATTTCCTTTTAAAATATTGATATAATATCAATATTTTTTCCAAGCAAAAAAATCCCCTCCACAGATCAGTAAAAGCAGTGGCTAGCAGATGCAGAATGAACTCGAATCGATGCCAGCCTGTTAGGTCGATTGAATACTTTCGAACTGGCACCGGCCGATGGATCCCATCCCTATTCACGGAAATGAATCTGGGCTTTATAAGCCCAGTGCTTCTTGTCCCGATCACTGGGCAGGGCTGAAGGGCCTTGCCAGAGGGTGCCAGTTGGTTCTTAGTGGCAGACACTTGTTGAGCCACACAGCTTAAATTCTTCTGGAATCTTATCAGACAGCAGCAGCAATGCTGAACTAGCTGCTTGGCCGAATACTTCTCATTTCTTTCTCTGCTTCTTGCTCAGATGTGAATAGTGACTTTTCTTCTCCAGCTTTGGGAATCTGCTGAATATGCCTTCCTTTGTTGGCCGTCCTTCCCCTTCACTGTGGTAGTCATCCAGGAGCCTTCTCCTCTTCTTCTTTTCTTCCTCCCAACTCCACCCCCCTCCCCAGTTGCCAATATGGAGGTTTATTTTTATACATCTGCTTCTGGAGTTACCATAATGTGGGGAAAGCATGGTCTCATATTTAGACGAAGTCTTGCTTGTATAAAACCTACGCCCAGTCTATAATCGTGGTTTTGTAGGTAGAAAAGTTGTGATACGGTCTATAGAGGAGCTCTACCCTGCTTTCCGAAGGGATGTTGTATGTGCCCAAGTTGGTTCTTGTAGTGTTTCCCCAGGTTTTCTGTCCTCACAACAACCCTGAGAAAGAATGACTGCGAAAGGCCATCCATGGAGCTTCATAGCTAAGTGGGGATTTCTTCTTCTTTGTCCCCGTCCCATAAGTGAAGCCGAACCTAACCTTATGAGATATCGGTAAACCAATGTGTTGTCATGGCTTCCCCCAAAGAATCTTGGGAATTGTAGTTTGTGAAGGGTGCTGAGAGTTGTTAGTTCCAATGCGTCTCCGCCTCTCTTTTCTGAAAACGGGGGCTCACAGCCCTAGTCAAACCCAGCTCCTTTTTACTCTAAAACCTGGTAGAATCAGCTCAGGTCCATTTTTTTAAAAGTTCAACTTCAAACAGATTTTGCAGCTGATTGGCAGATCAACCCGTTTGTCCCTCTAGGTGTGGACAATGGAAATGCTTTGCTGTAGGCGACTAGTGTGCTCACAGCCTAAGACTGGGGAGATGCAGGTTCCAATCTCCACTTGGCCATGAAGCCATGGATGGTCTTGGGCAGTCATTCTTTCTCAGCCTAACCTACCTCACAGGGTTGTTGTGAGGATGGAATGTATGGGGGAGGGAAAGAGCTAGGCATGCCACAGCAAGTTCCGTAGATGTAAAAATAAAAAGTTGTTGTGCTTGTCAGCCAGGAATCTTCTCTCCCCTTAAAATGAGAGATTTAGAACAGAGTTCTCAGGATCTCCTTTGTTAACTTCATTTGTTTCGCTTCTTCCCAGCTCCTGGAAGGCAACTTCGCCCTGTTCTGTACATACACCTTGGGGTTCCGCAATGAGTTTCAGAACATTCTGCTGGCCATCATGGTACGTATATTGCAGTCACTGTGACTTACTCCTCACCATCTCTCTTCCTCTTTTTCTGTTACAAAAGGGAGCTCATTTTATGGGAGGTGTGGGATTTTATGGCAGCCCAAACCTAACCTCATGAGCTAGTTAACTGGGCCTCAGAAACCCACATTCTCTTAGCCTCTGTACCTGTGTTTGCAATATGAGGATAATAATACTGGTCTGCCTTTGCAGGGCTATTGTAAGGAATTCAGAGGTCAGGAACCTTCAGAAGTGCCATTATAGATGCATTGTTAGTATTATGAAAGCAACACCTCTGTTCCAATTAATATGGAAAATGGCTACTTTTTACAGCTATCTTGTTCTGCTGTGTCCTACCCTGATAGCCGTGAACCTTGTAGCACGGAAATGGCTGTACCGGTGGCGGCTTGTGGCTCCATGTCAGGGCGGGGCAGTGGAATCCGCTCTGGGTTTTAGTGCAATCTTTCTCTTTGAAACTTCAGACTAAAACTCGGAGCAGATTCTACTGCCCCACTGACATGGAGCCGCCACTGGGCTGTACCGATGTAGCTTTTGTGTATTGCCCAAATTTCAAACTGGAAAGCAAGGGCAGGGATTGATGATAGTCTATCCTGACAGGTGGGTACCTGGACACAGACATTTTTGCATTAGAAAATACATGAATCTTCATGTAGAAACTGGGGCCTGCAGCTGCTGGCCCATGTGGGGCGGGAGAGATGGCTCCCTAGGAAGCTGCCTTATACTGAATCAGACCATTGGTCCATCTAGCTCAGTATTGTCTACACTGACTGGCAGTGGCTTTCCAGGATTTCAGGCAGGGGGTCTCTCCCAGCCCTACCTGGAGTTGCAGGGGATTGAACCCGGGGCCTTCTGGGACAAGACAGATGCTCTGTCACCGAGCTACGGCCCTTCCTGAGTGGGATTCTTTTTTAAATTGGTTCAAGTACTCCTAGAGAGTTTTGCCAGTGAAAATCTGCTTGAAATGGAAACGGACTGCCTTCAAGTCGATCCCGACTTATGGCGACCCTATGAATAAGGGTTTTCATGGTAAGCAGTATTCAGAGGGGGTTTACCATTGCCTTCCTCTGAGGCTGAGAGGCAGTGACTGGCCCAAGGTCACCCAGCAAGCTTCATGGCTATGTGGGGATTCGAACCCTGGTCTCCCAAGTCGTAGTTAAACACCTTAATCACTATACCACACTGGCACTCTTGAGATCTATAAACTAATTTCTATTTTAAAAGATACTTTTATAACAGGGGAAGGGCTGTAGCTCAGTGGCAGGGCATATGCTTCACATGCAAACGTCCAAAATTCAATTTCTGGAAAAGACTAATGCCTGGAAACCAGAAGATCCAGTGCTAGCCCATGTGATCAGTACTGAGCTGGACTGCCTTTAAGTCGATTCTGACTTATGGCAACCCTATGAAAAGAGTTTTCATGGAAAGCAGTATTCAGAGATGGTTTACCATTGCCTCCCTCTGAGGCTGAGAGGCAGTGACTGTCCCAGGGTCACCCAGCGAGCTTCATGGCTCTGTGGGGATTCAAACCCTGGTCTCCCAGGTCCTAGTCCAACACCTTACCACTACACCACGCTGGTTCTCGAAAATCTGCTTAAAGCAGTTTAAAAGAGAATATTAAAAATGTAAGAGTAACAAAGAGTATATACTCCTGACTTATTTTTCCTATGGGATAAACTAAATTAAAAAAAATTGGGGGGAGGGAGGAATTGTGTGTGTGTGTGTCTAGGGTGATTTTTGTTTTGGTAAACACTCATATGCATGCAAAAGTGTGTTTGGGGATTGGAAACTCTGTAGCTTGCCAGGTGCGGTTGGACTCCCATTGTCCCTGACCACTGTCCAGGCTGGCTGGGACTGATGGTAGCAGGAGTCTAATACCTTCTGGAGGGGCTGCTGCTTCAGATTTCATGAGTAGAAAGAATTGGATAGCTGTACTCTACTCCATGGCCATCCAACTCTGTGTTTGTTTCACAGAATTGTAGAGTTGGAAAGGACCTATAAGGCCATCAAGTCCAATTCTCTGCTCAATGCAGGAATCCAGCTTACAGCATCCCCGAGAGGTGGGTGTCCAACTGCCTCTTGAATGCCTCCAGTGTTGAAGAGCCCACCACCTCCCTAGGTCATTGGTTCCATTGTCCTACTGCTCTAATAGTTAGGAATTTTTTCATGATGTTCAGCCGAAATCTGGCTTCCTGCAAGTTGAGCACATTGTTCTGTGTCCTGCACTCTGGGACGATCGAGAAGAGATCCTGGCCCTCCTCTTGTGTGACAACCTAGAAAGAACTTGAAGAGTGCTGTCATATCTCCCGTCAGTCTTCTCTTCTCAAGATTAAACATGTCCAGCTCTTTCAGGCTCATAGGGCTTTGTTTCAAGCATCCTAGAGAAATGTCAAGGAGCCCTCACTTGATCTCCCAGCAGCAGCTGATCACCAAACCACCGCACAAACCTCTAGTACTTGAGCCACATCCGGTGCTAAGCCAGTATTGAGCTGCCCGGGTGCAAACAGCCTAAGGAGTACATGAAAGATGGGAGAATAACCCACCTGTTCCTGGACGGCCAAGACAGAAGTGTTTAGACCGTCTGACACCGTGCAGCAGCTGAAGGAAGTGAAAGGATGGGTAATCTTAGAGAAGGAAAGGGCAGTTCCTTTACATGGCTCCTGCAAAAGATGGAGGCGGGTGGTTGGCTAGAACAGTGTCCTCTTTGTTAGCGTTTGAAGCCAGCCGTGAAAAGGGAGGGAGAATAAAAGCCATGTGAGCCTTTTGTTGCAACTCTGCCATTTTTTCCTACCCTTAATCATGAGAGGGGAAAAAAGGAGGCTTGAGTGTTTATCAGAGAGAGGCACTGAATGAAAGGAATTGGAGCCGATTTGTCTGGGAAAGCCTTTCCAGGCTGAGGGAGGAGGGAGGGGATGGGGAGCAGGCAGTGGGGTTCATTGTGCTGTGAGACTTGCTGCCAAGTTAGAAAGCTAATGGGGGGGGAGGAGAACCCCCTTCCCTCTCTGGTGCATCTGGGAAACACAGGGGCTTGCAAGTTGTTCAGGCCGTGGCGCGATGGGCGAAGCGGTCCCTTTGGCTTCTCTAGCTCTGCAGTGGAGTCAAGCTGAGGCCTGATGCATAGCGTAGCGGAGCCCCACCCATAAGTTGCTGCTCGAAAGCTGCCTTCTCCCTTCCTTCAGGGCACCACATTGGCAAAGAGCTCTGCTTGTACTGGATGCGGGCAAGTGCTTTGCCACACGGTTTCATCCGATGGTGTGGGCCAGAACTCTCCTTTGCCCCTTGGCAGGGTGGTACTACTGACTACCGAGGGATGATGGGGTGAGAGAGGTCGCCCTTGGCTCGTTTGGAGGCATCTGTCAGCTTCTCCATGCGGCAGGTTCAGCACAGGGTAAATCCAGAGCACAGTCTGCCTTTCTGTTTACTCTCTAGCCATCTCTGTTTTCTTTTTGCTACAAAACATAGTGACTCAGAGTTGACAGAATAGCAACTTTGTTGATCTGGTGCCAGATCTGGTGGCTCACTCTTAAGTTACTCTAGGAATGCAAAACACACAAAAGGAAATGGTGTCTTTTAAAGGTGCCTGGGTTTCCCATATAATCTCACTTTGAATATTATGCTGGAAGTGGTAAATTTTGGACTATACCACTTCAGACAGGAAGGGCTTTTTAAAAAAATCTACCACATTACTAAATGCAAAGATTTTTTTCTTTCAAAGTAGCACATACAGGAAAGTGTGATGTTGAGGCCCCATCCACACTGTACATTTAAAGCACTCTTATCCCACTTTAACCCGCTTCTCCCCAAGAATCCTGGGAACCATAGTTTAAGGGTACTGAGAGATGGTAGGAGACCCCTACTTCCCCTCACAAAGGTACAATTCCCAGAATGGTTTACTAATCAATCTCTCTTCCCAAGGAACTCTGGGAATGTTACCTCCATGAGGGGAATAGGAATCTCCTAACTACTCTCAGCACCTTTAACCACCTTCAGTTCCCAGGATTCCTTGGGGGAAGCCATGGCTGTTGTCATGGGATAAGAGTGCTTTCAATGTATAGCGCAGATGAGGCCTGCACTTGCATGAATTCATTCTCCCACACACCAAGGAGGCAGCTTTCAGAATTGCAACCACTAGTATCCCAGATTGAGACAACGTTCGACACAGCACGCAGAACAGATCCTAGAGAGAACTGGTTTTGAAGTTAACCAGGGACAGCACCTTTGGCACATCCGCCTGGTGATCAACAGCATGAATGGGATGTTTGGGGGAGGGTGGAGATGAATGTAAGAGAAGCAAGTGCGGGGGGGTGGGAAGGTTAATCAGGTTCCATTCAAGGAGCCATTACAGTCTCCCCCCCCCCCCCCCCGGAATGTTACGAGCATGTCTGGACCGCTGCAGGAGAATAAAAGGAACAGGGCTCTGGATTATTTCAAAGGAGCTAGCTGAACTTTTTGGGGTGGAGGGAGCAAGTGGGACGAAAAGGCCTTTGGGATCTGAATAGTAGATGGTGGATCTGTGTGTGTGTGTGTGTGTGTGTGTGTGTGTGTGTGTGCTGTGTGTGGCCTCTATAAGGCAGTCCTGTAAATTATGGCTATTTTTCTTTTAAGTTTCTACTTAATTGGTGTGTGGTCTCCAGCTCCTGCCATTGTGCCATGTTCATTTTGCTTGGCTAGCATACCCATCTCACTTCTCTCCTCCCCACCCAAATGAGGCACCTTGGCCATTTGCAGTAAATTCATGGGGTAGGGTCTGCTCCTCTTGTAAGCATTTAAGCCACCCACCTTTTTTTTTTTTTTTTTTGAGGGCCAAATGGGAAGTCAATTTTCTTCACAACTTTGTTTTAGAGTGGTGCAAGATCTAGAAATAATGCGTGCTCCTAAACGTCTGTGTGTGCATGTAGATTTTTGTTGGGTCTTAGCCAAATGACCTGCAGTGCTCCCTCCACAAATGGCAAAAGGCGTGCCCCTTCCCCAGCAAGATCACATTGCTCTGTTACTGCTACAGCAAGCTTTCCCAACCTGGAGGCCTCCAGATGTTTTAGACTATGACTTCTATGGAGCGATGCACCAGGTTGGCAAAGGCTGGTCTGTAGTCACTCCTCAAAACTTGCCTTCTCCCATTAAGACTTTGGCTTAACCCCATTAATCGTTTTGACTCCCTCTTGTAACCAAACCCAAGTGTTGTCCTGGGGACATGAACCCACCTCTCTCTCTCTCTCTCTCTCTCTCTCTCTCTCTCTCTCTTATGGAACTCTATATAAAGTTCAGTGGACAATGTTGAAGTTGTATTCCATAATAATAACCTGTAAATCAATCTCCCTGTGCTCTTTTGGGAGCACATTGCTGAGTGAGCAACACGGAGGATGGAGGAGGGATTGCGCTTGGCCTTGGAAGGGTATTCAAACTTCCTTTGACCCTGGGCCCATGCCTAGCTTTGCTGGATGTTGGCATTGGCTGTCACCTAAGCCCCACATTGCATGAGCCTTAGAGAGGAGTGTGGAGCATGTTCTGCAGTCCCAATCAGAGTTCTCTTGGCAAGGCGCCATCCAGTTGACTCCTCCTCTGTGGAATCAAAACTTCTGCCAGTCTGTTATGTAACAGTCAGGAGGACGCGGCCATCCTTCACTGTCCCCTTTTTGGCTGAGTAGGCGCAAAGGGAATGTTTTTGACATGCCATAAACAAATTCCTGGCCTGTCCTAAGAACAGACAAGGGCAGAACCGCAGTCCTGAGAGTAAGACTGTTGTGAGATGAGGTGAAAAGGAACTTGACGCTGACTCCGCTCCTTGTGCGGAACTCAATACTTAGCGCTACAACACTGGAAGGGTTGCTATCGGCATAGAATGCATCTTACAGAATTTCAAAAGAGGAAAAGAACAGACTTCCTAACTGTTAGAGAAGCATGACAAAGGGACCCACATTCCTCCTCCCTAGTTAGGTGATGCTGTCTAACATTGGAGGCATTCAAGAGGCAACTGGACAGCCACACAATGTGTATGCTTTAAGTTGGATTCCTTCACTCGATGGCCTTATCGGTCCTTTCCAACTCTACTGTTCTGTGATTCTGTAAGTCCCCTGCCCCAAGGACCCTACAGCCTAAGTTTTATGCAGGAGAAATGGAGGGAGAGGCAAACATATATGGAGGACTTGATTTCATGTGGAGATGGAGGCTATGGGGATTGGCCAAGAGGCAGCACAAATGATAGGGTGAGCTTTGAAAATGGGGCAGTGTGTTCCCTCTCTCTTCCAGGTGTTCTTGGAGGGAGTTTCAGGCATAAGGGGCCGTGCAGGAGGCTGGACAAGCTACTTTCAGAACAGGAGAACCATTGGGACAGCTGAGGATGATATTGCTGGCAGAGGGGAAAGTCCCAAGCAGGCGTATGTAGCGACGCAAAGGCAGTGAGAACTTATGGGCTAGTGCTGGGAGAGCTTGAAAGAAAGAGGCTGCACACACACTATACATTTAAAGTGCATGACTTCGCCTAAAGAATTCTGGGAACTGTAATTTGTTACGGGTGAATGGGAGGTAAAATACAGTTACCATGAGTCTTTTTTTGGGGGGGGGGAATGCTTTAGATGTATTGTCTGTATGCAGCCAGAGAGTTTGTGCTGGCTATAAAAGGGGACAGGGAATTGGTGTAGGCTTTTGTAAATGGGCATCATGTAATCCGAGCAATAGTATGCTTTGGAGCCTTCTCTGGTTCCGCCTTGCCATTATGCAACTGAAGGCATGCTGGCAAATTTCCAACGATCATAACCCACCCTTGGGTCACTAGTTCTGGATGCTGTTGGTGCGGCCCAAGACAGTGTTTCCCCTTCTTTCTGTGCATGCTTATAACCGAACCATAGATCCTGTCTAATCCATGTCCACGATTGTGTTTGGAATTGGGGGAAGGGGTGTTTAGCTGCGTCCAAATGTGTGAACTGGCCTGTGTAGCCTCTGAGGCTGCCACAGAGCTCACTTGAGAGGCTGCTGCAAAGGCTTTATGTGGCTGAGTCGAGTAACGACTTTTCCACACATCCTCCTCTGTTGCTCTCTTGCAGCTCTCTGCCACGCTGACCATCCCCTTCTGGCAGTGGTTCCTCACTCGCTTTGGGAAGAAAACTGCCGTCTACATTGGAATCTCGGTGAGTAAAAAAGTCTCCAAGGGGAAAGCACAAAGACAGCTTGAGGCTGTGTATCTGGACTCTTTTTCCATGTGAGGCTTGGCAGCGAAGTGCCCTCTTTTTCCACTTGGTGCTGTGAAGACAATGACAGTGAAAAAATGACATCGTCTGCTGGTCTGCTAGACAGCTTCTGAATGAGCTGGGGTAGACCTCATAAAATCATCATCACCACTGATTTGTATGCCGCCTTTCCATAGCTAAGCCATGCTCAAGGCAGCTTTCAAAAAATTATGTAATTCATTCTAACAGTTACAAAAATAAAACAAAATATAAATAATCAAACAATAGTCATAAACAACAAACTAATGAAAACAACTCAACAAATATACAATTAAGCCATCCCCACATAACTTCATAATATCTAACAATAAAAATACAAAGCCATAGTCCCAATAAGAGTAAAAATATCTCTAAAAATCTTGACCCCAAAAAGACCTCTATAAAACCAAGAACCGAGCACACCATGGAACTATGGGTAAATGCCACAGGCCTCTTTCCAAGGTTTTTCTCTTGAGGCTTGTTAAAGATGCATTGTTAGCTAGCGGTGTGTGTGTTTATGTGTGCCTTTTCTGTGGCAGGTCAGGACTGGGACCTTGTGGCCTTTTCACTCCCCAGAACAAGGCTGATCCCTGGTGGCACAAGTGTGGCAGCCCTTGCTATGGGGGAACAGGCTTGCACGTGTTTGAGGCCTACTGACACCATGAACACAACTCCCTGGTTTGGCTTTGACTAGATTGAGAAATGTAGATGTGGTGCAGAGCGGTTAAGAGGATAAAATGGGGATGGCCCATTTGCACTGCCTTGACCTGCAGGAAGAAAGGGCAAGGTTACCAATATGTGAACAAATACATGAACATAAATTAAAATATTTTAAAAAAAATCTATTTACAGTAATGATCTCTTTGACCATTTCCTCTCTCATTCCACAGTCTGCCACTCCATTCCTCCTCTTGGTAGTAATTATGGAAAGTAACCTTATTGTCACATATATGGTAGCTGTTGCAGCCGGAATCAGCGTAGCTGCCGCCTTCCTTTTACCCTGGTAAGTATGTTTTTCTAGTAACTGTGTGGCGCCATGGTTGTCAATGCTCGGAAGCTTGTGATACTTCCCTCCTCCCCCCCACCCCCCGCAGTGAAGGCTGGTGGCTCTGATATCAGCAGGACAAGCACCTTGGACAGCTCTTGAGAGTTCGGACTACAACCCTGGAGCGGATTTACTTACCCCACTGACATCGGACTCATTTGTCCTTACTGTTTCCCTGTTCTCCTGTAATATTATGCTGATACTCCCAACTCTGTGATGAAATGTGGGGAGCAAATGATGGGGTTCTTCCCAAATGTGTTTTTCTGGTCATCTGAGCCTGCCTATTTTCACTACTTCACTTTCTGCTTTCTCTGTCTCCACCCCTGAACAGATATAAGCATCAGGCATTTAGCATCTTGCCTCGCCTGTGAAATTTTCTTGTTATGGGTATGTGGGTTGGGTTTTTTTTAAAAACCCAAGGGGTCTAAGCATCAAGACGCACACTTGCTCTGTAGTTCTTGTGCTGTAAATTACCTGGCCTGCAGAATTAATGCTATTTTTTCCTAATAACTTGGGTTTACTTGAGGTATTGAGCCTGGGACAAGTTTGGGAAGGCAGGCAGAGTCTTGGGAGAACAGAAGGAACCTTCCAGTCTTTTTCTTTAGCAAACATTGTTTTTCTTATACATGGCATGTCCCATCCAAGGGTACTGATTGAGGCTGGGTACACGCCATATGTTTAAAGCCCACGATTTCACCCAAGGAATCTCAGGACCTAGTTTAAGGGTGCTGGGAATTGTAGCTTTGTAAGGGGTAAACCACAGTTCCCAGGATTCTTTGGGGGAAGTCATGAGCTTTAAATGTATGGTGTGTGTGTGTGTGTATGTGTGTGTATGTGTGTATACATATATACGCACACGGTCTTACTTGCTTAGCTTTGGCATTGCTATTGCATGAGACGGCTCTTGCACTGTTCACTGGCCTTGGGGTATCCAGAGCATTGAGTGAAAAGAGTGATTTGGGCAACATCTCATTTTTCTTTTTCACCTCCAGTTTGGAAGTGAGGACTACTGGGGAGATTGCACCATGACTGATGGGTTTCCTTCTTTCCTGATCTCTGCGCTTAGGTCGATGTTGCCAGACGTCATTGATGACTTCAACCTCCAACACCCAGATTCCACTGGCCATGAAGCAATTTTCTTCTCCTTCTATGTCTTCTTCACCAAGTTTGCTTCTGGGGTGTCTCTGGGGATCTCCACACTCAGTTTAGAGTAAGTGTCTCCCCTTCCCCCTCCCCTTTTTAAGTCAGATGGCATTTATAGCATAATGAATATTATCTAATATGTGCTTATTTTTACTCCACTCTTCAGCCTAAAAGGTTCCCAGAGTGGCTTTGTTTGAATAAAAACAAAGCCAGTCTAAAAAAGACACAATGCAAGAGAAAACGGGGGGGGGGGGTAGGGAATTGGAAAACAAGCAAACACCAACACCAGTCCTTAAAGTTGCATTGTAGTTCTCCTACTGAATGGCTGGAATGGAAATGTTTTAAGGTGAGGAAGAGCGTGATGGAGCTTGTGCCTTGGCAGAACTGATGGATACAGGATAGCTAGTGAGTTCTAGTGAATAGACTATTGGACTTGGGAGCCCTGGAAGACCTTGGGCTCAAGGTGTTGTGTCATCTTTGATTCCACTAACGTAGACAGCTTGTTCTCTTTCAGCTGCATTTCACCCTCTCTAAAATCAGAATAGTGACTTAATTCACCAGGTTGTTAGAAGAAAATAGGAAGCTTACAGCAGGGGCATATGTACTTTGGCTAAAAACAGTGTTAGATTCTGTGCCTAGGCAATCTAGATTCTGTACCCAGAAACATTTGAGCTCTACAATCCGTACAATTATTATTCTGCCTTTTGAGCTCACTTGCATAATTTTAGTCCAGTTTTTGTTAACCCTGCAAAGCAGTAAGGAGCAACGCAGGGCACTACAGCCTCGACTGACCATTCTCTTGGTGTCACAGCTTTGCCGGGTACAAGACTCGGGGCTGCTCCCAGCCAGAGGAGGTGAAGCTGACATTGAAGATGCTGGTGTCAGCTGCCCCCGTGGTGTTGATCGTCTTTGGCCTGCTCCTGTTCAAGTTGTACCCCATTGATGAGGACAAGCGGAGAAAAAACAAGAAAGCCCTACAGGATTTAAGGTGAGAGGCCTGATGGCAATTAGAAAGCGAGAAGGTGCAGCTATAACTTGGTAGAGTTGAGCGATTGGCAGGCTGGGAGTCTTCACACTATACGGGCTGTCAAACTAACCAGGAGTTTCAGGAGAGCATTCCTGGATAGGGTGAGGACCCATCACCACTGAGGCCATGCCTCTTTGGGCCCTTTTGAACTACAATGGTCAAGGACTGGACATAGGAAGCTGCCTTATACCAAATCAGATCATTGGTCCATCTAGCTCAGTATTGTCTACACTGACTGGCAGTGGCTGTCCAGGGTTTCAGCAGGGAATCTCTCCCAGCCCGACCTGGAAATGCTGGGGATTGAACCTGGGACCTTCTGCGTGCAAAGCAGACATTCTACAACCGAGCTATGGCCCTTCCTTCTTTGGGAGGGGCTCCAGAGAAGGGTGGCTGGCAAAGAATCTAATTCTATGTCGACTGAAGCTGCAGTTAGGGTTAGGGTGTAATCTCACACTCCATTCTGGCTGCCACCGCACCAGTGAAACTCCCCCAGAACTCTTTCAGAGTTCCCAATATGTGGCGGCAGGTTCAAATCCCAAATGGACAGCTGGAGCTCTAGGGTTCTTCCTCCAGCTGACCCTTTAGTTTTATTCCCAAAACTTAAAATAGAGCAGATGGTTGATGGCCCTGGGACAAATGGGTGTGTAGTTTCTCTGATGAAGCAGTCTGTGGCAGGAGTAGGAAAGGAATGTCAAGAGCTAAACCTAAAATGCTGAGTGATCCTGTATGTTGGCCTTACACACACAAGTTGCTGCTTGGCTTTCTGGTTGTTCAGCCCTGTTCAGTTGCTAGGCTTCCTGACTTTTAGAATTGCATCAAGAGCGTTTTTGCTCTGAGATTAGTAGTGGACTATAATGGTTCAGAAATGTCCAGGGTACAGGAGGGAAGGATTCACTGGGCTCCTACTGGGAGGAAGGGCAGGATATAAATCTAAGAAATAATAATATTTCCATTTTCAGAAAACGAGTTGGCTCACCCATGTGTTAGGGAGGTCTTCTCCCACCCTCTTCTGTTTCCCATGTGGTGCTGCTTCCAATGGGCCAGGGAGGGTTTCTGAGATGACAATGGCATCCTCTAGAGGTCATTTGTCTCTTAGGCACACAATCCTAGAGGCACTTTTGTCTCGGGCAGCAAAACATCTGATCCCTTTGGAAAGGTAGAACTTTCAGGCTAAAAGGGCATTGTGCCTACTATAAACTTGTGTGTGTGTGTGTGGTGTTTATATGCTATTTCTTTTGTTACTTACCTTGCAATTCCGCCTCTTCCCTAGAGATGAAGAGAGCAACAGTAGCACTGAGTCGGACTCCACAGAGCTGGCCAGCATAGTTTGACCTCGGCTTACCTTCGTTTACTGTTTACACACTGGGATCCTTTGAAGATAGAAAGGGGTTGTCACGGCCGTCTGCTATGCAGGAGGGATGCTGACTTGCTCCCTTCAGGGAGTGCGCTGTGACGTCCTTCCAGACTGCTCTGGAGAGCAAACACTGATTATATGTTGTGCCTCAAAGTGGGATCCGTGGAGCATCAACTGCAGGTACATGCTGGGCAGTCCTTGGTACTGCAGGAAAGTACCTCTTGATGGAATAAGTGCCAGACCCAATGTGTCGTCTTCCATAATAGTTTTGCAAAACACCTTTTGAGCAGTGGTACCCTTTGGCTGTGCCATCACTAATCCACCTGGTACCCTTGGCATCAAGGGAAGTGCAACTGAATGCAGTACTGTTGTGTCTTTGTTCGTTTGTTTAATTTGAGTTTACTATGGACCCAGATGGTGCTTTTGGTGTATGTTACACCGGTGGCATGACCATGCCAAACACAACCTCATATACTGTTCTCTTCTGTAAATAAGACACAACTAATGCAGAAGCATCTTGTGGTGTTACTATCTTATATATATATATATATGTATTTGTATATACGAAGAGCCTAATTAATTAAATTAACTTAATGATGTAAATATAAAACTGCTATGTTTTTCTATTTGTATATGTCTGTACAGAAAGAAGACAATGGAACTATTAATATTAATTTACATTAAAATGCAAAAATGTTGCCTGCATTGTATTTGTGTCTTTCCCCTCAAGAACAACTGAAAACAGGCTTAATTAAATGGAACTTTGGACACTTTACTTGAATCACATCTTTTGTTCTGATTGCCAGACGTTGCACTTGGGGCAACTGTTGCAGGGAACAGGACACCATTGAAAAGGGACACCTGAGGTGAGGTACTGATCTCTCTCCTAAAGGCAAACCCAGGATTGTAAGGGAGGAGAATATATATGGTTGCCAGGTCTCAAGGTCTGCTTTGAAGCTTCGGTTTCAGCATTTTCTCCTGTTAGGGTCTCCGAGAGAAGGAATAAAATCTTGAGGTGAGGAGCTTGAATGAAGAGGCCATAGACTGATTTTCTGTTCTGCTGGAGAGATTGTGGCATTTGCTAATCCCCCACCCCATCCCAAGGTGTCAATCACTTGGAGACTTCATACACCCACATACATGCACATCAGGAGGCACGAGGCTCTGCCCCAGCCTATCATTCTCTACCCTGTGATGTGCCTGACATCATCCCTCAGCAATCATATTCTGCCCATGAAATTTCCAGGCCACTAGCAATAAGAGTATACTCTGAGAAGAATGTAAATGTACTGCTTTCAAGTCGATTCCGACTTATGGCAACCCTGTGAATAGGGTTTTCATGAGGCTGAGAGGCAGTGACTGGCCCAAGGTCACCCAGTGAGCTTTATGGCTATGTGGGGATTTGAACCCTGGCCTCCCAGGTCGTAGTCCAACACCTTAACCACTATGCCACACTGGCTCTCATACTCTGAGAAGACCCATTAAAATGAATAGGCCTACATTAGTCACATCCAGAGCCTGGCTGCGAGTCCAGAGTCTGTGAGTTCAAATCCCCGCTCGTGTCTCCTGGGTGTCAAGGGCCAGCTAAAGATCACCCCCCACAGTGAGTGGCTCAGAGGTTACATGCCCTGCCACCTGTGCAGCCATGGGCAAGCTGCAAGGAGCCCAGTTGCCCCCCAGCGGGCAGTTGTGGACAAGGAAGGGGCTGGCTGGTGCAGCTGTGGCAAGCTGAGCAGGCCCTAGCCAGCTGGGGAGGACTAGCCTCAGAGGGAGGCAATGGTAAACCCCCTCTGAATACTGCTTACCATGAAAAGCCTATTCATAGGGTTGCCATAAGTTGGGATCGACTTGAAGGCAGTTCGTTTCCATTTACTCTGCAGGACTTAGATACAATTCCTTTTTTGTTTGGAGAGGGGGTGAGAAGATGTCAAAGCAGGAGCCGGCTTCTCTGATTCAAGATGGTGGGTGGGGAGGCAATCCAGAGAGTTACCTTATTCTCTCCCTTGAAAGGTGGGAGCACCTCTTTTCCCCCTCCTGAGGGCTACTCTACAATGTATTTGGAGGAACCGGCTCTGGTTTAGAGAAGAAGATGGGCCCCCTACCCTTGCTCTGCTTGAGACAGTCTCAAAAGATGAATGGAAGAAAAATGAGTTAGGGGAGGGGAAATGGAGGAAGGGCTGGAATTGTTTCTGTTGCCTTGTGCTGCTTCCAACCTTCCTCTTGGGCTGTGGGGTGCATGTGTGGCTGCAATGATATGTGCCCTTAAAACCTGGGAGTGAGCCCTATTAGTCAGGTCACAGTGAGGCTTGCTTCTCTGTAAATATGTACAGGTTTGCACTGTGTGCACTCAAAAGAGGATGGCCTTCCCCACCTATTTTACTTGGTTTGTCACCCTAGTAGATTTCTTTTATGTTGTCTCTTTATGTAACGGGTTTTTTAATGGTTTAGAGCCAAATAAGAAACCACTATTTAATTATTATTATTTTTAGTGTAGTGTAAAATAACCTTTAACTGTTTTATTTAAGGACAACACTATGCATGGGAGGCGGATGTGTGTAACATTACTCTGCTTTCTTTCTTTTTTGGGGAGGGGGGACATGACCTTGAACAGAGGAGTGGTGATGGGGGGGGTGCACATGCTCACTGCCCCTACAGGAGCTGTAGCCAATGTGATGTCTTCTAGATGTCAAACTACAACTCCCATCATCTCTGAACACTGGATGCACTGGCTGGTGCTGTTGGGAGTTGTAGTCTACACCATATCTGGAGGGCACTATCATGTTGGCTACCCCTCACCTCTACATATATCCCTTTGCCACCTGGGAAAAACATTAGGCAAGATCTAGAGCAAAAGGAGGAAAAAGATTTAGGCACCCCATTGCTACCCTTGCCATTCTTCTCTGCAAATTCATAGTAGGAGGATTGCTGAATGAAGCAAGGCTGGATCTGGACAATATTCAGAATGCTAGCCTTATATGTCCATCCTCTCTCTCTCTCTCTCTCTCTCTCTCTCTCTCTCTCTCACACACACACACACACACACACACACTCACGCACATATATATCCAATGCTGTTTGTGCATAGTTCTGCTCATACAATAGTACTATTTTTTCTCCCCTCCCTGTGTATTCCCAAAATCTCCCAAAATCTGCTCCGTAGGGTCCCCCAGCCCTCTGGAACTGATCGGGGGCCGTGCGGGGAGCTGAAGGGGACAGAAGAGGAAGAGGAAGGTTGTTGTGGGCAAGGAAGCCCTTTTCACCAGTGGTGCTGCATCCCTTCATGGGAATTAAACAAGCAAGCAGGATGGGCTATTAGGCGAGCAGGGAAGCCGTCTCTGCCACTTCTCCCCTCAAACATCAGTCCAAACCAACCAGAATGCAAGGAGGATGGCCCTCAGCTCCAACTGCTCTGTGCTTCTCTGCCATTTAAAAAAACTCAAATAATTCCTTCTCTCTGCCTCCCCCCCCCCAAAAAAAACACCAAACAGAAACCTGGAGAGTTGCTTGTTTAAGAAATGTAAAATTTGCATGCAACCCTGATATCCATTTGAGGATCTTTTGCCACTGAGGACCTGTGCATTTCTGAACCTGGCACATTAAGGATTTGTGGAAACAAAGAATACCACTGATTAATCATGGAAGCAATGCATTGTAATAAAAGGGAATCAGCATCTTTATTTTAAAAATGTAAAATAAGTTAAGTGACATGGACTTTTGTCATTTTAAAAGAGTCAGTTCTAAAAGCATGCACAGAAATACACAAAGCTGGTAAGAGACGGGCAGGGAGGATGTTGGTAGAAGCTAGGAGATGGGGAAGCATTTGGCTGAATTTGGTAGAAGGAAAATGGATACCAACTACAGCCACTTATTTCTAACACGTAAATAGTTCATCTTGCTTCTTGGGTATCTCTTACAACAATACTTTCCAGTGAGGTGCTTTTTCAGGAATCCATGTAGCTAACTACTGCAGAGCTTTTTGCTTTGGCTGGATTTAATGTTCTCAGTTTCCCGAATGCTTTGGAGCAGGTATGCTGGCATCCCTACTTCCTCAAAGGCATGTCCCTGTAATAACCAGGAGGTAAATTATATAGAATATATACTCCTGTTTTGTAACTGTTATGCTGGATTTCGGCAACATACAATTGGCCCTTTGCCAACCAAACGACTAGGAAGGCCAGCTCAGTTGTATGCTAAATATTCGATGGAAGATAAAATCCAAAGGGTGACATTGATAGTGGCTAAATTTCTATCAATAGCAGTGAGAATAAGAGAACAACTTCCAACTGAATTTGGAAGGCCTATCTTTAGGGACCAACCGAGATGACTGTCCCTCTAATATAATGATTATCATGTTACACTTTTTGTATGTGTTTTGCTTTGAGATTATGGTGTGCTGTACGTTACGTTATTTTGTTTCTGGTCTATTGACTGTAATAAATTGGACTGATTAGACTAGGGTTGCTTACTTTAGAAAGAGAATAAGAGATTGTCAGAGGAAAAAGGAAGTTTGGGTAGGATTTTGTGGGGCTTTGGGAGCCCCACAAAAGGCGAGAATCAAACGAAAAGCAATCTGAACACTTTGGAGCATGGACAGAGGATGAGTTAAAGGAGGTCCTTTAATGGAGCTACCCGAAATTGAACTTGGGACTGTCTGCATGCAGACCATGGCCACTGCCACCAACCTATGGCCCTTGTCTGTGCAGGGCTAAAGGAAAGCTTGCTGACTCCCTGACTAGGCCGCCTCCATTCTCTTGCTTCACGCAGCTTTGGGGTAGTGGAATGCCTTAATCCAAGACTCCATTAATGTGCTGTTGTGTTCACATAACCCTTTGACTCTCCCTCTGCACAGGCCTACAGGAATCCAACAAAGGTCCTATTATTTGAGATGCTTGTAAACACACACACACACACACACACAAAATGCAACGCAATTAAAGCTCCAGTTGCTGAGATTTCAAGCTGGGCACCAGCTTAGACATGGGAGAAATGCAAGCAATGTTTTTAAAATGTTTTTAATGCTGTTTTGTTTTAATGTATTTTAAGATCTGTTTTTATGATGTTTTAAAGTGTTTTTAGCGCTTTGTTTGCCGTCCTGGGCTCCTGCTGGGAGGAAGGGCGGGATACAAATTAAAAATAAATAAATAAATAAATAAAAATAAGCGATGAGGAAAAAACCCATGAACCTGTCCTGCCTTAAAGACACTCTTACAACTCCTACCAGATCCAAACAACTGACCAGATCCTGTTCAACAGCAGCTTAGGTTTATCATCCCTGTTTTTTATATCTACTGAAGGGGGTGAAGGTCGGGTCCTTTTCTCTTGATGGCAAAGCAGGAAGCTGGTCTTGAAATGGAGACCAGTAATTTGGATGCTCAAGTGCATGTTAAGCCCTGGGGGAGGGTGACAATCACTGAGGGTGAGATGGGATGGTTGATGGGATTTAAAAACACAGGCTGATTGGGGGGGTGACATCACTCAGCAAAGATGGCATCTTAGGGCTGCTGTCTGCTACTCCCAGGACTAATTCTTAAGCTTTTACACCACCCAAGCTTTCAACAGAATTTTACAAAAAGGTGTTTCGACTTTCTGATGTTTGAGAGCATACAGTGTGCTAAAAATTTGGAACCCCAAGCAAACTCTTACCAGAAACTAGCAGGAGCCCTGAAACGCCTGAGAGAAGATATAAACACCACGTCTCCAAAGGCTCCCAAGAGCGGCAAGGTAGATGTTGATCTCATGTCTAACATTTTGGAAAAATTTAGAGAGGATATGTTTTCTGAATGGGAGAAAACTATACGCCCACTTCAGCAAGAAGTTACAGAATTAGCAACTCAGGTAAAAAAAAACATGCAAGTAAACAGTGGAGGTGAAGAAGCAGGGAATGAAACACAAGGCAGCCATTAAAGACTTATCACTGGAGGAAAATAATATAAAGAGGCAGATTGCTGACCTGGAAGATCGCTGCCTTCGCCAGAATTTGAGCGTGAGAGGGGCCATTGAACAAGTGGGAGAAACAAATGCATCTTTACTAAAGCACTTAGTAATGTGGCTGATGATCAATTTCCTATGCTGAAATTGACAGAAGAGGATATGGAAAGAGTTCACAGAGCTTTAATAATATGGTTCAACAAATATGCCTTGAAGGAAATGAGTACTCAGAAGATTAGGGCCCTGGAATATTTAGAATGGAAAGGCTCCCCTGTCTCTATCTTTCAAGATCTGAGCCAAGATACACTACAAAGAAGGAGAGACTTCAAACCATACAGACTTGTTCCGCAAAGCAGGTCTGCAGTACAAGTAGGGATTTCCCTTTAAACTGCTTCTAAGAGCAGATGGGACCACACATGTTCTCAACTCAACTAAGGAAGCAAAGAAGCTAGTGAAGTCTAATGGGTCTAAAATCAAACACCAATGAAAACATGGAAGCCATTTCTGACAGCTCAAGTGAGGAAGAAGGCAGCTTAAAATGACAGCAGATGAGAAAAGGCGGCAGAAGAGGATGGCACTTTAACCTAAAATAGTAACTTACTTGTCTAATGGCTTTAAGTCTTTATACTGTGCTTAAAAATGGTTAATAAAAATTAGTAGTTCTTAATTATAAAAGTGATGTATAAATATAGCACTGAAGATATTGCACATTGCACTAGGCTTGTTGCCAGTGCACGTGCTTGGGCTGGTTATAAGGGGGGAATTAAAAAGTATCATTATCATTACTACTGTTTAAATTTAAATTGCACTGCCCTGGGGGGGGGGAGTACCTAACTAGTTCATCTCCACAGTTTTATACCAAAGTGAAGGGATTTTGTCTCTTTAACTCTGGGCTCCTTTCCGAGGACTCCAGCAGTATGAAACAGGGGGATTATGTTTTCATGTTTATTGGGGTGCATTTGACAACTTTAATACCTCTTTAATACTTACCCCTAAGGTTTCCTTTACAGGGTTCAGTTAGTCAGTTAATTAGTTTAGTTGTTTAATTTCGTGTTAATATATAGCAGGAATAAATCTGAGTCCCTCTCTATTGATAATCTATCAACAGCAATAAGGGTAAAAGAATTTAGTATATTCCATTATCTGTAAGCAGTATATCCTGTTAAATTTCTTATTTTGTTGTTGTGATTGCTGTATGTTTTTCTGGAGTCAATGTAGATCTTTCTTTTTCTGTAAAAAATAAAGTTGGGGGGGGGGGAAACAGGCCGAGAGTTCCTGCTCTTTCACACAGCCTGAATGAGAGCTAGCCTCTGTCCCTTTAAAAACAAAATCCTAATAAATCAACATCTTACACCAACTCATACAGCTGTCACTTCTGGGCAGCTGCCAAGGCTCCAGTGTCTTGGGAGGGTCTGTGGCCAACCCTTGACCCCAAGGGTGTAGTTGTCTGGGGTTGCAGGGGGTCACAGACCTGTCCCTTTTTTGGGAGCAGGGTCCCAGCCAGATCCCTATGTACGAGCCAATCAGCATGAAAAGGAAGCATGTTAGCTACTGAGAAGATCCCTTGTCCTTTCTTGCTGATTGGAAGCAATCAGAGTGAAAGAAGGTGAGTCAGCCACTGAGAAGACTCTTCTCAGTAGCTAATACACAGCCCCCCCCCTTTCATTCTGATTGACTCCTAGAGTCATCTGTTGCAGTAGAGCGTGGACTCGCAAGATGGCAGGGAGAGCAAGAGAGATGAGGGAAAGTGGAAAAGAGGGCATGGCTATGATGGAGCTTGCTGTGACTATCATGAAGGGACCCTGCATTTCTGAATTTGCCACTACAGTACTGCTAGACCCACAAAGATGGAGGAGGAGGAACAGCAGCTTGCCAGCCCTCCTTTCTGGCCAGTGGTGAGAACTGGGCCTACTCCAGAGGATGCTTGGTACACTACACACACCCTTCTCCTCCCCATCCATCACACAGAGCAGGGATGAAGAACCTGTGGCTCTCCATATGTTGTGCTCACTGTTGATGAGCAACGTCAAGGCCCTTTCTGCAGTCTCTTCTTTGGGTTCTTTCTCTTTAAACTGGACTTCAATATAGACCTGATTGAGTTCAATGGGACTTACACCCAGGTAAGTGTGCATAGGATTGAGGCATTATCCACCCTACTGAAGTCCTACTTAGCCAGCTTCTGAAGTTTCACCAGGCATCACCACATACTTTCAAATAGCCATAAGGGCTAGAAACTTGCTCTTCACCAAAAACATTGAGATCATCAGGATGACAAATTCTATACCCGCTACTTAAATGTGGCAGCTGTGTGCAGGGCAATAGTGGAATACATCAGAGCCTCCACAGTAGCTCATTCTTACTAGCAAATTGAGTAAACTGGACTCAAGGCAGATTAATTAATGACTGGCCTGCTGACTCTGTGCTTAGCAGGTGATGCTGCATTTTGGTGAGTTGGTCCGTCTGGCCCAGAGCTGCTAGTGCTGGCTCTCTCGAGTTGTGAGCAAACAGTCTTTCCTAATCCTGTTTTTTGGGGTTGGTGGCAAAGTAGGAGGTGCCCTTCCCAAAGTTTTACACCATCTGCAACCGCCCAGTGGTGCCAACCCTTGATGCTAGTTCTCCTGCAGCCATTGCTCCCCCGCAGACCCCCAGCTGCATGCTTTTAGATAAAGGACATCCCTTGATTCACTGCTGTGTACAAAATTCCAGGTGGCAGTGGTGGCGGCTGTTTCACATCACTTTAGTCCTGTCTTTCCTACCTTCATAATGTTCCCCCTAATCTTTAAGCCAGTTGTAGTCATTCAGAAAAAATGAGAAATACGCCTTGCAGCTGCTGGAAGTTTCCTTCTCCATATATTGAGAGCCTAGTCCTAGCATTGAAAGCAGCTCCCAGTGCAGCCAAGCCCTATGTCACATTTGGGGGCTCTTGTTCTCCTGTAGGTTCTCCAATTGAACATGGATATTTGGATCCTGGATGTTTGGATAAGTTCTCCAGTTGAGTCTGGATTCTGGATATCCAGTGATGACTGATGCCCATTAGGACTGGTGGGGCAGAAGGCGGGGAGCCCAAACAGTAATTGGAGCCGGAGCCAATGGAAGGCAGAGCCAGCTATCACTGTTTTGTCCCCATCCTTCTCCCTGCTGAGCTTTACTAGGGTCAACACTGAGATTAAGGAGGAGGAAGCTTGCCCGGCACGAGCAGTGGACCGGTTGGAAGAAAGAAGGCAGAGGCAGGTGTGGGCTGGCTGAGGGCAGTCTGAGGTTGGTGGGGCAGTGCCCCAGTTGCCTTAATGGACCAGCCACCACTATGGATACCTAACAAGTCCTCCAGTTGAACTTGGATTCTGGATGTCTGCCCTCACAGAACAGTGGGGAAAACTCTATAGGAGAGGGCCTGCCTCTCCTGTGTTGCATATTTAGCCCCGTTGTGACACCCTTTAAGCAGCATTTCCCATGGCCAAAGGTTCAGGAGGATTACATCATCAGCCTCAACAGAGCGCCATTCTCAGGAATGGATGGGAAGGACCCATAGATGATGACTCATGAGCGGCTTGAATGTTGGACAAAGCGAAGCGGCTGGAACGAGGAGTGGGTTAAAAATAACAAAAGGGATTATCCCTCAGATGGAAATGGTGGACTGGCCTCCCGATAAAAGAGTGAAAAGCAGCCCCTTGGTTGAGCCAAAAGGAGCAAGGCAAAGCTATTGGCTATGATAATCAAGGGAGAGAGGCAAATCCCCCAAGACTGGGGTATGTCAGGCCTGATGTGATGACAGGCGAGGGGCCTGATTGTTTGGGATTCTGGGTGGCTCTTTTGCTACTGAAAGTGGTCTTGTGTTGCAGCCAAAGATGATAAGCGTCTCAAGACTTTTTTTTAGGTGGGAAAACTGGGGGTCTCTCCAGGAGAGAGCTGATTGATGGCAACAGACGCAGATGCGCTGGCAAGAAAGTTTGTTCAGAGAAGGGCTCGTTTCTCAAAACAAAGGCAAGTGGAGGTCAGGGAGCTGCTTCAAGAGGGGCTTCTGGCCTGGGAAAAGAATCAGAGGGAAATCTTTCTACGCCCAGTTGAGCGGCTGGGCGGAACGAGGGAACAAAGACAGGGATAGAAACAGCTTTGTTGAATAGGCCAAAGCGAGCCAGGGGGCTCAGAAAATAAATGTGAAGGCCTAAAAAGGGCCATGACCTTTTCCCCCAATCCTGGAAGGAAAGAAGCAAATGGCCCCTCTCAAGCGAAGCCAAATGGGATCATCTGGGGTGGGGAAGCAAGCTAGGAAGCTGATGCATGAAAATATAATTGGATCCATGCCTGAAAGTGATTGGTCACGTACGCTATCCATCTTGTTTTGCCTATTCTTTCCTAGTTGGGAGTACTTCACTCGCACACCAATTTTTTACCAACTCCATTTGACCACTCCGTGTTTGTGTCTCTGTGTGTTTGTGTCTCTGAATATGGCTCCTATGAGAGCTTATGCCACAATTTAATGAACTTGGCAAATGTCGAGGGGTCACAAGACTTTTGCTGCAACAAACTAACATAGCTACCCTCTGGAATTTGAAAATACAGTGTGGGCCCGCTTTTGAAAAACCTCAAAGGAGCAGGAGACAATCGTATTCTTTCTGGTAATCAGTGGTAAGGCCTGAAAAAAGGTAAGCTCAAGATTCTGCCAGGTGCCACCATCACGTTCTGTCCAAGCTTCGGTCCCTATTAGGGATGGGTGAGAAATTCGATTCAGTTTGCATCTCAAGCCGAATCTAGCACACAAGATTTGACATAATAGGGGTGTTCACAAAAACATCTCTCAGGTATTGAGAGGGGGGAATAATGGGGTTCATCTGGCACACATGACCCAAACTACCAAACTGGCTGCACACACTCTACAAGCTGCGAGTTCAGTGCGCATGAGAAATAGGTCCTACACCAGGTGTGGAAAACTTTGGCCCTCCAGATGTTGCTGAACTACAGCTCCTGTCATCCCTGGTCATTGGCCATGTTTGCTGGGAGTGATGGGAGTTGTAGTTCAGCCATGTCCGGAGAGCCACAGGTCTCTGACCTAAAGTACTGAAAACAACAAAGACTTACAACAACTTAAAAACTAACACACTGATTATGGCATAAGATTTTGTGGATTAGATAAAATGTCAGTTATTATTGTTATTTAGACTCGTTAGTTATTTTTTACCCAAAGGTGTCCAAGCGTCTTACATTTAAAACATAAATATACATATATTGTACCTCAAAAAACGGACAAAACAACCCCCACAGCAGCCACAGGAAGCTTTGGCAGCTTCTTCTTCTTCTTGGTGATCACTCGTGACTGAGTAAGATTGTCTTCCAAAATATAGTCTTTAACAATGGATCCGTCTGAATCTGTATCCACCGCCGATGTACCAGTCCATGACTAGGGGCTTCTGGATTTCACAGTCCTGCCCCTGTCGCCATTTGCCGATTGCCATGGGACTTTTGTTATGGAAGACGCCTGTGCGTGGATTTGTTTTATGTAGGGAGATCGGCGCACCACGATCAACACACAATCTTGACAGAAAAACGCTTAGATCCAATGGCATGGGTACCACGACGACTGGAAGTCCTTTATCTGCTGCAGCCTTCATCCGCCTTCACTGCCGTTGTAATGTACACATTGTTATCCTCCGCCTGTTCTGCCGTTGAGGACTTTCTTGGATCGTTCTTTGTCTGGTTCCTCTCCCTTGACCTTACCGCCATGGGTGACCCTGCTGGGAGTACATGACTCCCGACGGCATTGCTCACAGGGTTCATTGGAACATGCAAGCCCACTCACCACTACAAGGTGACGATCCAGCGAGGGGGCTGTGGCAGCACATTAGTAACAAAACAACATCATCTTGTGATCTGTCAATAAAAAATGTCAGACCTAAAATCCCCACTCAGCCATGGAGCTCAATGGGCGACTTTAAGCCAGACACCATATCTCACAGATAGGGTTTTTGTGAGGGGAAAATGGGATACCCTCCATGTATGTCACCCTGAGGTGCATGGGTGGGCTACAATTGTGATAAATGAACAAATGAATACCAGCAAAGAACAGCAATAGACTAGAGCAGATCACGTGACATGACCCCCCCAAAAAAATAGAAATTGGGGGGGGGGATTCACTGCCACTGCATGTTATGGCTCCAAAGGCCACAGAACAAGTTGGAAGAGATGATTCCTACCATTTGTAAGTTTACATATGATTTGCTCTTAAGAATGTGTTCATTGACGCTCAGCTGCCCCCAAGATATTTTGTGACCTAAGGCAGAGCAGCAAATGGTGTGCTCCCCTCCTTCAACTCAAGGGGCATGAGACTCACCACTGGTCAAGTTATTTTGCCCAAAGGCAGAAAATCCCATAAATGCTTCTCCCTAGCAGTAAAAATACAACAATGATACATTAAACAACCCCTCATGACATCCGAAATCAGCTACCTGAGGCTGCTGCCTCACCCTGCCTAATGTTAGAGATGGCCCTGCCCCTTTACAAGATGGATTCTAAAGAAGTGACCAAATATGGGTCCATTGGCCACTCTTGTCTCCACCAAGAGGCCTGCATGCATGTATGGAGGCTAGAAGCAAACAAGATCAGGGCTCCTGCACCTCTAGACCGCCCAGAGAGCTTTGGCTATGGGGCGGTATATAAATGTAATAAATAAATAAATAAGAGATGACTGAAGGAGGGAATTTCTACTGATGCAAATGTTCTTGCCCCTTTTAAGGGTTCCAGTAGCCCTGCACACCTTTGCCTCTGGCCACCCTCCACCCACGTGTATTCTAGTCAGACAGTAATGGTTCTTCCAGATAGCTTGGCTAGATACTTAAAGGACTTGAGAGGACCTCAGGACATATATGGGCCTAAATGTATAGTGTACCTCTGGACAAATTAAGATGGCAGTGGGATCTCACCGGCATTTCACTTTTGCAGAGAACCCAGACATTATGTAAATTAGAGGTTGCCAACAATACCTCCTATTGTGCCAGCAAAAGGTCTCACTAAATATTCCCTAAAAATACCACATGGACGAGATGGGGGAGGAGGCATGCCTGCGTCATTCTCTGCCTCTTTTTCTTCTTTCTTAGACGTAGTTGCTGTTTGTATTATGCCTCGTCCCCACACCTGCCATTTTGTGTTATGCCACACATCCCACAGCAGCCATTTTGTGACTACCAGTGCCCATGGCACTTGGTCAAAATTCCAAATGTGCCCACTAGCCCAAAGAGTTTGGGAATCCCTGCTTTAAACAATGTGTGTGTGCGTGTGCGCAGGCATGTGCGTATGTGTGTGCGAGCATTATGTGCGTGCGTACGAGCAAGTGTCTGTGTGCTTGCACACATATACACACACACACATATGGGTGCATGTGTAAAAAAGAGGGGAAAGACAGGTGATCTGGGGCCTAGGACAAAGGACTTGGGGTCTCTGGCAACCCCCTGGCAATGCCCCTGTACACTATACACTGTGACTCACCATAAATGAATTTATTTGATGCTCAGTGCCATAACACCTCAACTTCTGAGGTGAAAAATATTTATTATTTTATTTATTTAATTTATTAGTCGCCCATCTGGCCGGTTGTCCAGCCACTCTGGGCGACGTACAAGATAAAACAATACATTAAAACATTAAAATTTAAAACCATAACAGTAAGAAACCTAACCCACCCCAAAAGCCTGCCTGAAGAGCCAGGTCTTCAAGGCCCGACGGAAGCTTATCATAGAAGGAGCATATGCGTCAATACAGACAAAACGCAGATCTCTTTAGTGGCTATAAACCTGAATCTGCATGCCTGATTTTGAAACCAATCTTTGATTCATTTTGTTCTTTTCAAACTTTCTTTCTTAAAAGGAAAAAACATGGCAGGGATGGTAGTGTATAGTTAAGACAATTGCTAGTTTGGCTTATAAAGATATTTTTTAAAAAATAGCAATGCCTATATTTGGGACATTGTTATTCTGGGCTTCTTTTCCCCCCAAGTCTACATTTTGGGGCTATCGAAGTCAAATCACAGAATCTAGTGATTAAAAACAAAAAACTTTACTATTCCCCATCCGTCTCTTGACTCTTACTGGCATCCTCCTGTCTTTATTTAATCTGTTTGAGTAAAACTGAAGAGATGTTTATCTTTGAGGGGAGGCAGGCTAAATATAGTCAAAATTAAGTAGAGTTATCTTTATAAGTACTGTGTGAAAAGACTACAGCACTGGAGGGCCTGTCATGTGTTATATGTCTTCCTCTGCATATAACAGGCAGAAATGCAGTCAATGCAGTGGAGAGGGAAAGCAGCATCAGTTGATTTCTGCCTGATATGCAACTGTCCAACGTACAAGGGCTCTGCCCACAAAGATGGGGGCAACCATATTTCTGTCTGTGACAACCCCACAGTCTTTCCATCTCTTGAATTCCTTCCTTCCAAATTCAGTAAGCTTTGTTTTAGGAAGGCACGTTCACTCTATTTATCCTCATGCTAGACAGCTCAGGTGGTGTAGAGGGTGATCCAGTGCAAAGGCCTACAGATCTTTTGCACCTTTTAATATAAGATTGGGGTAGGGACTAGGGTTGCCAGGACCATGGTCTGAGACTGATCCTGTATCTTTAGAAGAAGAGAAAGTCAGCCAAGTGCAGGTGTTCTTGCAACACTAACGGGAAAAACCAAGAGGTCTTCTGTATCTTTAAAAGTTGTGCAGGGGGAAGGGAGAATTCCACCTTGTGGTTTCTCCCATTACAGGGTTGAAAGAACACCTGCACTTGGCTGACTTTCTCTTCTCCTAAAGATACAGGATCAGTCTCAGGCCAAGAACCTGGCAACCCTAGTGGGGACCCTTTTTGGCCCAGCAGGCCAAGTTCTTATCTCCCCCACCCTTCTTATCTCCTTCCCAAGTGCATGCCTAGGGCTAGCAAAATGTTTTGTGCAGCACTTCCCAAGCACTGCACAACTGGTAGCACCTGCAAAGCCTTTACCTGCCCCACATATGATGTCAGGTGTAGGGCAACTAGGTGTGCCTTGCCTGCAATGGCCTTGAAGGCCAAATGGGAGGCCCGGATTAGACCCATAGGCCAGAGGTTCTCCACTCTTGCTGTAGAATATATATATACTAATAGTGAACTCATTCTCTGAGGCCACACCCACACTCTACATTTAAAGCACTATGATGTTAGTTAGTTATTCTTTATTTATATCCCGCCATCCTTCCAATACTGGAATTCACGGTGGCTTCCAGATAAAAGCACATATAATTAAAACATACAGAATCTACATTAAAATGAAACTAAACTACATCCAATATTAAAACCAATCATATTGCTAGATAAAAAGGAATCAAAACCAATTTAAAAATAGTAAAATTCTGCATTAGTAGTGCAGTTCCCAACAGTCCCAAATTTATGATGTCACTTTAACAGTCATGGCTTTCCCCAAAGAATCCTGGGAACCGTAGTTCATTACAGATAGTGATGGTTGTTAGGAAACCCCTGTTTGGCTCACAGTGCTACTATTCTCAGGGTAATTTGACAGTCTTCTTCCCAGGGAAGTCTGATCACTATAGCTTGGGGTCTCCTAACAACTCTCGGCACTCTAAACAAACGACAGTTCCCAGGATTTTTTGGGAGAAGTCATAACTGTTATAGTGATATCATAGGTCTTCAAATGCATGGTGTGAATGTGGCCATAATCGACAGTTATTAATCATCAGTCACCATTACTAGGAATCATTATGTAAAAAAAATAAGGAAGTAAAACAAGTGAAAATAAGAACAATTTCAAACCACTCTGTACATACCCAGTGTACAGGAATACCCCGCTATACGTTGTCGCCTTGTTCTCTTAATAGCATTAGTAAAGTCCTTGTTGTAGATCCTCTGTGTGGCCTTTTTCTTCATAATACTTTTCACCCATGGCCTTTATTTCTGAGGCTCATACTTCCTAATTAAAATGTTTGCACTATGGATCCACATCCACACCACATACTTAAATTGCATCCAACTCACATTTAAAGCATATGACTTCCCCCAAATAATCCTGAGAACTGCGCCTCAGGATTATGCTACAACTTCCTAGTACCTTTAACAAACTACAATTCCCAGGATTCTTTGGGGAAAGTCATGTGCTTTAAATGTATATGTGTATATGTATATGTGCTTTTCCACCCATAAGCCCTTGTCAACCCCCTTTCAAGCCCTTTATTCACCCCCTGCACAGTCCCATCAACCCCAGGGAGTCAATATCAACCACTTTAGTAGATCCTGCTCTGGTGGAATCTCTTGAACAATCTCCTGACCACTCCACAGAAACAAACTTCCTGTGCCTATTTTTCTGTTTGTTCTAGAATTCAGATGAAAGGAAGGTAACTATAGCAATGGAAACCTGGGTGCATATATACAAAAGTCAGTGACAGGAAGGAGCCTGGTATATTTTTACTCTGTTGCAGCCTGTTAGCCTGGATGACCGATGGCTGTCACCCGCAACAACAGTTGCCAAGGATGCTGGAATTATTAAGACATTGTTACTGTTGGGGTACTGGTAAATTAAATTAGATTAGCAGAGTTTAGCTGAGTGTACCTTTTGTGCAGCATGAGCGTGTGTGGTTTACCTGAGAGGAAGCAAGCTTTTACCTTGCTTTGAATGAGACTTATTAAGCTAGGTTTCAAAATAAGAAAAGACTGCTTCATTAATAGAAATACATGCTTGATAGGAAAGGCTCCAGTTCTAGCTAACTAGCTAGGGTGGAGGGACAATGCCCAGGCTTGATCATAGCCCTCATCCTTCTGGGCCCAGAGACAAAGGGAAGATGTTTCTGCTCTTCCTCGCGTGGTCTAAGAAGAAGAAGAAAGGAAGGAGAGGATGGAAGTGAGGTCAGCTCCCTGAGAGTATCAGTTTACAACAGAAGGAAGACAAGTAAGATTAGGCAGCCTATCCAGCCAGAGGACCTTCTCTCTATTTAGCAGGGGTGTAGTCATCCAGGGTCTTGGGGGGGTCTTAGACCCTTTACTTTTTTGAGAGCAGGGTCCCTATCTCTTCAGAGTCCTACAAGCCAATCAGCTTGATAGGGGAGTGTGTTAGCCACTGAGAAGAGTCTTCTAACATTCTTGTCTTTTCTTGCTGATTGGAGCCAATCAGAGGGAAAGGTGGTTCGTCAGCCACTGAGAAGACTCTTCCCAGTAGCTAACACTCTCTTTCATGCTTATTGGCTCCTAGGGATGTCTGTTGTTGTGGGAGAAGGCATTAACAAGGTCTCATTCTTAACCCTGCAGACAAAAAGAGGGGATGGGGATGTGGCTGTGACTATCATGAAGGGACCCCACACTCCTGAATTTGCCACTACACTACTGCCCCTTAGGTATGCACAGAAAACCAAACCGGAGTTGTTATTGCCACACTTCCAACAGTTACTGCTACTGTTATTAATTTATCCACTTCCATCAAAGCACTTTGTGCTTTAGAGCATAAGCAGACATGGTAGCTCTCCATCCCAAAGAGCTTGCAGTGTGAAGTTTGGCAATGGGGAGTAGTATTGCCAATTTTTCCAATTGTACCCCTAACAGCAGCTTCGATGTGCAGACATTAGTAAGTGATCACATTTATCCTCAGGCAATTTGCTTATTTCTGCACATCAAGTTGCCATTAGAGGCAGCCAGGAAATGTGTATGAGAGAGAGAAAAAGAGGTCGGGAGCGAGGGAGGACAGATCTGTTCAATGGCCTGGACATCTGTCACTCAAGAAAGGCAGTTGCCTTTCTTGTCTTCTATCCCATAGAAACGTAGGAAACTGGCTTATATAATGAATCAGACAATTGGTCCAGGTAGCTTGGTATGGTTTACAAAAGACGGCAGCGGCTCTGCATGGTTTCAGGCAGGAGTTTTTCCTAGCCTTACGTGGAAATTGTCCAGATTACCTAGGGCCTTCCCACCTCGATCTCTTCACCTCTGTCCAACACCCTGCAGCCAAAATCATTCACCTTTCTTGACGCTATGATCACATGATGCCTCTTCTTTAATCCATTTACTGGCTTCCTGTCCCTTCTTGGATTCAGCACAAGCTCCTTGACCTTACTGTCAAAGCCCTCTGTGGCCTCCACGGTCCTTTTGTCTCCACTCTGATATCCTGGTAAACCCCTGCCCGTGACCTCCAGAAGCACCACCCTCAGTCATCCAAGGCCCCCTCCAGACTTCCTTTTCATTGTGCATTCATAGATTGTTGCACACACTGACGTCACAACATGGAAACCCACACTGGCTATGGGGGGGTGTCTGTGGTGGCAGTGGAGCACCTACTCCACGATCAGCATTGGCCAGTGGGGTGTGAATTGCAGCCGCAAATCACGCTCTGCAACCTGACACCATTGCGGATTGCAGAGCTCCACCCCCCAGTCCCAGCCTGTAGATCTAGGCAGAGGCCCCTTGGAAGCAGCCAGGACCCTCAGGCCCATGCCCCACCTGCCCGCCTGCTGGTGCCGGGCCTGATAATAATAGGTGGCCATGCAGCCTCTGCTGAAAAGCGTCCAATACAAGGGTTGCCAAACTTTGGTCCATGAACCAGCAGCGATTGGTAAGCTTTATCTGGATTGTCCATGGCATGTCTGTGGATTTGTGGTTGAAGATGGGAAGTGACACTTTGATGGCGCTGAATATTCATATTGATTTTTAATGCTATTTTATTACGTCTTTTATTTCTTTTATTGTATTTTATTGTATTACAGTTTGAATTCTATGGAATTACAATTGCTTAAATAGCAGGCAGAAAAATCATTAAGTGATCTGCCAACATTCTCATGTCATCCATGGGAAACGCTGCTCTAACGGAAGGAGAGTCCACCACTTTGCGAGGCAGTTTGTTCCACTCTTGAATAGCCCATATCATCAGGAAGTTCTTCTTCCTAACATTTAGTCAAAATCCCCTTTCATGTAATTGGAATCGGTTATTTCCTGGTCCTATCCTCTGAAGCAACAGAAAACTAGTTTGCTCCAGGATCTGTGGATGACAGCCTTTCAGATATTTGAAGATGGCTATCTCTTCTCCAGGCGGAACACACTGAACTCCTTTAACCTAAGGAAGGTTGTGCTTTTGCAAGTTAACACAACAGTATTTTTGTTTGTTTGTTTGTTTGGTCATTTTATTTGAGACATAATAAGTTCTTAACATAGTGCTTTTTTTAATTTCTGAGGTCAAACATAGATGGATTTTGAAGAAATTATATGCGGATAGGGGGGAGGTTCTGGGTGGGAATGGCATGAACACATTATAAGACATGGGGAGAAGCACCTCAAATTACTGCTCAAAGGTAGGGTAGGGCAAATCCATGAGAAACTTGAAGGGTAAGGACATTAGGAACTCAGTGTTGGGATTTGGGGACTGATGTTGCATGACCTGATCAACAGGAGAGCTGAATGCATGTCTCCAGACTGTTTCGCACAAGAGATTCAAGTGTGTACAGGAAAATTTAGGTTTGTGCAATTAAAATGTATTAAAGCACTCTATCTACCTAGCACAACAAATTCACTTTTAAAAAAGAAACCGATATTTTGAGATTAGGAAAGTGTCTGGGAAATGCACAGAAAAGGGTGGGATGAATTAATGATTAATGGGAAGGATGAATGCAGGATGAATGATCGTTTATTATTTTATGTGTTTATTAAATTTATATCCCACTCTTCCTCCCAAAGGAGCCCATCGCTGTGTAACTGCTTTGCTAATAAATCAGAAGTAATGCTTGACAAAGGCCCGGACACCATCTAGCCTCCTCCTTGCAAGATTTATGCAAGCAAATCAGGATGAACGTTCAGTAACGGGTTGGTGGCTGTCATCTGCTTTAGACAGCCATGTTTTGAATATAGGTGTGTGGATTTAGGTGAGACACCAGATTGCTGGAGAGAAGAGATGACCTATGCATTAGCAAAGTGGCTGAGATGAAAAAGTACAATGATGCAGTTTGAGAGAGGCAGATCCATACCATACATTTAGAGCACATCCAACGCATATTTAAAGCACATGACGCCTCCCAAAGAATCCTGGGAATTGGAGTTTGTTAAGGTTGCTTGGAATATGTCGCTCTGAGATGGGGAAAGAAAGCCTAGTTCCCAGGATTCTTTCAGGGAAGCTTTATTATTTAAATGTGCAGTTAAATGTATGGTGTGGCAAAAGGAGCAGAACAGGCCCAAGACATTTTGCTGAGATGACCTTTGGCTTTAAACACTAGAGGTGAATTAAAGAAGTGAAATTGGGTCCGTGAATTTAGACAGGTAAAGCAACATGTAGAAATTAGATCTCCATTTGAAAAAAACAGGCATTTCCTCAGCCAGAGCTGATGACCCTAAGCACATGATTTCACCCAAAGAATTCTGGGAACTGCAGTTAGTTATGGTGTTGGGAAATGAAACTCTGGGAGGGGTTAACCTACAGTCCCAGTATGCTTTGGGGGAACCCATATGCTTTAAATATGCTTTAAATGAATGCTGTGTGCACAGTCTTCGTTCCAGACCCATCTTCAATGTGATACGAGCTTTTGTATCAGAAAAGCTAATTAGTAAAACTTTAAACCAATTCAAGCTTGCATAATGTTCATTGTTTGTTCACTGTCTGCAGCATCAAATGGTCATTTCGGTGTGTGACTAGGCCATGAAAGGCTAATCGCCACGTTCTGAACATTCATTTTGCAGATCATCTGATAATCGGCAAATTGCTGTTGAATTTGGGAGCCCTGCAGAGTAGGCGCTGGGATTCCCTCTTTCCTCCACCAGAGACAGAGCACTAGAGAAAAAATTACAAGCAATCTGAATTGGGACCCTAGCTGTAGCACCACATCCCAGCATCCCCCTGGTCTCTCGAATCAGGTGACCCTGCCAATCCCATGCAACCATTACCTGCTCTCATGTTTCCAAATCGGCCATAGCCCTTAAGGTTGTGCATAGAGGAAGGTCACAGGATATTCCTCTGTGCCCAACTGTCCACCCACTCACATGTCAGGTCCTGAACTCGATCACCTGACAATTGTTTTTAGCAGAAACAGTCCCCACATTTGGCTGAGCCCTGGGATATTGGTGCCTGTATATTGAATGTTATCAATGCTTTCCATAGAACAGGAGTTCTCCGTCCTAACAGAACAATCCAAGCACTGGACTTTCTGTTCTCTGTGCATGGCTGTTCTCGCATATCGGGTTCTGCTTCCAGTCTATGTACTACTTTGGTTCATTCTCAATGCAGCAGTAATTGCAACCCTTCAGGCAAAAAATCCAAAGTAGCAAACTGGAAAATTCACTTCAGATACAGGATAAAGGGTGCCCTCTCCTGGCTGCAGAAGAGATGGCTTCTCTATAAACTCAGGCTGACAACCAATTCAAGGACACTTAAAATGTTTGGATTATTTAATTTGAATATATTTGCATATTACCAAAACCTCGATATGGATGCCTTTTGGGATATTTTGGAGGAAGTGGAATAAATAAAAGTGACTACTCACTGTCAGAAGGAAAGGCCATCTTTAATACTTCTTTCTCATTCCTTATCCCTGTAACATAGCAGAACCTCAATAGTCTCCAAAAACACAAGTATGCCCTGATTTTGCAGAACTACTGATTAAAATTGCCAAGAGAACAGTGATGATTCCAGGTTTTGGTCTAGGGGGCACTTAGAAGAGACACTCAGAATGAGCCCCTTTCTTAAGGACCCTACCCCGCCCCCCACTGCCATTGTTGCCAACTGATCCTCCTCCTCTGCCTCCTCATTGCTACCACCTTGCCAGACAGAGCCAATGAGCACGGAGGCAGTGACATCTCCTGCTCCTCCTCACCACCATTGTTGTCTGGGTCACAGCGAGAGGCAGGTGAACATAAGAACAAAAGAAGAGCCTGCTGGGTCAGGCCAATGGCCCATCTGGTTCAGCATTCTGTTCTCACAGTGGCCAACCAGATGCCCATGGGAAGCTCACAAGCAGGACCTGAACGGAAAACACTCTCTCCTCATGCAGTTTCCAGCAACTGGTATTCAGAAGCATATACTGTATGGAGCCAGGGCATAGCCATCGTGGCTAGTAGCCATTGATAGCCTTATCCTCCACACATTTGTCCAATCCTCTATTAATGCCATCCACGCAGGTTGCAAGAGTGGATGGGAGGAGCATGTCCAGGGGGCTCTTGTCAGTGGGCCCTTGGCAAGTGCCCAGCCAGGTCAACCCTTCATGCCAGTCCTGCAAGTGAGCCTTGCTTCCTGAGTAGGTTAGTTTAGGTCATGTGGAGCCATCCACTGAACCTGCATCTTGGAACTAGTACTTTATGTGGGTGGTCCAATGCATGTTCATTTGCAATGTGAAAGGAGGCTTCTCCCTAATGCCATCTGGTCTCTTCCTTCTCAGCTTTTCAGGTTCTTAAGGCACCTCCAGAGTGTCAGTATTCTGAAGGAGGGATTCAAGTGCACACCGGGAAATTTAGATTTGCACAATTAAAGTGGATTAAAGCTCTGTTCCCCACCCCCAGTGCAAGAAACCAAATTTATCTTTAGTTGGTTATTTTCTAAAAGTATTGATGTACTGCCTTTTAAAATATCCAAGTGATGTACACCAATATGAAAAACCTTTAAAAGCAGTACAAAACAATCATTAAAAGGACTGGTTACTCAATAAATTTTTTATCACTTACGTAGGGCTGCCAACATTAAAAAAAAAAGTCTTCAAGACACGCCTGGCAGTCAAAAGTGAAGATGCTTGCCAAATCTCTGCTGGTAGATTGTTCCACAGCATAGGACTGGCCACAATAAATGCCCAACTTCTGGTTGAGGCCAGTTAGGCCTCTATAACAAAGGGAACATCTAACAGGGAACATCTAACAGCGCTCCTCTGGATGATCACAGTGATTGGCCTGGTATATGTGGTGTAATTGATTGGTTGGTTCTGTATTGTTACAGTCAACAACCAGCATAAAACAGAACCATAAGACTGTCAAAAGAGAAGTTCATCCAAATATACAGAATAAAATGCAGTAAAATAGGATACAGTAAAATAAGATGAAACTGTTAAAACATCAATATTATAAAATTCCAAGAGGAAAAAATTACGAGTCGGCTAGGGTCAATACTTGGTGAGTTTTGCTTGCTACAGCACAAAATTTGGCAACACTAAGAATAGTAGATGTGTTTTGGTCAGAAAGGAATAAAGAAAGAGAATGCACCTGATTGTCCTGGGGATTTCAGTAGGAGAGGTTCAATGAAAGTTCTGTGTAAATCACAATAGAATGGGCAGTACAGGAAGGCAAGGGTCACCATTTCCACCTCTCCAAAGTCACAAGGGCACATGCTTTCATGATAGAGGATTTTTTGATATCTTCCCTCCAAAATTGCTGAGGGAAAGACATTAAAATGTGCCATTGTAAAAGCTGTGCAATGTTTTTGGACCAAAAGTGTGGAAAGATAATTTGCTGGTTTATTGGGCTGGAGTGCTCTGTCAATTGAAGTATAGTCATAGGTCAAGCCCAGATCATGTTGGCATTCAGGGCCAGCTCCAGGTTTCTTGGGGCCCCAGAGCACAGGATACCAGAGGGCCCTTTGGCCCCATCCTTTCATTCTTAAACCACAACCCCCCATCTTGACTCCTCCCTTTTAAACGAAAACAAATTTTGAATAATGTGACAACCACTTATTGTCAAAGGAAAACAACATAAACTTTAGTATTCCATTAGGTGTCTTTTTAATTGTTTTGTCAACTGTGTAATTTAAGAGATATAACTTAATCTGCAATCCTGTGCACATTTACCAGCCGCCGTGGTCTCCTTTGGAAGGAAGGATGTGATATAAACTGAATAAATAAATAAAATAAACAGATTCATAGGGATTTCCATCTGAGTAGACATGTACATAGGATTGCACTGTCAGACATAGAACTTAAGCCCTAACTTAGATGTAATTCACTAACAGGCCAAAAAAACCCTTGCGGTTTAAGAACATACCTATAGCCAACAGATATTTCTATCAAACTTTAAAAAGCAGGGGAATTGGGCAGCTATAGTGAATGCACCAAGGGAGCAGGACACCTGACCTCCTCTCTGAGATACTGGACTGCCCTACAAATTTGTCAAAATGCAAACACAATTTGGGTCGGTCTTTCACAGTTCAATCCACTTCCTGTGTAGCTTGGAAGAAGAGCCAGTGTGGTGTAGTGGTTAGAGTGTTGGACTAGGACCTGGGAGACCAGGGTTCAAATCCCCATTCAGCCATGAAGCACACTGGGTGACCTTGGTCCAGTCACTGCCTCTCAGCCTAACTTACCTCACAGGGATGTTGTGGATGTTAAATTAGGAGATGGAGAATTATGAATGCCATTTTGAGCTCTTTGGAGAAATAGTGGGATATAAATGTAATAAATAAATAAATAAATAAATTTGTTAACATGTGCCTCTGAGCATATGGTGAGTGGTGGCCTCACCTGCAATCAGGACTACATCTCCAAAGATGGAGAATTACATTTTTTGTATGTTCGTTGGTGTTCTTCTTGCCTTGTTCCCCTCACAGAGCTACAGTCCCCAGAAAAGGGCCTGACTATTCAAACCCTCTGGCCACTGGAGCTCTGTGAGGGGAATAGGTGTCTCCTAAGAACTCTCAGCACCCTTCACAAACTACACTTCCCAGGATTCTTTGAGGGAAGCCATGGCTGTCTAAAGTGAAATAAATGTGTGGCGTGGGTGTGGCCCCCTGATTAGCCAAGCCAAGCAGCTGTAAGTCTGGCTTTTAGAACACTGACAGTTGGTTCTTACTGAGCATGCCCAGCTCTATAATAGACTACAATGTTAATGTTCTTAAATTAATTAGAAATAGGTCAGGCATTTTTTAAACTGCAGAAGATGAAGTATGGGGCAAGGTCAGTAATAGGATTACAGATACTCTGTGAACATGGCTGATTTTTAATTAATTTCAACAGATTATGAGACCACTGACAGAGAAAAGTCCAACAGGGTTTGAATTTGTTTTCTCTTGTTTTGCACTTTGAACTCTTGATTCTCTCTAAGTATTTTGTGTATCACCATGAAAGCTTTGAGGGTTATTAAGCAAGCATTTCTGAGTTCAGGACTGTACGTTTTGTAAGGCTTTGTTTTGAATTGAGTTTATTAAAGCAGCAGAATGGCATGGGGGTATTTTCAATTTTACATTGCAGAATGCAAAAAATCCATGCTGGCTATAGTATACAGCCACTCTGGTCGTTGTATAAACAGAAAATGTGCTTATCAGCATGCAAAAGATCCCTTCTTAATCCCTGGCAAGTCCAGGTAGGGTTGAGCATATTTCCTGTCTGAAACTCCAGAAAGCCGCTGGCATTCAATCTAGACAATTATGAGCTAGATTAGCCTCTACCAATCCTTCGCATTTGCAATACCAAAATTCAAGAATTGGGAAAATACAGAGTTTCTAGATTAGCTTTTTGAGTGGGGTGGGTAAGAGAGGAGGAAAGAAAAAATCCAGTTGGACTTTGCTCTCTCTTCAGGGAGGGGAGAAGAAAAAGAACTTGGGGTAAAAACCTCCACCACCACTGGCTGCAATCAGGCAGATCTGATGAGGTTTAAATGTATTTATTTTTAAAAGCGGGTGGGTGACTAGTACCATTTGTGTATAGGTGAAATTAGGATTTTTGTCCCAACGTACATAGAATCATAGAATAGTAGAGTTGGAAGGGACCTGATAAGGCCATCGAGTCCAACCCCGTGCTCAGTATAGTAATCTAAATCAAAGCATTCCCGACAGATGGCTGTCCAGCTGCCTCTTGAATGCCTCCACTTTACACTTGCTTACATTGAACCAGATTTGGCATTTTAGTGCTCATCCACCTAGTTTAAAGAGATGCTTTTAGTGTTCTTCGTGAGGCCTTTTCGTTTTATCCATCCTGAACAACTGAGTGTCATGAGCAGTAAACCTGCCCACCTCAGTGTTCTAACTCCAGGTCATTTGTGAACAAATGTAAAAGCAAGCTTGGGGAATGGGCAGCACTGGGTTAGGTATGCCAATGGTTAGATTTGGTAAAAGGCAGCTTCATATTATCTACAGATCCTTCCCATTTGAAAGATATCACTACCAGAACTCAAGAATAGGGAAAACACTTTGAAAAGGACATCTGGAGTTTCTAGTATAGCTGTTTTGAGCAGGGGGGCAGGGACAAAAGCATACAGCAGACGGGTTCAAACAAACTTTGACAAAAAGCGGAGAACACGTATCCAGCCATTACCTCACTCACAAATCTGATGCAGTAGCATCAATAATTGGTGAGGTTTTTTGGTAAATATTTTTATTTATTTTAAAGTGCCAACATGGCAAACATCCTTGTGTAAAAACAAGACAATAAGTCACAGTGAAACATTGTGTAGAATGTGCTTTGTCTCGCCCTCCCCTTTTCTATAAGTTCTCCTTAGCTTACTGTGTAAAGGGGCTTTGTGGGGTTGCTTGTTTACTTGCATAATGCTTACTAATGCAAATGCCAAGAAAGTGCACAGCCTGCGGCTGCAGATCAAAGGGCTTCCTTCTGAGCAGGGCTGGAAGGAAGGGAAGATTGTTAGCCTTGCAGTGAGCAACCAATTCAACTCCACGCAGAGGGAAAGCGCACTCTGCTTTTAGGAGGCATGCACACAGTTTCCCACAGTAAGGGGGATGGTAAAGAAGCCTAAAAAGTAAGCAGTGTGTTGGGCAGGCAAGAGATGCTTTTTTCCTGATGGGGAGGTGGAGGGTGAGAGTTGCAGGGGCAGCATGGGTGTTAGTGTCAAGCTGGGACAGTGGCCCCCTGTTGGGTTGTGGGCCCTCGTCCAGTGCCCCACCTTGACCATGCCTGCCGCCGGCCCTGTTGGCATTCCATGTTAGTGATGCACTGCCTAAGAATCAATCTGGTCATCTTGTATCCTTGGGAGATGAGGTAATCCAAGGAGAATCCATATAGCTGGAGCTTTTGAGGTGAGGTTTGCTTCCATTTGACTGGAACTCAGAGCTAGCCCAGTTGGAAAAAATATTAGTTTCAGCTAGAAGTTAAAAATAGTAAGCCAGGCCCTGGCTTTGACCTTCTCGAGGCCAGCCTCCAGCCATAAGGCAATGTTTGGGACACAGCGAGATACTTGGAGGATAGCCATCATGATGTAATTGTTAAGGTGCTGGACTATGACCTAGGAGACCAGGTTGCGAATCCCCACTCAGCCATGAAGCTCACTGGATGACCTTGGGCCAGTCACTGCCTCTCAGCCTAACCTACCTCACAGCGTTGTTGTAAGGATAAACTTGGGATGGAAGAATCATGTACACCACCTTGAGCTCCTTGGAGGAAAGGTGGGCTATAAATGTCATAATAAATAAAGAAAAAGAAAAATAAGGCTAGGTGATCCTTAAGGTATCCTGGACCGAAGTTGTTCAGGTCTTTGTATAACAAGACTTTTTGCAGTTAAGAAAGTGATGGGGCAATGAACTGAAACATGTAGGATGAAGAAATAAATGATTAATGAGAAGGCATATAAATACCTTGCAAGAAAATCAGGATGAATGCAGGATGAATGCTCATTGTCTTATATCCGTCCTGCAAACAAATCAGTACCATAAAGATCAGATATAATTTAACCTCCGTGTAAGATTTGTGCAAGCAAATCAAGATGAATGCTCAATAAACAGTCGACTGGAGAAGCCCTTGATGTTATTCTGAGCAACTTTGCAATGACCCTCCATCATGGTCAAATAACCTGACCATAGGACCAGTTACTGAGCATTCCTGGACTTTTGTTGCGCTTCTATTTTGGACAAGACAATTATCTCAGGCTTGTTTTCCCACTGCTGCAAACTCCTGGGCTAGATGCGATCTGGAGATTAGCCAGTTGTTGCTTATTCATTGGTTCTTATTCATTGGTTCAGGAGGTAAAGTTGTCATAAACTCCTGTTGTACAATGGGGAAAATTGCTTGAAGGTATGATAATGATTACTGCTGTTACAGGCCCCCTGAAATCAGATTACTCAATTGCTCTTGTAAACTGGGCTGACAGGCACAGCTTTGTCCCCCACTGCTAGGATTTCCAAGACAATAGAGCAAGTGATAACCTCAGGGCAAATCATCTCAAAAGGAAATACAGGAATTGGAACAACAAATGTGGTAAAAACAATCATGAATACAAGACTGCATGTGGGTGAACTGATAAAGATTATGAGTGTTTAGCTTGCAACAGAGAGGCTGACTGATGACAACAACCTAGTAACTGACAGACATGGCCTGGATGATCCGAGGATGGATTCTAGGCATTTTTGCTTACAGTTTATATCTGAAACCAGGGATGGGGATTCTTTTCAGACTGAGGGCCACGTTTCCTTGTTGTTAACCTTCCAGGGACCTTATACCAGTGGTAGGTGGAGCAAGTGGAGGCTGGTGGCGCCCATGTCAGTGGGGCAGTGAATCCGCTCTGGGTTTTTGTCTCAAATGTCAAGGAGCTATCCAAGGTGCTAAAAGCAAAAGTGGATGGAGCCCAAGACAAAATGGGCAGAAGTGGCTCTGACATGTGTATATTCCAGCTACACATGCCAGAGGTTTCTACACATCTCCTCATCCTCCATCCAGGCAAGCCAGAGGCATTATTCCAAGTTCAGTCAGGCAAATGCACTCAATCCCCTGAGTAGAGCAGGGCTAGCGAGGGAGGTGCCCTTGGAAGAGGGTGTGGTCTGAGAAAGATGCTCAAGGGCCAAAGAGCTGAACTTGGCCACTGGGCCTGACATTCCTCACCCCTGCTTTACCAATAGCAAGAAAGGAGAAGATCTCTGCTTGAGAATTTGGAGAATTGACAGCCAGTCAGCATAGATAGCGCTCAGCTAACTGGACCAGTGATCTGGCTCAATAATAGACTGATCCCTCTGTGCTTCTCAGATCTGTGCTGCTGCAAGGGGCCAGAGTGAACAGTGGCACCCCAAAAAGACTTAAGAGATGTTGGACAGGGCTTTCCCTTTCTTAGGCCTTTTGTTCACCAGCTGGGCCACTTTGATTTCTCCAAGGGCCAACCCAGAGTTGGACAGAGTGAGGTGACCATCTCAAGCGGCAGATGGTGAGGGGCAGCCCATGGCTGTTCCCCTTCATAGTAGGACTGAGTTGTGTGTCCTGTACCCCCTAACTTGCCTGCAGTCCTCAGGTGTGGGTGGAGGATGCTATGTCATCACGAGCATTGAAGTAAGATTAAACTGCCAGCTGGGTTGGCATCTGTAAATGGAATGCAGGGAGCACTGTCCCATGATTTGCTTGAGGCAGCAAAATATCTTGCGCTGGCCCTGATTCCTTCACCTCTTTTCAGTGAATGTAGTGTAGCATAGTGGTTAGATTGTTGGACTATCACCTGGGAGACCAGAGTTCGAATCCCCACACAGCCATGAAGCTTGCTGGGTGACCTTGGGCCAGTCACAGCCTCTCAGCCTCAGAGAGAGGCAATGGTAAACCCCCTCTGAATACCGCTTACCATGAAAACCCTATTCATAGAGTCACCATAAGTCGGGATCGACTTGAAGGCAGTCCATTTCCATTTTCACAGATGGAGCCCCGTTCACCCTGAAACTTTGGATGGATGGATGGTACCAACCCAATACTGTTTTTAAGCAGTCGTGGTATTGTGGACAGATTTGGACCATGGAAACTTGGGCCCAAGCCTGTAGCCAGGGAGCGGCTGGGGGGACCGCCCTCCTCAGAGATTTCTGCCCCCCCCTAATATTTTTTTACAATAAATAAATACATTTATTATAGAAAAAAATCGCACATATTTTTTGGTGCTTCCTTTTGGGCTTTTAGGCTAGCTACCAGCCTGCTTGGGCCCTATCTACACCATACATTTAAAGCATTATATTACTTCAACATTCATGGCTTCCCCCAAAGAATCCTGGGAACTGTAGTTTGTTAAGGATGCTGAGAGCTTTTAGGAGACTCCTGTTCCCCTCTACAGTTCCCAGGATATGTTGGAGGAAACTATGACTGTAAAAGTGGTAGCGCTTTAAATGTATGGTGCAGGTGTCCTGGGTTCAAATCCTTGCTCGGTGTCCCTGGACTGCAATTTAACTTTCCTCACAGGATGATTGCAAAGATAAAATAGGACAATCCTCATGCGGGCCACCATGAGCTCAGTGGAAGAATAGGATAAAATGTGGTCAGTAAGTCCTCACCTATCTCCTGATGTGCATCACTGGATGTCCTAGTTGAGAGTCCCTACACTGTTCCTTCCACCCCAGGACCACGGCATTGTAGACCGTTGGGACAGAATGACCCAAGAGGAAAAAGAGAGCAATATAATGCACTGTTTCCCCACTTACAGTGCAATTCTATACTTCTACTCAATAGTGAGACCCACTGAGTTCAATGGGACTTACTCCCAACATAGTGTGCATAGCAGAGGTGGGAACCTTTTTTCAGCCTGAGGGCCACATTCCTTCCTGGGCATCCTTCAGAGGGCCACTTGGCAGTGGTGCTCAGGGCCAGAGGCAAAAGTGGGCAGAACAATTAATATACATTTTATTCTTGTATTGTAGGGTAGATGCTTAGAGATGAATAAAAAATAGTCAATAGCACTAAGATTATAACACAGTAGCTCCCAAACTGTATTTCCCTACGGAGCACTTGAAAATTGTTGATGGTCTTGGCAGGCCACTTCATGATTATTTTCCTTCCTGTAGCAGCAATTGTAGCGTGCTGTGCTAGATGCGATATGATTTTAATTGTATTCTATTGCTTATTTTATCTCTTATATTGTATTTTATCCTGTTACAATTTGCATTTCATAGAACTGCAACTGTAAAACAATAAAATACAATAGGAGAAATGAAAGAACCAATACAATACAATTTAAATCAATATGAGTATTTATTGTGGACATGCCATGAACCAGCAGAATGAGGCTTGTGGACCTCTGGTGGTCCATGGACCACAGTTTGGGAACCCCTGCTATAACACTAAGAAATTCACACCTGTTGCCTCATTGCAGTTTTCAGCTCAACTCAGCATCTTTATAACCAACCGCTACCAGAGTCATCTCCTACTCACAAGTAGAGACTCCACCTACTCACGAGTAGAGAAGCGGGAGAATTTTCAGTTCAGTTCACATTCAAAGTCAAACCTACCAAATTTGCACCTCCTGAAACAATACACAGACTGAAATGCAGCCACCCTTTGAAATATGCACTTCTCCAAATTTTGCAATGCAGTTTTCCAGCCAGGTAATGTGTACAAGCATGCATATACTTGTACAGTGTGCATAAAAACACATACAGTATATTAGTGATAATATGAATTATATCAGTGAAAAGTGCTTGCATATATGTGTCTATTAGGCAAAATTGCATACAAAAATGTGAATATTAGGAGAAATACTCTCATGAATTTTCATGAGCACGTTAAAAATAATGAACTGAACTTAAGATTGGAAAAATGATAAACTGAGAGAAACCAACATTCACAGATTCCTGCTCACGAGGGCAGTAGATGATCTTTAAGGAAGTAAAGCAAACAGGCAGCTAGCCTAAGAGTAAGAAAGCTATTACATTCTCTTCAGAAGTGCATACCACCATAATTGTGCAATGAGACTAACTAATGACAATTTTGAAAGAGGTTTCTCCTTGTCTGTTTTCTGTCTTTCTGAAAATTAAGTTATTTTAAGGACAATTGTAATTAACACAACCGCATTCCTTCTACTTGACCTTCAGTGTCTGATTGTTACATGGGAAGGCTATAGATTAGTTTACACCAGGAGCATGAAACCTCAGACCAGGGGGCTGAATGCACCCTTCCATGCCTCTCTGTCAGGAATGTCCAAAGGCAGGACCTCTCACCGGTGCTGTTCTAACAACATAAGAACACAAGTAGAGCCTGCAGGATCAGGCCAGTGGCCCAAATGGTCCAGGATCCTGTTCTCACAGTGGCCAAACAGATGCCTAGGAGAAACCCACCAGCAGGACTTGAGTGTAAGAGCACTCTCTTCTGCAGTATCCAGCAACTGGTATTCAGAAGCATGCTGCCCCTGACCATGGAGGTAGAGCATAGCCGTCGCAGTTAATAGCCATGGATAGCCTTATCCTCCACTAATTTGTCTAATTGTCTTTTAAAGCCATCTGAGTGCTTTAAATGTATGGTGTGAATGTGACCTTTTATTTCTTTCTTTCGTTCTTTCTTTCTTTTTTGCCTTTCCAGTGGCAGGCATTTTGGCTCACTTATTCATCTGCAGCTCTCTGGCACGGTGAAGTTTTTTCACTGCAGCTTCGGTGTCGCTAACACTCTGTCCCAGCAGCTTTCCAGGCCCCAGAAGGGCCTACTGCTGATGCCTGTGCCGAGGCCTCCCCCTTAAAAAAAAAAAAAACCCTACCCAAAAAATCTGGCTCAGTGCTCTAAGCATTGCTGTGCTGACCACCTGGGTCTAGTCCCCATTTTAATTTCCCATAATGCCCCATAAGTTGCTTCTATACAGGGCATAGTGAGAAATTAAAAATACTAACCACACCCAGATGCCCAGATGCTTGGAGCCCTGCTGTCAGCCAGCTCCCCCAGAGGACATTTTGCCCAAGGTCCCTTCAAAGAACTCCTGCAACTGTTTGCAGGACTATGAATCAGGTAGGTTGATCTCTTTGGGCAGACCTCATAGCTATTCATCTCTGTATGATTTACATGTTGGAAGTGTTGGGATGCAACTTGCCACCCTGGGCTCCTACTGGGAGGAAGGGTGGGATATAAATCTAATAAAGAAAGAAATAATAACCTTGGGTGGATCTGGATGGGGCCAAAGGAGATAGAGAGGGGGATCTCCAAGTTTTCTAGACTGGTTTCCTGATCTAACCTATGCTGAACATCCTTCGGGTGTAAACGCTTTGGGATGCTGGCCTCATTTTTCTGCTTCATACTCCTCGTTTGTCTAATCTTGAGCAAGGAGATATACAGTATTTCCTTGGTCTCACTCTCTCTCCACAGCAGGGATCAAAGCTGTTTGCTGCTCTGTCAATATTACATGTGCTTCCTTTCCCCCTGGAACAGCCCTCAGGCTCAGGGTGGCTTTCAACAAATAATACAGCTGTAAAAGCAACAATAAAACTGAGCCATCTAAAACTAGTCCAGAGCAACAGCACAGTAATTAAAATGAGTATGTCCTGGAAACCTAAAAAGCCTGGCAAAAACCTGCCAGATTGGGTACACAGCATACATTTAAAACTCATGATGTCCCCCAGAGAATCCTGGGAACTGTAGTTTACCCCTCACAGAACTACAATTCCCAGCAAATGACAAACTACATTTTCCAGGATTCTTTGAGGAAAGTCATGTGCTTTAAATGTGCTTTAAATGCATGGTGTATACGCAGCCAATGGCTCTCTCTAGAGAAGGATTTCCATGATGTTGGATTCACTTTGTTCTTAGATGAGGACAGCCTCATCACCAACACTGTTATGATCTAGTGCATCTGATTCTCTTACTTTGGAACTCAGGAGGTGGGCTTGATAACTTCTGATCCCCGTCCAGTCCAATTATTTTCCAGTCTAAACCATCAGTTCAAACCCAGTCTATTTGAAAACCAAGGCACTAGATGTCAGCCGTTCCATATCCTTGGCATGAATGTGCATACACACGAACACACACAAGGAATCCAATGTGTCGTGTTTCCTCCTAGCAACAAAACAAATGCCCTTCATCCCATTTCTGAACACAAAGACTAGAAATAGAGCAGCCGTCTCTGCAGATAAATGTAAGAGCTCCAGGCCAGCATTGCGCCTGTCTGTTTCCAGTTTCCACATGCCTGTGACTGTCAATGTTACCATCTATGGTAAAAAAAAGATGAGGGCAGGAAGTGGTGGTAAAAACAGCCAACCTCACCCTCCTTCCCTTCTCAGCATGTCCCAGAAGCATCACGATTTTAATGGGCAAGACTCCCTTGCAAATAAACGGGTTTACTTTTATTTTATTTCAAAGCTGTCCCTGCCTTCTGAGGCTGGTAGGTTAGGACTGAAAGGAATAGCTGGGAATGCAGCCAAGGTTCAAAATGAGGGATTGTGGATGTCACGAATGGGATAAAATAATCTAATTCAGGGTTTTCAAAACTTGTTTTGGGAACAAGGTACAGGCGTCCTTCTCCTGCCTGATGGGAATGAAATCCCTCACTCCTTCCATACATTTGAAGCACATTTCAAGTGCCTGACTTCCCCCAAAGAACCCTGGGAACTGTAGTTTTAAGGGAGCTGGGAATTGTACCTCTGTGAGGGGTAAACAAAAGTTCCCAGGATTCTTTGGGGAAAGTTATGCACTTGAAATTTATGGTATATGTTGTGCTCTGCAGAAAACTGAGTCAGGCAGGATCTACAGGAAGAGTTGGCTAGAGGCCTTTCGGTTAAATCCACCCTCCAGGGATCCTTTCTGCTTTCCTCCAGATGCTAATCTAGGGTGAGATGGGAGATTAAGATGAATGGTGGGAGATTCAGGAGGACAGACAAAAGGAAGTACTTCTTCATGCACTGCATAGTTATAGTGACACTGACTACTACAAAATGAGGTGATGACCATAACCTGGGCAGCTTTGAAAAGGGATTAGACAAATTCATGGAGGAGAAAAACTATCAATGGTTATTAATCGTGATGGTTTGAGGATCAGGCAGAATACCTCTGAATTCCAGTTACTGGAGAACAGCAGCCAGAGACAGCTGTTGCCTTCGCGTACTGCTTTTGACCTCCCCAGAGGCATCTAGCTGGCCACTGTGGAAACACGATGCTGGATCTGATGGAGCCAGGCTGCTATGTCCTTGTGACTGGCTTCTGTGGCACCAGAATTTGCTGCAGGCAACTTCAGAGTGGTGAGAGTTGTGGCACAGGCCCAGGGGTGTAGTTGTCCAGGGTCTCGGGGGGGTCTTAGACCCTTTACTTTTTGGGGATCAGGCCCCCTATGTCTCCAGTGTCCTGCAAGCCAATCAGCATGAAAGGGGAGTAAGTTAGCCACTGAGAAGAGTCTTTCAACATGCTTGTATTTTCTTGCTGATTGGAGCCAATCAGAGTGAAAGGTGGTGAATCGTCCACTGAGAAGAATCTTCTCAGTAGCTAACGCTCTCCTCTTTCATGCTTATTGGCTCCTAGAGATGTCTGTTGTTGTGGGAGAAGGCATTAACAAGGAGCTCGTTCTCAACCCTGCAGCCAAAAAAGAGAGGGGCGTGGCTGTGACTATCATGAAGGGACCCTACACTCCTGAATTTGTCACTACACTACTGCATAGGTCCTCCCTCTGCCCACACTCTGGTGAGGAAAACCCCCCTACAAGGAATCTTGTTGCTGACCAAGGATTTGCAGGATCCATGTGTCACATCCGGGTGTCCAGGGCAGCCCTAAACAATTGGTGGCCGGAGCACATCTCTGTAATATCCAGGCTCTTACACTTTATTATTTATTATTATTAGTCATTGGATACATGAAGGTCTCAATGCAACTTATAACATGAGTGGCATAGGCTAAGCGTGGGTGAAAAAAAGGAAAGGAATCCCCAAAAGAGAGGTAAACCTCAGTCTGCGACTAGATGGTACTGTATAATCTTATATAGTTACACACTATACCTTTAAAGCACTCTTATCCCACTTTAATAGCCATAGTATCCCCCAAAGAATCCTGGGAAGTGTAGTTTGTTAAGGGTGCTGAGAGTTGTTAGGAGACCCCTATGGAGCCATACTCTTAAGTACGTTCTACTCTTAAGTATGTCGGTGGGACCTGAGTAATGCCAAGTAAACCTGTTTAGATAAGGCTCTTAACAGAAAAAAATGCTTTACATCGTTTATCCTCACAATAATCTTAAAAGGATCGTTGCACTGTGAGGATACTGTTCTTTTCCATTTAATTTCTTTAAAGATTCCAAAACAGATTCTGAGAGTGTCTTGCCAGAGTTTCTCAGCATTTCTGGTTTTTGCTTTTGATTGAGATGGTTCAATATTTTTTAATTTGTATTATATGTTGCACCACTTTTATATTATTTTGCATTCCAAGCCTGCACAACACACAGCTAGCTTTTTTCTCCCCATGCAAGGATCCTGTACCACACACTTTGCGTAATAGGCAGAAATTCAATAGGTACATTTCTTTCCCTTACTATGCCAAGAAAAGGCTGCATGACTAAAATTTCTGCCTAACCTTCTATGAGGGTTGAGAGGAAAATTCCCTCAAGCCTCTCCCCTCCAGATTCAATCGTCCCTCAGCATGCCCGCCCTTCTCCCCTCAACGTTACTGCTTGCTGTCCATCATCATTTCAAACCCCGCCCCTTTCCTAACGGGATCCGCCCCTTCCAAAAAAGCCACGCCCCGTGTCTTTCCCGCTCCTCTTGGTTCACCGAGCCTTACCCAATCCCTAGCCGTCTCCTCCTCCTCCCCCCCCCCGCCGACCCGAAGAAAAGAGGTGTGGCTATTATTTCCCCCCCTTCCTCCTTCCCCCTTTCACTCCGCCCGTGTCGCGCGCCTTCTCTAACTGTTTCAAGCGGGTCCTCGTGAGTGTATTTCCGGTAAGGCCGGAAGTGGAGGAGGGAGGGTTGCTGGGCGTCTCCAGGCGGAAGTGGAGCAGCCGGGAAGAGGCAAACTAGGCAGAGGTGAGTGGGTGGGGGAGAGAGAGCGACACACCCTGACTGATTCCGCGAGGTAAGGTGGTGGCGGCGGCGGCGGCGGCGGCGGCGGCGGCAGCTGAACCTCTCGAGGGTAGCCTTGACTTTACTGAGCTGTTTAGAGAAAAGAGGAGGATAAAGAGAAGAGGGAGGTTTCCCGTGGTAAATACGATGCACGTCTGAATGGGCGGGGGACGGGAGGTTGAAGTAAAGGAGTGCCTGAGGTGCCACTTCTGAGGCAGGGAGGAGGGGCGGGATGTGTTTGTACGGTGGTGTTAAAATAATCCTAATTACTACATTAATTTTCTGGGAGGAGGGACACTTCTTAATCTGCCACAAGCCTGACAGTCCCGTTTATCCTCGCGAGGAAGAACCCTCGGATCCAAGTCGTTCCAATTTGCCGGTGGTGGGCGAGTTGGGGATGTTGAATACGTTGTTGGGTTTTTATTATTATTACAGTGCAGTCCTGGGTGTGTGAGCGCATAGAAATTGCAGCCTTAGGACCTGCTGTGTCAGGAGGCTATAGGGTGACACGGCAGGCTTTTTAAGTTTGGTTCTGCATAGATGGAGGCCTGGTTGCCCTTCTAAGGTTTTTAGGCAGTTAAAAAAAAATCTCAACATTTTGTCAGAACTTTAAAAAAGTAAAGCATATGGATTTTTTTTTCAAATAAAAGAAGTACACAAGAATTTCGAAAACCTAGCTCTGTACAGGGCTTTCTCTGCAAGATGGGAACTGCAGTTGTTTTCTGATCTGCATTGTGTATTCTGTTTTGACTTGAGAACTTAAGCAAGCAGCAGCCAGTTATGATAAACTGGCTAGCAAAGTATTGAGTGTGTGCCCTAGGTTGAGTTAAGGATCCTCAGTTTCAACACGTCCTGTTTGATTGAGGTGAGGTGAACCTTTGGAGGTGCAAGGGGTGATGGCCTATGAGAGAGCCTTCTCTGTAATGGCCCCCAAACTGTGCAACTTCCTGCTTATGGAGGTGTGTCAGGTGCCCTCTCTTTACAACTTTAGCCTGTTATCTCTTCTCTGCCTTGGATAGTTGAATTACTGTTGGTAGTTGCCCCCCTATATGCCATCTGCTCTGTTAATATTGTATCTGGTGTGTTTTATGGTGTGGTATGGTATTTTGTGATGGGGTTGTTTTATTTATGTTGTTGTATTGCATTAAACTTCTGGATGAAACCTGCCCTGGGATGCTGGACGACAGGCGTGCAAAAAATATTATTTATTTAACAAAACTTTTATACCGCTTGAATATAAACCTGTAAGTGGTTTACAAAAGCATTAAAATTGTAAATAAAACAGTTAAAACAAGTAATTAAAAGCATATTTAAAACCATTAAAATAGCTACTAACTAAAGAGATTTAAACGGATCAACATCTGTGTGTCTGGAAAAGCTTGCCTAAACAGAAAAGTTTTAAGCAGGTGCCGAAAGGAATACAGCTAAGGCACCTGCCTGATATCAATAAGCACAGAGTTCCAAGAGTAGGTGTTGCCACACTAAAAGAACAATTTCTTACAAGTGTGGAATGAGTATTATGTGGCACCTGTTCTGCAAAACAAATTGCTTGAGTGGGCACATGGGGTAAGGTGGTCTCGCAAGTAAACTGGTCCCCAGCTGTTAAGGGCTTTATGTACTAGTAGTAACACCTTGAGCTTGGCCCAGTAACAAATTGGCAACCAGTGCAGATCTCTGAGCAGAAGTGTTAGATGCTGATATAATTGCACCACCATCAGCAATCTGGTTGCATCATTCTGCACTAATTGCAGTTTCCAGGTCAAGTGCAAGGGAAGCCCCACATAGAGTGCATTGCAGTAATCCACTCTTGAATAAATTATGTATTATTTTATTTATTTATTTATTAAATTTATATCCTGCCCTTCCTCCCAGTAGGAGCCCAGGGCAGCTAGTAGGTGCATGCATATTAGTAACAGGAAGTATGCTTCAGCATGTGTCATTGTAGAAAGAAAGAAGTCTGTGTACTGCGTGACAAGCACCTTCTGATGGGAAGAGAGTATGGCTGGAATTCAGCATGGTGGGTTATAAAGGCTAGCCTATGTATTGGGTAGGTTGGGAAGGTTGTAAATGTAATTGTTGGTTATGAGGAGGCATAAAAAGGGGTTTGATGTGCCTGATCATGAGAGAAGGAAGCAAATTTATAGCACGCATTAATTTGTGCTACATAACCAACTGCCAGCAAGCTGGGGATAGAATATGGTGGAATAAAAAATTCATGAGGGTACCTTGCCTGTCATACTGTAAATTGAACAGGTGATGGATGTGAAGGTTAGCTGGGCATGACAATAACAAGAAAAGGTAGTGGTTTGGAGACAAGTGACAAAATACAAAGGTGTCTTTTGGCTGAAAGATTTTGGTTGATCTTTGCCTGTGTGTGCAAGTGAACTGGTGGAGCAAGAAGTGGAATAAAGTTTTATCTTCGTGTAAGAAGAATTTGGGGTTTGAGTGGGAAGCAGTACCTTATCCTATTGATGCTGGTTAGGCATAAGCTGACTTCAGAGCATCAGTTGCCTTGAAAGGGTGTATGTTTGTATTAAGTGGCTGAGGGCAGCTCCCTTATTGCATGGGGGAGATTGCCATGCTCATTGTAGCTTGCAAATTGTGAATAGTTAGTTTCTGGTGAGCTATATGCAGGCACCAAGGACTTTGAAACTTAGGTAGCTGAATAGGAGGTGGCGGCTAGCACAGTTAATGTGGACTTCCTCTTGGTGAGTAATGTAGGCAGAAACCTTAGGAAGCAATATCAAGCATTATGTTCAACTGAATAATTAGCTGAGGAAGGTGCAGGGACCAGTAACAAATGGCAAAGAAGAGGGATGGGGAATGTCTGGTTCTCCAGGTGTTGGGTGCAACTCCCATCATGCTAGTTGGAGCTGAATGGGAGTTGGGAGTGAGCAACATCTGGAGGGCAGTAGGTTTCCCATCTCTTACATAAAGGGTTACAGGCCTTCTCAGGTGTTAAGGTTGGCAAAGGGGACCTTGGTAGTTCCACCATCCTCAAAGGTTCAGGGGTGTGAGGTGGCAGTCTTGGAGAGGACATTCTCAGTGGCAACCCCTAAGTTGTGGAAATCCCTCCCCACAGAGGTATGTATGGCATCTTCTTTATGTAGTTTTCCTAGTGTGCTGAAGACGCACCTGTTTACCCTAACCATTAATACTTGAGATGTATATTTTAGAGGACCCATCCTATTCTCTTGATTGTAATCTGTTTTAACTGATTTTAATGTTATATTTTAAATTGTTGTAACCTACCCTGGGACCTCATGGTGAAAGGTGGGTCAGAAATCTAACAAATAACATAGAAATAAATGTTGTTGCCCCTTGGTGTCCCCAAATTGACTGGTTGTAGGCTCTGGACAGACATAAGAAAGTACCATACAAAGCAAAATTAACTTACAGCGTTCATTACAGGAGATGGTGTGATGGCCACTAGCTTAGATATTTGGGACTTGTAGGCTCAGAAATGGTGCACCTGGATATTGGGTATTGGGGATAAAGAGGCAGAAACTCCCTCCGTATCCTGCTTGTGAACTTTCCAGAAGCGTGTGGCTTGTGTCTGATGAAACAAAATGCTGCATTAGCTAACCCTTGATCTGATTCAGAAACGCAGCTACTTTAAATGTAATTGTTATTGACTTGCTCCCTCTGGGGCAGGGGCCACATGCCTGTAGATGCATATTGGAGCCCTGAATGCAAGCTTCAGTAGAGCTCTGATGCTGTAAAATAGAAGCCTTTGCCTTGTGGTCTAGGGAAGATGTAGACTTCTGCCAGCTACCCTGCAGCATTCTGGCGCTGGAAACTGCTTCCCAATTGGTGTGCATCCCAGTTACTCAGGAGCTGTTGGACGAGGACTCCTCCACTGAGTCATCAGTTGATTGTGATGCATGCTTTCCTAGGGTTAGCACAAACACGAAGGGGGGGGGAACAATGAGTACTGTTTGTTTCTGCTTCTTAACTAGACATAACAGAGCCAAGCAAAAAGCAGTGGCGTGGATGCACAAGAAGTACTGATGATTCCCAGGTGTGATTATCTTGCCAACCTCAGTTTAATACAGAGAGCTTTACTTATGGATGTCCTTCATTTGAGGCAGGAAATAGACCCAGACCTCTTTATGACAACTTCCTGGATTAATAGTTGGCAACAACCAATAATTCTGTTCTGTAAAAGGCTCTTGTAAACTGAGGTTATCATACTTTGGACACATCATGAGAAGATCTGATTCACTAGAAAAGACCATAATGCTGGGAAAAACAGAAGGGAATAGAAAAAGAGGAAGGCCAAACAAGAGATGGATTGATTCCATAAAGGAAGCCACAGACCTGAACTTATGAGGTCTGAACAGGGTGGTTCATGACAGATGCTCTTGGAGGTCACTGATTCATAGGGTTGCCATAAGTCGTAATCGGCTTGAAGGCACATAACAGCAACAATGTGTCAGAACAGAAGGTTTTTCTGTGGATGGGTCTGAGTTCTCTCCACAGAGGTGCTGCTTAGAGAAGTGTGTTGAACTTCAGACTGAAGAGACCTGCGTCATGAGGGTATGCTTAGTCTCTTTGTTTGCCAAAGTGCAGAAGCCAGGCCTTGGGCCTTATAGCGGTGCCCTCTCATTAGAGCTCCCTCCTGAGGCAGGTGCATCTGCCTAGCTTTTTCCTAAATCTTACAAAACTTTGGGTTGCTGGAGTAGCTGAAATGTTTTATATTTAACCTGCTTTTTGCAAGATGCTTTGGATTGGCCTTTATGTTAAAAGTAGTGTTTAATTTTGCAAGCAGCTGCAGTAGCCTATGCACTGACTTTGAGTGACAGAAATGTAAGGATAAACATGGAACTCACTGAATGATCTTGTGACCCTTATCTCTCAGCCTGACCTACTTTGCAGGGTTGTTGGAATAAAATGAGAGAGACTTTTATATATTTGGAGAAAGGGTGCAATGCAAATGTGGAGGTGGTAAAAATGTCAGTGCTGTTGACTTTTTTTCTTACCCTCAGAATAGGGCTTGTAGAAATCTGTTGGCCCAGTCTGCTAGGAATGTTTCCAAACCTCCTTGAAATCAGCCCATTCTCTTGCTGCGCCTTATAGCTGGCACTTTTCCCACAATAGCCTCACCTTTATGTCTGTCAAAAAGTTCTTTTTCCACAACCCCTTGACTCTCTCAGTCCCCATATGATGATTTTAGCCACAGAGGATGAGGACTGGGAGTGAATGGCTATGTGGATGTTGATTCTCTGACTTAACTGCTTAAGTAACAAATACCTACATTAATAAATGTGGCATGTTGCCTTTGCCTCCCCAGACAGTCTTTGGTCATTATAAAAATATGGCCACTATACCTATCCTCAGCCAAAAACAAGGCTAAATACATGCAACTGAAACAGTCTATGCCTGCAAAAAGTACACTAGCTCAGATCATCCTTTGTTTGTTTTATTGATTATTTGATTTATATCCCGCCCTTCCTCCCAGCAGGAGCCCAGGGCAGCATGAACCTCTCCCTTTTCCCTCTCTCACTCTGTCTCCCCCATGGCAAAACTTTAGACTGTAGGCTCCTTGGGGCAGAGTTTTTCGGTTTAAAAACAACAACATTGCTCTGTAAAGCACTATATAAATCCATGATGGTAAACAGATGAGACTTGTTCATGTGAATGTCAAGTTAATGGAGTTTGCTCAGGAAAATTTTTGATGCACTCTGATGTGAAATGTGTTCAGTGAACATTCAAGCTACCTATAAGTGTAGGCTAACACGACTATGACTACCGGTATATCTCATGTAAATACTGAATCCTGGCTCCTGCTGCATATGGCTTTGATGCTTATGTGGCAAAGGAGTGTTCAAATAATGGCATACTAGTGTGATTCAAGTGTTGGAACCTCCCTCTGCATGTTACGTTCCTCATGTTTCTCCATGATTGCTTCTTGCTTTGGCAGAGAAATGTGGTTTTAGTTTCTCTTTCTAGAACAAAATGCATATTTTTGCTGAAAGGGTTAGTAACAGAAGCAGAGGTAGGATGTAGGGTTGGGCAATGGGTTTGAGCCACCATGGCCAGAGTTTATACTTGGAAGAGCAGGAGTGTAGTCGTCACATCTGTGTGTTGGGATGATGATGCGTCTCACCTGGTCTTGAGATGTAGACTGGTGAGCATCTTTTTGCATGCAACAGGTACATGCTTGAGATATTAAGCAATACAGCTTAGATCTTTAAGTGTGTCTTGAAAAATATACAGAAAAACAGAATCTATTGGGCTTTAGTCTCTGCCCTGTGCTCAAGTTCTTGCAGGAGACATTACTATACTAGTCTGAGGTACAAGAGTTGTTGCTGCAACAGAAGAATTCAAGGACAGAAGCCTTTAGAGAGCATCTTTGTTTTTCAAGCACTTGCAGTGAATCTGGAGTACTCAAGGGACCTACTAGTGTTTGAGTACCACTTGTATGAGACACATTTGGCAGTATTTAGGGGTAGGGGTTAGAAGCTAATTCTCAAGAAAAGGCTAATGGCTCTGTTACAGGGAAGAGACATGTTATGGAAAAATAAAACCGGAGATCAATGATATGTTGAACGGCTTGGGTCCTCTGCAGACATGGTGTTTAATGTGGGTTGTTTTCCTAAAGTGTTTGTCTCGGTATCTGAAGTTCCATATTTAAGGGCTAGCCACAAACTAGGATGTGAAACCATGCTTTGAAGTAAAAACAGCTGTCTTGTTGCACGTTAATAATTAACAACTTTATTACATGCATTCTTTATTATATGCAAGTGTTTGTAAACCATGGTTTGTGTTAGCCATTAAGTGTTGCATCTGTACTAATAAAACCACAGCTGAGGCAGTTTCTGTGGCTTTCTGTTTGCAGATCTATCTCACAGGTGGCTTTCTGTAGATGCTCTCTGAAGACATGGTTTCATTTTGTACCCTTGGAAGTTTAACCATGGTTTGTTTCCTTAATGCTGATTAGCACAAACCATGGTTTTACTACATTTTGGGTAGAGATGCCTGGATATTCCCTTCTGTAAATTTATTAGCCTCCTGCAAGATCTTGCATCACCAGCAATTAAGCTGAGTGCAAGACCAATGCCTTTATAAACATAAGGGCAGCTTTTCGGATTGTCAACAGTTATCGTTTGAGATCCGGCTTCAGATATGCTCAGTGTGGGTGTGTTCCAAAGACTTTCTGAAAGACCACAAGGGAAAACTGGGGAAGTTTGACATTCTAGAGGCAGGCGTAGGCTTCCTGATGCTCAGGAACAATTTTCTTGGCGGTCCACTTGCAAGAACGCCTCATGTTCCATTATGGACCTGCAACAGCTTGTCAGATTCCTCTGGGTTAGAAGCCAGTTTTCCTCTGAGCTTTCAAGGAGCAAATAATCCCTCTGTCTGAAATGAAATCAGAGAGAGGGTAATGGGGCTCTAATCCAATCAGACCCATATGGAATGCAGCAGAACACCACCTCTGCCTGTTCCATTAACCGTTAATCACTTAGAAATTATTCTATTGAAATGTATGTAGAGACTTGCCAGATTCCAACAGCGCAAGGAAAGGCCCACAGCAAAGGCATTCAGTTACATTTTGATTTTCATCTTTATATCCAGAATGGTATGCCCTTCAAATTGATGAATACAAAGAAACAGAACCAATGATTACCCTAATCCCACTCCACCCCCTTCCTGCATTCTTTTCTAGAGTTATTCATGAAATGGAGCAACTAAGGAATGAAGGAGCTTTAGCCTGTAACTGTCAGAGTGGAAAATTTTATGGGTCTAGTTCTGTGTCTTGAATCTCTGATGGGCCTGCTGCAGCTAGGGCGAGTTGATCCTGGCCTCTGGCACTTACTATTACATCTGTGTTCTGCTGAGCCTTGCAAACGGATTGGCTGCAGCATTAAAGTTTATTGGTCAGCCAAAAAGCGTTCACCTAGTCAAAACAAGAAGTTACTGGCCAATGAAAATCTTGCTAGACTGCCTGCCCACACGTGACCAATCTTAGATGCTTGTGGCCTAAAATAATCAATTTTAGAAACTTCTTTGGTGACTCACCTCAGGCAACCAGATCCGGAGGGTCTTTGCAAACCTGATCCTTCCCTTCAAGTAGGTCTATCCCAAGTGGAGTTATCCCATTTTATCCTTGCCACCAGCCCAAAAGTGAAGGATTCTGAGATAAAGTCTGGGACAAAGTTACCCAGTGAATGTTGAGACTGAATAGGGAGTCAAATATGGATCTTCCCCAGCTCAAGTCCAACACTTGTCCATGACATCAGCCTGTTGACGTCTGTGTCCATAGACCTGTTGACTGGCCATGTTGGCCCATTTGCACCCACCCCCCAATTAGCTTCTATCAACTTTAAGCAAATAAATCAGCAAGGGGAAACACAGATTATATATCCCACGTCTCTGACAATGATGCTATAGAGGGGAACCCATGGCCCTCCTGATGTTGCTGGACTACAACTCCCATCACCCCTGGCTGTGCCTGGCTGGGGCTGATGGGTGCTGGAGTTCAACAGCATCTGGATGTTCACATGCTTAGCGCGATGTCTTGAAATTCTGTCACTGACAGTAATATAGCATAAAGCAGAAGAAGCAGTGGGTGGTATGCCCCCAGAAGGAAGATGACTGGGTTTGAGATCCTTTTGCTGTTTTTAAATAGCCACCTGTATGGCCTATGGGCTACTGTGAGATGAACAGGCAGGAAAACTCTTGTGGTCAGTTGGTTCTTTATCTCTTTCAGGTCATCCAAGCATAGCTAGGTTAGTACAAATGTCTGTAGCCAGTAGGTGTGGTACCTAAGGGGGTCATATCTTGGGGAGGGGGCATTTTCTTGTTCTATTAATATAGATCTCCCTCTCTGGGTGAGAGCCAGGGAAGGTAGGGGTGTTGGGTGGGGGCTCCTCATGTGAGAGGCATGTTGGTTTCATACATAGATCCTAATTTTTTGTGATTATCTTATGGATAGAGTGGAAATCTGGGATGAGAGGACAGAGTGAAGGAGCTTACAGAAGCCATCTATTGTTGACAGGAGAGTGGCTCTCTGTGAGGATTAATAGGAAGCTTTTGTTTGAGCCAGTGTGGTGTAGTGGTTAAGGTGTTGGACTACAACCTGGGAGACCAGGGTTCGAATCCCCACATAGCCGTGAAGCTCACTGGTTGACCTTGGGCCAGTCACTGCCTCTCAGCCTCATGAAAACCCTATTCATAGGGTCGCCATAAGTCAGAATCGACTTGAGGGCAGTACATTTACATTTTTTTGTTTGAGCACTTTATAATATATACAGTCTGCTACGAACTATGTGCACTGCGTTTTTTTCATAAAGACTAAAAATCACACACTTTGTTGTTGGCTGCTGGCTTTATTATTAATTTGTGATGCTACTGGAAATGTTTGTTATAGCAAATGTGTTAATTATAATGTATTTTATTTCAAATGTTATAATGTTGATATTATCAAAATTACTTGGATTGTCATGTTATGCAGTTATCTAGTATTTGAGTGTTACTGTCATGATGTATTTGAATTTTGTTGTGTTGTGAGCTGCTTTGGGCAATCAAGTTGCAGTAATACATGAGCTACTGATTTGTAAGCTGAGCTGTCAGAAAACCTCTACAGCCCTTAGCAGTCCTATAAAAGAGAGACTACCGTTGATGTAGGTTGCATCATCACCAGATGTAGACATCTGTAGGCAGCCACACACAAGTCAGAACTGCCTTGCAGTTGTTTCCCAGCTCTTAAAAGTAACAAAAAACCACTGCCTCCTCTTCTGGCATCTGAGACTTGTGTGTTATGAGAGAGACCAGGGTTAGCACAGCCCTCTTAGATCAACGTAGGATGCTGCCTTATACTGAGTCAGACCATTGGTCCATATGGCTCAGCATTGTGTACACTGACTGGTAGAGGCTCTCCAGGATTTCAGAGAGAAGTGTCTCTCAGCCATGCCTTGCAATGGCAGGGATTGAACCTGCAGCTTTCTGCATACAAAGCAGGTGGTCTACCTCTGAGCTATGGTACTGCTCCCAGGAGTCCTCTGCTAGCAAGGTTTTGAACTAATCGGAAGGAAACTGTTCCCCCACCGTGGCCTATTTTTAACAAAGTACTTTATGGGGTTCCTTCTGCTGTACTGGGCAGAATTGAGGAGAATGAACATTTGTTGGGCTCCCGGTTTTCTATCCTCTCCTGGAAACTCTGGAGTAGTACTTAGATCTCCTTACTTCCCTCTCCTTGGTAACCGTGATTCCAGGAATGTCGAGGTATTTCTGGGTTAATTCTTGCCCTGTGGCAACCCCAAGATGCAACTTTCCCTCTGGTTGCATACAAGCCAAGGCTTACTGAAATGGGGTGGGATGAAATGGATCCTCTGAGTAGCTGCTGCTCACCCTTCTATAAAGGGGAAGTCGAGAAGAGCTATCTGTTCCAGGAAGGAAGCTATCCTCTTCCTCTTCTTTGAGGCCAATGTGTGTGGAGAGAGGGAGCAGAACGTTGCATTGGACGTTGGTTGCAGGTCTTTTGAAGATTCTTAAAAGTAACAGAGTGGTCTGTGCGTGCAACATCTTTGTTTGTCTCTCTCTTTCAGCAGAACTTGCAAAGCAGAAGTCCCGTGGTGATACAAACCACACGTAACCCTACTAGGCTATCTAGTCATAACTGACATACCGTTTATGTGTTATGCTGTGCGGGCCTAGCCTTTGGCTCCTTCATACAGCATGTTCCTGCAGTAGTTATAGGACTGTGCCACAGCACAAGTTGCTCTATTGGACACTTGGAGGGACGTATGGATCAGCCCTAACTGCAGGCTCTCTTGTGTAAGCCACTGAGTTCTCTGTGCTTCGCTGTCTTAAGTATCTTGACCAGACACTTAAGGGGCAGCTCCTCAAGCCACATGGATGCTACATAGACATTGCAAAGCAGCTGCGCAGTTAATCACATCTGCCGGGGATTTAAGGTGTGCAGTAGGAACCTAGGAAACTACTTTCCTTATGCCAAGTCAGACTCTTGGTCCCTCTGTCTCCACTGTCTGGCAGCGGCTCTCCAGGGTTTCAGGCAGGATTCTCTCTCAGCCCTACCTGGAGATGCTGGGGATTGAACCTGGGACCTTCTGCATGCAAGGGCGATGCTCTGCCACTGAGCTATGGCCCTTCCCTGAAGCCTGGTGTATCACTGAGCGAGTCTTATTGGCCTCTTAGGCCCTGTGCCGCAGCCAGTGATTGGAGGGGAAAATGTTGCCTGGTTTACTTCTGAGCTCTTAAGGCATATAAGGGAATTCTGCCCTTGGCCTGAAGCAGTGATTCGTGCTCCAAATGATTCACTGTGCAAATAATGTAAGTGATTAAAAAAGTAGCTGGCCAGTCCCTCTAGGCATTCCCATCGCATTAGCGTGCAAAGGGGCAAACTTGAAATGGTCTCCCGCTGAGAAGGCTGTGGGCAGACTTTGCATCCCTCTTAAGGGAGGCAGTTAACAAAACTCACGTGCCAAAATTCGTTCTCCTTTGGCGTTCCTTGGGAAAAAAGGTCCTGTGCAAAAGCATGAACAGGGATGCCATTGTTTGTTATCTTGGGCAGCTGGCTTTTCTTGGCACGTGTCATAGGCCTCCTATGCTAATTTGACTGCTGCGGTCACACCATGGGACTGGGTGGCTTAGATGGTTTTGCCATTGCTTTCAAAAAAAGTCTGCATCAGGTAAGCTTGTTGGCTCTGTCCCAGCTATTGGAGAGGTGGAGGCAGAAAACAGGAGCCACTACAACTCTCGGCAGCCTTTAGGATTAGTCACAAACGTTGGCTATCTCTGTGTTACTCAGGACTTCAGTCCTTCTCATGGCTGTAAACAAGGTCCGGTACTAAATGCTTAGGTTTTGGATGAGAGAAAAAGTACTTGACCTTGGTGTGGATTGTTTACCTATTGTGTGGTGAGGAAAACACTCTGTGATTGCCTGGCCCAGCCTTTGCCTACCTGGTGCCTTTCAAATGGTTTGGACCATAGATGTTTTAGACTACAGCTCCCATCGACCCTAATGAGGCTGATGGGAACTGTAGTCTAAAACATCTGGAGGGCACCAGGTTTGTGAAAGGGGTGTATGTGTCTAGCTCCACGTTACCCCTGAAAGCTAGACGAAATCTGGTAGTAAGGGAAGGCATTGCATAATAAACTTATGGAAACTTGTCATGATGTGATAGACACTTAGATGCCTTTGTAAGTGGATTGGGCAAATTCATGGGGGACAGGTCTGCCTTTGGCTATTAGACTGGGTAGTGAAGTGGAACCTTCATGTTCAGTGGTGGTGTACCTCTGAACACCAGATGCAAGAGACCAGACCTTGGGGATGTGTGTGTTTTGTCTTCTGTTTGCAGGGCTCCTGAAAGCTTCTCGCCCCTAGATGTTGCAGGATGTTGCTTTGTTTCCTTTTCCTTACATCTATATCCCATCCTCCTTTAGGCATGCAGTGCCTGGGATTGAGGCTTATTAAAATGTGCACCTACCTGTTCCCTGTGGTGCTAGTGCAGAATGCTGAGTTCTGTCCAACTACTCAGTACACCCATGGAAGTGAGTGGACTTAATCATGGTTTTAGTGGTCTGCTTTTGAGTCGGATACATGCCATTTCAAGGACAGAATATGTATTTGGAGGCAGTGGTTACAATGTGGCCCCCGGAATGAAATAAGGGTGCCACGAAAAATAAAATGGGCAAGCTGTCTTTGTTTACAATTGTTGGGTGGTGTACGCGGAGCTTCTGGCAAGGACCTTTTTGTAGCAGGAAAGTCTTGCCAAAAAGGTAAGTGAGAATAAGTAAATAGTCTAATTCTCAATGTTTCAATCCCCCATTCTTGACTTTGTTCTGAGATGGGCCTTCTAAGGAGTACAAGATTGCTCTTACATTAAATCTGTGCTAATATTTTCTCTCCTAATGACTGGTCTAATTGAGCAGGTGCTGAGAGATGACAGAGCTGCATAGCCTTGTGGAACGATTGGAGAGAGCTGTGGGCCGCTTGGAGATGGTGTCCCACGGCCCCGGCATGCAGAGCGGTTGTGGAGATGGCCTTCCAAAAGGTGAGAGACCCTGGCCTGACCGGTATAGTCAAGAAGAATTATTTTAACTTCTCCAAGTTATCACAGTGTTGGCCAGCACACGCAGCTGACTTTCTGTAAACCAGATTGGAATATACAAAGAAGTGGAAGTGAATTGCCCTCTTTGCCGGCCCTCAGCAGTCGAATTACTTTGGTGTCAGTGAGAACACTAGCATTCTTACTTGGAGTCCAGCTGCTTCCTTTTTGGAGTAAAAAATCTTCATTGGAGCCAAGACTTGGATGCTAATGGGCATGGATTTTAATAAACCTAGTACTCTGCAAAAGTGTATGCATTTGGGGTGGGGAACAGATGCTTACTGCAAGCATGACTTGCAAATGCTTCAGCCTGAATCCCTCTGCTGCATCTTAGTTCTTATGATCTGTTTGCTTGCTTTCCTCTACAGGAGTAGCTGAGCATGTGAAAGCTTTCGACTCTCTCTTGTCGGGACCAGTAGCTGAATACATGAAGATAAGCAGGGAAATTGGTGGCGATGTCCAAAAACATGTAAGGCTCAGGCTTCCTTCCTATTTTGAGAGAGCATATGGTTGCTGCACTCAAAATCTAGGCACTTCCAAAGAGCTTAAAGTGGCACAATAAAGGCACTGTCATTTGACCCTTTATCCCCTTATAGTAAGGATCTGTACACATTTGCAAGGCTTTTTTTGTAGGGCCTCAGAAACCTTGCAAATATTTCTTGTCCAGAGACTATAGTGCAGGGCTAGGGAATCTTTTTGCCCCAGCAGGCCAGATCCTTGTCTGGCCCCACCCCTGCAGGCCAGCCTTGACAGGTGCTGTTAGATAGACAGCTGAGTTGTCCCGCCCACCTGTCAAGGTCTGTTGCGCAGTATTTCCCAAGCACCCAACAACGGGCGTCTGGGAACTGCAGCGCAAGAGGCTTTGCTGCTCCAATAGAACCAAGCCTCTTCCATTTTCACTCTGTTTTAGTAGTAGTTTCAATAGAAGGTGCTTGGTGCTATTGCAGCAAGGTGCGCTGCCCCTGTCCATCAGCTGATGGGTGGTGAGAACACACCTTGCTCCAGCAAGGGAGCAATTGGGAACTTACTTTAAGCTCCTGATTGTTCCTTTGTAGCCATGTCAGAACCTGCCCCACATCTGGTGTCACATATGACATCAGGTGTGGGGTAGGTGGGTGTGGTTTAGTGAAAACGGCCTGGCAGGCCAAATTTGGCCCGCAGACTGGCATTTTCCTACCCCTGCTATAGTAGGAGGGAAGACTTACATTCACACCATATGCCACAGTGGCGCTAGCATACCACCTACAGCTCTCTGGTAAAAAATACTCTTTTCAGGCTGGGAAACAAGTTTGAATTTGGGCTAACAGCTCCATAGGCCATGCCACTACTTCTAAGGCTTAGATTTGGTTTGTAGAGCAGGGATAGTCGACATGGTGCCCTCCGGGTATTGCTGAACTACAACTCCCCATATCCTTGACTTTTGGCCATGCTGGCTAGGGCTGATGGGAGTTGTAGTCCAGCACCGTCTGGAGGGCATCACATTGGCTACCCGTGCTCTAGTGAATGCTGAAGTCCAAGTTTATTTATTTATTTATTGTACTTATATACCGCCCCATAGCCGAAGCTCTCTGGGCCGTTTACAGTAACTAAGTTTGAACTATAGCTGGTCTTTACTGGGTAACTGTCACCTTTTCTAACCAGTTGTCTTGAACCACTGCGAGATCAATAGCTGTAATGTTTAGCTTTTTATAGCAAGTCTCACATAGAATCATAGAATAGTAGAGTTGGAAGAGGCCTGTAAGACCATTGAGTCCAACCCCTGCTATACCAGCAGTGGGCTATCTTGATGCCAAAAAAGACCTCTAAGTTGTATGTCAGGCTGAGTGTGTGATATTCAGTGAGCTTTAAGGCTGTGTGAATTAGAACCTGGGTCTCCCCAATCCAAGTATGACATTAACTACTAGACCACACTGGATAAAAGAGACCAAATGAAATAACAATCTACAAATTGTCAGTCGCTCTTGCTTCACCAGCAGCCATTAAAAAGGGCAGCAATTCCTCCAGGTAGCCACTTAGTAAATGTGGTATAGTGGATGCAGTGTTGAACTAGGGCCACAAAGGCTTAGGTTCAAATCCTCCCTTAGCCATGACGTTTACAGGATGACTTTGGCCCAGTCACTGAGTCTGCTGTGTTAAGGATAAATGGGGTTGGGGGAGAAGAAGCTGTAAGTGCCGCCTTACACACCTTGGAAGAAGGGCAGGATTAAAAACAAAGTAATAAAACTACCGGGCTAAATTTGGACTGGTCAGAGGCTTATACTATATTGGGAGGGAACTGTAGAAACCATACAGTTTTATCCGTGTTACAGACCAGAACTCATACAGAAGTCAGTCTTACTCTGAAGCTAATACAGCTTCAAGAGTTGTTTTTCTTAAAAACTTCTGTGGCTTTAGGCTTTGATAGATTGTAGTAGCAATTAATACAAACCTGATCATCATGTGTGCAGCACAGTCCTCCTTGGATATAGTTGGCGCTCCTTTTGTTAGCATAATACTATCCCATGACTGATACATACAACTAATTCATGCGCTCCTCTTTTTTTGTCTTTGCCTCTTGCTATCCTCTCCACCCCAAGGCTGAGATGGTCCTTGCAGGCTTGATGACAGAGAGGTCTCTCCTGGTGACAGCGTCTCAGTGCCAGCAACCCACAGCAGTAAGTGTAGGAAAACCCTTTGTATTTCAGCAGTAAAGTTCAAGGGGAGCTGCAAAACTGGGCCAAGGAACTAGATTCATTTTCTAAAGGATACTTCCATGTAAAAGGGGACCTTCTAAATGGGGATCCCCATCCTCTTTGATGGGATTTTTAAAAAGTGTTGTGGGCATGACCACAAGAAGTTTGTTGTGGCGGTGTGGCCAATTGCCAAGTGTCGGAAGCACCTCCCCTTCTGTGTATGTGCTCTTGGGTTTTCTCTTGTGTGTTCCCATTCACACACGGCTCCTCCTCTACAGTAAACAAACCATAGTTGAGCTGCTGAGCAGGGATTGGATGATCAAACAAACCGTGGTTCAGTAAGCCATGACTTTGCATTATGTGCAGACCAGGCCACTAACTGGGGTAGGCCATCTAAATTACGACAGAGGGAGGAGGAAATGCAGAGGGCCAGGGAGATTAGTGCCCTTAAGTAACTTGCACATTGCTCAGCCTAGTCACTGTAATTTTGCTATTCCAGAATAACTTCTCATCTTTGCTGAAGCCAATATCGGATCAGATCCAGGTGGTCCAGAGCTTCCGGGAGAAGAACCGTGGCAGCAAACTCTTCAATCACCTCTCCACAGTTAGTGAGAGTATTCCTGCGTTAGGCTGGGTTGCCATGGTAAGGGCTCAGGAGCTTTTGTGCCCAAACTTGTTCTTTTAAAAAAAACTACCTTCAATTTTCAGATTTGTTTACACAAAATGGTCAACAATTAAAACCACTTAACTCCCCCAACAACCCCAACCACACCCCTCCCCCTTGCATGCACCTTCCAAGTTTTGATATGTAGGAAATAGGTGGAGACAGTCAAACAACAAAGAATTCCCCCTTCATGTTATAGACCGTAAGTGTTTAAGCAAAATGCCCAACCAACCGTCCTTGTGTGAACTCAGTGATACTATTGCACCACATGTGCGAACAAAGGATACTGTAACTCCAGGAAGGTGTTGTTTTTCTTAATGCCCTGAAGTACTCTACTGGAGGCTGTGAGTTTCTCAGCCAGCACCATCGTCCCTATTCTAGTCCACCAACCATGAATGGTCAAGGGCGTGTCATATCACCAGTGGTGTCCTATTTCTAGCCTTGCTGCTGCTAGCAAAAGAATAATTAGTTCTTTATGGAGCAGCTTTGTACAGGTAACAGGAAAAACAGTTGTACCACAGTGTTTGAGATCACTTGGAATACCCTTTGCCAGAATAATTGTACAATTGGGCACTCCCACCACATGTGGAAGTACCCACCCCAAGAGCTGCATCCTTTCCAACAGTCTGAAGATTGTACATCTGATGTAATGTTGCTGGAGTGCACTCCCACCCTAAGAGCTTGAGCATAGTCTGTCTTATTCCTTAAACTGCTCTTATGCTCCTGGCCTTATATAGCCCTTCCTGTCCAATGCATGTACAGAGGAACACGCAGAGAGGTGAATATTGCACACATGGCGTGATTTCACTTCCCCCCACCCTGGTATGTGTTGCTGCTGGTAGTGCCATTCTCACATAGTGAATTTACACTACCAACTAAACCAGATTGAACAGCCATTCCCTCTCCCCCCCCCAAAAAAAAAAAAACCTGTACGGAACGGCAACTCACAATAAGGACAGGGATCTCTAACACAAGCTTCAGCACCCCTCTGGATTGAATTTCCAAAGATTCTTTAGGCCTTCCTGCCCCAGGCAGCATAGCCAGTGATTAGAGATAAGGGCAGTTGTGGCCCTCCCCGGTGCTGGAGTATTGGCTTCCCACCCCTGCTTCAGGAGAAAGCCATGACAGTTAAAATGGCATGAAACCGATAAGAAGCTAGTAGTGTTATGTCCAAAGGCTTTCTGTTGCTTTCTCTGTTTCCTGAGAGAAACACAGTCCTCCTCATCTGATTTTTTCCTTGTCCAGATGCAGCATTTCAAACTGGGCTTTTACCCTTGTCTCTAGAGTGTGGAAGGTCCTAATCTCTCTCTCTCTCTCTCTCTCTCTCTCTCTCTCTCTCTCTCTCTCTCTCACTCTGTGTGTGTGTGTGTGTGTGTGTGTTTACATTCCAGCAAGCCTGTATGTTTAGAAAGCTGCTCAGTAAAACATGAGAACTTGTGTTCTGATAGTGCATTCTCTTCTTGTAGGCTCCCAAACCAGGCCCTTACGTGAAGGAAATGACCGATGCTGCCATGTTTTATAGCAACCGGGTCCTCAAGGAATACAAAGATGTGTAGGTTTTGCTTACCTCTGGAAAAACTGTGGGATGCTGCAGGCAGCAGAGGATTCTTGGGGGACATGGCTTTGGATTCCCGTAGGATGCTTGTGTCGCCTAAAGGATAGATTCACCTTAATCAGATTCTGTAAAGCAGGGATGGGTTAACCTTTTTTTCAGGCCAAGAGTTGCATTGACCCATGGGCAGTCCTCCAAGGGCCGAAATGTAACAGTGGGCATTACGAGAAGTGCAGTTTTCAAGGCTGCCTTCCAAAAAGCTTTCCCATCAGCTCTTCTGTGCTATATATATATATATATCGTAGTATTTTTTAATCATTACTAAGTTCAGTTTTTTAAAGAATAGCCTTGCATTATCACAGCAGAAGATGTGTAGGAACAGTCAGTACATTTAAAAGAAGAATTATGTTTAAAACATTGGGAGTGCGGAGACAAAAACCTTTTGGGCACATGGCCTCACAGTGGGGGACCCCTGGAGTAGTCAATTTGGAAAAAAAACTAAAAAAAAGATAAATTTGGGGGGAATTTTGGAGGAGGGCCACCTATCCTTGGCGGGGGGCTGGTTGCAGGTTAGCCACCCCCACCCTAAAGCCTAATCCAGGGTCCTCTTGCTTGACCTCTTAAACAATGGGGCAGGAGGGATGGGAACAGAATGGAAGAAATCCTGGACTTGTGAGAAGACCAGTTTTAGCTGCACGTATGGCTAAAGTAACCGATTGGAAATGTTACTGGTAGTGCAGAAACAGAAAGCAGAATGTCTGAATGGATCCTCATCAGATTACACTACTGCATGCCATGTTTGGTTTCCATCTTCTGGAATGGTATTTGATCCCTTGGGAGGCTTAATAGGCCAGGAGTTCTTGAACTGACCAGTCAATGTAGGCCCCTCTGTTAAAGAGAATGCTAAAAAAAAAAAAAAAGAAAACATTCATGTAACGTGATATTGCAAAGATGTGGACTTGCCATTGATGAAACCACAGAAAAGCAAAGATGTGGAGCTTCCAGTAATGAAGCCATAGGGTATGGGGAGGTTGGGGAATGGAAAGAGATGAGGCAGGGGGAAGTGACAGCATAGAAGTTGATGGAACCTGAGTAGAGCTTGGGGGGGAGGCAGAATTGCTGGGCTTCATTTCCGGAAAGCTCTGAATAGTCAGTTTGTGTGAAAAGTTCCATCTACAAAGTAAAGGGTAGGAAATGTAAGGCTCCTGTTGCAACCAAGTTTCAAATATCTCCCCATACCTAGAACAATTAGTTTGCCTGGCTCCTCTTTCTCTTAGAGATAAGAAACATGTGGACTGGGTGAAAGCTTATCTGAGTATCTGGACAGAGCTGCAGGCGTACATTAAGGAGTACCACACCACTGGGCTGACCTGGAGCAAAACGGTGAGTACAAGCTGGGTGCTAAATCTTCAAGGTACTGCAGAACGCTTGTTTTTATTCTTCTTGAAATTCCTGGTCTCTTTTGTTTTTCTCCTCCTCTTCAAGGGACCTGTTCCAACTGATTCTGAACATGGGTCTCGAGCGGCTCCTTCTCGTGGTGGCCCCCCACCCCCTCCACCCGGCCCTCCACCCCCTCCAGCACCTGCCCCCACAAGTTCTGGCTCAGATGACCCTGCATCTCGTTCGGCTCTTTTTGCTCAGATCAACCAGGGAGAAGCCATCACTTCTGGTAGGTGAATTAGTTCACGGAGTGGCGGGGGAGCAAATAGCTGTGCAGTGAGCAAACTCACTTGGAATAGAAATTGCAACCTTCTAAATGAAGCCTTCATGATCTGGAGCAGTTCTTTCCACTCTAGTATTTGGGGAGGTGCTGTAGGGGTGAGGCCCTGCAGTCCCATCTTTTGAGCCACACTGGGGCATTTTGGTTTTGTTGCAGGCAGCTCAGGGGAATTTTTTTTTTAAGCAGCCCTTTACACGCTGACTGCATGGTGAGTTTGCACAGCCTTTCAGTGACACAGCAGAAATAGACATGGTTAACTCTTCCAGTGTGTTTTGATGCATTGAATTTACAGAATATTCTGGTCGGTACATGTCTAGATTCCAGTTTGCCAGTTCAAGCTGCCCCCTTGAAGGCATTTTTCCAACTTAGGCCATAACTGGAGCATTCCCCAAACCGGTTTTGCTTGCCATACAGGTCCCTCAGCTTCACTGTGCAAAAACACAAATGATGAACATTCCTTTTCCTGGGAGAGGGACAGCAGACACCTGAATGTTTTGGATGTGGAGTAGAGGTGGGGTTAGAAAGGAAGTAGAAATCTGGGATCTAGGAACTGCAGTGGCCAAGGAACTAGAAGAATCTGATGTTAGGCTTCTTTGAGAGTTGATGTTGTACGTCAGATTTGATTTTACACACCCTAACGTTCAGGGATCCCAGATTTAGCGAGGAGAATTTCTGTGCTGCCTTCGCGGTTCCATCATTTCCCTGGAGCGAATTTCATTTTCTAAAGCCTCAGGAACTGCAGCCTAACCTGTACAAAGAGTTTTAAGCTAAAACCGTAGGTCTTACCTCTAGATTGCTCCAACTGAAGCCAATTAATTCCTCCTTGTTCTTGTCATCGAGAGGGACCAATTAGACTGAGGGTGCTTTGGGGGGCATTCAAGGAGGGCACTGCTGTGTGTGTGTATTGCATGCGCTGCAGTGCAGCAAACCAGTGCAGAGGTCTCCCTGTGGCTCTAGAGCAGCTGCTTGTGCCTTCTGGATGCAAATGGGAATATATGCTGTGAACTGTCAAGAATGTGGACCTGCTGTGACACCTATTTTAGTAGAGTGTTTTATAGCTCAACGCCCATTGTGTGATTGCCCAATGACAGAAGAAGAAGAAATGGGGGGAGGGGAGAAAGGGATCTCTCTCATCACGTACCACTGGGAGCGCTGAGTCTCCGTTTTCATGTAAGTTGAAGAAAGCCTGGTATGTTAAGGAAAATATCTCAGGTGTGCTTTGCATGTAACATAGACAGCTTTAAACCTTAACAACGTGGTGAGTTGTTTCACTCCTCCACAGCCCTCTTGCTGCCTAATTCAGCAGCAGATGGGAGAGGCCTTTCTTTCCTATGGTGGCTGTGTGTTTTTTTTTATGCGTTAAAGCTTGCATCCATTTCTTCCTCTAATTCCAGTGGGGTGGGATGATCCTATTTTATCTTTAAAAGAGCCCTGTTAGGTAGCTTAGGCTAAGTGTGACATGGACAGGAGGCAAACACCTTGACCAAGTGGATATTTGAACCCAGGTCTCCCTGGTTCAGCTCACCACCTGCTACAACACCACGTAGGCTGGTGTGTCTGTCTGAAGTGGCTTCTTAGGGACAGACGGTCCAAGGCAAGAATAGTGAGTTTTGACGCTTATAGGAAGGCAAGGGATGAAGATCATGAAAGCGTTCCATTCTTCAAGATCCAGAGAACTGCTGAAAGCCCCCACCCAGCTTGAGAGAGAAGAATGGAGGGGGGTGGCAGACCTCAATCACCTTAGCTACAGCCCCTGTTTTGTGGAGCTTCCTACTGAGAAGGACCTCCCTAATGCAACCGTACCGGCGTTTTTGAAAGGACCATACAGAGCCTTAGGATGTGACTGCAGTAGTGGATATTTACTTCAAATTTCCTTTTGTTCTTTTAGTTCTACTATATTAGTGTTACAGATTCTGGTTTCTGTATTTTTCATATCTAAATTCATTTTGAACCTCTTGAGTAAAAGCAGATTAGAAATTGACCTATTGTTGCCAAGTTAGAAAAGGGAACTGATTTTACCTAGAAGCCCCAAATATCTGACTGCCTGACATGGGCTGTGATGGTTTCAGGAGAAAGCTCTCGAGATGCAGCAACAAGCTTTTGAGGCCTGGCTATGGCATTGCTTTAGTGCCAGGGGGGTAGTTCCTAAAGCTGGTGGCGTCTTCGAGGTAAACGTTAATGGGGCTTTCCCTCCTAGGCCTGAAACACGTGTCTGACAACATGAAGACCCACAAGAACCCATCGCTGAAGAACCAAGGTGGCCCTGTGCGGACGGGTCCGAAGCCTTTCACTGCTCCAAAGCCAGCCTGTGCTGCAGGTACTTCCCAAAAACTGCCAGCAAAGAAGGAACCTCCTGTCCTGGAGCTGGAAGGCAAGAAATGGAGAGTGGTGAGTGCCGAGAGATTGGGATGTCATGGGGGGTCCTACATAACAGATCTGCCTCCACTGGACAACCGCGACTTCTTCAAAGATCTTTTCCCAGAGTCTTAAGTCACAGATAATTCAGATTTCATACCAGGGGAAAAAGTTCTGAATCATGTATTTTTAGATTATGCATGCATGTTGAAGCAGCTAGAATCTTCGAAGGGGCTAGTCATCTGCAGTTCTCATAAGCTGTTAGTAAAGTCTGCTGTCCAGTAATCAGAGCACCTTTCATTTATCGGATTTTTAATGAATTAAAGAGTTCTGTGAGGAGACACTTGCTCACTGCAGTCCTTCAGGAACATCTGCAGGTCCTAGTCATCTCCATGGAGGGAAGGGGGCTGGAATGACCGGTTTCTTTATTTTAATCCCTCTGTCTCTCCAGGAGAACCAAGAGAATGTCTCCAACTTGGTGATCAGCGACACAGAGCTGAAGCAGGTAGCCTACGTCTACAAGTGCATGAACAGCACACTCCGTATCAAGGGCAAGATCAACTCCATCACGCTGGGTAGGTGCATGTCTGTTTGGGATGGAGGGGTGTTTTAAGAAGAGGAGGGAGGGGTATGAACAGCCCTCCTGCGTGAAAATTTTGAACCGTGGTACTTCAGATATGCCATTTCTGGGACTTGCTTTGGACAATCTTTGAGTAACTGATGCTGCAGCATTGCTGGAGGTAAGCAGGTGTGAATCCAGAACAGCCTCAAAAGGACAAGAAGCTGGAAAATGGGAGTAGCGTGCTTTCCATGTGACATTTTTACTACACTATGTGGCATGCCCAACATGATTGGTCTCCTTTGTTTTATATTGGCAAATTCGATGTAGTTCTGCAAACCTCAGAGTTGCAACAATTTTCAAGGAAAAATGTGGTGGTTGGGGGCGCGCAGCAATAACAGGCCCAGCAAGGAGTGAGCTTGCTCAGTGGTCAGAAAATGTCCCACTGTCGGAGGAGCAGAAAACCTGGGGGGTTGGGGGGAGATGGAACGGAGTGGCTGGAACCTTGCCCTGAAATATTCCACACTGTGAGATTTTGTTGCAGGGCTCCACTTGCAACTCCTAACTCTCATGTACGCTGCTGAGAGTGTGACAGTCATGCATGTAGATATATCTGTCTGATATGGGGATGTATGGAAAAGAGGTGGGGAAAGGGAGAATAGATTTTATTATCATTGTTTTCAGATTTTTAATGTCTAATGTATTTGTATGTCTATTTTGTACGTCGCCCAGAGTGGCTGGATAACCAGCCAGATGGGCGACTAATAAATTCAATAAATAAATAAATAAATAAATTTGTATGCACAGAAATATAATTAGATACTCTTAAGACTTTTGCATCAGTGGGCTTCCATATGTCTTAATGCCATGTGTGATTGCGTCCTTAGTTATACTTTTTCCCAAGTACTGCCCTCACATTGCATATGAGGAGGGCTGTTATTAAGTGACTTGCTTTAGACCACCCACTGTATGGATGGCTGAAGTGAGATTTGGTGAGGTTTACTTCAGCTACACTGGATCAGTAAAGTTAAAATGGCTTTTAATGGTCCTTTCTGTGTTTTCCTCTTATTTTGTAGATAATTGCAAGAAGCTAGGTCTGGTGTTTGATGATGTGGTGGGCATCATTGAGATCATCAACAGCCGGGATGTCCAAGTTCAGGTAGCTGCACCTTTTCACCCAATTTGTTCCCCCTCAGCATTGCAACAGCCCTCTACCCTGCCCTGTGTCTTTTGAAGAGCAGAAACCCTTCAACATGGGAGCATGATGAAGTAGGAGAAGCCTACTGGGCTGCAGGATGTTGGACTTCAGGAGCTTGAGATTCTGTAAGAGGAAGTCTTGATTACTTGAGTAGAAGTCTGTCCTGCTTTTCAAGCCAGAAGGGCTCCCAGAGTGGTAATCTGTTTTAAAAGGTCAATTGTAACTATTGACATCTGCCATAAAATAGAAAACACAAGAACATTAACAGCCGGAATACATGTTTAAAGCTAGAACTATAACCTGTAAGATAAAACAAGATAACAAAGTTGGCCCCAGGCAGGGCCTCTCCAGGGTGGGCATTCCAAGGAAGGGAAGGGTCTGAGTACCAGTTGCTGGAAACCACAAGAGGGATCAGTGCTCCTGCGCTCAGGTTCTGTTTGTGGGCTTCCCGTGGGCATCTGGTTGGCCACTGTGAGTACAGGATGGTGGACTAGATGGGCCATTGACCTAATCTAGCAGCAGCTCTTCTTTATGTTCTTAGCAGGAGCCATTCAGAGCTTGAAAAGGGAGGACCAGCACTTTAAATTGTGCCTGGAAATAGAGAAAAAGCCAGTGCAGTTTCATTATTGGCAAGTTAGGAACAGAACCTCCAGTCCCCTCTGCCAGCAATCTAGCTGTAGTTTTTCATCCCAACTGATGCTTCTGAAAGTCTTCAAAGGCAGCCCCATGTACAACACATTATTACAGTAATCCAACTAGGATGTTATCGGGGCATGGAAAACTGACTTCCCACGTTTACTTCATGTCTGGGGTGTAGGGTGGTAGAGGCTGTAGCCATTTTTGACATCCGTGCCTTTCTTGCTAGGTGTTGGGTAAAGTGCCAACCATTTCCATCAACAAGACAGACGGCTGCCACGTCTACCTGAGCAAGAACTCCTTAGACTGTGAGATTGTCAGTGCCAAGTCTTCAGAGATGAACGTCCTCGTTCCCACAGACAGTGGCGATTTCGTAAGTCTCTTTCTGGTCACCGGGGAGGGAAAAGTAGGTGTTGGGAGAGAGTTGCTTAGAACTGGGAGGGGGGGGAAGTGTCACTGGTGAAAGTGGCAAGAACCTGTCTTGGAATAGTTCCTAGTTAAAAGGCACCAAGCTGGGGAAACTGTGCTGGCAAAAGGATCATAGCTGACATTTATAAGCCCTGACGTAATCAGGGAAGTAGATTTTCAGTGGTAAGGATCAACACAAGGGTCAAGGAGCAGGAATGAAGAGCTTCCAGTGGCTTAATGTAGTGGGTAGGAAACGATCTGGCTGGCAGCCTCAGTCCTGGGTTCTCTCACCCAAGGCCAGGTCACTTGGCCAGTTGCTATGATATCAGGTGACCCATTTTTTCTTTGTAGCACGGCAAGCCTCATGACAAGTACGGCTTGAAGTTACTGCTGATCAGTTTTCCACTTTGGACAGGGGAAGGGGAGGGCTGCACTACATAGGGGCAATTCTGTGGTGCAGTCGATCCCAACAGACTTGCCGTCACTACCAATCAGCTAATTGGTGGTGTTCTTTGCCAGTGAAGAGTCAGGAGCACGCTTTAAGGCTCCTGATTGTGCATTGACCTCCATGTCTCTTCCTGATGTTACATAGGAAGTCAGGTAGGAGACAGGTGGGCATGCTTTGAGTGGAAGTGGCCTTGCAGGCCAAATTGAGACGCATGCCGGGTCTAATTAGCCCCCTATGCTGGAGTTCCCCATGCCTGGCTTAATGGATTGCTAATCCCCATTTTTCACGTTGGTATGTTGCATGGGGTGTTGAAAGCTTTGTTGCTGAATCTGCCTCTCTGAAGCTTTTTTATTTATCCCTTGGCCTGCAGCTCATTTAGACATGAAGTTTAAGTGGAACATCTACTTAATGCCACTGAATGCTGGTTGGGGGGGTGGGGAGAAGAGAATTGGGAAACCAGGGAGATTAGTATCTTGCTTGTGGGCTTCCCAGAAGCCTCTAGCTGGCCACTCTTGAGAAGTGGGAGGCTGAGCTAAATGGACCTTTGGTCTGATCCAGCAAGGCTCTTCCTGTTGTGGCAATAAGAACTTGTGAAGGTGTAACCCTTGTGCAGAGATACAGAGGGACAGAGGGCATAAAGGAACTGTTAGTCACTTCCATGTATTTTGTTTCTCCTCCCCTAGAACGAGTTCCCAATCCCTGAACAATTCAAGACACTGTGGAACGGGCGGAAGTTAATCACCACGGTGACAGAGATAGCCGGATAGGCTGACCTGGCGCTCGACATTCACCCCAGCACCATCGCTGTGGGACAAATCTGCTTTTTTGGGGGGATGATTTATAGATTTTTTCCTGTACCTTTTCTGCTCTCAAATCTGCTTCTGTCTTCTCCCCAAGAGACTTGCCTACCTGCCTTCACTGAAAATACCTCAGGCTGGGATTTGAGGTAGGGTGGCAGAATCATTTGCTTCAGTCTGCTGATCAGCAGGAGGGCATGGCGTTTTCCCTCAGTCAGGGAAACCCGCAGCACCAATCAACTTTCGTCTGGCCTTTTTTCTGTTCTTTTGTGCTCACTTGGAGCCAGTATCGCTTCAGGATGTTTTTCTTTGCCCTTTCATTTAAGCAAGGAAATTGATCTTTCTTGGAATAAACCAAGTTATCAGGGTAAAAAGTCCCCAGTGATGTGTGTGCGTGACAGTGTACCTGGCAGGTGTGGTTTGGGGAAGTACAAGGGAATTGACTTAATTCTGCTAAACTAATTGGGGGTGTTAAAGATTCCAGGAACGGCTTTGCTGGACCAAAAGCTGAAGGACTGGTATGTGTTGGCATTCCTCCTCCTCGCCCGATTTATTTTTCCCTTCTGTGCTCAATGTAAAATTATGTGTTGTGCCATGATGTTGGGGGAGACCTCTCAGTTACAGGTGCCACAAGACTACCATGGAGCAGACCCCCCCCCATCCTGATGGGAGTCTGTCCAGCAGCTAGAAAGCTGCTGCTCACTCGCTTCCAGTCAAGCCCTCCTTTAAAGGGAAAATTGTGCCCAAAGGGTCCCTCTTCTGAGCAACTGGGCATTGTTCAGGCTTCCAGGACAGTTTTTTTCTTGGAACCCCTCTTCTTTCTAGGGAGGGAGGAGCATTCTTCGGTGAAAGTCCAGTATTTAATTCTTTGCAAGCACAAGTTCATTGCAGTTGCTTCTGTCCTTCGTCAAGACTTTATTTACATGGTAAAGTCCAGAGGACTTCCTTTGGCTGTCCCTTTCCCTGTCACCCAGCTTCTTCCTCTCTGCAGAAAATCCAGCGTGTTAGCATGGCACTGCAGCGGTTGCACCAAGACCAAAGGCACGGTACTGTACTGACCCACCAAAGGGAGTTGCCTGTGCGCCTGAATCGTAGCGTTTTGGATAGCATAAGCATATCTTATTTCCCTCCTTGCCACATTAACAAGTTTTTTTCCACTAAAAAGAAACTTAACAGAAGATATGCAATTTTTATTTTGAAACTGTCCTGTGACTTGTATTTCTCTCCTGAGGCTTGTGGAAATAAAATCTTTCTTATGTACTTAAAATTATACTGAAGATAGAATAAAGTTAATGCCAAGTTGCTCATTAACATGGTGGTCCTTACTAAGCTTCCTGACAACCAGCTTTAACCGGAAAGCGATACCTTCAGATCTCAGTTTACAGGCTCGTGCTGCCCAGTGATATTCAAACTTAGTCTTTGGGTAACATTTTTCACCTTGATCTTGTCTGAGGACTCCATGCCTTGGAGAGGCTTCACACCACACTCTCCCTATGTGTCTGATGTGGCTTCACCTACTATTTTCTTTAAGGTGGGTAAGTGCCCTTTCATGGAAGCTTGTCTTGTATGCTTCCTGGACCTGTTGAAATCCCCATTACTGTAGAGGCCAGTGAAATCTCTTGGGGCAGACAGAGCCAGCCTCCAACCTCAGCAGCTGAGTTCATTTCATCAAGCGATTGGGTTGGTAGAGGACAAGTTATTTCTAGTTTTGAAATAGTTCCATTGTTCAGTATGGATTCTGGAATTTAAAAGCTTGAGTGGGGGAAAGAATGCTGGCATGCCTAAACCAATATAATGGGTGAGAAATCTGCCCCTCTAACTGTTGGGACTCCCAGCTTCCCTCAGTCCCAGCTAGCATAGCTAATGCTGTGGGTTTATGGGAGTTGTAGTCTAGCAACATCTGGAGGGCCACAGATTTCCCTAGCCCCTTGCATAGAATGTGACCAGGAGATGCAACAGTTGCTTGCTCATCCAGCCTCTGCCCTTTAGACCTCTGTTGCTTACAGAGCAGGGATGGAAGATACTTTGGTTTCTTCACCAAATGACAGATCCTGTGGTATGCTACTTAAAACAGCTTCTCCGTGTGACAAGCTAAGTGTGTACTGAAGCCTGCTTAATGGAAAGTCTGTTGTAGAGGTGAGGAGCCTGGAGCCTGCTGGCTAATGCTAGACTACAGCTCCCATCATCCCTTATGTTGGCTTGGTTTTGATGGGAGTTTGGAGGCCAATGATATGCGGAGGAGTCCCTCCATTGACTTCAGGGAAAGGTAAAGTAAATAGGCAAGAGCGATCTGTGCAATCTCTTCCGAGTAGTGATGCTTCTGCCAACTACATCATCTTGGTTAAACACTTTTATTGGAGTGTGTCAAGTTGAAAAAATATTCCTGTGCTATGGCTTGTAACACAATACAAAGAGCTTGGTTCACCATTTCCTATCACTGCCCCCCACCTGTAACACATACTGCCCTAATACCCAAAGCTCAGTTTCTCTGCATGTTTTAACACTTGCTTCTCTGTTGTAGCACCGACTTCCTGCTTTCAGACTTGAGGTCTGGCGCGAGAAACCTAAGCTATTGCACACCTGCCACTTGAGGCTCTGTGAAGCCTTCCTCTTTTGTCTCTTGTTCTAACAAGAGGCATTAAATATCCCATCCCTGAGAGATCTGTAAAGTTTAGCATCCTCAGTAGTTTCACACGCAACCGAAGGGGGAAAAAGAAACTACTCACCTCTGATGTAGTTGAGGTTGATTTTTTGGCACACATCACGAGAGGTGGGGTAAAAAAAGGTAATTAAAACCTACATCAAGTTTGCCATATCAAAACAAATGGGATTGACTGCATAAAGTGCCATCTTCTTAAAGTCTGTAGGGAAAAGAGGCAAGAGCCTATTGAATAACGGGAGGGCGGAGAAGTGGGGAGTGTATTTTTAGCTAAGTTACATTCAATGGTGTTATAATCTTTAAATGAAAGCAGGCCCTAGCAAGTTAGTAGGAATGTTATCCCCTCCACACAAGTGCTACGAAGAACAGACGCCAAACTAGGCAAAGATGCCATGAATGTTGGCTCCAGCAACTGGGCAAGGCCGGCTCAGCCTCTGTCCTCATCATTTTCACTGCAGGAATGGCAATATATTTTTGTAGAACCACTCTTCAGAAAAGTGGAGGTGGTCTCCTGCTGCCCCCAGGAACACCAGTTTCCCAGCTTGGTCCATTTCCTTCAGTCCCAAAGTATCCTGAAAAAAGAGACATGTCAGAACAACAAAGGGTTAGGTACCTCTTAGCCACAAATCACCATGCAAAACCATAGGCTGAAAGTCATAGATCAGGCTCTACTGAGATGTCTGGGTAGATCAGCAAACACGTCTGACTCATAATTATTTGGTAGCAGCAACAACAAAATTACACTGCTGAAATGGAGAAAAGCTAAATAGGAGTGGGCTTTTTTGTGAGAGGATCATGAGATCAGTTCAGTACTGCTACCAAAAAAAAAATCCTAGACTCATAAGTAAAAAACAGCTGCTTTTAACTGTATGTCTTTTGCAGATGACTGGTAGATCTTGGGGTTCTAGCAAAAAAGTAGATCAGACAAGTGGGACTTGCTTCTGAGGAAGCATGATAGGATCAAGCTGCAAATGTCTTCACAGCCACATCTACAGGACAATCTCAAACTGCCTTAAAACCACTTTGATTACCATGGCTTTCTCTCAACAAATCCTAGGCCAACCTAATTTGAGGGCGCTGAGGAGGTTTCTGTAAAAAATGCTAAAACCCAGTTACAATTAACCTGTGATCTAGTGCAGGGATTCCCAAACTCTTTAATTGGCGGACCACAAGTGGTCTGCAAGCCTCACTGTGGGATCCCTGCCTTAAAAACTGCATGCATTGTCTTTTACTACTTACATTGGTTTTTTTAAATATAAGAAATAAAAAGCAGTAAAAATGCAATTAATAAGTTGGACAACATCCAACGTGTTGCCCCCATTAATCAGGGATGCCTTTTTGGCAATTCAAGAAGGGTGCAGCACTAATAACATTGCTATAACCAGGCCCTGATATGAGGTGATAATGATTCTGTTTGCATATCTTATAGCTACTGAAGTTATATATGAATATATATATATATAAGTATTTGGAGGGTGGGAACACCTTTATGTTTGCTTATTGCATTTTAAAGCATGCACCCCACTCTCTCAATGCTCAAGAGGCCATGTGCTTCTTCAGGTTTGGAAGATTTCCCCATGGCCTCAGGCTCAATCACACTTGCCTACACTTATTTGACATCCTCCTGACAACTGTTGGGGTGGCAGTGTTTCAAATTCTGACAAGCCGATGTTTGTAAAACAGCAGTGACCAAACATGTGTCCTCCAGATATTGTTGAACTACAACCCACATCATCTCTGACCATTGGCCAGGCTACTGGGAGTTGAAGGCCAACAGCATCTGGAGGGCCACAGGTTCCTCACCTGTGAAAAGCAATATTTATGCTGTCCTTTGGATTTTTGTTTTAACTGACTGTAACTGCAGAAAAGAGATACTCTGGTTACAAAACAACATTTTATGGTTGCAACAATTGATGGAGGTTACACAGCTGGTGTGTAGGTTCAGTTTTACATTCCTGATAGGAAAAACATGAATCAGGATTAGTTACCTTTGTGTACAGTGAGGTCTCTTGCAAGGGAATGGTCTCTTTGGCCTGACCGCTCTTGTAGTAACCAAACCACTAAGGAAAGAGGGAAGGGTGTCAGTCCCTGCTGCAGTCACCAGTTCCCACGTTCATGCATTTATTTATTTAGAATGCTTCTATCCCAGCTTTATAGCCCTGTGAGACTCAAAGCAGCTGACAAAAGATTTTCACAATACAAATCATATTCATGTTATCAGGAACTGAAATAAGATGTCCCATCGGGGTCAACAACTGCCAGTGGTAACTTGTATAATACTCAAACTTCATACTAATATATAATTATATATTTTTGATGGTGGGAATATTTTATTTTTTTTATGATGTACATAACCCACCTTGGGATATGGGAAGCTGCAGGCTTATAAATTCAATCAATCAGTTGGGGCATGCATAGTCACTATTCCACCCCTACTCCCCCAAAAAAGATGAGGTTTCTCAACATGTGATATAGTATCCATGAACAGGAAGCCAAGAAGGATGCAATAACCTCTTCCTTCCGGTTGAAAGATCAACCCTCACACTCCAATAGATTCAGCATGCATTTTTCACACATGTATACGCACACATGCAGCCACGCACTCACGCTGCTCACCTCAGATGCAGGAGGGTCCACCATGGTATCATTGAGGAACTTCACCATCACAATTTTTTTCAAAGACATCAGGTTTTTCTTGTAAGTCTCATTGATGCCCTGGAAAGAAAAGTTAAGGGGATGGGAGACAGACAGCAAGACAAGGCCAGAACGAAGAGGATTCAAGAGAATCCAAGCCACTTTGGAATCTTGCTCCAGGGCTGGGCTGACGATGGCGCTACTGAAAATTCAGTTCAAATCCTGACCCAAGCAAGCCAAATTCTGTGCCCTAGCTGTATTATTATGCAAATGTATTATCTGGTCATTAATTAATAGTATATGTAATACCTCAATCTTAAAAACAAAGCTCACAATAAAAAGCAAAGGAAGTTAAACGTTAACAACAGCGATTGTTGCACTGAATAGTCCACCTTTCTTGCAAGGAAGTGTCCGTGTGGTTCCCAGGCATTCTCTCCAGGTACTTGACCAGACCCAGGTCTGCTGAAGTCAGCAAGACTGCTTCATCATGTGTCAATGGACATGGCTGGGACCAGGCTCTACCTATATTTCCAAACATCTGAATAGGTTTTGCATGTTTTCTGGGTTTTTTTTTTTGGCTAGCTTGTGGGTAGTTTTCTTCTTAAGGCCTTCCAGATCCACACAATTTCATGAAAAACATCCTATAGTTTATGGGGGATGTTTTGGATTTGATTAGAGCAACGGACGAGCAGCCTCACATCCACAGACTGGCCAGACCCAAACCTATTATACTTACTCGCTCTTGATTGATATCAGCCAGGAAAAGACTGCCCTTCCGATACTCATCTTCATCCAGTGGGTCATGCCAGTACTGGGCTTGGACCAGGCTATAGCAGAGGGAGAACTGGGAATTCAGATGCAAGGCAGAGCAAGCTCTTGAGCCTCATCCCCCATGTCCATGCCCACACCTCTGTAACATTTGCCTCCTGCCAAACTGAACTCACCGGTTCTGGACCACATCGGTGTACGCCCCTAGATCTAGCATCTTCCGGATCCAGTCACAGACGCGAGAGCTCTCTCCGGGACAGCGTGGGAAGCCATACACCCCTGTGACAGCAAGATACCCATTTGCAGGCATTCAGGATCAGAACACAACACCAGCCTCCCAAGTAAGCCCACAGGGTGTTTTAATACCCCACCAACAGGCACTGGCTTGTGCAAGTTATTTCACACATCAGTGGCTTGAAAGAGTGAAGGACAAACCATCTTTCTTTTTGTTCAGCTTCCCTGATGCTGGGGGCAATCCTTACCCCTTATCCAGAGGAAGAACATAAGAGCCTGTTGGATCAGCCAAGTGGCCCATTGGAACAGAAAAGCTGCCTTATATTGAGTCAGACCATTGGTCCATCTAGGTCAGCACTGTCTATACTGACTGGCAGCAGCTCCCCAGGATTTCAGGCACAAGTCTCTCCTAGCCCTACCTGGAGATACTAGGAATTGAACCTGGGCCTTTCTGCATGCAAAGCGAATACTCTACCACTGAGCTATGACCGTTCCCCATCCAGTCCAGCATAGTGAAACATCCAACAAATTTGCAGCCAGAGCCTAAATGATGCTGCCTGGCAAATGTGCCTTGGGATAGTAGGAGCACTGCCCACCCTAGGTGCCACCACTGAGAAGACCCCCATTCCTGATAGCTCCCACAGCAGGGCCTCTATTGAAGATCTCAATAAGCAGGCAGGTTCATATAAGAGACCTGCTGGGTCAGGCCAATGGCCCATCTAGTCCAGCATCCTCTACTCACAGTGGCCACCCTGATGCCTATGAGAAGCCCACAAGCAGGATCTGAGCACAACAGCGCTCTCCCCATTCCTGATTCCTAGCAACTGTATTCAGAGAAATACTGCCTCCAACAGAGGGGCCTGTGTGACTCATGGCCATATTGTTAAAATTTGAAAGGGAGACTTGTGGTCACCAACATTTAAAATCCACCCTGCTGTTATGACATAACTTATTTTTTAGTCATTAAATTTATATCCCACCCTTCCTCCCTGAAGGAGTCCAGGGCTGCAAACAAAAACACTAAAAGCACTTTAAAAAACTTAAAAATAAAAAATCTTAAAAAGCATCTTAAAAACACCTTTTTTTAAAAAAGCAACTTTAAAAACGTCTTAAAAAGCAATTCCAGCACAGAAGCACACTGGGATAAGGTCTCTACGCAAAAGGCTTCTTGAAAGAGGAAGGTCTTCAATAGGCGGCAAAAAGATGGTGCCTGTCTTTTAAGAGGAGGCTATACCAATTGCCACCACAACTTGCCCACCTAAATCTGCATTCTTACTATCTCAAAAACAGAAGACAATGACGCAGTTGGATTTACCTTGGTGCTGGCCTCCCACTGAAATCAGATTGAACATAGGGGGAGATGGACATCTTTGCACCACGGCCCTCCTTGGAGCAGTGAGAAAGAAACTGATTAATCACCATCCTCAAAAGGCAAAAGGCATGTTGAAAGAACAGTTCTCGTGCACCAAGGCACTCACCACAGGTGTGATTATATCAAAATCTCCCTTATACAGAGCCAGACCATTGCTCCATCTAGCTCAGCACAGTCTACACCAACAGGCAGCAGCTCTCCAGGGTTTCAGGCAGGAGTCTTTCCCCAGCCCTACCTGGCGATGCCACAGAGGATTGAACCTGGGGCCTTCTGCATGCAAACAGATGCCCTACCACTGAGCTATAGCCCTTCCCCAATTCTTCTTTGTCCAGCTTTTTTGCATGATATTTAACAATGGTTTTGAATATTTTGTTGTCGTTATATGCCCTCCAGTCGATTCTGACTTATGGCGACCTTATGAATCTTTATATACGTAAATACAGTATATGCTTTTCATGGTCAGAGGTATTCAGAGGCGGTTTACCATTGCCTTCCTCTAAGCCTATGGCACCTGGTATTCCCAGGCGGTCTCCCATCCGAGTACTATCCAGCCCTGACCCTACTTAGCTTCCGAGATCAGGCGCGTTTGTAGTATGGCCGTAGGCTTTGAAATAGAGTTCAATCTATTTATTGGATATTGTTATACATCTTATTGGCATTCTTTCATATCAGGGATGGAGAACCAGTAAACCCTTCCAAATGTTGTTGGACTTCATCTCCCATCAGCTCCTGCCAGCCTGGCCAGCGACTAAAGCAACGGAAGATGCAGCCCATCATCACCGGGAGGGCTGCAGGTTCCCCATCTTTGGTGTCAAGAATCCTGAACTTGAGAGGCCAAGCGCTGGCCTTGCTATAAAGCCACTTCCTAGGCCACCAGGGGTCCCGTGCTTGAGGAGGTTGTACTCTACCATTCTACTGCAACCAAGTCAGGGGGCTGCCTTACACCAGGCTGTTTGTCCATCGAGCCTGGTATTATCTACTCTGACTGACAGCAGCCCTCCAGGGGCTCGTTCCTGCAACCAGCCACCTGCGATCCTTTTAACTGGAGATGCCAGGGATTTAATCTGGGGCCTTCTGAATGCAAAGCACGTGGTCTACCATCGCACCCTCGTCCCTCCCCAAACATACCCCCTTCAACCCAGAAAGCCCTCCCGTCATTCTGCACTCGAGACACTTACAGGAACTGCCCTCCCTGTGAGAAGCCCATCGCGTTGTAGCCGCCTCGCAGTTTGGGGTCCTTTGCGAGTCCGTCACACACGAGTTTCACCTGGTCGTTCACGTTCATGAAGAAACTGTTCTCCATGTCCTGAGGAGAATGGAGAGCTTGTAGAACGGCAGGAACCCAGCGCACCATGCTTGTCAAAGTATTGCTCTTCACAGACCCATACCGTGAGGGGGAGGGGGCCAGCCCTTGCCCCCAGGAAGAGCCCAGCCTCCCTTCTTTCTTTGAAAGCAAGTTGCTAGCCCAGGGATGGGGAACCTGTGCCCCTCAAAATGCTTATTCATGTTTATTGGATCTGTGACCGTATAAACAAAAGTTGTGAATGTTTTGAATATATTGTAAGCAGGCAGCTGTCTACCTACCTTGCAGGGTGGTTGTTGTTGGTTTACTCAGCCCTGGTAAGGGAGGCACGGGTTGTGCCTAGCCAGGATCAATTGCCCTGGGAATTGAGTCCTGGTGAGAACTGGCAGTAGTTCATGACAAGGACCAAATCCACTTAAAGATCACAGCTGATGCACAGACAGAGCTTAAAGGAAGCCTAGTCAGATGCCATCAAAGCAACTCTGCATCTAAATCCAATTACTGCCGGAGCTTTGGTAATGCCCTAGTTCAGGGTGACTTCATTGGATTATGGAGTGAGCCAAACTCAAACCCATTGCTTTTTGTTTTAAAGAAGTACATTAATACTGTTCTCTCCCTGCTACCACCACCCTGCCTCAAAACCCATGAACAAGTTCATTGTGTTTTAAAAAGAACAAGGGCCCTATTCATCAACAGGCTGTCTCCTAGCCTTTCTCCTGAACCAGCAAAAATATGAGTGGCATGAATTCCACCCCCCAACGATCCTCATTTTATCATCGCTTGATTTGTGGGATTACTCCTCACAGTCCCATCATTCCAGTTGCTACTTTGCAGATATTTCCCTGTGAACACTTTTAGGAGGAAGTTAAAAAGGCCCCATCCTGTTCTTCCTCTGATGCCAGTGTGGGTGTCAAGACTGAGTACCCCAATCCACAGGTCCTTGCATGCAGCAACAGTGTTCTACACACTGTTGTTTGGAAGGGAGGTGGGACTCCGTTTAACAAATGTTGAGGAACACCATTTTAACCACACTGCGCAATGAGAAAATGCATCATACAAGTAACACCACCTCAATTAAATTGCTGCCAATCTTCAGAGACAGGACGTAAATTCCTGGGATCTTCTTCTCTACAATTTTTTTAATGTAACCCATGCTCACTGGATTGCAGCAGCTATCTCCTATGATGAAAAAAAAAGCAGGGGAGGGGGAAGATCTGAAATCAGAAAATCAGCATCGCTTGAACAGCCAGACAGTAGCACTAGTATTCTTCCATAGACTGGAAAAAATATCATACTACGGCAAATTATAATAGATGTAGATCCAGTTCATGTGTTACTCAAAGGGCTGCAAGGAAGCCCCATAGTCAGTTCCCATCTTACACTGGTAGGTAACTAGGGAAGTCAACTATTTAGAGAATTTTTAGTTGATCAGTTACCTTTCTTGAAACCCTAATTGATTACATTGAAAAGTGTTTTTACAAAAACCTCCATATAGATATCCTGAGATTACCGAACAACACTTAAGGTAAATAGCAAGTTAATCAACAAAAATAAATTTGTCCCTCAGTTCCATGCATATGTCACAATGATGTCATGCAGAAAAAGAAAAAAGGGTGGACCAGTTCATACAGAATTGGGATGTTGGGATAATGCTCAGATACATAAACTCCATCTTTCCTACTCCACACTCTGATTCCATTCATGAATTCTTGGCTTGGACCAACCACAGTTTGCCATTACATCTGAGTAATTCAAACCATGGTTTTCTACTCTCGCTTCATTAAAAAAAAACCTCCAATATATAAATCTAAGTCACTCTTTGCTAAGTCTCAGTACTGTAGCAATATGGTCCTATGATTTAAACACAATTCTCATATCTCATTTAATGACATTTAACTCATACTTTAATACCGATATCTTGTATTTTGGTTGTCTTTTATATAACCTTGATTTTACTGAAATTTGTATGGCCTTTGGCTACATACAATAACGTTGCAAGTGAATAACTGATAGAAACCATTATTTGATCTGGGTTTCCAATTCTGGTTTAGAGGCAAACTAGTTTTTATATTGATTCCCTGGTATAGACTAACAGCAAACTATGGTTTGTCTCAGCCAGGAAAGAAGGGAGGGAATCTAAGCACACAAGGGAAGGAAGGGGAAACGATGGAGTGTACAGAGCCCAAGGTATGCTCCAAACAGCTGGACTATGATTTGGCTGTTACGTGTGATATAATCTTTGTAATACTACGATGCAGCAAGAGACTTCTGGTTTCCAGACCAAACTGGTTCTTCAGTGGTTATGAGACAGAAATGTTCTAAGGGCACTTAGCTGAACTACTGTAAGCCAAAGCCCTACCCAAAGAGGGTTTTTTTGGGAGGGGAGAACAAGGCTACAGTATCATAACACACAGGAAACCTGCAAAGAATTTTGCATGAAGACTGCAGTTTGGGACAAAGCCCAGATTCTTGCAACTTTCTTAAATGTAAGCTCATGACATGAATTTAGATTGTTTGCCGCAGAGAGTCCCAGCAGAGAAAGGAGATCCTCATAGATAGAAATCACTATTCCCTACCCACAACCACAGAGCTGAAACATAGAGGAAACAGGGATTCCTAACCTGGTTCATCAGTGGGTGCTATGTTACCATTATGTATGAAGAGAGGAGACAAATATATACTAGAAGGGTAGCACCCCTTCTTATAAAGGAGAGTGCAAAGCAGGGCCAGTAAGAGGTATGGCTGCGGAGGGATATAGGCTGGGAAGAGTCCCAGGGGCCAGATAGGGAGGCCTGGAGGGCCACGTTTGGTCCCAAAGCCTTAGGCAAATTGAATTAACACGAATTAAGATAGGCTTTCCTTGCTTTAGATGAGCTTTTCATGCCCAGCCCTGTTCCATTACATTTTTCTCATTTGAACTCAGACAGTATAGGTTGTATTCAGTGTTAATCCTACTCAGAGTAGACCCACTGACATAACATAGGCCCATTCATTTTGATGGGTCTACTCTGAGTAGGGCTTAGCTGGAGACAATTCTATGTGCTTGTTTTTTCCTTCATAATAAAATTAGAGAGAAAGAATTTGGCAATCAAATAAGAGCTCAGATAATCTCAGAGTGAGCTCTGGACAGATATGAATCTTCATGCTGTATGTGACATTCCGTGTCCTTAGAGGTCTGTTGCTCCAGTTGTATTTTACAAGGGGACTATGACCATGTAAAGAAAGCTAGGCTGGGCTGACCTGGGACTCCAAAAGAGCCCCTGGGGAAGAAACAGGATCAGCTGGAAACTGAAGGAGGATTGGGAAGAGGGAGAGAACTGTATGGATCGTCTGCCCCAGGAAAGATTTCTTAACAGCCTGAACAGCTGCACCATCAGCTTCCTACTCTATGCTCCATCCCAGGCTGAACAAGTAAAGTATGTTTCCCTATCACACTATTGGATAAAAACAACCTATGAAGCATTCTTAGAGGAAGATCCCCAAACAAAACCAAAATATGCTTTAGGGAAGGGAGGGAACATTCACATTTCAAACCTCACACACAGTAACAAATGGGCTTAACCTCCTACACAGTCATTTGGAGTGAATAAGAGCCGTAAGACAGGAAGGCAGGTGCCCTGGACTTTTTTTTTTTTAAGCTAACCATTCACACAGATTTAGCCAAAATATAAAGCAGTGTTTCATTAAGACTGAAATCACCAACAATAGTCATGGAAGCCTAGAGCCTCTGGTCTTCCAAGACACACAAATGCTCTCTTATAACTGTAGCTGGAGGAGTGGTCCTAGGCCACATCCACACCAGACCTTTATTCCACTTTAAACACTCATGGCTTCCCCCAAAGAACGCTGGGGAGTCTAGTTTGTAAAGGGTGCTGAGAGTTGTTAGGAGATGCCCTGTTCTCCTTACAGAGCTACAATTCCCTGAGTGATTTAACAATCAATCCCTCTTCCCAGGGAACTGTGGGATTGTAGCTCTATGAGGGGGACAGGGGTCTTCTAACAACTCTCAGCATCCTTTGCAAACTATAGTTCCCAGCATACTTTGGGGGAAGCCATGACAGTTTAAAGTGGAATAATAGTGGAATAAACGTACACAGTGAATGCACCCACATCCACACCAGACATTTATTCCACTTTAAAAACTCATGGCTTCGCCAAAAGAATGCTGGGAAGTGTAGTTTGTGAAGGGTGCTGAGTGTTATTAGGAGACTCCTGTTCCCCTGACAGAGCTCAAATGGCCACAGTGGTTTAACAGTTGGCACCTCTTCCCAGAGGTCTCCTAACAACTCTCTGCATCCTTCGCAAACTACCGTTCCCAGCATACTTTGGGAGAAGCCCAAACTGTTTGAAGTGGAATAACAATGGAATAAATGTACAGTGTGAATGCAGCCTTAGTCTGGAGACAGTTCCTCCAACTCTTCACCCTGGGAAAGAGAGATGATCCTAGGGCAGGGGTGAGGAAGCTGTGGCCCTCCAGCGGTTGATGGACTCCAAGTCCCATCAACCCCAGCCAGCATGATCAGTAGTTAAGAAAGATGGGAGCTGCAGTCCACCAATATCAGAAGAGCCACAGATTCCCCATCCCTGTCCTGGAATCACCCACTGGTTTGAAGGGAGGAAGGGCAAAGACAAGACTCCACCCCTACTGCCAAAACTGGACTACTGCCATTCCTCTAAACCACAGCCCCTCATTACCTCTAAAAGCTCCTTTGACTTTTGGGGCTGGGAACTGGGGTTCAGGGCTGGATTTGGCTCTGGGGCCTTGATTTGTTAATCCCTATTCCAAGATATCTTTCGTAGCCATTTCAGGATGATTTCTGTTCACAGTTTCTCAATACTACTAGGACAGGGAAGAGAATCAATCTAGTCTTAAGGAGCAGCATGAACTGGCTATTCTCACCATCTTAGGTTGTGTACATACCATTTATTTAAAGCACATCTGCCACCACCACCCGAAAAAGAATCTTGGGAACTATAGCTTACCCTTCAGAGAGCTACAATTCCCAGCAGTCTTAACAAACTACAGTTCCTTACAGGTTCTTGGGTGTGTGTGAAATGTGCTTTAAATGTATGGTGTGCGGGCAGCCTTATTCTAGCTGAATCAACTGCAAGTGAATACACACACACACACTATGAATATACGTGCTGTCCCCCAAGTCTTCTATCTTAATAAAATGTTATTGTTATTTTCACTTTTACGCTGCCCTTCAAACCACAGGATGGTTTCCAAAAGATTCATGTGAAATACAAAAGGTCAGAATTATAGACTTCCGGGAAGGGTGACTTAGCCTGTGCCTGCTTTTGAGACGGGCTCCTGCCTCAAAAGAAGCTTATTCAGATATATCAGTCAGATTTTTTCTTTTTTTGACTGATTAAACTTCTCCCGGGTAGGGAGAAACGAAGAGATTAACCTCAAAGCCTATTTTTGTTGGGACGACCAGATCTCATTAATTTATGGGACGAGGTCCAGCCGACGAAGGTGGGACGGATTTTTAACAACAAGCTCTATCTGGAAAAGCGAACGTTCATCTTATCTTCTAAGAGAGAACGCACTAACAGGCAAGCACCCTTCTTTCTATATTTTTCTTTTACTTGACTTAAATTGTTGCTGTTTAAAAGAGATTTGCCAGATTGATCGGTTTTTGACATCTCACTGGGGAGCCATAACTTCTCTCTGCTACTCACTAATTAATAGCTTATCTCTGTTTTTGTTGCAAAAAGCTGTCCTGGATTTGCATTCTAAAGATATACACAGAAGAGGGATTTCTATTCCAGATTTTTATTTTGAAGAATATTATATTGTCTGAGACTACTCTCTTTTTGGTCTATTTTATTTTGACGAATCTGTTTTCTGACGACCGCCATTAATTGTTTCGATCCTGGGAACTGCATTTTGTTTACTTTAGCATGGAGAGATAAGGCTGTCTGCTCTGTTTATACTGTGATGTCACCAAGTTTGGAGTATTAACCCAATTGTTGCTGAAATAAGAAGTGGTTTTCCTATATTTTTCTTTTAAAATGGCAATTAAGAAAGTGGCTGAGAAGCTGGAAATAACTATGTTTCAGAAAATAATGGATGAGATTGAGATAACGAAACAAAACCTGCGACAGGGTTGTAAGGAGCTGAAAATTGAATTGAGTAAAATGAAGCAGGAGATTAAAGATATAGGGGTCCCTGTGAGAGAGGTGACCCTGGAAGGGGTCCCTGTGAGAGAGGAGACCCCGGAGATTGGAACAAACGTGGAACAGGAAAAAGATTTGGAGTCTATGGACTTTAGAAACAAAATTTATTGTTTGGAGACACAGGAGATTAAAGACATAGGGGTCCTTGTGAGAGAGGAGACCCTGGAGACTGGAACAGGGGTCCCTGTGAGAGAGGAGACCCTGGAGACTGGAACAGGGGTCCCTGTGAGAGAGGAGATCCCGGAGATTGGAACAAACGTGGAACAGGAACAAGATTTGGAGTCTATGGACTTTAGAAATAAAATCTATTGTTTGGAACTCAATGTTATCTCTGAAGAAATTAATGAAGATTCTAGAGATAAAGTTATCAATGGCATGGATAATCTTCTGGACTGGAATGATGTGATGGAGCCCAATATAGAGAAAATCTATGGAATTAACTGCAGCCATGTGACAATGGAAAAACTTTCAAGAGATGACCCAGTGTATTTTGAAAAAAAGAACAGAGATATGATTTTACAGCAGTATTTCAGCAACCTATTCAGAATGGATGGCAAGAAAATATTTGGGATAGAGGTAATTCCCATCAGACTCTTACTATATGACTATGGCTTTGACAGCAAGATTATTATGGAATACTGATAATGGAAGATTGGATACTGAAATTACTGGACTTAACAAGACTACTGAAGATGGAAGATGGAAAATGGAATTAATAGGGATAATAGAACAATGGCTACTGAAATTACTGAACCTAACAGATTCTGATGTGATGGATTAATTGAAATGTTTATTTTGACTATGGTTATGACAACAAGATTATCTTAATTAGTAATGAGATGGATTAATCGATATGCTTATCTGGAAAAAAAAATTGATAGATATATTTCTTAAAGAATTGAAACCTCTCTTTGACTTTTTGTGGAAAGAATAAAGTAATGTTTATGAGATTTGATGATTAAGTAAGATAACTACTGGAGGAAAGTGATTTTATAATATGACTTAAGAGACAGGATTGTTATATATTATAGACTTATAACTGATTTGATCTTTGACAAATGGGAAGTCAATATTTTACTCTTTATTTCTTATTTTTGTTTTTTTTTTCTTTTTTTCTTTTTGTTTAACTATTTTTGATTTTGTTTTTTGTCTTTGAATGTTTTATGATTTTGTCTTGTATGTTTTATGAAAATCTGAATAAAAATTATTGAAAAAAAAAAAAAAAAAAAGGTCAGAATTATAAAAGCTCAAAAGCCACAGTATACTTAATAAAACATGACACTACGTTGCAATGGAGCAGGAGGCAACCATCACTGGGATTAGCTCCCCACTATCACCCAGATACCTGAAGGTAAAGATGCGTCTTCAAATGACACCAGAAGACAGTCAATTAAGGGGACAGCTGCACAAGAGTTCTATAGCTTGGGTGCTACCACAGAGAAGGCCCTGCTCCACTATCACTTCACAGTGAGCCTTGGTGGGGCCATGAGCAGAGCCAACCCTGCAGATCTCAAGGGACAGGCTGGCAGATCTTGGGAGAAATGCTCTGTTACGTATCTGGGTTGCAGCTCAGTAAGGGTTTTATATACCAACATCAACACCTTGAACTGGGCCCGTAACAGACAGCCATTGCAGTTCTTTAAGAATTGGTGCAACATGATCCAATGAAGGTGTAGGGGATCTTTTTCAGCCAGAGAGCTACATTCCCTTTTGAACAACTTTCCGTAGAGCGATGTGTCAGTGGTGGGCAGGGCCACAGGCAAAAGTGAGCAGAGCAATTAATGTCAATGTTGCCTTTGTGCAGTAGGCTAGTTTCTACACACACTCACACATCCCTCTCCATCCAGGCAAGCAAGGGACATTATCAGAGCTCAAGGACACATTCCACCCAGGCATAAACACTTAAAGAGGGTGTGCGGCAAGACCAGTGAGGGGCATTGCCTTGGGAGGGGGTGTGAGGACCAAGCACCATATAGAGAGGCCTGGAGGGCCATATTTGGCCCCAGGGCCTTAGGTTCCCCACCCCTGTATTGACATGACTTAGAAAAGGCTTCCCTTGCTTTAGATGAACTTTGGATGCCCAGCTCCATTCCACTCCAACAATTCAACAATCCCCTTGTATAATCCAATTAAGCAATTAGAGCATAAAGGTTAGGAAGACACCTGGCCACCTTTGAACAAGCCTCGCCAGATTTCTTGCTACCTGTATTTATTTTAAACTAAAGCCAGCAGATAAAACTAGGGAGATTTGGGGGTGGAGGATTCCAACCATAGCTCTTTCTAAAAAGACTTCTTCTACCTTTGATCCTGCACTCAAGAGAGCCTCTGTTCATACAATGGAGCTTTGTTACTGCGGATATAAGAACGCTTCCTTGTTTTTTATGTATGTTTTACATTTGGGGGTGGGGGGAGAATAGGGGATGTGCACACAAGCACAAGAGAGGATGAATACTCAGCTGAGAATCGAAGAAAATAGTTCACAAAATTGCAAAGTCTTGCTGAAGGCCTCATTTTAGGGGGGCAATTGCCCCCAGCCACTACAGCATGCTCCAACTAAAATGAAGAAAAGGAAACCACATTCAGCCCCATTGTCTTGAAAAGATCATTGTTGGCAGGATACTGGCAATGAGGCGGTTAATACATTATCACTATTATTTATAAAGTCACCTCCATTTGCACTATCCATACTTGCAAAATCAAGCTTCATTTGTGAACATGAGTGTTTTTTATGGTATGGAAGCAGTAGGGCACAGGCTGTATGCAACCTCCCTTCAATCAAAGTATGCTTACATCATTCACGCCAATCAAGCAAAACACTGCACACCAAAAAGTGCTAAAAAAACTGTCACTACCTTCCAGCAAAGTCCTCACTAAAGGAAAGCCACTCTAAGGAGAACTTTGCTTGGTGAACAGTTGGATCAGTTTCCTGCTGATTTATTGTTTATTGTCAACTCATCTCATCATTCATCATTAAAGAGTTAATGCATATATATAGCACATTGCTTTAAGATATTGTCTACGTTATTTGAAACTACAGCAACTTAAAGTATTATGTATGTTTGTTTGTCAGTCCTATAATACCATTAAGTTTTGTACATCAACAAACCAGTGTATTTGTTTCAGTTATATGTTTTGGGTTTGTGGTTTTGCATCATGAATTGTGTTTTCCTCCCTGTTTCACTGCGTTGCTGCTGAGCAAAATGAACCAGGAATCTAATGAGGGTTGACGCAGGCCACAATTTGGCATGGTATGCATGGGTCTTGATAAGACCTACCGATTATCACCTGACAATTAGTTAATTGCTAACACCCAGTAAGGAAAAGGCGGTACAGAATGATGAATGGGCTACAAGGAAAAGTTGACCCTCTGGTCTAGATACCAGAGTCTCCAACAGTCTGCTGGTTTAGATACCAGGACCGACAGTCCCTTAGGCTGCTCAGTGACATACAACAGAAGAGAGTGACTTGGAAGGAAGTTATTTTTTTAGTTTCACAGTCACAGTGAAACTGTGCTACTTTTGTTCTCACAATACTACAAGCGTCTGATTTTACAGATGAGAAACTAAAGCTGCAGGACTATCAGCTATTTACCACATTTGCATCTCATCTTCCTTCTGAAAATGAAAGATGAAAGCCATGGAGTTCTCTCATTTAACCAGAACACTGCTGCAAGGTAACCGAAGCAGAGTAGCATTTTGAAGAAGCGTGTTCATAGCTGAATCCACGTTCATGTCCCACAGTTTAACAAGTCAATCCCACTTGCTTTGTCACATCCTGTGCACCAATGTTTTGAGTGACAAAAGTAGTTGACAGTGCAATCCAATGCAGGTCTTCTCAGAAATAAATTCCATGGAGTTCAGTGGGGCGTATTCCCAGATAAGCACATATACAGTTGCAATCTGAGTAAACTTATTGCCAGTTAGCAACATGATAATTAACTTACCAACAAACCCACACTTCTTGTGCTACGACTGTTAGCAACTAAGGCCGCAATCCTTACCCCACATACCCGCGAGTAAATTCCATTTAATTCAATAAGGCATCTAAGCAGATGTGGTTAGAATTGTGCTATAAGAATTCCTTTGACTAAAGCACTTCACGTTACATGCTATATGCATGCTATTATTCTGTGACTGCTTTATTACAACTACGCTGGCACCCAGAGATAAAACACTGGCCTAAATCAGGGTTCAAATCTGCATTCAGCCCTAAAGCTGGTCTAGTTTATTTATTTATTACATTTATACCCGGCCTTTCTTTTCAGGACTGAAACCCAAGGCGGTTTACATATGGTTCCCAAGCGGTCTCCCATCCAGGCACTGACCACACCTGACCCTGCAGGGTGCTGGCCTTATATGCCTTCGGACCATAGCCTGGTTGCTCCCTTTCTGCTCATCCTATTCACAGAATCGTTGCGAGAATAAAAAACCGGTTGAACATTTTTTTAAAAATCAAACACACACGAGATAAAAAAAAAAAGCAATTAAGACCTATTCTTGTTCCTACTCACCCATCCCATGCCAGATGACCAGCGGCACCGGCCCTGCAGGGCTCCCCGAGCTCAGTCCGCAAAATCCGCTCAGCAGGTGGAGCAGCAAAGCAACCTGCAGCCTGGCCGACGCCATCTTAGATGTGTCATATGACACGAAGCCCACGGCCGCCTAGGGAAAAGTCGTCATGTGTCAAACAGGGGCGGGTCTGGTCCAGCCCAGCTTTTCTATCCCGTCGGAGAGGAGGAGGGCGAGCAGGGTAAGGGGCTGCTGGCCCGAGGAACTCTGGGAACTGTAGTCTTGAGGACTTGCGTGCAAGGCTTTGCTTTAAAAATCAGAACCTCCACACGGATCGTCTGGGGAAAGTCACTCAGTTTCATAACTTAGGCACATTTAGATAGAAGTAAGGTGTCGACGCACAGAGGAAGGCAGACAGGTCCCTGCAGGTTGCACCTTTAATGGTTGTGTAGAAGAGATAATCTCAGCAGGTGTGGCTTGTCATGGACGCTACACCTGCTGTGATTCTCTTTTATATAACTATTAAAGGTGTGGGAGCCCCATCTTTTTACCCTGTCACCCTAGCTGGGAGTAGCTACCACAAAAGGTGGATGGCTTTAAAGATTAGACAAATTCATGGAGGATAGTGGTGTAGTTGTCCAGGGTCTCAGGAAGTCTTAGATCCCTTACTTTTTTAGGAGTAGGGTCCCTATGTCTCCAGCATCATATGAGCCAATCAGCATGAAAGGGGAGTATTTCACCACTGAGAAGAATCTACTAACATGCTCCCTTGCCCTTTCTTGCAAATTGGAGCCAGAGTGAAAGGAGGTGAGTTGACCACTGAGAAGACTCTTTTCAGTAGCTAACACTCTCCCCCTTTCATGTTTATTGGCTCCTAGGGATGTCTGTTGATTGTGGGAGAAGGCATTCACAAGGACCCCATTCTCAACCCAGCAGCAAAAGAAGAGGGAGAGGGCATGGCTGTGACTATCATGAAGGGACCCTGCACTTCTTAATTTGCCACTACACTACTGTGGAGGATAAGGCTACCAATGGCTACTAGTCACAATGGCTATGCTCAGGGCCAGCTCCAAAGGGTGGCCAGGTGGGGCTCTAGCCAAGGGCCCCACAGCCCACATGGGCCCCTGAAGGGCCCCTCATTATGGTGGGGGAGTAGCAGATCGCAGGGAGGGAGCTGTCTGCCCATTCACTGGCCCACCCAGCAGAGCCCAGAAACTATAGACTCAAGAGTGGCAACCTGATGGGACTTGGCAATTCTATTTATTTATTTATTTATGAGATAGCAGACAACTCTCTTCTTAAATTGACCTTTGGTGCAAGATTAGTTTTCTGACCCATCTGCTTTTAGAAATATGCTATGCTTTTTATTAGTGTCCACCTCTTTCACTCTCCTCAGTACAGAGCAGTTGTGCAGTGGCAAATTCAGAAGTGAAGGGTCCCTTCCTGATAGTCACAGCCACACACACCCTTTCCTACTTCCCCTCATCTCTCTTGCTCTTCATGTTGTCTACAAGTCCACACACCACTACAACAGACATCCTTAAGAGCCAATCAGCATGAAACTTCTCAGTGGCTGACTCACCTCCTTTCACCTTGATTGGCTCCAATCAGCATGAAAGGCAAGGTATCTTCTCAGCAGCTAACATGCTCCCCTTTGTACATAGGGACCTGGCTGGGGTCCACAACTCCCTATGACCCTGGACTACACCTCTGATAGAGAAATTAGAAGAACCTAATGGGGGCAAGCAGGGGGAGGATGATTTCGAGTTTTAAACTTTAGGATGGGAAGACAGCTGGGTTTGAGCCCTCTGGCAGAGTCACCTTGTCTTCATGCTTATCCAGAAAGTTTGTCTCCCTTGTTGGGGACTCCTAAGAGGTCACAGCCTAGTAACCACATATACCATAGTGCCAGCTTACCTGTTCATGTTCTCTGTTTTTATTTAAAGTATGGCTATATCAGAGACCTGGCTTACATCTAAGTTAGACCTACAAACAGAATCCTCACTGTACCAACCCAGTAAAATAATTCTTGTATTTAGTGATGAAGATGCACCTTTTTTTAAAAAAAAGTCTGCATTCCAGTGTAATGGGAGTAAGTTCCATTAAACTCAGCAGAACTTGTATTTGAGTAGGCTTATGTAGGACTGCACTGAGAATCCCCATGATACCCATAAGATAGGCCAATATAATCTCTCCTCACCCATTCCACCCTCACCCCAAACTGCTGTCTGGTTGTTGATGCTGTGAAAACTGAGAAACCAATTAAGATGCAAATTATTTCTTTATTTTTTTAAATTAAGGCTTTTAACCCACCACCCAAAAGCAGTGACCAGACTCCAGTTTCCTTCAAGATCTTCTTCCAATGCATTTCAGGGCTCGGCCATCAGTCTAGTATGAGTAAGCTCAGGCTTCAAGTCAGGGATTGAAAAGAGCCCAAAGGCAACTGTTGATACTTTAGGAGGAAAAACGAAACACAAAACTCTTCACTTCTTGCTGGCCTTCATAGCAGACTTGGTTATTTTGGCTGCCCCACCAGCTTTCTTCTCCACAGACTTAATGACGCCCACGGCCACCGTCTGTCTCATGTCCCGAACAGCAAAACGACCTGTCAGAGAAGAGGCCTCATTAGGGCAGAGAAGATCAACACAGTTGCTGGAGCCTTTTTGCCTGTAACCAATTTGTGGTTATGATGGGCATGTCTACACTACAGACATCAGTTAGTCTCTGGTTTAAACTCCCATGGCTTCATTACTGTTGCTGAAAGTTCAAGATCTGTAGCTTCACTCACAGAATTACCATTTCCTAGGATCTGTTAGGAATAGGGAACGACTATTAAATCAGTTTTGAAGTCTGTGGGTGTAGCCATAAATAGAACACAAAATCACAAGCCAGAAGATCATAGCCTTAGCAAGAAGCACCCTTCCTGAAAGCTAGAAACAAATGCCTAGCCCAAGTGCGGAGAACCTTTGGCCCTCCAGATATTCTGATGGGAGTTGTAGTTCAGTTGTCCCCACTGTTGGCCTAGCCACTCGTTTCCTGGACAATAGCCACTGATCATTAACTATCAGCCCATCTAGTTACAGTATATAACTTGCTTGAGCATCAAAATAAACATTATGCACAAAAATCAGCTACAAAGATACACAGACAATTACTATATTTTACAAACAGCTGTACAAAATATCCTCTGAATACCAGGAAATAGATTATAAATACAAATCAACTATAAATTCCTTTTTTTAAAAACACGATTGACAATTAGGCAAAAGAAAAATCAGCTCACCCTTTCCAACCACCATATGCCTGATCATTCATACAATTAAACAAACCAATCTATTAAAATTCCCATACAACAAACAGAAAAAAACCTCAACTAGTTAAAATGCATCCCATTCTATTCCACTTAAGCACACTCACATCAAGCACACTCCACTATACTCAAACCTACTGTTCTAACATGCCCTCAAAACACACTTGACAGCCACTCCCATAATTCAGTCCCACACTCTCCGTCAACAACGCTACTCCACAAGACCCAGACAAACCTGGTCAAATACTGGCATACAACCAAGTAATACACAAACATCTCTATCATGAAAATCTCCCCATAAAACATTAATACCAAGCACTCTCCATCATCTCTCCCTCGAGGGGCAGGGAGGCAGGATTTGTCCCCAATAGCAGGCTCTTCCTCTGAAAGGAACAGAAACCACTTTCTCCAGCTTTCTAAATAGACTGGGCAATGAAACTTCATCCGTTTCTCACCACCACCACCAAAAAGGAGAAAAAATACTGTACAATAAACACAAGCAGAGCCAGCACCAGGCATGACTGGGCCCTTGGGCACCAGCCTGCCCGGGGCCCGCGGCACTCGCTTGCATGCCCCACCTACCTTCCTGTTGTCTTGAATGCTGTGCGCCATCAACTAAAATGGCAATGGGGGCTTCCCTAAGGGGGTGATGCCCCTGCCACCATCTTGGTTGATGGCACATGCACGCTATGCAACATGCGCACATGCCTGCCATCAACCAAGATACCAGCAGGGGCATCAGTCCCTTAAGGAAGCCTCCACCACCATCTCAGCTGATGGCAGGGATGCATGTGCAGCGCACGCAGCATTCAAGACAAAAGGTAGGTAGGGTGTGCGGATGGGTCCAACAGTCTCTATGGAGGCGGGGGTTGGGAGCTCCCTCTCTGTGATCTGCGGCAGGGTCAGGAGTCGACAGTGCCATGGAGCACGGAACAGGAGTGCTACCCTCCAACCCTAAGGAGGGCCCCTTTGGGGCCCTCTGGGCCACAGTGGCTGTCGGCCAGGGCCCAACTTAGCCACCCTCTGGTGCCAGCCCTGAACACGAGTGCCTCATATAAATGCCACTCACTTCTCTTGTCTCTCAGCTGAGGGACCAAAAGCTATCCCAGTATCAGAGTCTCACCCTAGTAAGGGGTAGGCATCATTAACTCTAAATTCATATACAACCTGGCCATAGAACAATCAGACCAAAGACCAATGTAGCCCTGGCAGAGATGGTGACTGGGGTTTTGCCAAGGAAGGAGCTTCAGGGCTCAGCAAACATTTGAACCTGCGTCTCCTCTGTATGCTGTGAGCACACTAGTTGCCTACACCAAAGCATTTCAGTTGGCCATACTTGGAAGGGGAATGGGTTGATCTGTTGATCAGTTGTGCAATCTCTTTGAAGCAACTGAGAAAAAACACTCAAGCTGCTCCCACAGGAAAAAGAGGCAGCGTTTGACTAGCGTGGTGTGGCTGTTTTCAGGAGAGAGAGGTGGAGACACACTGGAACCGGCAGAACACTCAGTGTCTCTCTACTCTAAAATACCAGGACTGCATATACTGTATATAGCACTAACTATGATGGTTGTGCTCTGCCTCCACTATCAGAGGCAGTATGCTTCTGAATACCAGTTGCTGGAAACTGCAGGAGGGAAGAGTGCTCTTGTACTTGGGTCCTGTTTGCAGGCTTCCCATGGGCATCTGGTTGGCCACTGCGAGAACAGGAAGCTGCACCAGATGGGCCACTGGATTGATCCAGCAGGCTCTTCATATGTTCTGTGGGAAGGCTGAAGTGCAAGGTGCACAGGGTGAAGACTTATCTCCCCAAGAATTTAATTTTTCGGTATCTTTTTTTAAAAAGGCAAGTTGCTAGCCCTCATGTCTGTGATAGGGTGTCCACATGCACAATGCTCCTCAGTGCCAGATGAACACAGACACTTGCCTTATACCAAATCAGACCATTGGTCCATCAAGCTCCGTATTGTCTACCCTGACCAACCATGGCCCTCCAGGGTTTCAGGCAGAGACCTCTTCAGCCGTAACTGGAGATTGAACCAGGGAGGGTCTGCCTGCAAAGTGGATGCTCTGCCACTGAGCTACAGTCCTTCCCTAGGACAGGGCCTATGAGTAGCTGAATGACCAAAGTGGGAAGAAGCAGAACTTCAGTGCCCCACAGAGCTTCACTCCTTACCCCTGCCCCATAACTAGAAAAGCCAGAATTATGCCCATTAAAATGAAGGTATGCATGCCAGCTCAGTCTGCATAAGATCTACACAGGACACAGAATCCATATTTCAAAAACTTCAGCAGAAAGAATTGGAATAACACACAGCTTTCCAACAATATCCTTTGTATCAAAAGACTGGAAAGAGAACAGCTCGCATCTTCTTCTACTATATATTTTGGAAAGTTGTTTGCTATGCATATGGGCACCTCTTAAGATACCATAAACCAAATTTTGCATGACGGTTTCCGATATGAAGGAGCAGGTTTTCATCTTTATTTGGATACAACCAGACACCATCTTGAATCAAGATGGTGGAGTGAACCTTTCAAAACAGGACTGTCTTTACCCACAGAAATCCAGAACTGCACTGACATTTTGGTTTTTGAAGAATTCCAGAGAAACGCTGCGAATCTCTAACAAACACGTTGCCACGCCAAACTTACCAAGAGGGGGATATTCAGAGAAGCTCTCCACACACATGGGCTTGCCAGGGATCATCTGGACAATGGCCGCATCTCCAGACTTCAGAGCTTTGGGGTTATCCTCCAGCTTCTTGCCAGACCTGCGATCAATCTTCTCCCTCAGCTCAGCAAACTTACAGGAGATATGGGCTGTGTGGCAATCCAGCACTGGGGTGTAGCCTGCCGAGATCTGGCCTGGATGGTTCAAGATGATCACCTGTGTCAAGGTCAAGGAAGAAGAACAGTTAGGACTTCTGGAAACACTTACTGTCCCTGTACAGGTGTCTTCCCCAAGCCGGTCTCTTCCGGGTGTTTTGAGTTACCACTCCCATCAGCCCATGGCAGCTGTCTGACCTGGCAAGCCTCCCTGCTCCCACTCCCACAGGCCAATCATCTGACGTCATGACCACATCAGGTGACCAACAGGTGGGCAGTCTGCCTACCTCTCAAGGTTGGTCCATGGGGACGGGAGGAGATAAAGGTCAGGCCTACTGAACCAAAACGTTTTCAACCCCCACTTTAGGAATTTACAAAGACATGGATCTCTACAAAAAATGTGCAGCCGAACAGTATAGAAAGGGCTGTAGCGCTGCGGTAGAGCATCTGCCTTGCATGCAGAAGGTCCCCAGTTCAATCCCCTGGTGCCATCTCCAGGTAGGGCTGGGAGAGAATCCTATCTGAAACCCTGGAGAGCTGCTGCTGGTCAGTGTAGACAGCTGATCTTCAGCCTTGGGTCCCCAGATGTTGTTGGACTACAACTCCCATCATCCACAGACAGCATGGTCAATGGTCAGGGATGAAGGGAGCCGTAGTCCATCAACATCTGGGAACCCAAGGCTGAAGAACCACTGGTGTAGACCATACAAAGCTAGATCGACCAAAAAGTATGACACGGTATGAAGACAGGGCCTGATGTTCCTAAGACCCCACTTCATTTTCTCCACTCACCTGGGCTATGAAGTTGCCTGCCTCCATGGGAGGGTCGTTCTTGCTGTCTCCAGCCACATTCCCACGGCGGATGTCTTTCACCGACACGTTCTTCACGTTGAACCCAATGTTGTCTCCTGGCACAGCCTCTGCCAGCGCCTCGTGGTGCATTTCCACAGACTTCACCTCCGTGGTGATGTTGCTCGGGGCAAAGGTGACCACCATGCCAGCCTTCAGGAATCCAGTTTCCACCCTGCCCACTGGGACCGTGCCAATGCCTGGGGGTGGTGGTGAAGTGACAGGCTGACCCTCCGAGTTGTGCAGTCAACAGCCCTACATGTTGGGCCATGCCCACACGCCATGCATTTAAGGTACACTGCTTCCCCAGAGAACCCTGGGAACTCATTGGTGAAGAGTGCTGGCAGTTGTAGTTCTTTGAGGGGTAAACTACAGTTCCCAGGATTCTTTGGGGGAAGCCGTGTAATTTAAAAGTATGGCATGGGTGTGACCCTTAGTCCAAGCTCTCAACTCCACCAGACGGATGACATCAACTCTCAATTCGCCTTACCTCCCAGTTAGCACTTTCGAGTCTTCTAAACCGGGGTGGGGGCTTTTTCAGTCCAAAGGCCACAGTTATTCACGGACAACTTCTGGAGGGCTAACGATGGGCAGGGCCAGACACAAAAGTGGGTTGAGCAAAAGCTAAAACGTACGAAGTTTCCTTTGTACATTCCAAAAGAGTCAGAGGCTTTTTTACATACATGGGCGCGCTCACACACACACACACACACACACACACTGAAGCAAGCCAGCTGCCTGGGGAAAGCCGAAAGGGTCAGGCAGAAAGGCGGCCTTGCATTTAGACTTGAGGTTCCCCGTTCTTGACATGCATTATGCTGTTGCAACCCTTACCTTCTCTTCTACTTTTGACTAGTTGTGGAATAGGGTTGTCACAATGGATGTGTAAGAGGTAATTAGGATTGTCACAATGTGTTATGTTACATTTATAGGGTTGCTATGGTTTTTGCGTTGCTGTTATATCTGCCATTTGTTATTTCTTCTATTATTGTTGTATTATTTCGCTTGAAATGGTTTTTGCCGTTGTTTGACTTGCTGTAAGCTCTTTCATATGCAGTGTGTTTTTGTTTTCCTTTTTGTACGTTGTTTGAGTTTGAAAAAAGCAACTAATAAATGCTATTAATAAATAATAAATAATAACAAATGCCTACAACCCTGTCAGGTCAGCCATTGTTATTCCCGTACTGAAAACAGGGATGGTGAGAACAGGGGCTTGCCTAAGGCTGGCTAAGCCATATTCTGAGCCACTAGGTCATATCACCTGCAAGGGTTACATTACACCAGCAAGAGATCCACCAACCCATCGCTGAACACTTAAGACTTTTTTTTTTTAAATTAAATGGGCAGGCCAAATTGCAGCATCAGAAAACGTGATGAAATTATAAATGTCACTGAGCCAATTTATAAAACAGGCTAGATCAGCAATCTGGGCGAGCAGCGAAGGGAAACTGGAGGGGTACTATCTCAATGACATTCCTCAGGGCAAGCAGTGATGTAGTGGAACAGGAACACGGGGTGGGGGGTGGAGCACAACTCCAATACTTGCTTCACAGCAGGATCAGGACCAGCTCAAGACATTTTACTGCCTGAGGCAAAGGACACAATGGTGCCCTCCCCAACTTGGTGTTCCATGTTCACAGAAGCCAATTGGACAGGTAGCTGAATCTTGCTTAACACAGATGGCAGGATGGGATCCTCCACCACACCTGGAGGGCAGCACAGGCCATGCAGCACAGGGGTCTCAGGAGGAATGGCCAGGGAGGAGGGGCTGCAGCCACTGCTCCACAGCATCCTTCTCCTAAGGCAGCCTTTCCCAACTAGTGGACCACCAGATGTTGTTGGACCACAACTCTCATCAGCCTCAGCCAGCATTGCCAATGGTCAGGAAAGATGGGAATTGTGGTCCAACAACATCTGGTGGCCCACTAGTTGGGAAACGCTGACCTAAGGTGATTGCCTCACTCTGCCTAATGGTAGAGCCAGTCCAAAGCAGGAACGACAACAGCATCTGTGAGAGTGATGGTGGTGGGGGCGGCTTTGGAGGACAGATCTGGCATGTGTTCCCTTTCTTAGGTAGGTTAGGCTCAGCCAGTGACTGGTCCAAGATCACCCAGGGAACTCCATGGCTGGTTAGGGAAATGTGTCCTGGTCTCCCCTAGCCTGAAGCCCAACTTGCTGACCAATGCAGAATGCCCTTTGCCAATTCCCACATTACCCGACTGTCCTTGGCAGAGCTTGGAAAAGTTACTTTTTCGAACTACAACTCCCATCAGCCCAATCCAGTGTCCATGCTGGTTGGAGCTGATGGGAGTTGTAGTTTAAAAAAGTAACTTTTCCAAGCTCTGGTCCTTGGCTACAGATTCTTGGGAGGCACGGCCCTAGGGCAGGCATGGGGAAGATTTGACCTTCCAGATGTTGGACTCCAACTCCCATCAGCCCCAGCAAGCATGGCCAATGGCCAGGGATGATGGGAAGTGTAGTTCACCAAGCCTTCTCGGTGGCTGCCCTCAGGCTCAGGAACCTCCTAGGGAGGTTAAGTGGAAACTTTTCTGTTCCTACAGGCTTTTGGGAACTGACTGCAAGGGTTATTAAATAGGGTGCTGTTTTGTCCGAGTTGTATTTTGTGGGGTTTTTTTAATCACTATGTTTAAATGGTTTAATTTTATAGTTAATTATATTTTAATTGTAACTTCTGTACAGTTTATTTATGTTTCTAACAGTACTTGTTTTACATTTTTGTAAGCTGCCTTGAGTCCCAGATCTGAGAAAAAGACGGGATATAAATGAATTAAATAAATAATAGTTCAGCAGCATCTGGAGGGCCAAAGCTTCCCCACACCTGCTCTAGTTGTCATGATATGCTCCTGTGCTTCACTATATAACACTATATCACTGGGTGCCTGCGACAAACTTCCACTTGTTCTTCTCTCTATTGCCATACTTTCCCAGACCTCCCCAATAAAAGGCACTATTTAACTTTAAGAACTGGTGCCAGAGTTTGTATCTTTCCTGTTCCCTCCCAGTCTCTATTCCTTGCATGTCATGGCTTTGAGATTGTAAGTCTGATGAGAGAGACTGTCAGTCTTAATGGTACATAAGCTGCTCTGGAAGCCTTTTGGCTGAAAAGCAAGGTACAAATGCTACATGTAAGTGAAGTAATGATTCAAAATCCTCCCCAAGCGCCAGAATACTAACCTGCACTGAATCACAGTACTGAACATGGTAACCAAGCACAGGCCACTGTCCTGTTTGCAATGAGCAGTTCCCCATGTGGAACTGGGCATGGGAGACTCCAGATCTTCCTCCTTCTCTTGTCTCACCCATCTAATATACGTACCACCAATCTTATAGACATCCTGCAGGGGCAAACGAAGGGGCTTGTTGACAGGGCGGGAAGGAGGGATGATGGAATCCAGAGCTTCCAGCAAAGTGGTGCCAGAGGCATTGCCTTCCTTTCTGGTGATGCTCCAGCCCTTGAACCACGGCATCTGCCAACGGAGATGAAGCACACATGCATTAGCTGGAGCGTGCCTGCAGATATCCTTGGAAAGTGAGCAGAGAACAGTCTGAAGTCGCATCCTGAGGTTCTACAGCTGAAGCCAAGTAGGTTTGGGTCTGAGCACTGCCTAGATGCAGACCTCCTAATCTTTGCAAGCAGACCTCTCTCCCCTATGGATTGGAGATGCTCCAAGTTTTAACAAGGGAGGGGCCAAGCTTTGCCGGTCTAGATTCAATCCTTGGCAGCCCCAGTTGGGATCTCAAAGGTTCTCCATAGTATTTTGGAGATGTACTGCCAATACAATTTAGCCATACTGGGCCAGGTGGGCCAACACTCTAAATCAGTACAAGCAGGGCTGTGCAATTCCTCTGGAGGGCAGAATTCAGCTTCCCAAAAATCTGTTTTCATTTTTTAAATGGTGTGTGTGGGGGGGGGGAAGAGATGAATGTCTAGTCCTTACGGCCAGAGAGGTATGCTTGAAAGTGGGCAGAAAACATCTGCTGAAATCTCCAGAGCCATTTAGATCCCTAAATAAGATTTTCACAAATGGAGGCCTGTGGCCCTGTGTTGTAAGTGCAACAGCAGGGATCATTCAGTTTGTAATTAAGGTTAATCCTCATAAGGTTACAGTCAGCCAGTATAGGAGTGGTGGAGATGCTGCCTAGCAACCAGTCAGTAGCATGATCTTTGCTGAGGTAACACATGCTCCAATTAGATGTGTAGTTCTGAGGCAGAGCTTGGAAAAGTTACTTTTTTGAACTACAACTTCCATCAGCCCAATCCAGTGGCCATGCTGGCTGGGGCTGATGGGAGTTGTAGTTCAAAAAAGTAACTTTTCCAAGCTCTGTTCTGAGGGTTTCCCCCTTATATGGTATGGCTGAATATCTCCCTGCTGAATGCACAGCCTAAGCTAAGAAAGACAAAATCTCTCTATTGCACCTCAAATTATATACTATTTTTGATCAGTTTACCAAGTAAAGTGCTATCAGGATCTTTTCTCTCTGGGCTCCATATTGTTATTTAAGTGCCTCTGCCAACACCCTCCAGATGTTGGACTCCAACTCCCATCAGCCCCTGCTAGTTCAGCCAACTGTCAGGGCTGATGGGAGCAGTAGTTCAACAACATCAGGAGGGCCACAGGTTCCCCTGTGCTAAAGAAACACAGCTGACTTCAACAATCCAAACATCCATATCAAGAAAATTGAGGAGGAAAGAAACACCATCAAAGTACTCACATTACTGCTGGGCTCCAGCATGTTGTCTCCATGCCACCCAGAGATGGGCACAAAGGCCACGGTAGCTGGATTATAGCCAATCTTCTTGATGTAGGCACTCACTTCCTTGGTGATCTCCTGGAAGCGCTTGCTGCTGTAAGGGGGCTCCGTGGAGTCCATCTTGTTCACCCCAATGATGAGCTGCTTCACTCCCAAGGTGTAGGCCAACAGGGCATGCTCACGGGTCTGCCCATTCTTGGAGATGCCGGCTTCAAATTCACCCACGCCGGCTGCCACAATCAGTACTGCACAGTCGGCCTGGAGGTGAGCAAGACACAAGTCTGGGATACTGCTGTGACTCGAGGAACTCCAAGGAGTCAGGACAGAATCAAGGGCGGTTAGGGCATATCCACTCCAGAGCAGTGGTGACTGGTGCTCCTTGGGACTGGTGGGGCAGAAGGCCGGCTGCCCAAACAATAGGTGGAGCCAGAGCCAGTGATAGGCAGAGCCAACTAATTCTGCTTTTGTCCCCATCCTTTACCCGGCTGAGTTCTAGAAGGGCAAATCTGAGACTGAAGAGGAGGAAGAAGCTGACAGGCAGTGCCACCCTCTGGGCTGGTTGTAAGTAAGAAGGCAGGCAGGTGGAGGCTGGCTGAGGTTGGTGGGGCAGTGCCCCATTCCCCCCAGTGGACCAGCCTCCAATGTACTACAGGATTAAGTTACTGACACTCACTGAGAAACTATAGCACTGTGAAAGCAAACAAAAATCCCTAATGGAGTTTCCAGAATTCTCCAACTACAACCCCCAGAGTTCTTTAGGGCGCGGTGGGGAACTGGATCCGGCCATCCAGATCCTGGCCTCCCCAAATCCTGGGAGATATTCTGATAGGGAGAGGGGTCGTCTGCCTGTCGATCAACCAACATCACCATCACATTTTCTGGGTTGCCTGGGCAGTTTGAAATCAAACTGCATGGCCAGGTTGACTGGTGGAGCCTGCAACCACACTTTTGGCAGGGAGTTGTGTCCATACCTGCCACCTGTATGACGGCAGGCGGGCAAGGCTTGGTGAGACAGCCTTGCAGGCCAAATTAGACCTTGTCAGGTCTAATTAGGTGTGTGTGTGCACGCGCGCATGCACACACGCACACACCCCTGCTTAAGGAGGAGCCATGAGCCATAAAAACAAGACAAAACCATAGCCCATCTAGCTTAGAATTGTCTATAGCAGAGGCAGGCAAACCCTTTTGCTGCCTAAGGGACACACACCCCTTGAGGCTAACCTTCCAAGGCTGCAGGAGCAGGGAGAAAATGAAAAAAGTGGGCAAGGCTACCTACTTTCTCATACAGACACACACATAGACACACATATATACCATATATGTTTATATGTGAGCACTACACACAATATGTGAGAGACAGAGAGAGGGAGAACACTCCCCACATTCACTCTCATACATCCAGATACATACTTATCCCAGCAATTACCTTAACCCTTCCCCGGCTGTGATTCCCCTCCCAAATGTCCCACACAAAGCAATTAGCCTTTTTTTAGGCCTCTATGGGGAGTGCTTACTCCCTGGGAGACCAATTCATGGGAGCCAGTGCTTCCCAACCAGCTTGTGTGCACGGCTCCCAATGGAGCTGGCATTCAGCAGGGCCGGCAGCTCCCCTTCCGCCAGCTCCCCGGCATTTGGATTCCCCTGCCCCTCTGAAAACTTCAGTTTTGTCAGTTATACATGAATCTGTAGTCAAGTGAAAGCCTAACACAGATACAGCCAAATCTAAGGCTGAACTGAAAGACAAGGATCTTCATCACTGAATGATTCCACAAACTGCTCCAACAACCCTTGCGAAAGACAACTCACACTTTAAACAGGTGGGTAGTTTTCACTGTTTGCAAAGAAAAAAGAAGAAGCCATAACTAATGGCATTCCTTCTCCCCACCTAAGGATGGAAGACAGCAGGCTTACCTGAGAGGTCCCAGTGATCATGTTCTTGATGAAGTCCCTGTGGCCGGGGGCATCGATGATGGTGATGTAGTACTTGCTGGTCTCAAACTTCCACAGGGAGATGTCAATCGTGATCCCCCTCTCCCTCTCAGCTTTCAGCTTGTCCAGCACCCAGGCATATTTGAAGGAGCCTTTTCCCATCTGCAAGGAAGAGATAAAACTGCTTTTCGCCACGACGCAAAAACATGCCCTCAAGAAGCCCTTCAATTGTTGCTGTTTTTAATTAATGCCAGGCATGGATTTGGGGGGGGGGCTGTGCAATTTTCATTGCAACTACTGCATGCCAGGAGATGTAGCCTCTTCCACAGCCTGATAAAAATGACAGACGATGCTATGGGCGCTGTTTTTCTGGGACTAACCATGAGGCTGGTATCAGGACTGCCGAAGTGGTCCACCTACACTGTGGTCCCAGCAGTAAGCACCCTGTTACGCCTGTTTAATTATCATCAACAAAGGATTATCAAGAAGGTTCCACAGAACTATCACCTGTATACATTGATAGACCTCTCCATGGTTTATTTAAAGTTAGTGGCCATGACAATTTCTTGTGGCAGTGCACTCCAGAGGTTAACCGTGCATAAAATGAAATTATACTTCTCTCCTGAACCTACCCACCCACCATCTGCAACAGCTATCCCACTCTTAGGCTGCAATCCAATACATGCCTACTGAGAAGGAAGCTCCATTGGGTTCAAATGGTACTTACTCCCAGGTAAGGCTGCAATCCAATACACACTTACCTGGGAGTAAGTCCCATTGAACCCAGTGGAGCTTACTTCTGAGTAGGCATGTATTGGTTTGCAGCCTTAGTCTCCCTATGAGGTCAGTGGCAGAACATCTGCCTTGCGTGCAGAAGGGCTCCAAGTTCAATCCCCGGCATTTCCAGGTAGGGCTGGGACAGACTTCTGCCTGAAATCCTGAATGGCTGCCAGTCAGTGTAGACAATATGAGCTAGATGGATGAATGGTCTGACTCAGTGGAAGGCAGCTTTCCAATGTTCCTGTGTTCTAGTACATGAATAAGCCCTCCATTACCTAAGTAAACATTTTACAAAAATTGAAAAGCAGTTTAATGAAAACTATTTTCTCCCCCCATTTACAATAAAACAACTATCAACTTTATACTAGCATACAAAATCACTGGTCATTCAATTATCCTTTCCCCCCTGCCCCAATTTAGGGACAAAGCGTGTAGCAAAGACATAGAGAGCTATGACAATGGGTGGTATTTCTAAGGCACATCAATGATATGGAACAGGGAAAGAGCGATAGATGCCTACAGTAGCCAATGCTTAATTTCTAAAAGTTAGCAGTGCTAGTAGCATTTGAAATGTGGTGTTGGAGGAGAGCTTTGCGTATAATACCATGGACTGTGAAAAAGACACATAATTGGGTGTTAGAACAAATTAAACCAGAACTATCACTAGAAGCTAAAATGATGAAACAGAGGTTATCATACTTTGGACACATAATGAGAAGACATTATTCACTAGAAAAGACATTAATGCTGGGGGGAAAGAGAATGGAGTAGAAAAAGAGGAAAGCCAAATGAGATGGATTGATTCCATAAAGGAAGCCACAGACCTGAACTTACAAGATCTGAACAGGGTGGTTTACAACAGATGCTACTGGAGGTCGCCAATTCATAGGATCATCATAAGTCAAAATCGACTTGAAGGCATATAACAACAACAGTCGCTCAGAGCCACCTGAAAATCCTAGTTGCAAGCCCAGTCCATGGTGACAGAGTGCCCTCAGCACATGCCTAGAGGCACTGCCTCTCTTTCTCACTCCGAGCCCTAGCATTAACTCACCTCTGCTGCCTCCTTCTCAAATTTCTCTATGGTGCGCTTGTCTATGCCTCCACATTTGTAGATGAGGTGGCCTGTGGTGGTTGACTTCCCCGAGTCCACGTGCCCAATCACCACAATGTTGATGTGAGTCTTCTCCTTGCCCATGATTATGGGATTTGAAGAACGGGATTTTTTTTTAAAGCAAGGGTACCAAGTCTGGATATACCTAGCAGAAAGGGAAAAGTCAACAAACTAGGTAAGAGAAGGATTAGACAAAAACATGGAGGATAAGGCTATCCATGGTCACTAGCCATAGGGCTTACCTTCCACTACTGAAGGCCACAAGCCTCTGAATATCAGTTGCTGGGAGCCACAAGTAGGGAGAGCGTCACTGCACCCAGATCCCACTGGTGGGCTTCCTATAGGGGCATCTAGCTGGCAGGGGTGCAATTGCCCTGGGTTGCAGAACCGTTGCTTTTTTGGGAGCAGGGGCCCAGCCAGGTCCCTATGTACAAGCCAATCAACATGAAAGGGGAGCATGTTAGCCACTGAGAAGAATTCTTGTCCTTTGGGGCTGATTGGAGCCCATCAGAGTGAAAGGAGGTGAGTCAGCCATCCAGTAGACTCTTCTCTATAGCTAACACACAACCTCCCCCCTTCATATTGATCGGTTCCTAGGGATGTAGTGGAGTGTTGACTGGCGAGATGACAGGGAGAGCAAGAAGAGGGAAAGTGGAAAGGGGGGTGTGGCTGTGAGGAGCCATGGCTGTGACTACTATTAAGAAGGGACGTTGCACTTCTGAATTTGCTACTACACTACTGTTAACGGTACGGGAGCTCTGCACTCTCTTGCAATCTCCTCTTCTACACCACTATTAAAAGCAGAGCTTGGAAAAGTTATTTTTTTGAACTATAACTCCCATCAGCCCAATCCAGTGGCCATGCTGGCTGGGGCTGATGGGAGCTGTAGTTTAAAAAAGTAACTTTTCCAAGCTCTGATTAAAAGTGCAGGAGCCCCAGTCTCTTTTACACTTGGCCACCTTAGTTAGAATCCCAGCGCCCAAGCCGCTCCAGAGTGAAACCCAGCCACGCCGCTGTAAACTCTCCTCCAACTGGAAAAGCTCTTTGATTTGAAAAACCAAGATCAACCAAGGTGGAGAAAGTCAGTTCTGAATTGATCCCTTTTACATGCATATTTCCAGTATGTATAATCTCCCCGCCCCAACGCCTCTCCAAGACCAAGCGACCCTAAACAGATACCGAAGCCACTCCGAAGCGAGACCAGAGCTACTTCACGACGCTAAGAACACCAGGGAGAGAAACCCCGAGCCAAGTACCGATTTTATCGGGGGACGTTAAACATTTTTAAATTCATAGGAACTCGCCAAGGTGGTAGAAACTCAACACTCCCCAGTGTGCGTGTAAATGGGCGGACTCGAGTTATGCCCATAAATAAGCCTAGCACTTTCACTGACAACGCAAGCCGAACCACACAATTGCCCGGAAGCCTTTGCTACTGTTTGCAAGAGAGTTTACTCCCTAGTAAATGTGATGAGAATTCTAGTTTGCTCGAAAAATAATATTAGCCCGCGTTACCTTTCTCCGCGTGTGAATCCCGATGATCAAATAACCAAGTGGTGTTTCGCGCTGCGGTTTTTAAACCCTCAAGGGCGGGGCTAAATTTCAGCAGAAACCTAACCCCCCCCCCCTTTGGTGAGATTAAATTCGAGGCTGGAGACAGCTGCCTTCTCTGGCTAATAAATAGGAGTGAGAGCTTCGGCTATAAGGAGGTATATAAATGCAATAAACAAACAAACAAACAAATAAATAAAGGTGGGGGGTCGATTTGAGACAGAGGTTTTTAAGGTGGGAGGGAGCAAGACTGAGTGAGAGAAGTCAGGAGTCACTGGGGTTCCTCTGTGTACGCCACAATTTAATTTCTACAAAAACGTAACTTCCTGAAATAATGAGGGCTAGAAAGCTACTTTTTAAAATAAAATCAGGCCAGGCAGTCCCTGCGCTTGATTTATTGCTGTAAAAGGAAAAGGAGGCGGTATGTTGGCAGAATGAAGTACAAACTCTTTTCTGAGGGGGTGGCGACGCTAGGGCTTCAACTCCCATCTGCCCCAGCCAGCATACCAAATCGTCAGGAGGAGTTGGAGTCCAGAAACGGAGAGCTACACCTAAGAACATAAGAAGAGCCTGCTGGATCAGGCCAGTGGCCCATCTAGTCCAGCATTCTGTTCTCACAGTGGCCAACCAGGTGCCTGGGGGAAGCCCACAAGCAGGACCTGAGTGCAAGAACACTCTCCCCTCCTGTCCTGAGGTTTCCGGCAACTGGTTTTCAGAAGCATGCTGCCTCCGACTATGCAGGCGGAGCATAACCATCATGGCTAGTAGCCACTGATAGCCTTCTCCTCCATGAATTTGTCTAATATTCTTTTAAAGCTATTCAAGCTGGTGGCCATCACTGCGTCTTGTGGGAGCAAATTCCATAGTTTAACTATGTGCTGAGTAAAGAAGTATTTCCTTTGGTCTGTCCTGACATTCAGCTTCTTTGAATTTCCATGAGTTCTAGTATTATGAGAGAGGGAGAAAAAAATTTCTCTATCCACCTTCTCAATGCCATGCATAATTTTATACACTTCTATCACTTCTTAGAGATCCTATACGGGTCTGTTTATCAGCACTATAGTCCAATGGAGCTTACTCCCCGTTGAAATGGAAATGGACTGCCTTCAAGTCAATCCCAATTTATGGCGACCCTATGAATAGGGGTTTTCATGGTAAGCGATATTCAGAGGGGGTTTACCATTGCCTCCCTCTGAGGCTGAGAGGCAGTGACTGGCCCAAGGTCATCCAGTGAGCTTCATAGCTGTGTGGTGATTCGAACCCTTGTCTCCCAGGTCATAGTCCAACACCTTAACCACTACACCACACTGGCTCTCCCAATGCAGCATGAAAATGGAAATAGACTGCCTTCAAGTCGTTCCACCCAGTGAGCTTCATGGCTGTGTTAAGAGTCATAAACTAGGGGCAGATTAGGTGCACACTTACTTGGGAGTAAGCCCCACTAAAACAGACTAAACTTACTTCTGAGTAAATGTGCATAAACTCAGCTACCCCAGATCTGTGAACTATGCTTGAATTACTGTATAACCTGAACAAGTTGTGATTGAGCCGGCTTTCCCTCCACCCTCCAGTTCCTTTTTCCTCCTGTGTCATGTCTCACAATGTACAATGTAGCTTGCAATGTAGATTGTAAGTCTGAGGGAAAGAACTGCCTTAATACTGCTCTATTTGTTTTTTAATAAGCTGCTGAGAGCCTTTTTAGCTAAAAGGTGAAGCATAAATGCTGAAAATAAATAAAAATGAACCCAGAATAAAGTATCCCTTTCTTAATTTTTCTCTACCAGAGAAAAATAAATGAAACATTTCACATTCCACTGTGTGTGTATGTGTGTGTTGATTTTTCCTTAGTCTTATAAAATATACTTATTTTATACTTCAGCACAGCAGCTTGTAACATTGAGTGCATACTTGCTTATTTATTTATTTTGCAGAGGATCATTTGGATGAACTTGAAGTTTGTTTTGCAAAGGGACAAACATGAACGAGAAAAGAGCATGGAATAATGGGCTCAAGTTACATTAAGCCAGATTTCAGTTGAACATCAGAAAAAACGTCCTAACTGTTAGAGTGATACCACAGTGGAACCAATGACCTAGGGAGGTGGTGGGCTCTCCAACACTGGAGGCTTCTGGGCAGTCACCTGTCCAGTGTGCTTTAAGTTGGATTCCTGCATTGAGCAGGGGGTTGGACTCAATGGTCTTATAGGCCCCTTCCAAAGCTGCAATTCTCTTGATTCTGTGAATCTAAATATTAGACAGGTGCCAACTATGTTGTCTTTTTGGCGCCTACTGGAACCTTCCTCTTTCAACAAGTGTTTTAAGTAGAGACCTTATCCCAGTCTGCATCTGTGTTGGAATTGTTTTTAAGATGTTTTTCAAGATTTCTTAAAGATGTTTTAAAGTTTTTTTGTTTAAAAGATGTGTTAAGATGTTATATCAGCTGTTTGCTGCCCTGGGCTCCTTTTGGGAGGTAGGGTTGGATATAAATTAGTAAATAATATAAATAAGTAAATAAACTTGAACAAGATAGTTCCCTTTAAAAACCAACTTTCCAAGCTCTGAGCATCCCTGGTGTCTGATCAAGAATGTTTGCTCCCTCACATTCTAAGGAGTTTGAGTTTGACTGTTGGAAGTGGACAGTTGGTGATCTCTGGGGCAGGACTCCCTAGGAAACGCTATAGGGTTGGATCATTGTAAAGGCAGCTCTCTACCAGTCCATGTAGGCCAGGGGGAATTAAATAAAATGAAAGAAGCGCACAGTCCAGAGCAACTCCCCTACACACCAAGAGTAAGTACATTTAAGAAGAGATGGCTCTGTGATAATATTTACTAATGTCTATCATTTTACATCCTTATCTTGCCTGAGTTTGAGGACTAGGAGACATAACAGAAATATATAGTTTGAACCCATTTGATAAAATTTCAGGAGGCCTTTGGTGTAGTGTGGTGTAGTGGTTAGTGTGTTGGACTAGGACCTGGGAGGCCTGGGTTCAGATTCCCATTTAGTCACGAAGCCAGGGGTGTAGTCATCTAGGGTCTCACAGGGTCTTAGACGTTTTATTTTTGGGGAACTAGTGTCCCTTTGTCTCCAGCACCCTATGAGGCAATCTACATGAAAGTAGAGTGTGTTAGCCACAGAGAAGAGCCTTCTAACAGGTTTCTTTGTCTTTCCCTGTTGACTGGAGCCAACAGTGTGAAAGGAGGTGAATCAGCCACTGAGAAGACTCTTCTATAACACTCTCCCCTTTCATGCTTATTGGCTCCTAGGCAGAGCTTGGAAAAGTTACTTTTTTAAAACTACAATTCCCATCAGCCCCAGCCACCATGGTCACTGGATTGGGCTGATGGGAGTTGTAGTTCAAAAAAGTAACTTTTCCAAGCTCTGCTCCTAGGGACATCTGTTATTGTGGGAGAAGGCATTAACAAGGACCTCATTCTCAACCCAGCAGGGAAAAAAAAGGATGGGAGGAGCATGGCTGTGACTATCATGAAGGGACCCTGCACTACACTACTGGGTGAAGCTCACTGGGTGAGCTTGAGCCAATTGCATCTCTCCGCCTAACCTACCTCACAGGGCTGCTGTGAGGATAAAATGGAGTGGGAGGAGAAACATGTGCGCTACCTCAAGTTCCTTGGAGGAATACTAGAATAGAACAGAATAATAGAATAACAATAAATAGAATAATCAATAAAACCAATATAGTAAGTGACAAAAAGCCCCCCCAATACAAAGAACTTTAGATATGAGAGGTACAATATGGGCATCTTTGGATTCTCTAGCCCAGGGGTGGGGAACCTGGGGGCTCCTCAGCTATTGTTTGTTTATTTATCATTTTGTTTATTGTTACCTTTAAATCCCACCTTTCTTCCAAGGAGCTCCAGGTGGCGTACAAACAGAGTTCTCCCCTCCTTGATTTTATCCTCACAACAACCCTGTGAGGTAGGTTAGGCTGAGAGATAATGACTGGTCCAAGGTCACCCAGTGAGCTTCATGGCCGAGCAGAGATTTGAACCCTAGTCTCCCAGGTCCCCAGTCTCACTCTCTAACCACTACACCACACTGGCTCCAGCTCCCATTAGCCACGGCCAGCATAGCCAGTGGTCAGGGATGATGGGAGCTGTAGTCCAGTGACATCTGTAGGGCCATTGGTTCTCCATCCCTGACTGAGTCGCAGCAGCCTGCCCTTCTTCCATGGTATGCCCTTCATGTGGCATAAGATTGCATGAGGGAGGCTGCCTCTGACTCATCTCAGGCTAACTCCCTTCTCACCTTGCTAGATGAGATGTGTGGGGATCAAGAGGCAGAAGGAAAAGCACTTTCTAAACAGAGGAAGCTGCCTTATACTGGGTCAGACCATTGGTCCATCTAGCTCAGTATTGCCTACACTGACTGGAAGCAGCTCTCCAGGGTTTCAGACAGGAGCCTCTCCCAGCCTTACCCTGGAGATGCCGGGGATTGAACCGGGGACCTTCTGCGTGCAAAGCCGATGTTCTGCCACCGAGCTACAAGCTAGGTCAGAGGCTGAACTGGTATTACAGAGGCAAAAGCAATAGCGTGGTGGCAAATTCAGAAGTGCAGGGTCCCTTCATGATAGTCATGCCACACACCCCTCACAGCCACGTCCCCTTGCTCTCTCTGTCATCTGGCGAGCCAATCAGCGTGAAAGGAGAGGCTGTGTGTTAGCTGCTAGGAAGAGTCTTCTGAGTGGCTGGCTCATCTCCTTTCGTGCTGATTGGCTCCAATCAGGATGAAAGGGCAAGGACTCTTCTCAGTGGCTAAAATGTTCCCCTTTCAGGCTGATTAGCTTTGGTTCACACATAGGGACCTGGCTGGGGCCCTGCTCCCAAATAGTAGCAGGTCTATGACTCCCCCCCCCACCTCGTGCCCCTGGACAACTACACCGCTGGGTGCAGGAGCAAGTATACAGTAAGTCTGTTCTTGCCTGCCTCCTCCCACACCAGATATGTGCTGCTTATTTGCACCTGACTGAGCAAAGGAGTTCATCACCCTCCCATGTGGCAGGATGGGAGATTCCCAAGGTGGCTTTAGAGCAGTCTCCACCAACATTGTGCCCTCTATATGTTCTATATGCTCCCATCTTCCTTGACCTGGTGTGGGGAACCTTTGGCCCTTCAGAGGGCCATGTTTGCTGACAGGAGTTATAGTTCAGCAACACCTGGAGGACCAAAGGTTCCCCAAACCTGTCCTTCACCTTTCACTGTGCTTTCTGGGGCTGATGGGAGTTGTCATCCAAAACATCTGGAGGGCACCAGGTTGGAGAAAGCTGGCCTCTAATACTTCCAGCCGGCTTCCAGAGTGGTCAGTGCAACTCTGTTCTCTCTGAAACTTCACAGGATCCCAGCAAGGCTCGGTTCTGAATTCCCTCACTCAGCACCATGCCTGTCGAGAAGGGTGAGGAGATGGAGAAGAGGTCTTGGAGTAAGAACAGAGGGAGGCCGTGCAGAGATACCAGCAATAAGCAGGTGCCTGACTGTCAGGCACTAGCGCTACCAGCAAAAGAGCCTGTGGACAGGAATCTGCAAAGTCCAGAGATGCCTAGATCTCAAATCCCAGAAACTGTGCAGCATCCTCGGACACCGGCCCCGTGGTCCAGACAGAGGACTAGCAGGCTGAAGCAGGAGCCTGCAGGTAGATGTCTCCTGTTTGTGTAATGCTAATATTACTGTTGGTGTTGCTTTTGTATTGATTCAGTTCAGCCTTTGCCAACCTGGTTCCTTCCAAATGTTTTCGACTACAGCTCTGGGGCTGATGAGAGCTCTGGTCCAAAACATCTACACTGATGCTCCCACCAAATGTAAACATTGAAGACCTGAGTTTAATAGATGTTATACTGTATGTGGGGGTGTTTTTTTTGTATTTTTATATAGCTATAGCTATAATTTATCATTTATTTTTAAATATATTTGTATACTGACCTTTCATTAAAAAAATCAAAGTTGTTTACAAGGTAACAAAGCACAACAAAAGCATACAGTTAAAAATATTAACAATACAATAAAAACAAAGGTCAGCTATTGCAAAAAGGCATAATCTTAATTGCCTGCTTTAGCCTGGCAGAACAAAAAGGTTCTCAGCAGGTGTTTAACAGTTAAAACAGAAGGTGCCTGCTGAATCTCTGTTGGCAGAGCATTCCAGAGATCTGGGTCGATAATATTAAAGGCTCAATTTCGTGTCAATGTTAAATGAGCCTCACCAACTCATGGGATGACCAGAGCCGCTCCTGCAGATGATCTCAGTGACTGAGCTGGGATATAAGGGTTCAAGCACTCCCTAAGATACCCTAGACCTTGTTCAGGGCTTTGTAAATTAATACAAGGACCTTGAACCTGGCCCAGTAGTGACTGGGCAGCCAGTGCAGGTATTTTAAGAGTGGTGTCACATGTTGTCGGCCATGTGCTTGCATCAGCAGTCTGGCCACTGCATTTTGCACTAGCTGAAGGTTGCAAAACTTGGCCATGAGCAGCCCCACATAGAGTGCATTGCAGTAATCCAGCCTCGAGGTTCCCAATACATGGATAATATATTTGTATTGTTTAAATAAGGGTTCATAATTTACACTTTTGTTTTTTGAGATTGGGTTTCATGTTATTGTTGCACGCCACCCCAATCTCCAAGCAATGTGAGACTTCCAGGGGATCCTACATTTACCCAGAGTTTAGTTTCCTTGGAAAGAAGGTCAGCGGAGACTGTGGTGTCTTTTTAAAATATGGTTTATTTGCACATATTCACAACCTGAGCTTAAGATGAAGGGGTTCTCACCATTAACAAGATCTTGCTTTTCCATCAGGCTTGTAGGGAGGCACCCCAAAGCCATGGTGCAGACAGCAGGCCTCCCTGTGTGTCACTTTCTTAGAACAATAGAATAATAGAGTTGGAAGGGGCCTATAAGGCCATCGAGTCCAACCCCATGCTCAATGCAGGAATCCAAATTAAAGCATACCTGACAAGTGGCTGTCCAGCTGCCTCTTGAATGCCTCCGGTGTCGGAGAGCCCACTACCTCTCTAGGTAATTGGTTCCATTGTTGTATGGCTCTAACCGTTGCGAAGTTTTTCCTAATGTTCAGTTGAAATCTGGCTTCCTGCAACTTGAGTGCATTATTCCGTGTCCTGCACTCTGGGATGATAGAAAAGAGATCCTGGCCTGCTCTGTTTGACAACCTTCCAAGTCCTCGAAGACTGCTATCTTATCTCCCCTCAGTCTTTTCTTCTTAAGGCTAAACATGCCCAATTCTTTCAGTCTCTCTTCATCAGTCCCCTGATCATCCTCATTGTCTTCCTCTGAACCCGTTCCAGTTTGTCTGCATCCTTCTTCAAGTGTGGTGTCCAGGACTGGATGCTGTACTCAAGATGAGGCCTAACCAGTACTGAATAGAGGGGAACAAATACTTTGCATGATTTGGAAACTATACTTCTGTTAATGCAGCCTAAAATAGCATTTGCCTTTTTTGCAGCCACATCACACTGTTGGCTCATATTCAGCTTGCAATCAACAACAATCCCAAGATCCTTTTCACGTGTACTGTTGCTGAGCCAAGTATCCCCCATCTTATAACTGTACATTTGGTTTCTTTTTCCTACATGTAGAACTTTGCACTTATCCCTGTTAAATTTGATTCCGTTGTTTTCAGCCCAACACTCCAGCCTATCAAGATCATTTTGAATTTTGTTTCTGTCTTCCAGGGTATTAGCTATCCTTCCCAATTTTGTACCATCTGCAGATTTGATAATCATTCCCTGCAACTCCTCATCCAAGTCATTAATGAAAATGTCTTCCAAGTCCCCAGCTTCTACAGACTGGACTAAAAACATAAGCCTCTCTTTGGCTCCCAGATTGGGGGAGGGAGGAGGGCCCCTGTCCTGAAAAGAGTTCCAGTAGTCACAGGATCTCTCTTGGCCACATCCCTTTGGATATGCAGATTTAAAATTAAATAAAATTAAATAAGTCCAGTGTGGTGTAGTGGTTAAGGTGTTGGACTATGACCTGGGAGAACAGGGTTCGAATCCCCATACAGCCATGAAGCTCACTGGGTGATCTTGGGCCAGTCACTGCCTCTCAGCCTCATGAAAACCCTATTCATAGGGTCGCCATAAGTCTGAATCGACTTGAAGGCAGTACACACACACATTTACTCACAGGCTAGCTTAACAAAGGAAACTAGCCTGACCAGGAGAGCAGGTTTCTTGCTTGCATATCCCAACTTCAGATACAAGATCACTAACTTGAAGGGGATCCAAAGAAATCATCTGTCTCATCCCTCAATCGCATAACATTATAGTAAATGAACACCATTTCAAATGAGGGGGGAAATACTGGTTTAAAGGGACAGTTTGAAAAATAAGCTTTATGCGTATTATGAAATATATGTGATGAACCTCATTGGTATTAATGATGAATCCCATTTAAAGAGGAATGGTTAGAATGTGCATCTTTTATTCATCTGCAGTATACATTTAAACAGTATTATACCCATTTAAATACCCAAACAGTCAGTTTCTTAATGGTGCTGACAGGAGACCCCTATTCCCCTCACAGAGCTACAATTCTCAGAGTGGCTTAACAGTCAGACCCTCCTAGAAACTAGCTCTGTGAGGGGAAGTGGAGTCTCCTAGCAACTCTCAGCGACCCTGGCAAACTGTAGTCCCTAAGTTTCGGGGGGGGGGGAGCCATGGCTGTTTAAAGTGGCATCACACTGCTTTAAAAGTATAGTGCAGATAAGGCCTATTTCAAAGGTGGAACGTGTTCAGGTTCCAATTAGCTTGGAAGTGAAATGAGGCCACCCAGAACTAAGGGGGGCGAGGTTTCTTTTAAGGAAGCAGCCACTCAAGGTTGAACATACACTGTCTTGCTGTATGTGCGTATGTGTGCCAATCTGCGTTAGAGAGATACTGACATTTATGCAGGAATGGATATGCATGCTGAAAGATGCAATCCAGCGCCACAATCTGCACATGCTCAGAGATCAGAGGTGAACACAGAGAGGAACAAATTGATGTGGCACCTTGTCAAAATGTAAGGTTTTGGGTTTTGTGATTAGAGGAGGGAAAGCACTACAGCATAAAGATTATGAAAGTTAAACATTAGAAATAAATACAGAATCAGGTTACCCATTAACCTGTGAATGTTTTCCTCCTGTTTTGTTTTGTTTCTGTGACGGTGCACCTTACTTGATTTTGGCACCATTTATTTTGCCATTTTTACTCTTTTTGTGAAATATAGTATTTATCTTCCTTTGCAGAGCAATGTACTTGGGACACTGAACAGATATATTGTTATGGAAATGGTGCTACATTGTGCCAAGTGAAGAGATGAGCTCCTCTCAAGGATTTTGTAGAGCTTGGTGCTTGTTTCATAATGAACGCTGGTGGCCTTTGATGTTTGGTGGCTCCTAGCTGTTGCACCAGCTTGGGTTCTAGCTGAAGAAAACAGCTTGGCAGTTGGAAAGTAGCCAGTAAAGTGGATAGAAGATTTGAGTGTTGTAGCTGACCAACAAAAGGAAACAAGAGCATACTGTTTGCTTTTGGGAAACTGGTACTTCTTTGCAGGGTAACCAGACTGGTGGTATATACCTCAACATGGACTAGACACAATAGTAGTGCGTTAGTGGTGCATTTATTCTGCTTTATTAGAAGTTCTGTGATGCTTCTCCAATGCTACCACATTACTGCTGTCTGGAGTGGCTATAGCACAACAGAAACAGGACAAAAATAAACCAGAACATGTTGTGGTATGAAAAGTTATGGGATTTCAGCAGGAAATTATGGAATATGCACTGATTGGAAATGAAGCAGTGTGACTGCCCCAAAACTTTTGCAGACACAAACAGTATTGAAAGCGTATGACTGCCCCAGTAGCATCAAGAGCACAAATCACCATGAATGTACAATAAAAAGGATGTCTGGAAGGGCCCTTTCTTTCATCACTCTGCTACCGCAGAGGGAGGTATATTTTTTTTGGGGGGGGGAAAGTATATTTGAAAAAAAATTATAGAAGAAGAAGATAAACATTACAAAAACACCATTAGGCTATATACGCACCATACATTTAAAGCACAAGGTTTCCCCCAAAGAATCCTGGGAGCCATAGCTTATCCCACAGAGCTACAATTCCCAGCACTCTTAAAAACTACAGTTCCCAGGATTCTTGGGGGGAAGCCATGTGTTTTAAACATATAATGTATATGCAGCCTTAGTCTCCAGTATCCTTTCCTCACAAGAAAACTGATCCTGTGTAGTGACTGTTCTTAGAACTCCCTACCACCTTGGGAAGTGTGGAACATTTGGGTTGAGGGGGGGAACACCATGCAAAATAAATCCTGCCATGATCCAAAATGCTTTTTTATTCTAGCAGGTGATGGGAGGGCATCTTCACTCCCCACCTCTACCAACCTGTCCAACCAGGCAGAGACTGCAGCTGCAATGGCTGTGGGAGGAGGAGGAGGAGGAGACCATCAAAACCTGCAGGCAGAAAGCATCATGCCAGCTCAAAAGAAGGCAAAGCCTCTGATCCTGAAGGAACCAAACAGTGCCCAGGCAGCAGAGGTTCTCAAGAACTTCCTCAGTCACTTTCTCACCTATCTGCACAATTGCCCGGACAGGCCCTACTTCAGAAACTCCAGACAACAGCTTCCAGGCAGCAGCTATGAGTACGAAAAGGTAAGAGAGGTTATCCGGAGTTTTGGGGTTCGGTGTCACCAATATCCGGATGACACCCAACTCTATTCCTCCTTTCCACCTAATGAAACCAAGGAAGCCGTCCAGGTCCTAAACCACTGCCTGGTATCAGTGATGGACTGGATGGGGACAAACAAGCTGAAACTAAATCCTGCCAAGACAGAGGTGCTCCTTGTCAGTCGGAGGGCGGATCAGGGAATAGGGATTCAACTTGTGCTGGACGGGGTTACACTCCCCCTGAAATCTCAAGTTCGCAGCTTGGGAGTACTCCTGGACTCGACTTTAAGCCTGGAGGCGCAGGTCTCTGCTGTGGCCGGGAGTGCCTTCGCTCAATTAAGATTAGTGCACCAGCTGCGCCCGTTCCTTGACCTGTCAGACTTGACTATGGTAACACATGCCTTAGTTACATCCCGATTAGACTACTGTAACACGCTCTACGTAGGGCTGCCTTTGAAGACTGCTCAGAAACTTAAATTGGTACAAAGAGCGGCAGCCAGAATGTTAACTGGAGCTGCGTTCAAAGAACATACTACTCCTTTGCTTTACCAGCTCCACTGGCTGCCAATCTGTTTCTGGGCTCAATACAAAGTGCTGGTTTTGACCTATAAAGCCTTATACGGCTTAGGTCCAGGCTATCTGTTAGACCGTGTCTCCCTCTATGAACCTGCCCGGATTTTAAGATCATCCGGTGAGGCCCTCCTTACTATTCCATCCTTCTCGCAAGTTTCTCTTGCCAAGACACAGATAATAATAATAAAATAAAATTTTATTTTTAGGCCGCCTATCTGGCCGAATGAATGGCCACTCTAGGCGGCGTACATAATTAAAAATACAACATATAATACAGTTTTAACATATAAAACAATTATAATCCACCAACCTACATCTATACACTGTAAACTAAAATTATCTAGGAGACTTGTATGCCCGCTGAAACAACCAAGTTTTCAATCCTTGGCGGAAACCTGCCAGGGAGGGGGCATGGCGAAGGTCGTATGGCAGAGAGTTCCAGAAGGTGGGGGCCACAACTGAGAATGCCCTCTCTCTGGTCCGCACCAGCCTAGCTGTCTTAACTGGTGGGACCGAGAGAAGGTCTTGTGAGGCAGATCTTGTCAGGCGGCATATTTGGTGATGCTGGAGGCGCTCCTTTCGATAAACTGGACCGACACCGTATAGGGCTTTAAAGGTTAACACCAACACCTTGAATTGGGCTCGGTACACAACTGGTAGCCAGTGCAGATCTTCCAGCACTGGGGTGATATGATCCCGGCGGCGGCTGTTTTTAATCAACCGTGCCGCCGCATTCTGTACCAGTTGTAATTTCCAGACCGTCTTCAAGGGTAGCCCCACGTAGAGCGCATTACAGTAGTCTAAGCGAGAGGAGATCAGGGCATGCACCACCCGTGGGAGCAGATGGACCGGAAGGTAGGGTCGCAGCCTCTGTATCAGACGTAATTGATACCAAGCTGCCTGGCTCACCGCTGACACCTGAGCCTCCATGGACAGCTGGGAGTCAAGAATGACCCCGAGGCTGCGAACCTGGTCCTTCAGGGGCAATCTAACCCCATTCAGCGTCAGGTCAATATCTCCTATCCTTCTCTTATCTCCCACAAGCAGTACCTCGGTCTTGTCAGAATAGGGCCTTTTCGATGGCTGCCCCTAGATTGTGGAATTCCATCCCTAGCGAGGTTCGGTTGGCTTCCTCGCTATCGTCCTTTCGCGCCCAGGTGAAGACTGTTTTATTTAGGTGGACTTTTAACTGAAAATGTTACAGTTTTAATCTATTTGATTTAATTTATTTTTAATTGTTTTTAACATGCATATTGGTTGTTCTGATTGTTTATTGTTTTAATTGTGAGCCGCCCTGAGTTCCTTGGAAGAAGGGCGGGGTATAAGTATTTTAAATAAATAAATAAATAATGTGCAGGAAATGCCAGTAGAGTAGCCTTCCCCAAACGTGGGTGATCCCCAGTTGTTGTTGGACTACAGCACTCATCATCCCCAGTCATCCTGGCCAATGGTCAAGGATGATGGAAGCTGTAGTCCATCAACAGCTGGAGACCCAAAGTGCAGCAACTTTTTTTGGTGTACTGTCTGCTAGTGAATGGATAGCCAATGTGGTGCCCTTCAGTTGTTGTTGTACTACAACTCCTATCAGCCCCAGCTGGCATGGCCAGTGGTCAGGGATGATGGGAGCTGGAGTCCAACATCTGGGGACCCACGGCGTAGAAACATTTGCTGGTGTACTGCTAGTGCATGGATAGCTGATGTGGTGCCCTCCACATTGGTTATAAATGGAAAGTTCTTGGACTACAGCTTCCATCAGCCCCACCTAGTATGGCCAATGGTCAGGGATGATGGGAGTTGTAGTCCTGCATCATCTGGAAGGCACCATGTTGGTTACCCCTATGCTAGTGCTAGCTAGCAGAGATAAATCTTTAAATCAGGACTGGGGAACTTTTGCCCTCCAGATGTTGGTGAACTCCAAGTCCCATCATCCCTGTCCATTGGCCATGCTTGCTGGGGCTGATGGGAGTTGTCATTCCACCAGTTCCTCACACCTGCTTTAAGGCCTCATCTCCAGGTAGCTGCCGTCTGTCTCCCTGTTGTGCTTGCATTTTAGTTTAGATTAGCCTTTCCCAACCTCCTCCTCTTCCAGATACCTTTGAACCACAACTCTTATCCTTCCTGACCACTGACCATGCTGGCTGGGGCTGATGGGAGCTGCAGTCCAGCAACACCTGGAGGGCACCATATCAGAGCCAGTGTGACAGGCAGCTTTAGTTCTTCTGCGACACAAGGACTGCCCTGCCCTTTTCTTGAACTGTGCTCTTGGTTTGCCTGCAGTTCTTGCATCCGGGGGAGTTTGAAGTTCTCCTGAGCATCCCTGTCCCAGATTACGTCCAGTACACTGAGGTGGAAGGCTACGGTGGCCTCTTTTATACCCTGACTCTCTTGAGAAAGTCTCGCAGCTTCCCAGCAGCCCTCCTTCTGGAAGATGGGAAGACCATCTCCCCGAGACATATCATGGAAGAATTCTGGAAGCATATCGATCAATTTCTTCAAGTTTTTTATTCAGGTGAGGTTGCTCATCGGGGAGCAGTGTGAGGTGAGCAGTAGTCCAGTTCTCCATGTCCTCCAAGACTGAAAGATGTCTTGAAGCTGAGATAGGAGCCAGCAAACCCATTTTGGCGTGATACGTATGGTTGGATATTAGCTGCCAATCAGTACCGGTGCCAGGCATGACTGGGCCCTTGGGCACCAGCTCATCCCGGGCATGCAGCTCCTGCCTGTTTCACCTACCTCTTTCTTGTCTCCTGTGCTGTGGCAACAGAGGCTTCTCTAAGAGGCTGATGTCCCCACCGCCATCTTGGTTGACGGCAGGAGCATCACCCCCTTAAAAAAGCCTCCATCACCATCTTGGTTGATAGCAATCCTGCGTGCAAAGTGTGCGCAGCCTCAGAAGACAGGAGGGAGAGGTAGGTGGAGCGAGCGAACAGGTGGGCGGCCTGAAAGCTCCCTCTCTGCGATCCATGGCAGGGAGCCTGCCACAGATTGCAGAAAGGGAGCACTAATTCCCCCACCCTAGTAAGGGGCCCCTGTGGTCTGTGGGGCCCTCGGCCAGGGCTCGACATGGCCACCCTTTGGCCCTGGCCCTGCTCCCAATGGCCAGCAGGCTAGGGGTTAGGCATTGTGTCCCTCCAGATGTTGTTAACTCCCATCAGCCCTGGACATTGGCCATATTGGCTGGAGCTAATGGGAGCTGTAGTAGTCCAACATCACCTGTTTCTATTGCTATTTATAAAGATACCTTTGGGTATTAAGCAACTAATAAATCTCAATAATAATAATAAACATTTTAGATAATCTGCCAAGAGATTTTTTTTAAATTAAGTAGTATCTAAATCTTGCTAAATAATTGCTCCTTTTTGCATGCACACACACACACATTTTACAGGTGATTGAAGCAGGCCTGCCTTGCGCTACCATTGCGTGCAGTTTGGTCTTTAGCTGTCTAGTTCATGCATCTAGCTGCTTATTGGGTATCTCAGTGCCTTTTCCAGGTTGGCAGATGAGGCTGGAGAAGAGGAAACCAAACTGTCCAGAGGTGAGCCTGGTGATGCTGGATAACCAAGGTGCCAGGTTCATGTCTGTGAACCTCGTCCCTGCCCTGGAGATAATTGGCCAATGGCCATGCATGAAGAAGGCCAAGGAACTGCTTGAGGAGAAAAAGCTGCTGCATCTGATGAGGGTGTTTTATTTCGTAGCCAAACAGTCCCCTGGGAGACACAACAAAGGTAACCAACTCCTCTTGCCTCAATCAGCTAACCTGCTGCAGATGTTGTAGACCACTGTTCTCAGGTCCCCAGATGTTTTTGGACTACTTAATCCCCAGACAGCATGGTCAATGGTCAGGGATGTTGGGAGTTGGGTCCCCAGATGCTAACGGACTACAAGGTTGAAGAACAGTGTGTTAGACTACAACTCCTATCATCCCTGGCAATTGACCGTGCTGGGTGGGGCTGATGAAAGTTGCGGTCCAAAATATCTAGAGGGCACCAGGTTGGGAAAGGCCAAAAACATTGTGGAATAGGCTTGAGAGAGAAGCTTAGGAGCTTCCAGACTGCCTCTATTTTGCGGGGGCGATTCAAGCCTATACCAGCAATTTTAGGTCTGTGTAATTAAGGTGGGTTAAAGCTGTCTTGCACTCTGGTGCAACAAATCCCAAATCTACTGTAAAAACTCCAGACTTTCTGCAGTTTGGAAAGTGATGGGGAAATGAACTGAAAAAGGTGAATGAATGATTAAGGGAAGACATGTAAACACTAGGGATGGAATCCTCTCCTTTTTTACATTTTTTTTAAGTGTGGCCCCCTGGTGGTCATTAAATGATCGGATTCCTTTTTCCTCTGATATCTTTTCATTTTTTCCAGTCTCCTATGAGAGATATATATAGCTTTGCTTTGCAGAGAATTATCGATATTATAATCGCTATTTATTCATGAATCTCCACTGGTATCGATCTTTATTCTGAACTCCCTAATTATTGCCTGCTTACATTCCTTTTCAAGTGTATTGCAGAACAGATTAAAGTAGTCAGTGTCTTCCCCCCTGCTGCTTACAATCAACATCTCATCCCCCCCCTGCGGCTTTCTGTCTGTGAGTTACAATCAACACTTCATTGACATAAGTGAAAGGGAATACACATTTGAAGAGCTCACATAGAAAGTAGATTGGGCTGAGAAGTGTCTTCTAACATGCTTCCTTGAGCTTTCCTGCTGATTGGAGCCAATCAGAGTGATTGAACAATGTACAAAGCCCTTTGTTCATTTTGACTGCTGACACACAGCGTGGGTATGTGAACTGTATGTTTCAGAGACCTGGAGAATTTCTTTCTGTCATGTGGAAAAAGAGATTTTGAACCGCCACAGCAGCCCCCAAGCATGTTACCAATACCACAGGACAGAGTGCTGCAGGTATGTGCATCTGGGAACATTATCTTAGAAATGTAGGGTTTGGGATTGAGGGGTGCAGTGCTTAGTTTTTCAGACGAGAGGGGCTGGGACCTGTGGGCTGTACCTCCATCTAGACCTCAAAGGTGTCACGTCTATAGACGTCCTAAAGTCAATGCCCCAGGTATTGCTGGGATTTGGAGGTGGAAAAACTGGGGAAAGTGGAGCCTGTGTGGTGTGGGTGAAAGCCTGTTCATCTGCAGGCGTCTGGGCTGAAATCCTGCAATGCAGACATACTAATGATTTGGCCAGGACAAGAGTGTAGACCTAGTATTCACACATTAGTAGTGCTGCTGCAGGTATTTGCATTGTGATTCACCCAGGTTTTGGGGCCCGTACTTTGGAAGGTAGGATAAGAGGAAGCTGCCTTATACTGAGTCAGACTATTGGTCCATCTACTTCAGTACTGTCTACACTGACCGGCAGCAGCTCTCTGGGATTTCAGACAGGGATCTCTCCCAGCCCTACCTGGAGATGTTGGGGGTTGAACCGGGGACTTTCTGTATGCAAAGCAGATGCTCTGCCACTGAGCCATGGCCCTTCCCCATAATTAAGAGGGTGGTTTCTGCTTTTGCTCATCTTTTTAGTGCGGTGAATTGAGTTGGATCTGCCATTTTATGGATATTATTAATTAGCATTTTTGGTTGCTGTTTTTTTTTATTTTTATACTTAGCTTTAATGTTTTGTAAGTAAGTTAGAGTCACTTTTGTGAAAAAGCTTCATCATCATCATCATGGCCAGTGGATCTCAAGCAGAGAATTGTTCTGTAAATCTGCATACCTTTTTATATGAGAAAAGCAATAGTCCTGAACAACTAAAGTCATACTGGAATGTTGTCAGTGTGGTGCCTATGACACCAATACCTTCTGTAACGCCCACAAAATGTTTCAGTAAATATCCATTTTGTGACATGCCATGCCCCTGTGGCAGCCATTTTGTGACATGGCATGCCCTTGTGGCAGCCATTTTGTGACTGGCAGCCACAAAACTTTCTCAAAATGAAGAGACAAACCTCTTTGCCCTGGCCTTTGACAATAACCATCCTGTTCTTTTGATTGCAAGTTTCTTGGGATTGGAAAAGACACCCAAGAAAATACTTGAATGAGTTGACAGACTGAAGACCTTTTTTTTTTGTCTGTTCTAGGAAAGATTGCTTGAAGATGCTGGAGGACCTTGTAGATGCTCTCAAGATGCAATACCCTCAAATGCTGGCTCACCTGACTTCCTACCATCCTCGTACGTCCTTCCTGCACACCCTCTGGGAGTGGAAGACTGATCAAGACTGGAAACCCTCTGAGGTCACTCAGTGTTTTGAGAGGGTCTTGGCCAATTTCATCCACGAGGTGGCCACGGCTCACCTGGCCCACTTCTTCCTTCCCAAATGCAACCTGTTTGGGGCAAAGTTCTTTCCACCCACAAAGCTGAAATTCTTATGGGCGCAGCTGAAAGAAAAGGAAGGAACTCTGAAGACGTTCACCGTGTCCCGCAAAAGAGGCTGTTCTGCCCTGATTGTGAATCCTGACATGACCTGGCCTCTCATGATCACCCTTGGCCTGATAGTTCTGGTGTCAGCTGTTCTTCCCCCAAATGGAAACTTAAGGATATAGGGATACCAGCTTTCACTGTATTAACACAGAAAGAAAGCGCGTTTTAGAATTGTTGTTTGTTAGTGGACAAGCAAAGTCATTTAGTCCTGATCTGACTTGCAACAGAGTGGAGGGTTGTTTCTGATGTAAATTTTTGCCTCTGCAGCAGTGCTTTAGAATAGTTTTCTAGGAAGGAATTTGTATGGGAAAATGTGTAACTGGCCTGGAAAATCCACAAGAAGTTTACACAAGAAACCTGTGAGCATGGTAGCAGGTTCTTGCCAACTCCTGTTCTTGATCCTTCCTGCAAAATCCATATGGGGATCTTTCACTCATTTTCTAACCATATTTCTCTTCCAGATTTTTCACAAGGAGGGAAACATTTTACATCTGTCACCCCTGCCTTTCCCCAGAGATAGATTATATGGAAAGCCCTAGCACATGGTGCTCAATTTCCCTGTGACACATTTGCCCCTTTATGGTTTGATCTTAGAGTACAAGAAAAGCAAAATATGCTTGGAGTATTATGGTGAAATCATATTCTAGAACAATGCAGGGATATGGCCCTATTCCCAATGAAAGGCAATCCCATTTCACTACCACTTTTGAGCAGATCTTTGCACTCTGTTTAGATAGAAATTGCTCCCCGAGAATGTTGCCTTGTGGACTGATGGTCTGTCCTAAATTTAATTTCTCTGTGTGTCTCTGCCCATAACATCCATCTATTGGCTATGTTTCACCAGGGAAGGCTGCATTTAAGAATGTGCAGATCTAGCATTCAGCTTTCCCCAGTCTGGTGCCCTCCAGATGTGTTCAGACTACAACACAACTCTCATCAGTCCCAGACTGCATGGTCATGCTCCATCAGACCCAGTATCATGCTGGCTGAGGCTGATGGGAGTTATAGTCCAAATGATCAAAAGGGCAGGGCACCAGGCTAGGGAATGAAGGCTGCAACAGTGTCATCGGCCTCTGCTTGCTTGAGTATTACTTGAATGACAAATAGGCTGTCCTAGTTTGGTTTGAGAGATTTCCAAGTTCGTGAACGACATAAAAATACAGTTTGTGTTCATTTCCCCCTGCTTGTTTGTTTATTGGTGATCTGACTCAGTGTCCATGTTCTGATGGACTTCGTTGGTTCTAAAAAATGAAAATAAATATATTTTTCAAAAGTTTATTTATTTTGTTTATTACCTTTAAAATCTGCCCTTCCTGTAAAGAGCTTGGGGAATTGTACGTGGTTCTTCTCTCATTGTATCCCCACAATGACCCTGTGAAGTAGGTTAGGCAGAGAGTTAGGAACTGGCATAAAATAATCCAGGAAGCTTCATGACTTCGTGGGAATTCAAACCTAGGTCTGCCTGGTCCAACACTGGCTCTTTATTCCCCTTTGCAGAACTAGAATTCTTCCAGGGAGAGACAATGACTTTAAATCTGTGAATGCTGCAGCTAAATTGCTGACGGGGGGGGGAGGATTTATGTCATTAGCGCTCCAGTAGTGTGTCAACTTCATTGACTCCCAGTCCCAATACACTTCTGGGCCCGATTCAAGGTGCTGTTTTTGACCTTTAGAGGTCTAAACAGTTTGGGACATGGATATCTGAAGGACCACTTCCAGGGCTGGCTCCAGCTTTTTGGGGGGCCCTGGGCACAAGATGCCAGAGGGTCCTTTGGCCCCATCCTTTCATTCTTAAACCACAACCCCCCATTTTGACTCCTCCCATTTAAACTAAAACAACAGCATGCACACAACAGAGAAATAAGCAGTTTCCAACAGTAAGGAGGATGGTAAAGAAGCCTAAAAAGTAAGCAGTGTGTTGTGCAGGCAAGAGATGCTTTTTTCCCGATGGGGAGGTGGAGGGTGGGAGTGGCAGCAGCAGCAGCAGCAGCATGGGTGGTAGTGTCAGGCCAGCTTGGGACAGTGGGCCCATTAGGTTGTGGGCCCTCGGCTAGTGCCCCACCTACCTTGGCCATGCCTGCCGCCGTCCCTGACCACTTCCTTCCACAGGAACCTGCCCCCCTCTACAGGGGCTCTTCTTCACCCCTTCTTGCCCTTTGGAGTGAAGAGGGTAGGGATGTGGCATGTGGTCTTCTCACTGGTGGCAACCGCGCTGTGGAATCTTTTGTTCAATGAGATCTGGCTAACTTCCTTTTCTCCCTGCCCCCCCCCCATTTCTGACTATGTTCTGGCTTCCTAAGATAAGGCAGCCTTGTTTGGATGCAATTTTTATTTGATTTATCCTGATCCCAAGTTCAGCGGCTGTTATTATTTATGTATTTATTATATTGTATTATTTATTTATTTGCTGCAGTTTGTGATTTGACAATTTCAGTGGCTTTACTTATTGTTGTTTACAATTGAAACTTATGACCCTACCTCCTGAGGGTTTCTGGAGCGATGAAAGGGAAATAAATAATAATACATAAATAATAATAAATGCTTAATGTGTAAATCTGAAATAGGTCAGTTTTGATCCCATTTTCACAATTGGGGATGGTGGAGGAGGAGGTTTGAACTAAGAGCCATGTGCCTAAGGTAGTCTATTGCAACAAAATCAACAGAACTTTGTGTCGAGTGGCTGTGTGTCTAACTTTACAGGTGGCAGTCCTCTATTTGAAGGGCTGTTGGTACAACTCCAGCTTAAAGATAGTGAGCTCCTAAGAAGGGAGAGTAGGAGAGGCCTGGAAGTTAGCCATTAAGAGTTAGTACCTGGACAGCAAACTGATCAGGCGCACAGGTCACCTGGGCACAGTCTTCCCTGCTATGGTGAAATGTTTCGTATTGCTATTAAATACTAGACAGGTGCTATCTCTGTTATCTTTTTGGCATCTACTGAAGATCTTCCTCTTTCAACAAGCCTTTTCAGTAGAGACCTTATCCTAGTCTGTGTCTGTGCTGGAATTGTTTTTTAAGATGTTTTAAAAGCTTTTTAAAAAAGATAGCTGTTTTGTTTTAATATGTTTTTAAAGCTGCTTTGTTGTAACATATTTTAAAGTCTGTTTTTATGATGTTTTAGAGTGTTTTTAATGCTTTTGTTTGCCGCCCTGGACTCCGACTGGGAGGAAGGGCAGGATATAAATCTAATAAATAAATTATAGTAATAATTTCTACATTGCATGAAAATGGAAATGGACTGCCTTCAAGTCGATCCCGACCTATGGCAACCCTATGAACAGGGTTTTCATGGTAAGCGGTATTCAGAGGGGATTCACCATTGCCTCCCTGTGCAACAGCTGCACAAACCAGCCCCTTCCTTGTCCGCAACTGCCAGCTGGGATGCAACTGGGCTCCTTGGGACAGTGCAGCTTGCCCACAGCTGCACAGGTGGCAGGGCACGTAACCCCTGAGCCACTCACTGTGGGGGGGATCTTTAGCTGGCCCTTTACACCCAGGAGACAGAAGCGGGGATTTGAACTCATAGACTCTGGACTCCCAGCCAGGCTCTCCTCCCCACTGTATATATGCACCTATAAAGTAGCACAAATTTTATGCAAATCTGTTTGCATCTGTAAATATAAAATAGGACAGGCCATTTTATGCAAATCTGTGTCCTTTTTCCGGCGATCTACAAGTGGCCCCCCAAGTCTAGTGGGTCCTCTTAAAAATAGATTTATACACACCAGTGTCATTACGACAACCAGATGCTGTTCCGCCCTCCTGTTTCCAGAGGGCAGCAGCGTCCCCTTCAAGAAAGCCCTCTAGCCTTCCTTCTCTGTGGCAGCCCAGTGCGACTGGCCGCATAAGATCCCGTTCCGGGCCTCTCGCGATCTTTTCTACGCCCCCAAGATGGCGGTGAGTAACTTGTGTTTAAATACTTGCGCCGGGGGTCGGCTTAAATCCACCCCCATCGTGCCGTGGTCGAGGCCTTCTGGGCAAGCATTTAGCCCAACACGTCGGGGATGGGACGGGGGCCTTAACTGCGGCCGCTTTGGGAAACGGGGCGGGAGCGCCGTAGGAGTAATTGGCTCTGTGGCTGAGCTAGGTTGGGGACTAAAGTTTCCTTCTCTAGCGAGAGGCCTTAAGCCTGGAAGGGGATTCTCTGGCCCTCCGGACGATGCTGAACTACAGCTCCTATTATCCCTGACTATTGTACGTGCTGGCTGAGGCTGACGGGAATTGGCATTTTGGGGGGCACTTGTTCCCCACCCTTGCTCTCAGTGTTTCATTCTGTCTCCTTGCCTGATGGGTTTTCTTTGGTGTTTGCTGTCCAGAAAATCAGTGTATCTCCCAAACTTCCTTTTCTTTGAGGCTGTTTTTTTTTTAACTTGAGACACATTTCTTTAGGCAGTAGCAGGTTGCCACCTCTTTCTCCCTCCTCTCTTTCCCCCTCCCTCTCTCTGAAAGTGGCCTGAAAACACAGAAATGCAGTCAGTGCAGCGTGACCCATTGCTTTGACTCTGTGCCTGGAAAAGCTTCACTTGCTGCCTTCAGTAGGCTTAGTTCTCTCTCGCTTAAGGTTAAGGCTAAAGGTTTGGGGGCTTGTGTAATAAAGTACTCTATACAGAAAAAGTGCCTTGCAGATAGAAAACTAGTATGTTATTAGAAAGGTTAGGCTAGAATCCTTCTACCTGACATGCTAGAAATCTATGGGAAGGGAGTGTTTGGTATGTGTGTGTGGAGTCTGTAATGAAGTGGTACAGCTGAGATGCATGTTGGTCACAACTCGGCCTGCTGTTAGAGGGACCGGACCAAGGGTAGTTTTTTTTTTTTAAGGGATGTGTGGGGTGGAGATGGCAGACTAAACAGAAGGGTATGTACTTTCTCTGATACAGTGTTTGGTTAATCCAGTGAAATTACCTTTTTCTGGTTATGCGCTTCTAGTTGCTGTCGCAGAACATTCCCCCCCCCTTGAGGCAGGGATGTTTTGGGGGTGGGAGATCAGCCCTTTTACAGCACTCTTTACCTTTAGGGACGGCAAGAAGCTACTTTATACCAGGTCAGATGGGTTGACTTATCTAGTCTGTTTGTTCAGACTAGTAGCAGACACAGGGCTTTCCTGCTGCATACTATCTTATCCTTTTTAGCTGGAGAGGTACGGGTTTAAATCTAGGGCCTTCAGCGTGGAAATGCTTTCTACTATTGAGCTATGGCTCCCCCTTTCCTGTTTTGTGATGGATAAATAATAAAATCCTTGACTTTAGTCATATTGACTTCTTGTGGTTTTTACTATGCTTTTCTGGGCAAAGCCTGGGCAAAGTGGTTTACAAAAATGAAAGCTACAAGTGCAATAAGTCAATATTAGTAAAACAAAAGATCAAACAGAGTCACAAAGTTAAAATCGAACTCAGAACTGCCTTAAGAACTCTTGTAAGTTTTCTCCACCTCTGCTGCACACTGGATTTCATTTACTGTTTGCAAACTCTCATGATAAATCTCCCATCATTCCTGACAAGTGGTCATGCTGGCTGGAGCTGATGGAAGTTGGAGTCCCAGTAATATCATGGAAGCCAAACATTCTCCACCCAGGTGTTGGGTCTCAGAGTTGCCATGCTTGCAAATGTTAAGGATCTTACAAACACTGCTGTTACTTTCATGTACTTTTTAGATTGTTAGCCTGTGGGCAGAGACTGTCTTAGTACTCACTGTTGTATGCTGATCTGAAGAGCCTGTTGGTTAAAGGGCAGGGTAGTAACACTGTAAATAAATAAATATGTGCTTGGGGTAGCTTCAGCATGTTTTCTTTTTCCACCATTGTACAGCAACAAGATCAGGGTGAGAAGGAAAACCCCATGCGGGAGCTGCGCATCCGCAAACTGTGCCTGAACATCTGTGTTGGGGAGAGTGGAGATAGACTCACCCGGGCAGCCAAAGTGTTGGAGCAGCTCACAGGCCAGACTCCTGTTTTCTCAAAAGGTAAATCTGTCAGAAGGCCGTTACTGAAGTTTCTAGAGCAAAAAGCCTGAAATGTACACCAGATTTGATTTATTTTGAACGGGAACCTACATTTCATAATATCTGTAACATCCAGTTCTTAATCTCTTGCAGCGTTGCCAACATCTAGGACTAGAGTCTAGTGGTGGGAGCCTTGATTAGTTCTTAATCAACCATTTTCAAACTTTTCTTCAACCATGAGGATTAGAAAACTTTTGAGAAAAATGAGAGTTGGATTCTAAATTAGCCTATCAATGTTATCAAGAGTAGTTTCTGATCCCTGGATGCGGACTTGATGCAGAAATAGCACTCACAGAGGTAGTACCTCGCCCAGCAAGTATGAGATAGATGGACTCAGACCAATGCCTTAGAAGTTTATGAAACTTGGCTTATTTTTATACGGAGTGCTACAACGCTTGAACACGGATTTCACACATGCCCATGACCCATAATTACCTCTGGAAAGACATTTTTGGTTAAGATACATAATTCCTTTTTTGTTATGCATGGAATGAGAATGCCCCATTCTCCTTGTTTTTGTTGTATTGTAGATCTTTGTTACCTGTAAGAAAGAAAATCAATAAGTTTTTTTTTTAAAAAAAATAGTAGTTTCTAAGCCAACCTTCTCAACTTGCTGTACTCCCAATGTTTCTACTACAACTTCCAGCAGTCCTGGTCAGTGGGTAGGCATGACTGAAGTCCAAACTGTTTTAGGGTCTTGACTGAGTCAGATAGCGACGTATTTTAGTTTGGAACTTGCCTCTTGAACCCATCTCCTGATCAGAAGTACAGGCATACCCCGCTTAACGTTGCTTCACTTAACGTCGCCTCGCTATAACGTACATGCTCCGTACGTCCCCATACCCCGCTTAACGTTTGTGCACTTCGCAATAACGTATACTTTATTGGCATGACGCCGCTGCCATCTAGTGGTGATTGCATGCAGTACAAGTGAAGACAATTGCTTCACTTAAAAGTTTATTTTCGCTTAAAGTATACTGTCCGGTCCCATTGCGAATGTTAAAGCGGGGTATGCCTGTATAACCTGGGGTTATCAGTGCGGTAATCTGTCTCTATGGCTTGTTTGTAAACATGGACCAAGCATTTGGATGTTGTTATCTTAAATACTGAGCTGGCTGTTGGGCAGGCTTTTTTGGCACCTTGTTTTTCTCTCCCTTGAATATATCATGCCTTCTGGCACTTTTGCTGACCCTTTGAACAAACTAGCTGAACATCGTATTTCTTTTGCAGCTCGATACACTGTCAGGTCCTTTGGGATCAGGAGAAATGAGAAGATAGCCGTCCACTGCACTGTACGTGGGGCCAAAGCAGAGGAGATCTTGGAGAAAGGGTTGAAGGTGAATTTTTGTCCTTGCTGTATTTGAATGCTTTCTTAAGAGAATTTGGCACACGGCAGGGAGAAACATGACAAAAGCTTAAAGCCAATAATCCATGTTTCAGGTGCGGGAATACGAGCTGAGGAAAAACAACTTCTCCGACACTGGCAACTTTGGTTTTGGGATCCAGGAACATATTGATTTGGGGATCAAATATGATCCTAGCATTGGTATCTACGGCTTGGACTTCTATGTGGTTTGTATACTTGACTTACCCTTTTTCTTTCTTAGGCTGTAATCCAGAGGTCTTGTCTTGTAACGGGTTGGTCAGTCTTACTATCTCACTCACTGCAGGGGCAGCAGCCATTATTTGCATGGTTGGATCTGGGAAGACTGAACAAATGTTGTACCAAGTACACTTGATGCATGAATGCAAAGGTAGCCTGATATTTGATTGCTCCAAGTCATATCTAGTTAACATTGGCATCCATGGACCCCTGAGTTAAGTATGAGGTTAGGTAGGCCCATAGCTTGATTTGTGAGTATGTGGAGAGATGTGTGTAAACCACCTTCCCACTCACTGTTTGGCCCAATGCTATTTCTACCAACAACTGTGAAGAGGAACCGTGTGGTTTGGCCAAATGACAATTCTTTCTACACCAGCTTTGCCACTTGATATAACCAGCTTCAAATTCCCACTTTATCAAGCTTACTGGGTGAGGAGAGTGTCCTCTCTATCATAGCTGACCAGGGCAGCTGTGATGATTGAATTGGACCGAACTGTAAAATGTCTACTCTGAAGAGCATTACTGGAATGACTGCTATTTATTCTTTACTCATGAAGCCATAACGGTATGCATCAGAATAATTTTTTGAGTATTTGGGTGTGTGTCAGTTTTGTTTATTTCAGGGTGTTTAATGTGCCTGGAAGTGAGATTTGACATGCATGTCCAATAAAACGTCGGACGCTGCTCTTAATATTTTAGCTGGCTTGCAGCGAGTTCCCTCATGATGCTTATAGTTTTAAAAATAGACTGCTGTCACCAGCTTTCTCCTCAGTTTTTTGATGTAGTCGGGTTTTTTTTGTTGTAAGTCTCCTTGTGGGGCCCAGCAGGCGGAAAAGTGGTTTTAAAATGAATGCATTGAAAAGCTGTTTGTATGATGTCTGTGTGTATTTTTAAAAAGGAGTGTAGGAATTAGTTCTAGGCGAGTCTTACTCATTACTGTTGTATGACTTTGCCTATTTCATTGATTTTGAAAAGTGTGTGTGGGGTATTGTATTGCATCCTTCCTCCAAGGAACTCTGAGCAGCATTTTAGTCTTGCAACCTGCATCTGTGAGATACCTTAGTCTGAGAGTGGCTTGCATCAGACCACCCAGCTCTTCATTGCCAACAAGGTATAAACTAGAATTGTCTCGCATCCAAATTCAACACTTTAGCTGCTGCTGCTGCTGCAGCACATATACTCTGTAAGCTGCAACCCCCTTTCTTTTTTATAGATAGTCACTCCCAAAGCATTTTTCCAGTGCTATGCAATAACTAAACATGCTGTCACAAGCACAAACCTAAGTCCTTAGAAGGTGCTTCTGCATTATCACTAGATCATAACAGATCTATTGAGCCTCTTTTTTGGGTGCTAGGTTATCTGTTGGGCTCTTTTCTTAAACTGCTTTCTCAACCACTCTGAAAGATGGGAGTCTATCTGAAATGGCTTCCTAAAGTTAGCTCTTTCGGAATAAACGAAGCTTGTGTTACTGCTGCAGGTTCTGGGCAGGCCTGGCTTCAGCATTGCTGACAAGAAGCGCCGGACTGGCAGCATTGGGGCCAAGCACAGAATCAGCAAGGAGGAAGCCATGCGCTGGTTCCAGCAGAAGGTAAATTCTGATTTAAGCTCTTAACAAGCTTGCAAAAGACATTTGGTCAGCTTTGTTGATTTCTCAGAGCTGTGTGGCAGGCATCTCTTAAACTGTTTTGGACCAATATGTCTCAAAGAGACCATTTCCTCCATATTGTACAGTGATGCTAAGATCATCCAGAGGTTACTATCAAACACAATCTACAGCTTCTAGCCTTAGTATCTTTAGGATGGGGTTTGGGATAAGCTTGGCCTATGCTAAACTGTAAGCAAGAGCAGAGATATCTTAAACTGTGCTCAGTTCTTATTATCCACTTCTAGAAAAATCCCAGTACATCATTCTTACAGCAATTCTGTGGAGGTGCATTGGACTGTTATCATTAGCCCACCCTAGTCTAATGGAGCTCTGTTTAAACATTGTAAAAGATGCGTATAAAAACTTTGTATTCTTCAGCAAGGTGGCTTGAAGTTCCTTTTGTGGCTCAAACATTTTTTCACTTTATAGGGAAGTGTTGTGAGAAGTGTATTAGTAATAGGAATGTGCCTCAACACGGCCAGTATTTATCACGTGCCATTTATGAGCTTCTCTTTTCTAGCACTCTTACTGCATGAGAAGCTTGTTAATAGTCTCTTGCCTGGTTGCCTGTGGGGAATAAAAATGGCTTTTCAGGCAGCCAGATGAAAAGCCTGCTGGATCAGGCCAGTAGCCCATCTAGTCCAGCATCTTGTTCTCACAGTGATAAAGCAAATGTCTGTGGGAAGCCCACAAACAGGACATGAGCACAAGAGAACTCTTCTCTCCTGTGGTTTGTAGCAACTGGTATTCCCAGACATGCTGACTCTGACTTACACAGCATAAGGTCACTTCATGAGTAAATAAATAACACACAGCAACTTCGATGGCCAGGGATGTGGGATGTTGAGGGGCAAAGGAGCATAGGAAGCTGTCAGGCCTCCTGTGGTTGGCTTGGTTCTCTTTTCTGTGCAACAACAACAAAAGAGCAATGTACAGGCTAGTGATTTTTTTCCGGGCTGCTAACTTCTGAGGGTTTATTTGCAAGTTCATCATGCCACTTTGTAATAGAGATGACATATGAAAAATCATTGCTGTAAAGAAATGCTTTAAAGAATAGTCTGTCTTGCACATTTCTGATGATCCTTTTCTTCTCTTGCAGTACGATGGCATCATCCTTCCTGGTAAATGAAAAGCTTCCAGTGTAAAAAAAAAAAAAAAAAGTAAATTTTCCCATTGTTTAACTTGCTGCTGTGTATTTTGTGGTGGTTCATCTTTTGTCCCTTTCCTAAAGTTGATGATCCCTTAGATCTGGATCAGTGCATTTCCCCCTCTCTGTGCTGTGTCTTGAACTATTGCCTGCCTCTGGAGGCATGGCACCAGATGCAATAGGACTGGGAGGGTCATGTCCAAGCAACAGCAGACATGCAGTGAGATTCAGTCAATTGCTGAAGCCTGTGGTTTGGCTGGTGGGGAGGTCACTGCTCAAGTACAGAGGATGGTGTAGAAGGGGGGATCCTTCTGATTCTTTCCATCACCCCCCACAAAAATTGCATAGTACGGCCTGTCACTGGCTCAGTCAGGGAGACTTCAGTTCCTCCAGCCTAGGCTGTTGGCCGTCAAAGACAGATGATTCCTATACTCCTTGCCTAATTGCTAACATATGCCCATGCTCTGCTGCAGGAGATCGCGCACCTCTTTCAAGATTAGTATGGATGATACCCTGTGGGCCTGTCCTGGGAAAATATTTCAATTGTTTTGACATTCAGGCAAGCACCCTTACCTCGTCACGTTCCTCTGAGGGAACCCAAAGAGGCATACAGAGGACTCCCATCCTCTTTCCTCCAAGCACCGACTTTAGACCCAAGCCTGGTTAGCTTCAACGCAGCTGCTGCATCATGTGCCGTCAGATAATGTGCTGGCTGTCATTGGTACAAAAGGGATTTTGTAAAAATGGATTCATATTCCCTGAGTGGGGTGGAGCTCTGAGTCTTTGCTCAGACTGCCTCCTTGCACATGCTGTTACTAATCCTCCTGTTCCGGTTATGATCCGTGCTCGATACTTGATAGCTGCAGTATTGGGGTGTTTTGTTTCAGCCTGGGAGCTATTAAAATGCTCCATTGGTTTTGACCAGCCATGTGGAAGTTTACTGAGAAAATAGAATACAGTGCAATAGAAAAGTGTAGCACAAGTGATAATGTGAAGGAAAATTAAATCAATTCTGGTCCTTCACGGATAGACATGCGCTTGTACACACACACAAACAGAGTGTGAATGGCTACCTTCTCAGAGTTAGCCCAAAGCCATTCCAACAGAAAATAATTACTCAGATTCTGGAGCCCAATGGTAAGAGGAAGAAGGGGAAGGCAACACCTCTGAAGGTGACCTTTAGCATGTGTGTGTTTGATGAAGAAAGGGGAAGGGTTGCCCCAGTGATACTCATGTGCAGTGATAACAGGGACAGGGATCTATCACCTCTGTTTGCAGAGGTAGGCACATGTAAATTGGCATGGGTGAGCTGATATGGCAGGATTTTTCTTTAGCTATTAAGAGTGGCTATAGCGTAGTGTCAGAGTGCTTACTAGGTCCAGGTTCAGTGCTTAGCTCTCCATCATAATGGAACTGGTCCAGGCAAGACCTGCCTTGAGACCTCAAAAATGCAATGTTGGCACCAAAATTGGACAGTGCAAGTATTTCTGTCTCTTCAAACTTGCAAGTAGCAGTGGAGGCTAATCCAGATAAGGATTGTGAGGGAGGGGGAGGTTTTAATTCCCCCCCATGAACCTGACCTTCCCACAGCTGCTATCTGTAGAGGTTTTAAAGAGATGCACTCACACATTTGGGTTGTTGCATGTAGTCTGGCCCTCACTTGGAGTAGATAATACTGGGCTCGATGGACCAATGATCTGCCTTGATATAAAATAGCCTCCCCATTGGCCAGTCAAGGCGTGCCTGTGTTAAAATAGGGAGAAAGCTTGTGCCTTCCTTGTCGATGGTCTGCACTTTTTCTAAGAAGGCTTGACTTGTAAACGAAAACCGCCACCCCAGTTTCACAATCCCCTGTGTCTGAACCACCTCAATACAAGCACTTCAAAGCACATGTGCTCTCTTTCCCCAGGGCGGTAAGGGAAAGTGCTGTCAACCACCCTGCAATTAACTGGTCTCTACTTGCCTCTCATAACTACTTTGTCCCCTAGCAACGTACTTCCTTGAGCTGGGGGGTGAAAGAGAAATTATGAATGTAAGGAGACGGTGGTATATACCTCCCCTGCCCCCCCCCCCAAAGCCACTGGATTGCCTGGTTCTGCTGTGTATTAGAGTCCAGATTATAGAGATTCAGGAAGATGGAAAGGTGCTGTGGAATGATACATTCCTCTGTTTATGGGGAAGGACCATGACTCTACGGAAGAGAACATGCTTTGCTACAAAAGGTCCCAGGTTCAATACCTGCCATCTCTAGATAGGGCTGAGAATGTTTGTTGGATGAAGCACGGTTGAGCTCTGCCAGTTGGTGGAGACAATATTGAGGTGGATGGACCAATGACTTGATATAAGGCATAAGGAGCTCCCTTATACTGAGTCGGACCATTGGTCCATCTAGCTCAGTACTACACACTGACTGGAGTCTCTCCCAACCCTACATGGAAATGCCGGGGACTTGGCACTTTCTGCATGCAAGGTAGATGTTCTACTATTGAGCAATGGCCCTTCCCCCTATGTTGCAGCTTTTATCTGAAGTACTAAGGCTAGTGTGGTGATGCCATATCTAAAGGACAGAGAAAGACTGAGTGCAGTCTGTTCCTGGGGCTCTTACTCTCCAGTTTTGGACAGTCTCTGCATGCTCAAGTCAGCATTTGTTTGGCTTACCCCTGCTAGTTCTTAGCACATGGCACATCTATTCCTTGTTGGTTTGATTCTGTTAATTAATGCTGCCGAGTGCTACTGCTCCAAGTCTGTTTTACTCAAGGCACTGACATCGTCAGTGATGGGGCCAAGGAAATATCAATCAGCAGAACCATTGTCACTGGTGTGTGTATGGGGGGGGGAGATTCTCTCTCTCTCTCTCTCTCAAACAATATAAACTATCAAGATAATAGGTTCCCTGTATTTCAGTTCTGGCTCTTCTGCAATGATTCCTCCTGGCTGTAGTTTACCCTTGACTGCAACATTTCCGTGTAGAGCAACCGGTCTTCTCTATCTGCAGTTGCTTATAATCGCTCCCCCAGCCCAGCCCTCCCCTGAAAAAAATCCTACAGAGCATACTTTGGGCTGCAGAGGCTATTGTTCCAAAACCTGGTGGCAGCTTTCAAAATCCTCTACGGTTTGCTCTCTCCCATCAGTCTTTTCCATTCCCCAGTGTTACCTTTGCAACAGGCAGGGTCTGAGTAGAAGCCCCATCATTCACAGCATTGAAATATGATATCTGCAGTGCTACCTTTGCAACATGCATCTAGAATTCTGTGCTGGAGATTGAGGATCAGAACAGGCCTTAAAATAAGCAAAACACTCTGCTGTTTTGCTGCCGTTCTTCACCATCTGGTGCTCCTTTGTTGGCAGCGTTGGCAGCCATTTGGGACTCCTTGGTAGGCGTCCCAACTAATTAGGGTTGGTTAGCTTTCTTTATTTCCAGGAGCTGGCTTCTGCATTTTCATATCCTGCATCAGGTGTGGGAAACCTTTGGCCCCCCAGATGTTGCTGAACTACAACTCCCATCATTGGCCATGCTTGCTGGGGCAGATGGGAGTTGCAGTTCAGTAACATCTGGAGGGCCAGAGGTTCCCCTCACCTGCCCTACACCATTTATTTTTTTTGTTTAGAGAAAAGGTGAGTCAGAGGTGATAACACTAGAACTTGTGGACATCCAATAAAGCTGAATGTTGCAAGATTCAGGACAGCCGAAAGGACTACTTCACACAGTGCATTGTTAAACTATGGAACTTGCTCCCACAAGAGGTAGTGACGGCCACCAACTTGGAGGGCTTTAAAAGAGGATTAGACAAATTCATGGAGGACAAGGCTATCAGTGGCTACTAGCCATAATAACTATGCTCTGCCTCCATAGCTGGAGGGAGTATGCGTCTGATCACTAGTTTCTGGAAGCCACAAAAGGAGAGTGTGCTCTTGGGTTCAGATCCCGCTTGCGGGTTTCCCACAGGCATCTGGTTGGCTACTGTGAAAACAGGATGCTGGACTAGATGGGCTACTGGCCTGATCCGGCAGGTTCTTATGTTCTTGTGCATCTTCCAACAACTGTTCCTTTTGGTTTAGATGGGAGAAGGAAGCACAGTGTACTCAGACACATTCACCTTCTGTTGCTAATGTGTGCTTGTGAAATCTACCCCTTGTCATTCCCTTCCTAGCACAGTTTGATCCACCACAGAGAAAGTAACTACTCTTTCTAGGAAGAAACTCTGCCAGCCTATATAGTGACGTCAGTAATGGCTCAACAAACCAGGGTGGCTATCGGACCTGATTTAGAGGATGGTAACTGTACTCTTATTTGAAGGGTTGCCTCTTCCAAGTTTGGGGTCAAAGATAAATGACCGTAAGAGCAAGAGGGGCCTTGGAGTTGCCCATACACACTGAGTATCTGGGCAGCAGACTGAACAGCCACACAGGTCACAGCCTTACACGCTATGGCAAGATGTTTTGCATTTCTATTTATAGTAATTATTTCTAAATTTAAATAGCATATGTTCATCTGTGTCCTCTTTGGATCTTTTTTGGGAGAAGGGGATGTTTGAGTGTTCACCTTGCAAAGAACACATCAAAGGAAAACTAACAAGAGCCCTGCTAAACCCACAAGCAGGACGTGAGCGCAATAACCCTCTAGCACTGTTCCTCAGCAATCAGAGGCACGTTGCCTCTCATTCAGGAGGTAGCATACAGCCATCCTGGCTAGTAGCCATTGGTTGCTATTATTTCTGGGATGCAACCACATATAAGAGGGGCCTTCCCTGAAGCCCACAGGGGCCTTTCCCCCTGCTGAAATTAGGATTGAAATTAGCCAATAGAACAGGCTGTGTGTGTGTGTGGCCCACAGCCATTTCCCTAGTTTGCAAATTTGTTCATGGACCCGCAAAAGTTGATCACCCTTGAATAAGTTAATGAACTGTATTTTTTTTGCTTCTTCCATTTCTTATATTGCCTTTTATTGTTATTACCATTTGAATTCCATAGAATGCAATATAAAACACATAAGAAATAATAACATTCAATGTAAGAAATAAAAGGAGCAGAAAAATACAATTAAAAGTCAATATGAATACTTAATGCACTGCTCCCGCGGTTCACAGCTGCTGTTTGTGCTCTTCCCAAACACACTATGGACCACCTGAACGAAGCTCACGGACCACCATTTGGGAACCTTAGAACAAGGCTGAGAAACCTTTTTGCAGTTAAGTGTGGCAGTCCCCAGGAGCGGAGGTAATTTATAAGGGATGACATACTGGCAATGGACAGGGCCAAAGCCAAGCAAGCTTCAATCCCTTCCTTGAAATGATTTCTCTCTCAACGGGCTGAAAGAACGCACACCGGAATGTTATTTCAAAATTCCACAGCTCCATATAGATGACGCAACAAAAACTTTGACAGCGTGCTTCATCATTTTAATTTAGACCTGAGGAACCCTATATCCCAGAGATGCAATCCATTCAAGGTAGGCCTTAAAGGTCACACCTTTTTTTAAAACCGGTGGTGATATTTGGGGGTGGAAACCAGGGATCAGGTGTGTGTGTGTGCGTGAATAGGCATAAGGATGTTTTCAGGTTTTGCTTGAAGGACCAGAAATAGTATTTTGAAAGTATTACTAAAGTAAAACAACTGTTGGCGATTTCCATGGAAGGAGAAGGTGCTGTAATCAGCCCTGTAATTTTTTCTTTCTTTCTGTGAGGTAAAGTACATGGGTGGGGAACCCGTGACCCTCCAGACATTGTGGGACTCCAACTCCCATCATCCCTGACTGTCGGCCATGCTGGCTGGGCTGAAGGGAGTTGGAGTCCAACAACATCTGGAGGGCCAGTTTCCTCACCGCTGCTCTATAGATAGAATATTCGCAGAGCTTGGAAAAGTTACTTTTTTGAATTACAACTCCCATCAGCCCAGCCAGCATGGCCACTGGATTGGGCTGATGGGAGTTGTAGTTTAAAAAAGTAACTTTTCCAAGCTCTTGGCAAAACCAAGGTGTCAATGAGATTTTTTTTGGGGGGGGGAGGAGGAGGGAGGAACTTCGCCATTCTTGTGAATCCCCTGATCATGCTGGCTGAGGCCAGTTTATGACTGCTTTCTTTCATTCCACCCACCTGTCCTCCCCACCCTTACATGCTGACCGTCAATGAGGCAACAGAGCTGGCCCTGGAGCCCCTGGCGCTTGAGCGCGGGAGGGCAACGGTGCAGCAGGAGACCCCCACAGTGCCTTCGGAAAGTTCTCCTTCCTCAGTCCATTCATTTGAGTCAGGGTTGTAGGCCAGGATGCTCTTCTGATATTTTTTCCCACTCTCATTCCAGCCACCTACCACCAGGATTTGCCCGCCAAGGGTGGCCACCCCCGCCATGCTCAAGCCGGTGGGCAGGGGGGCCATGTAGCTCCACTGATTGGTAGAAGAGTTATAGGACTCCACGGGGATGATGTCCACCCTCTCCCCCCGGGGGCTCAGCTGGCTGCCCCCCAGGACGTAGGCACGATTGGCCAAGACAGCGGCACAGTGCCAGCCTCTGGGGCTGCTCAGCCATGCACAGTCTCGCCATGAATCTGTGGCAGGGTCATAGCTGCAAACAGTGCGGGAGTAGGCGTTGTTCACGTAGCCGCCTGTCACCAGGATCTTGCCGTCGATGGCCACACTAGCGTGGCAGCAGCGGGCCAAGTCCATGTTGGCTTTGGCTTGCCAGCTATTGGCCGAAGGGATGTAGCATTCAAGGGAGATGAGGGTCCCTTTGGCGTTGCGTCCCCCGATGGCATAGAGGTGCCCGTTGAATGCACTGAGGCTGAAGTGAGTTCTTTTCTGCGACATGCTGGCCAAGTGTAGCCAGGTGCTGAAACGTGGGTCATACCTGGAGAAAGGAAAAAAATATAGCATATCATTGAGGGGGATGCTGTGCTGGATTGTGATGCATGGATGAAGGGTGGGGTCTGAATTTGCCCAGTGATGCTGTTGGGGCAGAGGTCCAGGGCCCCATGTTGCAGGTGGGTTCCCAACAGCTTGGGACCAGTTTACTTAAAACCATCCAATGTTGAGGGGGGGAAACCCACACTTTGGGGGGGTGTATTTTCTACCCCAATGATATTTTCAATGTATCGTAGTAGGCTGATATTTTGACCCTACATAACATTTGTGGCTGTGGTGTCAGAAGGAGTGTACATGACAATATCCAAACACCCAGAGCCAGAAAACACTTATTCAGTGGAGGTAGAATGTTGCTCTTTGTTGACCTGTCCAGGACCATTTTTCTATGAAAAAACAATGGGGTGTTTTTACTAGCCCAATCCATTAACAGTGGCTGGGGTTTTTACCTCACAAAATTGGATCAAGGGATCGCCTTACCCCATGTGTGCCTATTCAGTCCCTTTGATCTGCAGAACTTGCACTTCCAAAAGTGCCACTTAATGTCCCTTCCACATTTGCGAGGAGTCATTTCTTTCACGTGGCAACCCCTGTGCTCTGGAACTCCCTATTGACATGAGCCAGGCACCTTCACTATATTTTTTTAGATGCCTGCTGAAAACTTTTTTTTATTTTGGGAACTCTCTCCAGACGCATTATTTAGTTATATTTGTTTTTAATTGGTTTGTGGATTATAGTCATGTATTATATACAGGTGCTTGGAGAATATTTTTTAATCAAGCAGTTCATAAATCTTCTAAACAAATAAATGCAGCGGGGCCATAAAACAATTATGTCCAGTGTCTAAAATTACCTATCCACCACCGAGCTTGTTCTGTGCTTGTTGGAAGCAAAAGAGGGAGGTCGCTGACTGTAGGAACTAGAGAAAGCGAGAGAGACTTAAAAGGTGTACTGAATATGTCTTTTACTGAATCCAATGCATTTTGAGGCAGTCACTCTTCTTTTTGTGTGTGTGGGGGTGACTTTCTTTTTCATTGTATGAAGTAACGTGTACGACATAACATAACTTTCCTCACTAGAGGTAGCAGTTTAATTGGGGTGGGTATGGGATTTGGGGTGCAATGTTACTTACCTCTGATTTGACTTACCTGCTCGATTCTCTTTTATATACTCTGTTATAATTGATGTTAGGCCAGGCATTGCCAATGTGGTACCCTACAGATGTTATTGGCCCACTACAACTCCCATCAGCCCCAGCCATCATGACCAACGGTCAGAGATATGAAATCAGAGTTGTACCCCAAGTGTTGGGTTTTTTTTGCTGGGCTAGACATGTGTTTTTGAACTCTGATCATGCGTCCAGCTTGCTTGGGTGTGCATATGTGAAGAAATGAGGCTACTCTACAAAAGTACATTTTAAATTGGTCACTCAGCCCACTTCTGCTATTGCTGGCATGCAGCTCTTGGAAGGTTGTACAGAAGGGAATGTGGCCTGCAGGCTGAAAAAGCTTCCCCTACCCTTCCTCCGTGGCGCAGAGTGGTAAGCGGCGGTAACGCAGCCGAAGCTCTGCTCACGGCCAGAGTTCGATTCCAACGGAAGGAGGAAGTCGAATCTCCGGTAAAAGGGGTCGAGGTCCACTCAGCCTTCCATCCATCCGTGGTCGGTAAAATGAGTACCCGGCATATGCTGGGGGGTAAAGAAAGGCCGGGGAAGGAACTGGCAATCCCACCCCATATATACGGTCTGCCTAGTAAATGCCGCAAGACGTCACCCTAAGAGTCGGAAACGACTCGCACTATAAGTGCGGGGACACCTTTACCTTACCCTGCTATAATATTTAAAATCAATAAACTGATGGGCAACCTCAGGATCCTGGCTTCTGCTTTCACTCGCTCTGACTGCTCATCATGCCTGGAATGAGTTCAGCATGAAGGACTCCACAGAGTCAAGCCTTCTTCCGCTGCAAGCTGCTGCTTCGTGGATCCCCGTTGATCAGCCTGGCTTCCGACGATTTTCACTCAGCTTGGAAGAGGCTGTAACTCAGTAGTGCACCTCACGTGAACAAGCTCCTGGCTGGCAGCTCCTGTTAAAAGACCTCTGCTTGAGAACCTGAAGAGCCACTGCTGGTCAGACTAGGGATGGGAAGCCTCAGGCCTGGGGGCCAAATGTGGGCTCTTTCTGGCCCTCGAGACTCTTCCCACGTCCAAGCCCTGATTCCAGTGGCAGCTGGTGGTTCCATGTCAGGGAGGCAGTGGAATCTGCTCCGGGCTTTAGTCCAGACTTTCAGTCTTTCAAGAGCTGTCTAAGGTGCCAAACCCATTCAGCACCTTGGACAGCTCCTTGACAGTTCAGACTAAAACCCGGAGCGGATTCCACTGACCTGCAGCCAACAGCCGCCACTGGCTTATTCACATCCTCCTCCTTGAGCGTTTTGGTCTGGCTGGAATACGTCCTTGACCTCTGATAATGCTTCTTGCTTGCCTGAATAGAGAATAGAGGGGTGTGTGTGTGTGTGTGTGTAGAAATTAGCTTACTGTACAAAGCTGAAATTTGCATTTATTGCTCTGCCCACTTTTGCCTCTGGCTCCACTTGCCACTGGAACACAGCCCCTGGAAGATTGCCCAGAAGTGTATATTACTCCAGAGAGTTAAGGTATAGACGCAGAGAGTAATGTATGTAGAAATAAAATGTTTTAATACAAACGTGTATGCCGGCAAATAAAAATACTCCCCAAAGTGCACATACAATAGTGCACATAATAAAACAGAGGCGGCCAAAGGACAAATTCTATGTAGGACCCATGTCCATACAAGACAGAGGATGACAAAATCAAAACAGTACCAAACTATTATCCTAGTCCATATCCCAGAATATAAATATTAAGTAAGTGCATTTTCCCTTTTGATATTTATGACATCAGCTGCACAATTTTGCATATTTGGAGGCATTCACCATATATGGCTAATATTGTTTATGATTATATTCTTTACCCTGTACAGTCAACATCCACCTGCAAGGCCATTGAGAAAGACTTTCCAGGCAAAACACATCTGGCCAACATACGCACTTTGAATTCTCTGGGTGTATTGAGTTTTGCTAATAGGCCATTGCTTAGTAGTCAATTTAGGATTACAGTTTGGTACTGTTTTGATTTTGTCATCCTCTGTCTTGTATGGACATGGGTCCTACATAGAATTTGTCCTTTGGCCGCCTCTGTTTTATTATGTGCACTATTGTATGTGGACTTTGGGGAGTATTTTTATTTGCCAGCATACATGTTTGTATCAAAACATTTTATTTCTACATACATTACTCTCTACGTCTATACCTTAACTCTCTGGAGTAACATAGTGTACATGTTAAGGTAGATTTTAACTCTACAGTTCTCCAGAAGTGGATGTGCCAGTTGGGCTTAAAAACAAAAAAAGGCTCCCCACCCCTGGAGGAATGAATTAGAACGGGCCAATGGCCTGACTAAGCAGAAGGCAGCATTAGTGCTTCAAATGGTACAGCCCAGGAGCAGTTTGGGAGGGGCCATAGCTCAGTGGCAGAGTGCATGTTTTTCATGGCGAAGGTCTCAGGCTCAGTCCCCAGCATATCTAGTTAAAGCAGGAGTGGGAAACCTTTAGCCCCGCAGATGCTGCTGAACTACAGTTCCCATCACCCCTAACCATTGGCCATGCTGGCTTTGGAGGGCCACAAGTTCCTCACCCCTGCTTGAGGGCCGGTGTGGTGTAGCAGTTAGAGTGTTGGACTGCAGCCTGAGAGACCAGGGTTCAAATCCCCACTCAGCCCTGAAGCTTACTGGGCGACCTTGGGCCAGCCACTGTCTCTCAGCCTAACCTACCTCGCAGGGTTGTGGTGAGGATGAAATGGAGAGGGGGAGAGCCAGGTACACCGCTTTGAGCTCCTTGGAGGAAAGGTAGTACATAAAGGTAAGATACAAATGTACTAAATAATACTTCAGAAGATTTCAGGCAGCTGTCTTGGGGAAGTCCCATGCCTGGACACTCTATTCAGCCAACACCAATCATAGTACACAATCTCCATTACCTGCACAGATTGCTAATTGCATGCTTTGCCTGGTTCCGGGCATCGTTTTGATCCTCTCCTCCTGCCACATAGAGGAATCCATCCATTACTGCAACACATTGGTTAAAGCATTTGGCCGGCATCTCTGTCAGCTTCTTCCAGTTTCCTTCCTGGTCTCTGTAGCTGACATCTTTGCTAAGAGTTTTCTTGGCTGAACATGGGCACCCACCCACCACGAGTAGCACTTTATGGCTTCCTCGAATCTTGGTCCTTCTGGACTGGAGACTGTTTTGCTGGTAAGGTAGTAAGTGGTAATTCATGGCATCTACGAGGAGCCTGTGGCATTCTGGGTTCTGCATCATACACGGCACAGGCTGGACGTAGTTGATTAAGTCATGAGCTGGGATGGTGCCGAACCGAACATTGTTCAGGAGGTCGGCCGCATGTTTGAATCGCTTGGAGTCAAACTCAAGCCACTTCATGGCAATCTGAAAGACCACCACCTCACTGGGGAACTGGAGGCTGTCATCTATCAGCAGATCACTGAGCTGATCAAAGGTGAGTTTCATGAACTGTTCAGTGTCTGAGAACTCTAGGAAGTGTTCCCGGATGAACTTCCTTGCGGCGTCCTTTGCTTGGTTGAGATTGTACGTGTCTGCCAAATTGGCAATGTACATCCAGTTTTCCACGTTCATCTCCTGGATGAGGAAGTCAGTGCACATGTTGAGCAAAGCGTGCATCTGCAGGTGGCTGGCGGTGGAAATGGTGCTCCCAATGGTGTACAGAGAGAGGCTCAGCTTTCCTGTGTAGGCGTAGGCAATAACAGTGGCTAAGCCTAAGCAGGAGGCATCTTTGAGGTCCGCTTGTTGAAGGCTGGGGTTTTTTTTCAGCAGGCTTCTGAAATACTCGCTACAGGAAGACATAACCAGCTTGTGGACACTGAACGATTTTGTTTTCGTGGCAATAGTGAGGTCGCAAAGAAAACGCTCCTGGTGCATAAGGCTCATCTCCTCCAGAATGCTGGTTCCGTGTCTAGGATTTGTGACTTCTGTGGCAGTGCAGAGGAACCCATCTGAGCCATTTTCAAACAAGCCATCCAGTTGTTGCTGTTGGTCAATGTCAAGAGAAGAGTCCTCTACCGTTGTGACGTTTGTAGAGGCCTCTCTTTTCACCAGCTTGCTCTTCTTGGGGGCTTTTTTCTTGGGCGCCATTGGGGCAAAAAAGGGTTGCCTGTAAGGACATATTAAGGAGAGATCTACTTTGTAAAGAGATACCATGAAAAAATGGAAATGAACTGCCTTCAGGTCGATCCCGACTTATGGCGACCCTAATAGGGATTTCACGTTAAGCAGTATTCAGAGGGGGGTTACCATTGCCTCCCTCTCAGGCTAGTCCTCCCCTGCTGGCTAGGGCCTGCTCTGCTTGCCACAGCTGCACAAGCCAGCCCCTTCCTTGTCTGCAATTGCCAGCTGGGGGGCAACTGGGCTCCTTGGGACTATGCAGCTTGCCCACGGCTGCACAGATGGCAGGGCACGTAACCCCTGAGCCACTCACTGTGAGGTGATCTTTAGTTGGCTGTTGACACCCAGGAGACCTGAGCAGGGATTTGAACTCACAGACTCTGGACTCCCAGCCAGGCTCTTCTCCTCACTGTGCTACAAATATTGACATCCCACACAAAATGGTTGACAGGATTTGGAAGAGCCGAGTCAAGGGCCTATTGAAATTTCTGGAAAGACCTACCATCAAATGCAGCCTCCCCCCAGCCTCTCTCTATGGCATTCCAGCCACATCCTCTCTTCCCAGGCCACATCCCTCACCTGCCCTCCTTGGGTGTTTTTTACGTGACTGGAATTTCTTTTATAATGATTCTTGCTTCCCTGGATGGAGGATAGAGATTGTGTGTAGAAACTAGCCTACTGCACAAAGCAGTGGAGACTTACGGCTCTGGTGTCAGTGAAGCAGTGAATCCGCTTTGGGTTTTAGTCCTTGAAAGTGTGGACTAAAACCTGGAGTGGATTCACTGCCCCACTAACATCGGAGTCACCAGTCTCCACTGGTCCAAAGGTAAAAGTTACATTGGTTGCTCTGCCCTCTTTTGCCTCTGCCTCCATCCACCACTGGTATATGGCCCCTTGAAGGCTGCCCAGAAGGGAATGTGGCCCTTGGGCTGAAAAAGATTCCCCACTCCTGGCTTAGACAAAACTGAGCTAGTTGGCCCAATGGTCTGATTTAGTATAAAGCAACTAGGTACATTCCTTTTGCTGCCATCCCTTTTAGAAATTAACAGTGCAATCCTAACCATATCTACTCAGAAGTAAGTCTTATTGAATTCGTTGGTGCTTACTTCCAGGTTAGTGGGGCTAGAATTGCAGCCTTAGCTGAAAAGACAAAAGGTTGCGTCCTGTAACAGCTATGACACACTTGGACTAGACCCACTGAAATCAGGGGGCATGACTAATTTAAGTCCATTGATTTCAAGTATCTACTTTCAAGTATGCAGAGAAGCTGCAGTCCTAACCCCACTTTCCTGGGAGTAAGCCCCACTGAATTCAACAGGATTTACATTTGAGTAAAAATGGTTGGGATTATCATTTATGCGATCAGTTGAATACAACCTGAATAGTGTGGGGAGGGGGGAGGGGGATCACAGAACATATAGCACCTGAAAAGTTATTTACAAATGTGAACTGCTCACATTTGGCTGTTTTTGGCTGCTGCTGTTGTTGTTTGGGGCATTTGGGGCTTTTTAGTTTAGAGAAGAGGCGAGTCAGAGGTGACATGATAGAAATGTTTAATATTATACATTGTTCATTCTTCTTCTTTTTTACTTTGTTTTGTATTTCTGTGTATTCTTTGTGAGCTGCCTTGAGGGCCTTTTTGGCCAAAAGGCGGCACAGAAATAATCCATAACATATTATGCATGGCATGGAGAATGTGGATAGAGAAAAGTTTTTCTCCCTCTCTCATAACACTAGAACTTGTGGACATCCAATAAAGCTGAATGTTGGAAGATTCAGGACAGACAAAAGAAAGTACTTCTTCACACAGCGCATAGTTAAGCTATGGAACTCACCTCCACAAGAGGCAGTGATGGCCACCAACTCGGATGGCTTTAAAAGAGGATTAGACAAATTCATGGCGGATAAGGCTAACAATGGCCACTAGCCACAATGGCTATGCTCTTCCTCCATAGTAGGAGCAGAGCTTGGCAAAGTTGCTTTTTTGAACTACAACTCCCATCAGCCCCAGCCAGCATGGCCACTGGATTGGGCTGATGGGAGTTGTAGTTCAAAAAAAGTAACTTTGCCAAGCTCTGACTGTGGGAGACAGTATGCTTCTAAATACCAATTGCTGGAGATCGCAGAAAGTGTGAGTCCTGTTCTGCTCAGGTCCTGCTTGCTAGCTTCCCAAGGTATCTGCTTGGCCACTGTGAGAAGAGGATGCTGGATTAGATGGGCTACTGGCTTGATCCAGCAGGACTTTCCTCCTGTCCTTCGGTTCTTCTTAATATTTTTTTTTATTTAGATTTATGATTCACTTGTTACCCAAAGGTGTCCAAGCAGTTTCCCACGCTGTTGAAAACACATTGTTTCCATTTCTTACTTTACTAAAGATGCTAAATAATTACTAAATGATTTTACCAAACATTGCATTTTTAGAAATGGAAAATCTTCCATGGAATAATTGAAGAAGTAGAAAAAAATCCACCTCATGTCACTGGTTGGCATATGGGACATTTTTAGAGTGCCCGTGTAATAATATTCAGCACTTTCAGGTGTTGAGACAGCTTCATGTACATTTATTTATCTATTTTGATGCTGTCTTTCAAGAGAGCATAGTCAGCTGCTCTATACTGAGTCAGACCAATGGCTCAGTGTTGTCCACCCTGGCAATGGCTCTCCAGCATTTCAGACAGATAACTATTCTCTGGGCAGCTTGTGCAACAAAGAGAACGCAATGTTGTCATGAACATTATTATCATGAACAAGCAGTAGAGTAGTGGCAAATTCAGAAGTTCTGGGTCCCTTCATGATAGTCACACCATGCCCCCTCAGAGCCACTCCCCCTTCTAAGAGTATACAACTTTTTAAGATTATACAATAAAATGAGCTTTTAGTCCCTTACTTTGTTTAAAAACCTTTCCCTTGGTGATGCATTGCAACAATCAGTGTAGATCTCCATGTGCTGCCTTTCAACTAGATCTACTATTTTCTGTGCATGTGGGCAAATGTACAAAGATGCTGTAAGGCAAGGAACTTCCTTTGCTGAGTTTCCCTTCTTGGTTGCAATACTAAGACTAAAGAGGAATGTGTTGGATACCGAGAAGAGTCTTCTCTGCGGCTGACTCGCCTCCTTTCACTCTGATTGGCTCCAATCAGCAGGAAAGGACACTGAAGACATAGGGACCCTGATCCCCAAAAAGGAAGGGGCTTAAGACCCCCTAGGATCCTGGATGACTCCACCCCTGTGAACAAGACAGTAACATAACCAAATAGGATAAAACAGAGGATAAAACTAGCACTGATACACTAATCACCATTTAACATTTGAAAGTTGGGGGAAAAAAGAAAGATTATTTGCCTGGTGCTGAAAATAACGAAGTAGGCATTGAAAGGAATCTCTTCAGACGTGGGACCATTCTTAGGACACCCTAAGTTGAATGAATAGAATTTCATAGAATAGAATAGATATATACCCTGTCCTGGACGGGGTTACACTCCCCCTAAAGGACCGGGTTCGTAGTCTGGGAGTCTTTTTAGACTCTTCCCTCTCACTTGAGGCTCAAGTAGCCTCGGTGGTTAGGAATGCGTTTTACCAACTTCGGTTGGTAGCCCAGCTACGTCCCTATTTGAGTAAAGAGGACCTTACATCAGTGGTACATGCTCTGGTAACCTCACGTTTGGATTACTGTAATGCGCTTTATGTAGGGCTACCTTTGAAGACAGTTCGGAAGCTACAACTAGTGCAAAATGCGGCGGCCAGATTGCTGACAAGGACCAAGCGGTCCGAGCATATAACACCTGTTCTGGCCAGCTTGCACTGGTTGCCAATATGTTTCCGGGCTAGATTCAAAGTGTTGGTATTAACCTATAAAGCCTTATACGGTGCGAGACCACGATACCTTGCGGAACGCCTCTTCCGATATGAACCGGCCCATGCACTACGTTCTGCTACGAAGGCCCTCCTCCGGGTTCCAACTCACAGGGAGGCCCGGAGGGTGATGACAAGATCTAGGGCCTTCTCAGTGGTGGCCCCCGAACTATGGAACAGTCTCCCCGAGGAAGTACGCCTGGCGCCGACTCTGCTCTCCTTCCGGCGCCAGGTCAAAACCTTCCTATTCTCTGAAGCATTTTAAGTTACACTGATTTAATTTTAAAAATGTTTATTGTATTGGATTGTTGATTGTATTTTAGTATTATTTTGTTATTCATTGTATTTTTATGCTATTTTATGTTCACCGCCCAGAGAGCTATTGCTAGTCGGGCGGTATATAAATTTAATAAATAATAAAATAATAATAATAATAATTTATTACGGTCGAGGACCAGCAATACAAATACAAATCATCCAAATATCAGGATATGGCCCTTCCATTACAAGCCCAAGAGAATATTATATCAAGATTGAACTCCCTTAAATCTCGACTGCTTGCATCCATGCAAACTGTTAAGAAACCATCTACCCATAATGGTTGTTTGACTTCAGAACCTCCTTTAGCACCAAACAACAAAGTCAGCATCTCGCCCCGTCGGGAAAAGTTGGAAATTCAGGTGGTGGCGGAAATTAACTTTCCTGTTGATAATCTTTCCGCCCCGAATCTGTTGAGTCCCCCTGGGTGTAATGCGGCTGATAGCCCCTTTTCTGTATTGCCCAATTCTGTCAAGCTGTTGGATATGAGGGGTGTGGAGGCCAGTGAACAAGATAACATTGCATTTATAACCCCTTGCCTTGCTCCTTTGGAGAAGCGTCCCGCAAAGGTCATTTCTAATGTCAGCTGGTGGAGTCCTACGTTAGAGGAGATTTCTCCTCTTGAGGGATATAACAAGGAGCAGGAGGTCAGAGGCCTACCCAACAGGAGCATGGGTAAAGAGAAGGCTTTAAAAGCCTCTACCCTGCAGGGTGCTTCTTTTACTACATCCAGTGCCCCTAGTGAGCTGCTTGACAATTTAGTCCAATCTTGGCCCTTAACAACTCCCCCTGGCCATTCTGAGGTTAACATTTCTCCCGTAGGTAATGTACGGTGCCCCACAGTTTGACATAAGGTATCACGGCCAGATGACTTGCTATCTATACTTTCCTGGAATGTGGCGGGCTGGTCTAATAAGCTGGTCAACCCAGCTTTTTTCACTTTTCTTAACCAGCACCATATTGTAATGCTCCAGGAGACCTGGCTTACAGAGGAATTATATCACCCTAAGTTGATGATCCCAGTGCAAAGAAAAGTTGATGTGGAGACAGAGAGGTGGTCCTTCAAGTTCTCTGGTCCCAAGCCATGCAGGGCTTTAAAACAGAGGTGGGGAGCCTGTGGCCCGCCATGCCAGATGTTGCTGAACTACAACTCCCATCAGCCCCAGCAAGCATGGCCAATGATTAGGGATGATGGGAGTTGTAGTTCACTAATATCTGGCGGGCCACAGGTTCCCCACACTTGTAGTCCAACAGCATTTGGAGGGCCACAGGTTAGCCACTTCTGCTTTAAAGGAAACATCTTTGTAATCATTGCAACAATCCTGAAATGTAGACCACTATTATTATTAGGACAGTGCTAGGAGCTGTTGGGGTGTGTCTGAGGCTTAAAAGAGCAGCTTGTCCAAGACTAGCAAAGGTCTTTGTGGGGTGATTTGAACCAGGGATTTGCTACCTCACTGCTCTTCCTTTTAGCTACACTGTTTTTGTCCTCCTGAAAGAGACCAGGGTGGCAAACAAAACAATTTATGAACAAGAAAGTATTTTAAAAATAATTTAAAACATTCTTAAAAACAGCTGCAGACACTCCATCTCTGTACAATCCTTTTTTTGCCAAAATCCATCTTGGGAGAACTGATGGTGTGATGTGGGCTGTGATATCTAACTGGAAGCATACGTTGTGTTTCTGGACAAGACAGGCAGCTTATTTTCCAGGACACTCCCATGCAAACAGAGAAAAGTTGGCATACTCTTCCGTAATAATTCCTTCCACCACTCCCCTGCCACATGTGAGCTTCTAGACTTGGACACGCTGCATCTGACATCTGACCTAAGGAGGCATACAAATTCTGGCTCTCCCAAGTCCACAGGCAGGGCCAGGTATTTGCTAATGTTCCTCAGCTGTTTCTGTCCACCTTCCCTTCCCTGCTTTGAGAGGGAGGGAAGGAGATTTGAGCCTGTGGGTGACAAACCTGTTTGTTACAGGCCAGAAATAGCCAAAGTGCCTCTCTGTCTTGCATCTCTCAGAGCCGGACACAAAGATCAAGTTTCTGGAGGGTTAAGCAATGGGCAGTTCTTAGAACAGGATGGGAGGAGGCAAATGACGAAGTGCTGATCATCAATGTTGTCCTAGGCTAGGGTTGCCAACTTTTTTTACCAGCCTCTGTAGGTGTGCTTTTACCAGGAGCTTGGTCTGCATACATTGGCGAGTGTTGAATATCTGGACAGAGTAGCACTCCCTCTGAAATATCAGGTTTTCCATTTGGGATCGCTTCTGGACCCCATGCTGTTCCTGAAGGGTGGTTGCTGTGGCCTGGAAGCGTGTTTTGTGCAGCTTTAGCTAAGGTGCCAGCTTGAAGAAGGCAGGTTTGGCCACAATCACACACGCTTTGATTACATCTAGGATGGTCTGCTGCGATGTCCTCTGCATGGGGCTGCCTTAGAAGACTGTTCACACTGCTGCTGATGCCACCCCGGGCTCCTTATTCACAGACTCTGGCTGCCATTCATTTCAAGCACATGACTTCCCCCAAAGAGTTGCAGTTTATCCCTCACAGATCTACAGTTCCCAGCACCCCTAATAAACTACAGTTCCCAGGATTCGTGGGGGGGGTTGCGTTAAGAGTATGGTGTGTATGCAGCCTGTGACTTCATTGCTATTCAGTCTGTGTTGGCTAGCAGTATATTTCTAAGCCCAGTTCAAAGTGTTCCATTTGGAGCTTGGATATCTGAAGAACCCCCCCCCGACTCTGCCACTTGTGAAGACTTTCCTGAGAAGTATGTGGAACGGGGCCTTCTCAGTGGTAGTGCCTAGGCTCTAGAATTCCTTCCCTTCCTCCACAGTCTTTAGGAAAATGGGTAAAATGGACTTGTTTAGACATGCCTTCTATGCTGTTGTTGGCCCCACCCTTCTTTTAGTAAGTTAGTAGCTTATTTGTTCTTCGGGCGATTTCACTGTTACTGTTTCATGATGGTTGTGAACGGCTTTGGACTGGAGCCAACAATGGCGTGCAAAACCATTGGATCCCATGACCCTCAAATTCTTTGCCCTGTAGGGTGCAACCAAGAAGGGTCTGAGACGACAATGATGTGACACTTTCCTGGGAGTAAGACCCACTGCTCAGCGGGAGAGGGTGCTTACTTCTGAGCAGACACGTATAGGATTGCACTGTGATGTGTGCTTTGAAAAAGACACAGTACGCTCCCCTATGTACAAATCACGCTGCCTCATACTGAGTGAGACCATTGGCCCATCCAGCTCACTATTTTCTACACTGACTGGCAGGGGCTCTCTAGGGCTTCACACAAGGGACGCTCCCAACCTTACCTGGAGATACCAGGGATTGAACCTGGGGCCTTCTGCGTGCAAGGCAGGCGCTCTACCACTGCTACGGCCCTTCCCCTTCTACTTAGAAGGAACCCCACTGAGTTCGGTGGGATTTACTCTCAAGTAACTGGGTCGAAGATTCTACCCTGAGCCATTTGTGATGCTGAATGCTTCCATTACACCATGCCTGTCAAGCAGGGCTGCCCCCCACAGCACTTATCTCCACCGCTTTGCCATTGTGTGGGTGCCACCATCATCATCATGAGACGGAATAAGTATGCACTTTCTCCAGCATGGCAGTATACCCTTGGAGGTATCCGGCTGGCCACCAAAGGAAAATAGCATGCTGGTCTGGCTGGCCCCTTTGGTCTGATCCAGCAGGGGTCTTCTTCTGTGATTATGCTACAGAGCAGGTGTGGGGATCCTTTGTAGTTCAAATGTTGCTGAACTATAACTCCCATCAGCCCCAGCAAGAATGGCTAACAGCCAGGGATGACGGGAGTTGTAGTTCGGTAACATTTGAAGGGTGAAAAGTTCCCCACAGCTGTTATAAAGAATTAGTTACATGCATGGAGAAGCAGCAATCTGGCCCTCAGCTACTAGCCATGGCAGAAGAACGTAAGAGTCTGTTGGACCAGGCCAATAGTCCATTTCACAGCTTGGAAAAGTTACTTTTTTGAACTACAACTCCCATCAGCCCCAGCCAGCATGGCCACTGGATTGGGCTGATAGGAGTTGTAGTTCAAAAAAGTAACTTTTCCAAGCTCTGGTCCATTTAGTCCAGCATCCTCTTCTCACAGTGGTCAGCCAGATGCCCATGGGAAGCACGCAAGCAAGACCTGAATGCAACAGCACTCTCCCCTCCTGAGGTTTCCAGCAACTGATATTCACAAGCATGCTGCTTCTGACCAGGGAGGTACAACATATCCATCAAGGTTAGTAGCCATTGATAGCCTTCTTTGTCTAATCTCCTTTTAAAGACATGGCCGCTTAATGGAACCTCCACATCCAGAGAGAGTCTACCACTGAATAAAGAACAGTTGTTGGAGGGAGGTGGAGAAGGGTGGATGACATGGGAGGATTATTTCCTTCATGCCCTGCTAGTCGGCATGCCAATGGGGCATTTGTCTGGCCAATAGAGGAATCAGGATTCTGGCCTAGATGGACTTTTGCTCTGATTCAGCAGAGCTCTCCTTATTTTCTTAAAATATATCATTGTGGGGGAGAGAGGGGTGCCCCCAATATAGGCCATAAACAAACAAACAAACTAGAAAACAAATGTTTGGTAAACACTGTAATATAATAATAATAATTAAAAACAGCATCAACAACTATGAACTTCATTGTGAGCTAATCTGTTGGGGCACCAGATGACATGCTGTTCACCACTGCACAAACACATGGCTTGCCTAAGCTTTTGTGAGGAGATATACGCCGATTTATGCCTAAATTAGAGGAAATGTCTGTCTGAAACGTCGTCTCCCAGGTACTTCTTTCCCAAATCTCTGCTGAAGTTTTTTGCCAAAATAACAGCAAAGCCCAAAGCCCCTCTTCTCCCAGGCATTTTAGCATGTGTTTTTAAATTGTTTTACAATTTTTAAATTGTGTTTTAAATTGTTTTTAAAAGATGTGTTTTAAATTTGTATATTTGTTTTTAATGTTTTTAGTTACTGTAAACTGCCCAGAGAGCTTCGGCTATGGGGCGGTATACAAATACAATAAATAAATAAATTAAACCTGTCTCTCTCTTAAAACATATGCACACTTGGATTGCGTAACAGAAGACAGAGAGGGATTCCAGACTAACCTAGTGGCACTTAGGTCTCACTGAAATCAATGTGAGAATTTTAAGTCAGTGGGACCCAAGTGTAACTAATTTGCAGCATTAGGCATCTGTGTACATACCATATATTTAAAACACATTCCCCAACTCCCTCCCCAAGAGTCCTGGGAACTGTAGTATACTTCTCACAGAATTACTGTTCCCAGCACCCTTAAGAAACTGCAACTCCCAGGATTCTTTTATTTGGGGGGGATGTACTTTAAATGTATAGCGTGTATAGGCAGCGTACCTCCTTACCAGGGAATAGACCCTACTGAACTCAGTGGGATTTACGTCTGAGTATAGGAATGTGCTGTTAATCTGGATCCAGCCCATCCAACACAGAGTAGAAACACATTCACTGTTTTGCCGGTTCCAGTGTCTCCATCTCCTTCTTCTGAAAACAGGGGCACATGACGGTAGTCAAACCCTGCCCCTTTTTACTGTAAAACCTGGTGGGAGCAGCTTGAGTACTTTTTTTTTTTTTAATTAGGTTCAAAGAGATTTTGCAACTGATCGGCAGATCAACCCGTTCCATTAGGTGTGGCTAATGGAAATGCTTTGATCTGGCGACTAGTGTGTTTACAGCCACAATTTGCCAGTGTTACATAAATCCCTAACAATAGCAGAGTTTGGGGCAGAGTAACTGACCGATGTTGTCTATGCACTGGTAACCTCCAGGCTGGATTACTGTAATGTGCTCTATGTGGGGCTGCCCTCAAGGTTGGTCCGGAAGCTGCAGCTGGTGCAAAATGCGGCGGCGAGACTGCTCACTGTTGCAGTGTATTGCCAACATGTCACCCCGCTGCTGAAAGAATTGCACTGGCTTTCCATTCACTACCGGGCCAAGTTCAAGGTTCTAGTCTTGGTGTACAAAGCCCTATACAGCTTGGGACCAGGATACCTGAAAGACCATATTATCCCTTATATACATAGTCGATCACTGTGCTCTACAGGTGAGGGCCTCCTGCAGATAGCATCTTATCAGGAGGCCCGTTCCGCACAACATAGGAAGCGGACCTTTAGTGTGGCGCTACCTACCCTGTGGAATTCTCTTCCCTTAAATATTAGACAGGCACCATCTCTGTTATCTTTTCAGCACCTATTGAAGACTTTCCTCTTTCAACAAGCCTTTTAAGTAGAGACCTTATCCCAGTCTGCTTCTGTGTTGGAACTGCTTTTTAATATGTTTTTAAACCTTTTTAAAAAAACAACAATTTGTTTTAAAAGTTTTTTTTAAAGATGTCTTGAAAGCTTTTAAAAAATGTTTTTAAAGATGTTTTGTTTTAATGTAAAGTCTGTTTTTATGATGTTTTAAAGTGTTTTTAGTGCTTTTGTTTGCCGCCCTGGGCTCCTGCTGGGAGGAATGAGGGGATATAAATCAAATAATAAATAAACTACTTTGTTCACTGCAACTCATACACATACAACTCACATGATAAAACCAGTTGCACTCCAACTTTGGGAATTTGGATCTTCCTGCTTCCAGTGTTCAAAGCACAGCATGCACACATCACAGCACTGGACATCCTCATCAGTTATATATCTACATATCTTCCCCTCCTTCCCCCTTCTCCCATTCTGGATACTTTACTTTTGTTGGCAAAGTTTAAGCCCCACAGGTAGATTAGATCGGGATAAAATGACCAATCTGATTATGTGGACTACTCCCTCTCCCTGAATCCTCACTCATAATGAGCCACCTACATGTGATAAAGGTATAAAGTAAGAGTGCATGCTCAGGATCTAACGGTGACGGCATAAATAATTAGTGTTAGGGGATACTGAGAATGCAAAGTAATACTTTTGCTTCAGAGCATAAGAAGCACTTTGCCGGATCAGGCTAAAAGACATGGGTCCAGCATTCTTTGCAAGCATCCGGCAAGCAGAAATTGCCCATTATTACTAGACACCCAGCCACTAATTTCTTCTGTCCAACCCTGGATCAGCTCAAATACTGCCATTGCCGTCATAATTCTGGGTCATATTTAGCAATAACGTTTTGTCTACAAATAGTTTGTGTTTGCATTTGGTTCCCCCCACCAATCATGAGAACATGCATGGGTTTCAGCGGATGGAAATCTAAGCCTTCTCTGCTGCTGCTGTTGTTTTTTCCACATTCCAGTCACCAGCACAGCAGGCGTTCCTTTTTCTTAAAAAGGACTTGCTTTGCTTGGTCTGTGCCTGATTTTTTAAAGAGCTCTTGTGACCATAAACCACTCTGCAAATATTAAAGTAGAAAAAGGGCAAGCTGGTGCCTTTTGCAAGCCAGTTGGTTCAAGTCAGACAGACAGAAGGGCCCTTCCTCCTTACCTTGGTGTGGCGAGGCTGATCCAATGGTGGGCAGAGCAACCAGTGCCCTTATGCTGCACAAGCTAAGAGGGACTGGAGAGGGCAGGCAGATGTCCAAAATGCAGCAGCTACACTGTCACTCCTCCCTCTTTCCTAATTCTGCCTGGGCAGCTGACCACCCTTATCATCTCACTGATTACACCCAGCTTGAGGGGAGTGACACAAGGAGATGTTTGACAGGTCTGGAAAGAGAGACAAGCTATGCCAGCCAAAGGCAGCCTTCTTAGACCAAAAGGACTCGGATAGGAGGCCCGAATCAGCCTGGGCAGAAATGCACCCAGCACGTTGACAGCACAGCACCATGGATTGATGCAACTGATGGAGCTCAGAGGTGAGAGTCCCCAGTTCAAATCCCATCTCTCAGCCACTTCTTTATTTTGTTTAATAAAATGTATATAGCACTTGAGTGTACATGAAACCTCTAAGCTGTTTACAAAACAGCAACATTAAACTTGTCAATACAAGACAGAGCTAAAAACAGGAATTAAAACATTCAAAGTACAATTAAGATCAAGAATACTTTTTTTTTAATTTAACAAAATGTATGCATCAACTACATCATTGGCCTTCAGCTGGTGGTCAGGAGGACGCACTACCAGGTTGTGGCCTGATCTAAAGTGGGACAAAACAGCAGCACTATCACCATACAAATATATGGTAAAAAGAAAAGGGTCCCCAAATGCATGTTTGGGTTAAAGGTAGGTCTGGATCTGAAATGGTTGAAGATTGCTGAGCTTAGATGGTTTTAGTGAAGCCCCTGCTCTCTTTGCCAGAGAACTCTTCCCCTTCTATTTGTTATATATGGAGTGATGATAATAAATAATATAGTTTCATAATATTGATATTAAACACAGGAAGCTGCTTTAAACCGAGCCAGACCATTGCTTTGTCTAGCTTGGTACTGTCCACATTGACTGGCAGGATTGTTGATGCCTGTTCTACACATTTGTCAGAATAACATGGTGGAAAGAATTTCTGGGATGGTGAAGTGGATGGTGTCACTTCAGACAGGGCTGGTGCCAGACTTTTGGGGGCCCTTGGCACACGGTGTTGACGCCCTGCCCCAACACACACAAACCAACTAGTGCAGGGGCCAGCCTTAAAATGGCAGGCAGCAACTGCACGCTGATCTGTTCAAAAGCGGCACTGCTGGCCACTGCTGAAAAGTATCCAAGGACCCAGCAGGGAGGGCAGTGAATTGCAGTGCAGCCAAGTCAGGCTGGTGAGGGGCCCTTCCAAACCCCCGGGGCCCTTGGCCACTGCCTGACTTCACTGATTGCTGGCACCGAGCCTGTACGTGAGGGACATCTTTTTTTTAATTAGCCGCAAGTAACCTGCCACCTGTGCAGCCGTGGGCAAGCTGCAGAGTCCCAAGGAGCCTAGTTGCCCCCCAGCTGGCAGTTGTGGACAAGGAAGGGGCTGGCTTGTGCAACTGTGGCAAGCTGAGCAGGCCCTAGCCAGCTGGGGAGGACTAGCTTAAGAGGGAGGCAATGGGAAACCCCCTCTGAAGAATACCGCTTACCATGAAATCCCTATTCATAGGGTCGCCATAAGTCGGGATTGACTTGAAGGCAGTCCATTTCCATTTTTCAAAATCAGACAAACATAGTGCATCAGGGAGAAAGTTTTTAGCCTGGCTCTCACTGCTATTCTAGTTTTCCCTTTATAGGGAGGGGTTTGTGCGAACTGTGTGTGTTTGTTGTCATTATGTTAAATCATGTAGGGGAGCGTTCAAAAATGTGGTCTCCCCCTCCATGCAGCCTGAAGTGGTGCCATCCATGCTGTCACTTTTTCCTAATGTAGGGAAGCATTAAAGACTTGATCTCTCCCCTCTCTCCTGCAGTCTGAAGTGGTACAGTCATTTTACCACCTCCAAACCCTTTCACCTCATTCTGCAGCATGTGCTGACCAAGGTCTGACAGATAAACTAGGCCTGACAGTGGTGGCAGGATGTGTGGTTTAAACTCAAATTTGTCCAATCGTGTAGTACAGGGGTCACCAATATGCTACCCATGGGCATCAATGTGCCCACCAGTACTTCCCATAGTGCCTGTGAAAGATCTCGGTAAATATCCCCTAAAAACCCACAATGCACGAGAGACTGCTTGCTCTTCCTGGTCTATTCCTGTTTGCACTGGCTCAGCCTCTTCCACACATCCCCACAGCAACGATTTTGAGATATGCTGCACCCTCAAGCAGCCATTTTGTGAATGGTGCGCACAGCCATTTCTCAAAATTCCAAATGTGCTTCCTGGCCCCAAAAGGTTGGTTACCCTGATGTAGAAAGTGTGTGTGTGTGGGTTGGAGGTCCTCCTGGTTTTAGAGCAAAACTAGCCCCTGGGTTGGGGTTCTGATCCTTCTCTGCTGCAGCTTTAACTCACTACAGTCTCTCCTTCCTGTTCTCCTTCCCATGTCAGAAGCTGCAAAAGTTGGGAGAAAAGTCTTTGGAGGGAGAGGCTTCAAGGGCCCAGAAGGTTCAGCTTGCTTAGACATAGCCTTTTGCTCCAGTCCCTAAGTCATGAGGGCAGATCCAAATGTACACTCACAGCCCTGCTACTGTGAAAGAAAATTGTTAGAGGTAAGGAAGAATCTGGGTTCAACATGTCTCTAGTTCACTTAGGCTAAAATCAGTTTAAGGATGAACTACAGATGATGTGCATTTGTGGTCCTGAGACTGCCTCCCAGTCTGTCAGAAGTAACAACTCCATCTTCATTTGCTGATAATGAAAAGTCAGCTGAGCTTATTACTTGGGATGTTGTTGTTGTTATGTGCTTTCAAGTCGATTACTACTTATGGCGACCCTATGAATCAGTGACCTCCAAGAGCATCTGTCATGAATCAACCTGTTCAGATCTTGTAAGTTCAGGTCTGTGGCTTCCTTTATGGAATCAATCCATCTCATTTGGCTTTCCAGTTTTTCTACTCTTTTCCCCAGCATTATTGTCTTTTCTAGTGAATCACGTCTTCTCATTGTGTCCAAAGTATGATAACTTCAGTTTCATCATTTTAGCTTCTAGTGATAGTTCTGGTTTAATTTGTTCTAACACCCAATTATTTGTCTTTTTTTGCTGTCCATGGTATCTGCAAAGCTCCCCTCCAACACCACATTTCAAATGAGTTGATTTTTCTCTTATCGCCTTTTTTCACCGTCCAACTTTCACATTCATACATAGAGATCGGGAATACCATGGTCTGAATGATCCTGACTTTAGTGTTCAGTGATACATCTTTGCATTTGAGGACCTTTTCTAGTTCTCTCATAGCATCCCTCCCCAGTCCTAGCCTTTTTTGCATTTGAGGACCTCTTATTATTTGGGATAAATCCTACAAAATCATCAGATTGATATCTTTGGGTGTTGTTGCTGCTGTTATTATTGTTGTTAATTTGGCCAATGTTTATTGATGTAGAGATATGCAGCTTAAAAAAAAATGTTCCGATGAAGAACTCTCTAAAGCTTACATACTTATGGGTCTTGCTAAGACAGGTTTGTCCACAGAAAGACACAAACCTTGTGCTTTGCAGGGGTGGTGGGGTGTGTGGTCAGAATCATGTCTGTGGTCACAGAATCTGCAAATCTTCTCTAAAGTCATCTAGATCAACCTGTTGCTGATGCAGAAAATCTGCTATAAAGAGGTCTCTGCTTCAAACCTTTGCACGTTCCGCTGAAGATATTAACAGAAAACTGTGTGCATATGCAAGCTTTTTAACCATGTAATGAAGTGGATTGTGGTCTATGAAGCTTTTGACATAATAATTGTGTTAGGCTGTATACACAGCACACATTTAAAGCACATGAGTTCCCCCAAAGAATCCTGGGAACTGTAGTTTACCTTCACAAAGCTACAGTCCCCTCAAACTACAATACCCAGGTTTCTTTGGGAGAAGGCATGTGCTTTAAATATATGGTGTGTACGTCACCTTAGTCTTTAAGGTGCCACAGATACTTTCAGCAGTTACAGAGTGTGAAACAGCAGGTTGTCTATTACCTGGTGCCATATAATACAATCCTAGACTTATCAGGGGCTAGAAAACTGGGATATTTACAGATGAGATACCTATTTCTTTCCCACTTTACCTCACTTTCCTGCCCAGGCTACCATCTATTTTAGGCCACAGTCATGCAAACAAAGGCAAGGAGCGCAAGGTATGTCTGTAGTGGCTTTTCTGGATCAAGTGCCTTCCTGCTTTAGACATTATTTACATACAAGTGTGTATTCCCCACAACAAGAAAAACCAGGTTCAGTAAAATTATCCTATGAAGTTATTCCAGAGTTGTTTGCTGTCTCTGCTAATTCCTTGCAAGCTCTCTGGCTGAAGAGATGCTTCACAGAGAGGTTGTCACCTTCAGAACAGGCATATCTTGGGGAAAGACAGAGAGCCCTGCTCCTCATAACGTTTTCATGAACAAAGCTCAGATCATAAGAAGAGTCCCTTCTGCATCAGACCAGAGATTCATCACCACCACATCTTCTGATGGTGGGTTCCATAAATTGATTATGAATTATATGACAAAGTAAGAGGCAAACCAGGGATGAGAAACCTACTTGTTCTGGACTGGAACTGTGATATCCCTGACTATTGGCCATGCTGTTGAGGCTGATGGAAATGATTGTTTAAAACATCTGGAGGATATCAGGTTGGTAAATCAAGGTTGTTCCACCATCAATCACAACTAACATGACTGATGGTCAGGCATGATGGGAGCTGTAGTCCAGCAATGTTTGGAGGGTCATATGTTCTCCACCCCCAGAATAAACACTCTTACTTAAAGAGGAGTAACCAGTCTTGCTCTTTCCTTACTTAAGCTCCAGTCTGGGGGCCTGTTGACACAACACAGGCTAAGTGCCAGCAGTTGGTCCGGTTGGGCACTAGCTGGAGCCACAGGAGCACAGAAGGGCCCCTCCGTGGCCTGACTCAGTTATGTCACCACTCATCACTGTCCCTCCTGGGGGCCCAGGTGGTCATTATTGGTGGATAGGTGGGTGGTGGTGCCACTTTTGATAGGGAGTTGAGCTGCATTACTGCTATGCAGTGGCATTGGCAGCACTGTGCTGAGAGCCCCCTGAATGATGCTCGCCCTGCACATACAGTTGTTTTCTCTTTATGCTCTGGCGGTGCAGAATGGATTAGGATAGAGAAAAAGGTTGATATGTACCAAACTCTCAACTTATTTATTTACTTTATTATTTAAGGCAGGGGTTCCCAAACTGTGGTTCACAGACAACCAGTGGTCCCAGCATCTCTGCGGATTTCTGGTTGACAATGGAAGACAGTGCTTCTATCATATTGAACATTCATTTTAACTTGTATATTTATTGTCTCTTTTATTTCTTATATGGTATTTTATTGTACTGCAATCTGAATTCGATGGAATACAGTAAAATACAATATATATAAAAATAAAAGCAGTAAAAATACAGTTAAGATCATACAGCACCTAGCACACTGTATCAGAATTGCTACAACAAGGGAAAAAATAATGAAATGGTCCACCAAGACCCTCGGCAAATTTCAAGTGGTCTGTGGAGGGAAAAAGTTTTGGAGCTCCTGATTTCAGGTATTTGTAAAAATGTACTGCCTTCAAGTTGATTCCGACTTATGGCGGGTAGGCTTTTCATGAGGCTGAGAGGCAGTGACTGGCCCAAGGTCACCCAGTGAGCTTCATGGCTATATGGGGATTCGAACCCTGGTCAGGGCGTAGTCCAACATCTTAACCACTACACTTAATCATGAGTATTTCTAAGTGGTTTATGTAAAAATAATGTGGAGCTTCGTGGCAGCATTACCCAGTTGCAATGGCTAGAAAACGTGGTGACACTATTGGTGGCTGTTTCCATGTAGATCGTGCTTTATGGAAAGCCATTCCCTGTGCAAGAGCATCCATAGGACACGCAGAGCACAGCACATACCAACCATGTGAACAGATCCTTGATCAGGACAGGGATTATATAGGGTTGTATTCAACTCATTTTTACTCAGAGGAGACCCAGTGAAATTAATGACCCTGACTAACTTAGGTCCATTGATTTCAGTGGATCTACTCTGAGTAAAAGTGAGTTGAATACAATTCTTCAGATTTGCTAAATTGAAATAAACTGCATAAAGACTGTAAATTCAAAAAATAAAGAATAACTAAAAAGCACTATAAACGATAAATCTGCAGTTTAGGCTATGTAAATTACCTATTTTCTTGCTTCTGGGAAAATGTGTAAGATTAATTAAAAGAAGCTCAATTTTAACACATTCAATTGTGTTGTTCACAATGGATAACAAGATCTTTCCTTCCTCCGTCAAGTTTTTACTAAATTCCTTATTTGAGCCACTGAATCAGTTAAGCTGGAATCCTGGCAAGTTCACACGACTCACCAAGGCACTGTGTGAAAAGGCACTGATAGCTAAGCAACCAACTCGATGCTTAAAACCTTTGAGGACGGCCACCCCTCGCCAATACCCAAAATGGCGGCTGCACCTCAGCAAGGAAACTTCTTGCCCTTTTTCAAGATGGGAGGGTTCCAACCTATTATTCCTCTAACTGTATTTTTTCCCTCGTTTCGCCCTCATCCGAGATGGCGACTTTTGCCCCTCTCTACCTTCCTCGGTTGAGAAGCTTTTGCCAGCGCCCAACATGGCGGAGCCCGACCTATCGAAGAGAACAGCTTGTAGCAGCCTCTTTACGACGCCGTCTTTCTTTTTGCCCATCACAAACATGGCGACGGGCGAAAAAAAAAAGGAAGGCAGTGAGACTAAAGGTTCGGAAGAAGGGAAGCCCCGAGTCCTCCTGGGTAGACGGTGAAGCAGTGGCCACTTCCGCCGTGAAGAGGCCTCGCCAGCAGTAAAAATGGCGGAGTCGGTGCTCGAAGTTGTAGGGAAGCTGCAGTCGCGGCTCACGGGCAGTTCGGAGCCCAAGAAGGTAAAAGACTCCCTGAAGGGAAGGGGGAAGCAAAGGTGGGGTGCGTGGGTGGGCCCCTCTGGTAGCCTAGTGGTTTGGAGAGCTCTGGCTAACTGAGTGGACAAGAGGGCCCCTCTTTTTGTAAGGGCCCCACAGCAAGAAAGACGGGAACTGGGGAGGGGTCCCTGAGAAGGAGGTGGGGAGGGGGCTCTGAGAAGGGGATGCCTCGGGCGGTGGGATCACTGGAGGTGGGGCCCTTTAATGTGGGTGATCGGGGTTAAGGGTTCCACCCCCTGCTAAAATTGTGACAAAGGGGTGGGGTGGGGAAGAAGCTTTGACTTTTTCCGCACCTGGGAGATGGAGAGATCAAGAGATCCTCTTCTCCAACGTCGGGGGGCGGGCGGTTAGCAGAGCTCGATTTCCAAGGACACGTCCCTTAATGTATATAAAGTTATTCTCTCTCCTCCCCAACGGTATCGCGGGTGACATCTCAGTCGGGGTGGTTGAAATGAGGGCTCCCTTCAAGTCCCCTTTCCAGTGAGTTGCTTGAACCCCCTTTTAAGTGTGTGCCGATCAGGGTGTGGGGGTTGTCAGCATGGACCTCTGGAAGGGTTGTTCACATGCCAGAGAAAGTTATCCTATGTGGGGGTGAAGGAAGAAGGGGGATCTCCCTTCTCAAGCTTGAATGAGGGATGTTGGGACTCCCCCCCTCCTGTCAATATCAAGGGAGTTATCAGAGACATCTGAGGCAAGGCAGCCCTTTAGTCCTGTCTGAATGATCTCCAGCCTTTTAAAATCCCATCGGGACTGATGCAGCATTGTGATTGCCCTCTGATTTTCAAGCTGAAACTACTTTAGTTGTGTTTATGTGGGAAGAGTACATTGTATCCTTATTACTTGTAAGCACCATGTTTGGATGTATCCCAAAAATGGTTAAAGCATGTGAAGAGGTAACTGTGATATGTGACATTCATTATGTGCTTGGGGGGGGATATGAAGGGTGTGTGGGGCAGACATGGTATCTCTGAATAGCTTAGCAGAAAAAGCAGGTTGAAGAAAAGGGCTGGATTTCTTTTTCTTGGGCTTGTAGGAGAGGGGTATTCTAGCAGGTCAGAATAACTTTAGCATCTGCTGAATACCTTGTTGTAACTTTGGACTGAACCGATTTAAAGTAAGAGCTAGGGGAGAGAAGAGAAGGTTTCTGCTTTATGTACTTGAATACATTAAGTGCTGGAGGGAGAGCACCTTATCTCTGGTGCACATCCTTAAACTGTGAAGCAAAGAGACTTTGGATCCTGTGTTTTAAGGGTTTCGGATTTTCTGTTTGCTCGGTTCTGTGCAGCAATCGGGGTTGCTTTTTCTGCAAATTCTTTGAAATCATATGGCCCTCTTCCTTTGGAATTCTGGGAACTTTGACGTGGGGCTTCCAAACAGTTCAAAAAGGCTTTTGGATCTGCATGTAAAATGCTATTTTGTGGTGGTGGTGGTGGTGGGGAAGTGGCTGATTTTTACAGAAAGTTTAGTAGAAAGAAACCCAGAGCTATGAAAGGAAGGAAGGCTTCACCTCCACCCTTACTTAACTCTCCCTAATCTGCATGTCTACAAGCATATTGTATGTGTGATCTTCTGTATGTATTTGGGAGAGGGGGTGGGGAATAGCATGCATAGCTAGAATCTGGGGTCTGCTCTGGAAAATCTTGGCTTCAGCTTAAAGAAAAACGTGAAGGTTCTAGTCATCAGGAGTGGGGAGCAGACGACCGCTTTCCAAATGGTAGCTTATCATAGTGTACCTGTGATCATGTGAGATATCGGGATAATCTGTGATATCCTGTCAAGTGATAAGGGGACTGCTACCTCTCCCCTGGCTTTTTGAGTGAATGCAAATGCCTGGCAAAGTTCTCGTAGTACAGCCAGTTGCCCCATGTGGCTGTGTGGGTACTGTGATAACACTTGGCAAAAAATACTACCCGTGTCCACCCCTCAGCCTGAAGAATCAAGTGAACTGTGTCTGGAGCACAGTTAGAAACCAGTAAGACAACTTCCAAGGAAGAGCTTCCACTGGAAAAGCGAGCTCAGGTTATTTTGGTGCTCCAGGCAAAAGTTTGAGTTTTGCTTTACCCCTGCTGTGCATATTTTGTATGTTGCAGGAAGGATTTTATTCCCTCAAGAGTTTTCCCGATTGCAGTCCCTCTTTTCCTTCCTTCACAAATTGTCAAGGGGAATGGGCTGCAGTTAAGAAAAAAAAATTGTGTCGGGTGGCATACCTGTATGCTAGACCACTGTTCTTCAACCTTGGGTCTCCAAATGTTCTTGGGCTGCATCTCTCATCATCCCAGCCAGCTTAACCAGTGGTTAGGGATGATGGGAGTTCAACAACTTCTGGGAACTCAGGGTTGAAGAACACTGCACAAGACCATGAAGCACGGAGGCTCTGTGCTGGGGGATTTTATTTAAATCGTTTCTACCCTGCCCTTTAGCCAATAAGGCTCCCAGAGTTTCTGGCTTACATTCTTAAAAAAAAAGAAAAGAAAAAGACACAGAAGGAAAAAGGGATAGAATGGAATTATTCCTCTCCTCCTCTCAAATACCAATTTCCTAGGCAGTCCCCCTCCTGCACTTTCTATGAGGCTTGAGGTCTGTTGGTCAGGAGACAGGGTTTTTGCATGCTCTATAAATCCCAGGGATAGCCAACATGGTGCCCTCTGGATGTTGTTGCACTAGAACTCCCATCAGCCCTAGCCAGCCTGGCCATGATCAGAGCTGATGGGAGTTGTAGTCCAACAACATCCGGAGGGCACCATAAATCCTTTTTTCTATCCGCTTGTTCTTTCCTCTCTACCAGTTGCCACCTCTTTCCCCATTCATTTTTAAATAAATGGCGTGTGTGTACCTTTATTCTCTCCCCTTCCAAATTTTGTGTAAAGGAAACCCCGTTTCTGGGCTCAGGGTAAATGAGACAGACTATGTGGTTTGTACTTTTCCTTGTTATTTTTACTTAAAACTTTTCAAAGATGTTGATTTCTCTTTTGGGGAAAGGTCTGAAGTAGCAAGGTGGCTAAAAGGACTGAAGCTCTCAGTGCTGGGTTTTTTTGCACCAGTAAGTCTTGTGGGGGTTCTGTGGCCAGGGAAGAGGTAGTTGGGATCAGAGGAATTCCTATTCCACCTCCCTCTGGTGTTTATGAGGCATTTTCTGTGTTTCCTTACAAGATTTGTCCATTATTACTTTTTTTTTTTTTGAATGGGGATATTAGCTGGGAGCCTCTAAGTGCTAGCCACTAGCCTATGCAAATACATGCTCAACCCCCTGGGATGCAGAACACAATACAACCTTGGCTGCAAGTGGCTGGAAAATGTTTGCTCTCTAACTGAAACTTTTGCCTCTGTGCCGCTAATCCAGGATTGGGCAAGTGCGTTTGTGCACATGGTGTTGCTCAGTGGTCTGAATTGCAAAAGCTCTTTACAGCTCATGAAGCATTTCTTTTCTTTTTTGTTTTCGTAGACTGGGTTTCTTTCTACAGAGAGGCAGAGAGAGGGAGAGAGGTTGACCAGAGGCAGAAGGAAACGGAAGCAGAGCTCTGGCTGCGCTGGGTGTAAATAATTTGGCATGGCGTGTTTCGCCTCATGTGGCTCTTGTTGAGGCCAGCTATAAAAGCAAAACTCTGCACTAAGAGAGGAACATAGGAAGTAGCCTTCTAGTGAGTCAGACCATTGGTCCATCTGGCTCAATATTGTCTGCACTGACTGGCAGGGGCTCTCCAGGGTTTCAGACAGGGAGTCTCTCCTAACCCTGCCTGGAGATACCAGGGCTTGAACCTGGGATCTTCTGCATGAAGGGCAGATGGCCGTACCCCCTAATGGCAAGACAATTGTACAGGCTCGCTTCGTAATTTCAGTTCAATTTAGTAAATGAGTTTGGGCTTGACCATCGCCATGTTAAAATATTTTTTGGGTTGTGTCCGATGTTAGTCCTACTCAGAGCAGACCCATTGAAAACGATGGACCATGAATTTCAGTGTGTCTGCTTTGAGCATCACTTGGATGAATACGACCCTTTGCTTTTACACCCGCTAATGAAGAAAAAGCAGCACTGCTTGAAACACGTTGGCCAACCAAGTGACTCTCGGAGTGCCTTTGGAGGCCACCTCTCCCGTTTGTCTTTAGACTCGGCAGATGGGGAGAAGGAGGGCCGTGTTCCTGTGTTTCTGATAGTCGTGTAAAAGAAAAGAGTTTGGTGGAGGCTCCTTTTTTACCCCGGAGAGCTAGTGTGGTGTAGTGGTTAAGGTGTTGGACTACGACCTGGGAGACCAGCCATGAAGTTCACTGGGTGGCCTTGGGCCAGTCACTGCCTCTCAGCCTCAGAGGAAGGCAATGGTAAAACCACCTCTGAATACCACTTACCATGACAACCCTATTCATAGGGTCGCCATAAGTCGGAATCGACTTGACGGCAGTCTGTTTCCATTTTCACTTTTTTACCCATGAAAAGACAAGTTGCCCTTGGAAGAATTTCTTCTCCTCCACAACGGGTAAATCTACAGGAGCTCGGCCGTCGGGGAAGAGCCATAACTTAATGGCGGAATGTCCCGGTTTGATCTTTGGCATCCTCTGGTAGACCTGGGAGAGATCCCTGCCTGAAGCCCTGGAGAGCCACTGCTAGTCTGTGTGAATACTGAGATAGATGGCTTGATCTCTCTTTGCCACTGGATGCGCAAGTTGCTTCTGCAGCTCAGAGTCCCTTGCGTCAGCAGAGATAGCCTGGCCGTGGTTATCCATGCTGTGGTAACCTCCAGGGTAGACTACCATTGGGTGTTCTATGTGAGGCAATCTTATTAGACTGTAAGGACTGTAAATAAATTATATCCATATTCATGTTTGAAAATGGCAGGTAGTGCAGAATGTGGTGGCTGCATTATTGAGTAGGTGCTATGATCCTATTGTACCTGTGCTCTTTCAGCTGCAGTGGCTCCAGTTCATTTCTGGGCTCAGTTCAAAGTAGAGATGTGAAGGCTAGGAAAAACCCCAGCAAGATTCAGGGGGAAAGGGGAGGCTTCCCCCCATTTTTCTGGTTCCCCCCCCCCAGGCTTTCACCTCTTCAGTTCAAAGTGCGGTTTTGACATTTAAAACCCTTCCCAGCTTAACACTTGAAGGCCTGACTATCTCCAGATGTACCTTCCCATACATTAAGTGGAGGGCCTCCTGTGGACTCATCGAAGGTGAGGTGGATGGTTACCAGAGAGAGGACCTTCTCAGTGGTGACACCCTGATGATGGAATGCTCTTCCCAAGGAAGTTTGCCTGGCCACCTGCCTTATTACCCTTTTGGCATAGGCAAAGACCCTTTTTATTTTTCCAAGTGTTTTAGATAACCATTGTAATCCTGCCTCAAAATTCCTTGAACTATTACTAGTGGGCTGCTTTCTGCCTTGGCATGATGTCTGGCTGGGCCAGAGACAGTGTACTTCTGGCTTTATTGGGCATTGTGCAGAGATGGCACAGCCATCAATAGGCCTATTTAGTTAGTTTTTCTATCCTACCCTTCCTCCCAAAGGAGACCAAGGCAGCAAACCAACAAAGCCGTAAAACAACCCGGTAAAAATAAATAAAAATGTCTTGAAACATTTCCAAACAATCGCATGTCCTCGCAGTTAATAATTTAATGCTTGCCAGGAACACTATCTTTCAGCCAGGGAATAATGAGGGGAGACAGATGCACCTCACCAAGGAGAGTATTCCACATAAGGGGAGCCACCATTGAGAAGCCCCTGTCATGGGTCAAGGCCAACTGGGTAGCAGCCAGTGGTGACACCGCTAACGGGACCTCACCTACCCATTGTAGGGCTTGAGATGGTTGAGACTGGGGGAGTAGCTTTTTTAGGTACTTGGGTCCCTAACCCTTTAGGGCTCTGTATGCCAGTACTAACACCTTGAATCGGGCCAGGTAGCTCACAGTGGCCAGTGCAGTGCTTTCAGGACCGGTGACTCATGGTCCCATCTGACTGCCCTGCTGTCGGAAGGCAGAGCTGGGGTCCCAATCCCGGGGAGCTGGATCCCGGAGAGTTGGGAGAAGAGTATTCGGATGGATGGCAGAGGGAAGGGGGAGGAACTTCCCCCCTTTGGAGCGAAGACGAAACAGAGGAACTGCCAGTGATAAGGTTGCTTAGCAACGGGGAGCCTGAGCCCTCCCTGGACATTCTCACGCCTCCCCCTCTTTCAGGCTCAGAGCAAGAGGGGGAAGAGGGAGGGCTGCTCACAGCCGAAAAGCGGGGAGGCAGTTTACCATCAGCCCCTCCCCTATCCCCCATCCTGGAATCGGAAACTTCAGAAGAGGAGGGGGTGATGCTTCCCCCCTCACCGTGCACACGCAGACAGCTGAAAAGACAGGAGAGAAGGGGGGGAAGGCGGGGAGTACCTGAGGGGCAGTTAAGGAGGAGCGAAAGATTGCGCGCCCGTTTGGCCCCTTCTTAAAGAACAGGCGGGAAGAAGTCCCTTGCTCTGTCAACTTTCTCCCAATGCCGCAGGACCTGTATCCCTGTATTGATTCATGAGAAAATGCAGTCTTTGTTTGGACATTACCCTAATAAAACACGAATTAACTACAATCGTTGGTCTGGTTCCTGAGTCACATCCTGGGCCTGACAGCTTGACAGAGCCACCTAAATCACCCTCAACGCTCTCTTCACTTGACTGGGACAAGGTGTCAAAGGGAGCAGTGGGGGGGACGAACCCCACTTCTGAGACGGAAGAAGTGGAACTCCTGAGGACTAAGGTAGCTGATTTGCAGACGGATGTTCAAGCCCTGCTAGCAGCAGTCAAGGTGCTGAAGACGGATAATCAAACCTTGAAGGCCACGATAGACCAGATGCGAACAGCCCCTCCAGCTGCCGTAGTAAAGGTTCCCATTGGATTGCCCCCAAAATACGCGGGACAAAGTGATCAGTTGGCAACCTTCGTGGCTCAATGTGAGTTATATCTGGATGTCAGGCACACGGAATTTCCAGACGATGGGGCTAAAGCAGCTTTCGTGATTAGCCTCCTGGAGGGAGAAGCTACAAAATGGGTGACTCCGTATCTCGTGAGAAAGGATACTGTCTTAGGAAGGTACAGAGGATTTATACAGGAGATGACGGAGATGTTTCAAGACCCGCAAAGGGCTGAAACAGTAGCGCGGCAACTAGGCGCTCTGAAGCAAGCTAAAGGGACTGTTTCCGAGTACACTAACGCTTTTAAAATTCTGTCCCAGGAAACTGGTTACAATGACGCCGCCCTGATGTTTATGTACCGGAGTGGATTAAATGCTGAAATCCTGGATGAGTTGGCCAGGACCTCCCCCTCCGCTGACCTACCAGGGCTCATCCGGCTATGCCTACAGATAGATCACCGGATGGAAGGAAGGCGCCTGGAAAGGAAGCAGGAGGTCCTGAGATACTCAGCCTCGGCATCCCGCAACAAGACCCTTCCCACTACAGGGATGGCAGGTAATGCAACTGAGGGACAGGGAGGGGCTAGGCCAAGACTGTCGGAAGAAGAAAAGGAAAGACGACGCCGGGAACGTTTATGCTTTTATTGTTCAAAGCCGGGCCATGTGGCCAGAGACTGTGGACTGAAAGGGGGGAAAGCCGAGCCGTCGGGAAACTAGAACACCGAGTCCACGTGCAGGCCGGTGGACTGGGGGCAGCGTTGTATAAAGGCCCCCCAATGATCCAACCTCCCTCAAAGGGGGTGTTGGTCTTGCCTATTCGGATTACAACTTCCAGAGGAGTGGTGTTTAATTCCACTGCCTTAATTGACAGTGGAGCCTCCACAAATTTTATTGATGCAAAGTTAGTCAAGCGTCATGGAATTTCCCGGTGGAAACTGGACGCTCCCCTAGCTGTGGAGACTATCGATGGGAGACCCCTGAAGTCAGGAGGGGTGACACAAGCCACGGAGGAAGTGAAACTTCAAATCCCTGGGCACGAAGAGTTCATTTCGCTATACGTGTCAGATCTCTCGAACTTTGAGGTGATTCTGGGAATGCCCTGGCTAGCAAAGCATGAACCAAAATAAGTTGGAAGGAGGCGGTGGTGTGGTTCACCTCACAGTATTGCCAGGAGAACTGTCAACCTGAAGGAATCAAGAACACCTTAGCGGGGGCAGTGCAAGAGATCGAGCAAGTGACCCTGCCGCCAAAGTATGAAGAATTCAAAGATGTGTTTGATGAAAAAGAGGCAGAGACTTTACCCCCCCCCACCGCCCTTACGACTGTGCGATTGATCTAGTGCCAGGAGCCAGCATCCTATCAGGGAGAATCTACTCTCTCACAGAGAATGAGAGGGAGGCCCTGAAGGAATTCCTGGATAAAAACCTGAGGCGAGGATTCATACGCCCCTCACAATCCCCTGCTGGAGCGCCACTATTGTTTGTGAAAAAGAAGGGGGGGGAACTCAGACCCTGTAACGACTATCGCGCATTGAACCAGATCACCATCCCCAACAGCTACCCGCTGCCCCTGATCTCAGAGTTGCTGGACCGACTGCGCTCTGCCAAAATCTTCACGAAGTTGGATTTGAGAGGAGCGTACAATCTGATCAGAATGAAGGAGGGAGATGAATGGAAAACAGGATTCTTGACTGCTTACGGACAGTATGAATACCTGGTCATGCCGTTCGGGCTTTGTGGAAGTCCAGGAATTTTTCAAAAATTCATGAACGACGTGTTTAGAGACTTGTTGGACACGTATGTAATCTGTTACTTAGATGATATCCTGGTGTTCTCAAAGAACCAGGAAGACCACGACCAGCATGTGAAGACGGTGTTGAAGAGACTGAGAGAAAATCACCTGTATGCTAAATTAGAGAAATGTGGATTTGACCTCAAGTCTCTAGACTTCCTTGGATATCGAATCTCAGCGGAAGGCGTGGAGATGGACCCAGGGAAAGTAAGCTGCATATTGGACTGGGGCCAACCTGTCACCAAAAAGGATGTACAACGGTTTTTGGGGTTTGCCAATTATTACAGAAAGTTCATTCCAGGGTTTTCCAAATTAACAGCTCCTCTGACTGACTGTTTAAGGGGGAAGAAGAAGTTTCAATGGACAGAGAACGCCACCGAGGCCTTTGAGGAGCTGAAGAGAAGGTTTGCTACTGAGCCCATTCTGCGCTTTGCTGATCCGAACCGCCCTTTCGTAGTGGAAGCAGATGCTTCAGATTTTGCCATCGGGGCGGTCCTGCTACAATTAGACCAAGAAGGGAAGGAGCTGCACCCCTGTGCGTACTTCTCTCGGAAGTTAAAGCCTGCAGAGAAGAACTACACAGTTTGGGAGAAGGAGCTGCTGGCCATCAAGGACTCTTTTGAAAACTGGAGACAATACCTAGAGGGGACCTCTCATCGAACTGAAGTGCGCTCCGACCACAAGAATCTTGAAAGCCTCCAAACAGCCAGAAAGCTGAACCAGAGACAGATAAGATGGTCCCAGTTCTTCACTAGGTTTAACTTCCAGATTACTTACCATGCCCAAGCCAAAAACCAGAGAGCGGATGCCTTATCCAGACAGCCACACTACAAAGAAAGTGAATCCGAGGACCAGCCTCAGTACGTAATTCCGCCAGAGAAATTAACGTTGGGAGTATGCCAGCCTTCATGGGAAGAGGAACTCAAAAAGGCACAACAAGAAGATGCTGACATGCTAAAATATCAGCAGGAGACGGGACAAGGTCAAGACTCAGAAGTAACCTTTCACTGGAGAAATGGACTGTTATGGTTCAAAACCGCCAGCGGCGGTTCATAAAAACACTGATTCATAAAAATTCATAAAAATTCATAAAAGAAGTCTACCGGCTGCATGGATTGCCAAACAGCGTAGTCTCAGACCGAGGAACTCAGTTCACAGCCAAATTTTGGAGAGCAATGTGGAAACAGTTGCAGACGGAATTAAAACTCTCCTCCGCCCATCACCCCCAGACAGATGGGCAGACGGAACGCTTGAACGCCATTTTAGAAAGATATTTACGAAGTTATGTGTCCTATCAACAGACTGACTGGGTATCATATTTGCATTTTGCAGAGTTCGCCTACAACAATTCTCTGCACTCCAGCACTCAACAAACCCCGTTCTTCGCTAATTATGGATTCCATCCTAAAGTCTTTCTAAGCAGCTCAGAAGGAATGCTGGTACCGGCAGCTGAGAACTTCCTTAAGGAATTGCAAGCGGCGCAACAGACACTGAAACAGCAGTTAAACGAAGCCAAAACGGAGTACAAGCGAGTTGCTGACCTGCACAGGAAGGAGGGCCCCTCCCTTCAACCGGGAGACCAGGTATGGCTGTCTACCCGCTTCCTCCAGATGCCGGGCAAATGTAGAAAATTACAAGACAAGAGGGTGGGTCCTTTTGAAATAGAAACTCAAATCAATCCCGTGGCGTACCAACTGAAGCTGCCTGACACGTTTAAAATACATCCTGTGTTCCATCGATCCCTCTTAACGAAAGCCGCCCCTCCCAGTGCGTTACGGCCGGAGGAACCTCCCGGAGCTCCACTCCTGGTAAATGAGCAGCTTGAGTTTGAAGTTGAGGAGATCTTAGATTCCAGGATCAGACGCCACAAGCTGCAGTACTTGATTCACTGGAAAGGCTATGGGGTGGCTGACAGATCATGGGAAGATGCAGCTGATGTGCATGCTCCAGAATTGGTAAAACTTTTCCATCAACGTTTTCCCCACCGTCCCAAGCCAGACAAGGGGAGGGGGGCACAGCCTGGGAGGGGGGATGGTGTCGGAAGGCAGAGCTGGGGTCCCAATCCCGGGGAGCTGGATCCCGGAGAGTTGGGAGAAGAGTATTCGGATGGATGGCAGAGGGAAGGGGGAGGAACTTCCCCCCTTTGGAGCGAAGACGAGACAGAGGAACTGCCAGTGATAAGGTCGCTTAGCAACGGGGAGCCTGAGCCCTCCCTGGACATTCTCACGCCTCCCCCTCTTTCAGGCTCAGAGCAAGAGGGGGAAGAGGGAGGGCTGCTCACAGCCGAAAAGCAGGGAGGCAGTTTACCATCAGCCCCTCCCCTATCCCCCATCCTGGAATCGGAAACTTCAGAAGAGGAGGGGGTGATGCTTCCCCCCTCACCGTGCACACGCAGACAGCTGAAAAGACAGGAGAGAAGGGGGGGAAGGCGGGGAGTACCTGAGGGGCAGTTAAGGAGGAGCGAAAGATTGCGCGCCCGTTTGGCCCCTTCTTAAAGAACAGGCGGGGAGAAGTCCCTTGCTCTGTCAACTTTCTCCCTATGCCGCAGGACCTGTATCCCTGTATTGATTCATGAGAAAACGCAGTCTTTGTTTGGACATTACCCTAATAAAACACGAATTAACTACAATCGTTGGTCTGGTTCCTGAGTCACATCCTGGGCCTGACACCTGCTCACCGACCTAGCACCCATCTTCTCACTAGCTGCAGCTTCAAGACCGTCTTCACTGGTCTGGGTTTGGCAACTGCTTGACTCTGTCAGCTTCTGGTACCGGTCCTGTACTGCATCCTTGATTCTTTCTAGACAAGCCCCAGCAGTGGAGGGCTGAAGGCAGGGTGCCTTTTGCTTTGAGAGGCCTTGGAGAGCTTCCAGCGATTCGGATGGGAGAGAGAAGGAATGGGGTTGCCTTTTGCTGCATCGGCAGGATTCTCGTTCTGCATCATTTGCCCACAAATGGTGTAGCTGTTATTGCTCAGCAGGACTGAGTTCCCTCTGTGTGGCTGCCATCGTTGATGGATTTGTTTCTTCTTCCCCTTCCTGCCTCGCTTCTACAAGGAAAACCTCCCTTTGCTCCGCAGACGCCTCACTCCCTTTTCCTTTTTGTCTCTGCAGCTGATGAAGAGTTTGAAGCGGCTTTCAGAGTTGCCTATTACGGTTGATATCCTTCTGGTAAGAGCTCTTTTTGTTATGGTATTTTTTTTTTTTTATGCCCAGATGTGCAGTTGCGGGGATTCCAAGCATCACTGGGGGTATGCTCTAACTTAGGACCGTAGAAAGCTGCCTCGTACCAGGTCAGACGTGCAAAAAAGAGAAAACTGTATCTCAAAGATCCCAAAAAGAAAGTTTTCTGTATTTATACAGTAGGCCCGTTGTGTTTTGGCCGAAAATGCCTTGATCGAGGGCTTGTTTTCTTGTTTCTTAACAAACCAGACTCCAAAGCTTCTGTTGTAAAAGAACCAGCAGGGCAAGGTCATACAAAGCCAGACCATTGGCCTGTCTAGCTCAGTACTGTCTACACTGATTGACAACGGCTCTCCGGCCCTACTTGGAGATGCCGGGGACTGAGCCTGGGACCTTCTGCATGCAAAGTAGATGCTTTCTCACTGAGCTGCAGCCCTTCCTCAGAACTTTAGGGATAAGCAGTTGGCGGCTGGATCTGGCTCCTGAGGACTTTCCATCTGACCCCATCATCGTTCCTGATCTTGGGAATTCCGCCACTAATATCTCGGTAACTCTCTTCCAAGCTGAGACCCAAGCAAAGGACTCTTTCATCCTTTCCCTTTTCAGCGCCACCAGCAGGAGAGGCTTTGGCCAGGCCATTCCCCCTTTTGAGGCACAGGAGCCGCTCAGTCCTATGTGCAAGCCAAGGTTGGGGGCGAATGGTCATGACCTGGTATTTTTCCTTCTCCTAGAACCCCAAGATCCAAACAGAGCCAGGTGCAAAAGATACGCACTTGGAATTAGAGGAATCTCAGCCCAGGGATTTGTGCCAGAACTGAAGGGAGCTCACAGGCCATACAGACACGCACACAAATCCACTTCTGGTTACCACCAGCGGTGGCTGGTGCCCGTTGGGACTAATAGGGCAGAAGGCAGGGAGTCCAAGCAGTGCGTAATGCCAGTGCCAATGACAGGCAGAGCCAAACCAATTCTAGTTTTCTCCTTTTCCTTCTCCCCTCTGCTCAGTTGCACATGGGCAACACTGAGACTGGAGGAAGGAGGAGGAACCTGCCAGCCGCTGCCACTGCTTTGGATTAGTTGCAAGAAGACAGGCAGGTTGGGAGGACGGCTGGGGGCAGACTGAGATTGGTGGGGCAGTGCCCCATTGGCCCCAACTGAATGAATGAATGAATGAAACTTTATTTTTACCCCGCCCTTTTTCCAAACTGGAACTCAGGGCGGCTTACAAATAAAACTACATGTAGTGAAAAACATACAAGAATATACAATTAAGATACAATTAAACTATACGCAACCTTAAAACCATGAAACAGGCACTTAAAATACTAAAAAAACAATTTAAAATAATACAATAACAGCAGAAAACAATAAACAAGCCTTGTAGAGCCCAATCCTAAACACTTTCTATCTCAAAAGCCTGTCGGAATAAAAAAGTCTTTGCTTGCCGACGGAAGGATGGCAAGGAGGGGGGATTCGTGCCTCCCTAGGAAGGGAGTTCCAGAACCTAGGAGCAGCCACTGAGAAGGTGACCAGCTTCCCCCCCCCCGCGCTTTCTTTATTTCAGCAATATGTTGTGTGTATGTTTGTGTAATTTTATTGTTGCCATTGCTAAACAATGGGGTGCTGAAAATCCTTGCCCATCTACTTCAGATCCCCCAGAGATCTAAGTGCAGATCCTGATCTACCTTCTGCCCACCCTTGTGTTCCTAAACTTTGGGTCCTCAGGTGTTGTTGGACCACTGGCTTTTTTTCACTGTGCTCTTGGGTTAGATTAAATTTGCCCATCCGAAACACACACACCCCCAATATTAGTTTCTGTTCTTTTTGTCTTTCTGTTGATTTTTATTTTTAGTGGATTTTTATTTGGTAGTGTTTTGAGGGTTTTTAACTTACAATCCATTTTAGACGTAACTGTTTGAGGCTGAAAGGAGGGGTAAGAATAAACCAGCAAGCTTTATTTTATGGTCTTTTGGGGGAGTGGAAATGACTTTGCCTGTCCGAGGTAATACTAGATCTATACAAACTTAAAAAAAAAAAATACACAATGACTACCATTTATTGTCCAAACCTGAGGTTTTCTATATCCCTTCTACAGGAGACTGGTGTGGGGAAAACTGTGAACGGTTTACGGAAACATGAACAGGTTGGAGACTTTGCCAAGAACTTGGTGGCGAGGTGGAAAAAGCTTGTGCCGGTCCCACAGGAAGCTGAACGGTAAGCCAGATTTATCCCTTCATTTTGTTCTCTGATGTTAGAGCGGTTCAACAATGGAACCAATGACCTAGGGAGGTGGTCGGCTCTCCGACACTGGAGGCATTCAAGAAGCAGCTGGACAGCCACCTGTCGGGTATGCTTTAAGTTGGATTCCTGCACTGAGCAGGGGGTTGGGCTAGATGGCCTTACAGGCCCTTTCCAACCCTGATTCTGTGATGTCTCTTTACACTGGTTGACATCTGGGAGCTTGTACTTCATCAGCTGAAGGCAGATCTTGCCCCAGAATAATCTGAAGAATCCCCAAGTGCTCTATGTGGGTTGTTGTAGCTGTGGATAGAGACCTGCTCTGTGGAGTATGCTGTGTGGGCTCGAGCCCAGGAATTCCATCTGTTTTGGGGTACTCAGTCCAGTCACTGTGTCTCAGCCTAACCTACCTCACAGGGTTGTTATGAGGCTATAATGGGGAAGGGCAGAACCTTCTTTTTTATTATTTTAAATGTATTGTTATTATTTCTTGCTTTTTGCACACGTCTCAAGGCAATATACAAAATACAACACAGCAGCTACAATTAAAAACAACACTGAAAATAACAGCAGATGCATTTAAAAACCACCCAAAGTAGGCATCCATGGCAGAGGGCTATTCATCCAGCTGGGAAAGCTTCTCAGGAATAAAGTATCTTCAGTTGTTAATGGAAAGCTCAGAGAGTGGACGCCTGTCATTTATTTATTTATTTATTTTCATTTCTAGACCGCCCATAGCTAATAGCTCTCTGGGCGGTGTACAAACAGGATTAAAATACAATATAGAATAAAATCAGTAACAGAGAAACACATTAAGCTAAAAACATTAAACATAAAGCATATCTCGATAGGGATGCTGTTCCCAGAGCAGGGGCAGCCACACTGGGAAAAGACCCTTCTCTGTTTGAAACCCTGGAGAGGTGCTGACAGTCTGTGTAGAGACAATGTGCGCCAATGGTCTTGCTCAGTAAAAGGCAGCTCTCTCCGTTCCACAGGGCAGAACATCCCCCTTGGTCTCTGGTCTGCCCTGTCCTGCTCTAGTCTGTGAACATTAAGAATATAAGATGGGGCACTTCTGGTGGTTCCCCACGCCCTTGCGGGTCGGTTGGCCTCCACCAAGGACTAACCCTTTAGTGTGGCAGGGCCTGCTCTGTGGAACCCCCCACCAATAGATATTCGGCAGGAACCATCCCTTCTTTCTTTCAGGCATCTCTTGAAAACTGAGCTTCTTAGACAGGCTTTTTAACATGATTTCCCCCCCCCTTCCAACCAATGCAGGATTTGTGATGATTTTATTGTTCTTTTTAATGATATCTTTAGTGGTTTTTGATTTTATATGTGTGTATGTCTTGATGGACTTTTATGAACGTATGGCCTATAAATACTTCAATAAATAAACAAAATAAATAAGAAAAGCCCTGAAGCTGGTGCAGGTCTAAAGGCCAATCGTTCCAGCAGTCAGTTCTCACAGTGGCCAACCAGATGCCTATGGAAAGCCTGAAAGCAGGACCGGAGTGCAACAGCACTCTTCCCACTTGTGCTCCCCAGCAACTGGTAGGCATGCTGCCTCCAGCGCATACTCAGAATGCATGCTGCCTCCGGTACTAGAGGGTAACATTTGGCACCTTCATTATACAGTTTTCTTCTCATGCTGAAGACCTCTTTACCTTGACCTTGGACACTTGAGATGCTTATTTTGAGAGCCCGCCCAATTCTTGTGATTCTAATTTGTTTTAAACTGTTTTTGAAGTTGTGTTTTACATTGTTGTGAACCGCGGAATCAAAATAATAACAATAATAATACATAGCCATTGTGGCTAATAGCCATTGATAGCCTTATACTCCATGAATATGTCTAATCCTCTTTTTTGTAGAATCTTTTTATTGATTTCCCCCCCAAATACATGAACAAACAATTCAAAGACCAGTTCAAACCTGTAAAAGGAGGGTGAAAGGGAGGGAATAAAGGAAAAGGCATCTGAAAGATACGAAGGGGACGAGATACATCATCATTTGTGTGGTTCCTTAAAAGAGTTTCATTATAATTGCATTCATTTCCAGGTGTTTTGAGGTTGGCTGTTGTAGTCCAGCCGATAAAACAGAGATGTTAAAATGTCTAATCCTCTTTTAAAGCCGTCCAGGTTGGTGGCCTTCATCACATATTGTGGCAGTGAATTCCATAGTTTAACTACACACTAGTGTAAAGAAGTACTTTTTGTCTGTCCTGAATCTTCTCACATTCGGCTTCATTAGATGACCCTGGGTCATCTCCCTCACTAGGAGAGAGAGAAAGAATCTTGCCTTTGTTCACTTTCTCCACATTATGCATAATTTGCCCACTCCGGTATTTCTCAACCTTCTGATCATTCAGATACTTCCCCCCCCCCGGCATTACAGTTGGAGGTACGTACCATTCTTACAACAAAATTTTATTTGTTTCAGAGAATGTCAGTACACATAAACTTTTAGTTGGAAGGGAGGGTATAATTTTTAATGAAGAAGAGGAGCTCTTTTCTCTCTGCCCCTAGTATTCCAATAGTAATCGGTGATCTGGGCATGCCATGGGTGGGAAGAAGACAAGCCCAGAGCAGCAAATCACACAGAGACACAGCAGGCTGCATCTCCCTACCAGGAATGCCTGAATGACCTGATTTTGCTCAATCCAGAGGGGGAAAAACAGAATTGTCCACCTCTATGAGATGAGGGTAGAAATATGGGACTTGTCCAGAGGGAGAATGGGCAGCCTCCTCTGGGGTCAGATAACCGGCTTGGTCCCTGAATCGTGTGCAGTCCAATAATCTGCCTGCATCTAGTCCACAATTGGGTCACGGCAGGAATAGCACGCCTCCAGGAGAGGGTGGCTGAGAGGTGGCATGGTCCTATTCATGGAGAGATAACAGCAAGCAACTTCCTCCATGTGATGGCTCCTTTGGGCTCTCAGGAGTCTTTAATTTTATTTATTTTTATTGTGCGTCACTAGCCGCTCTATTTTAGTGCACAGTCTGGGAATTGCTAGCCTCACTGCTGCTTAGCAAAGAATGGGCACTGAGAAGTGCTGGTAACAAAGGCAAAGCCAATTGGCCTCTCCTGCCGTTTGTTAGAGGAGGGCAGCGACTAAATGTGTGTGCGCATGTCTGTGTAATTTGAACTAGAGAGGGTTGTGCCATCTGCATTGCCCTTTCCTGTGCTTTGTGTGTGATCGTGGAACCTGGGTGCTGATGTTTGGCTCTCTTGAATGAAGACTGCAGAGCGCTAGTTCTACAAATCCATAAAACACACACATACTTTGCTTAAACCTGTTCATTTGTGTGTGTGTTTTTTTAAATTCCGCCAAATCTCAAATAACAGATTCTGGATTTGGACTGATAGTGGGAGGGAAAGTAAATAAGACACTGTCAAGGTGGTTCAGTAAAAGAACGTGATGAAAGATAGAAGCTGTGCTCCTTGAATGCAGGGGCATGTCATAGACACACATAAGACATGTAAGCGGTATCTTCGACCTTCAGGACATGAAACCTGGTCTCAAAAATCTGAAGAGTAGAAGCTCTGCAGCAGTCTGCATATTGCAGAACAGGGAAGGGGAATCTCCGGCCCTCTTAACGCCGTTGGAGTACAACTCCCATCATCCTTCATTTTTGGCCTTCTTGGCTGGGCTCATGGGAATCGCAGTCTAGCGATAACTGAAGGGCCACGCGTTCCCCACCCTTGTTGTAGAACTGCTGAAGTCAACAGCCTGGGCTGTATTCTCTTTCTGCCTCAGTGAAGGAAGGGTGAGTGTGGGGATAGCCAACCTCAGAAGCAGCTTAGTATTCCCTATGTTGGGTCCCCCTGATCTGCTGTTTTTTCTTTTTTTCACAAAGGCATAACCTTGAACCCGTAGAGCGCAGTTATGACCGAAGCATCTCTAGGAAACGGCAGCGAGAGCCTTCCCCCAAAGAGGACGATGAGGTCGATCTAGACTACGCAGAAGCGTACCAGCCTTCTTGCAGCCAGTCGTACGAACCAGACTACGGGGCAAAGAAGCCCAGGAAATACTCTGAGCCCGAGAGAACCCATCAAGCTGTGAGCTATGGCATTCCACAGGACAGAACGTGGGGCAGAGACTCCCCAGTGCTCTCCTCTGACCAAGAGTGCTCCGACTATGGGCATGCGGCCTCGCCCGAGCCAAGCGAGAGCCCTCAGGAACTGTACATGGACCTCTGTCGAGCTGAGGAACAGGAGAGGGAGCCGAAGTCCCTTAACCGGAAGGCCAATAAAGGCCACGGCTTTCAGGACAGGCCAGAGGGTAGCCACAGCAGAAACTTTGGTGACGCCCAGGACAAAGTCAGCTCCGGTCGGGGCAAAGAGCACAAATCTCACAAGGAGAAGCTGCGGCCGGATACCAAGGCGGAGGAGAGAGGGCCTACATTTAGCCCGGAAAGGCTGCTGCCAAAGGGCTCCTCCAAAGAGCCCCTCCGAGACTCTTCCTTGGCGGGGGGCAACAAGGAAAGGCTGAAGCTCTTGGAGGGCGCCAAGCGGGAAAAGAAAAGGGAACGCGGGAGCGCCAAGAAGGAGAAGCTGCACGCTGACTTGGAGGAGGCGTTGGACAACCACACGAGGAAGCAGAAGCACCAGGACTCTGAGAGGGTCAAACCGGAGAAGGCGAAGCTCAGTGGCATGGAGGCTTCTCCCGGAGATCGGGAGAAACGCAAGCCGGAGGGTGACCCCTCCAACAAGAGCAAGGAGAAGAAGGCTTCTGGCAGCTCCAAGAACCCCGAGGGCAAAGCCAAAGCCTCCGAGTCGAGCAGAAGAGCCGCCGGCTTCTCTCCTCCAAGCGCTGGGGAGGTGGAAGTGGACGATGAGTACGAGAAGCCGAAGATGTCCTTCGAGTCCTACCTGAGCTACGACCAGCCGCAGAAGAAGAAGAAGAAGGTAGTGAAGCCCTTGCCTCCCGTCCCGGAGAAAGACAAAGGGCACGGCAAGCAGAACGGTTCCAAGTCCAGTGCCAAGGGCTCCGACACGAGCCGGAAGGCCCACAAGCAGGCCAGGGAGAAGAAGCAGCTGGGGGCCAGCAAAGCGAAAAAGGTGAGCCTTGTGTTGGGGTGTTGCCCCTTCTCTCTGAGAACAAAGCAGAAGCAATTAGGAAATGTGCACTATTGTGCCGCTTGATTCAGACGGCCTTTTTAATGGCTTGACATGAGAACTGGGCCAGTGTGGCCAAAGTATTGTATTTGAGATGGTTGCTGGGAGATACCTGGCGAAGGTCATAGAACACTGTGTTTCATCCTATGTGTACTTATTGCGTATCTGTGCACCCAGGCTATTAAGTGCTTGTGATCCTACCCATTCTCCTGTATTGGCCCTTTATGCCTTGGAACTCCCTCCCACATTTCCTATATCAGGGATTGGGGAACCTGTGGCCCTGCAGTTATTGTTGGGGCTCCCAACTCCCGTAGGCCTGAGCCAGCATAACCAGGGTTGAAGGATGTTGAGAGTTATAGTCCATAATCGTCTGGAAGGCCGTGGGTTCCCCATCCCCGGCCAACATGACGCCATCTCTCTTGCCCTGCCAATCGCTCATTGAGATTGTGTAAAGCTTGCTTAATGTCTAGATTCTTAGGGGGTTCTGTGTTCCCCAGGCACTAGTCCACAGAGGCCAGATCAAGCCAGAGGCTCTGTAATAAAAATTGGAGCTGCCAAACAGTGACAGCTTCACATGTATGGAGTGCATGTGCTCGCATGGTGTGAGGTCACAGGGCTGGGCAGAGTGCCAAGGAACAAAAATGCCCCCTGCACGATCCCCCTCGGTGGCCATGCTAGCGGGGAAATACACTCATGCAAATGATTAAGAAGTATATCAATGTTTTAAATAAATAAATGTCATAGGGCTGCTGGAAAGTAGGTAGAAGTGTGTTGGGGGCTGCATTCAGCCCTCCAGTTGGCCATCTCTGGCTTCACCCCTTTGTCTTCATCCTCAACTGAAAAGAAGATTAAGCGCTTGTGATTGTATTTACTCTTGTTCGTAGGGGAGGGTGGGGCCACAGCTTGGTGGCAGAGCATGCGCTTTGCATGCAGGACATCCCCGGTTCAATTCCCGTCAACTCCAATTAACAGGATCAGGTAGTAGGTAATCTGTATTCAAAAACCCAAAAAACTTCTGCCTGGGACTCTGCAGAGCAGCTGCCAGGTCAGTGTCGATCAGGCGTGGAGAACCTCAGGCCTGTGGACCAAATGTGACGCTCTAGGCCTCCCTGTCTGGCCCTTGGAACTCTTCCCTGGGCTTCCTGGCTCTGCCTTGCACCCCAAGTGTGTTTGCCTGGCTGGAGTGCATCCTTGAGTTCTCTTAATGCTTGCCTGGACGGAGGGTGTAGTTTAGAGCTGTGTGTGTAGAAAGCAGCCCATCGCACAAAGGTAAACTTCACAGTTGTTCGGTCACTTTTGCCTCTAGCCTCACCTGCCGCTGGCGTGCGGCCCTTGGAAGGTTGCCTGGTAGGGGATGCAGCCCCCGGGCTGAAAAAGATTCCCCATTCTTGGTCTGGATAGTATTGGGCTAGATGGGCCAATGGGCTTCTGTGGTGAGCAGCGGGAATTGCCTGTGGGCAATCAGGCAGGGCAGTGTTTGCTCACTGAAAGAGGTGCCGCAAATGGCTAATCAGGGTACGGGGAAGAAGGCAGGCTAGTGAATATTCTTATGGGCTAACAGCTTTTTCACAAACTATTTTGCGGTGCTGTCTTAACTCAAACTCTTTCTTTCCTCCCCCATCTCAGGTGCTCATCGACGTGGTGCCAACACTTCCTGACATCCCCTTGCCTCCAATCCAGGCCAACTACCGCCCCCTTCCTACGTTCGAACCGATCCCCCTGCTCCAGCCAAAAAGGAAAGGTAACTTTTGAGCCAGGAATGGAATTCCCTGGAGAAAATGGTTTGAAGTTGGGGGGTGGGAGGCGGGGAGGCTGGAAAGAAATAACTTTTCCTTGGCGGTGCAAGTCCAGTGCAGGTTTTCCATGGTCTCTGTTGTGAATGTCGTCGTCTTTGTTTCCATTTGTGTGCCTGCCCTTTTCACCTAGTGGCCCCCCCTTGAGGCAGCTTAAGAACGTAAGAACAGCCTGGCCCATCCGGTCTAGTATCCTCTTCTCACACCTGCCAACTAGATGCTCATGGGGCCCCCGCAAGCGGGGTCTGAGTGCAAGAGTGCACTTGCAATTCCCAGCATCTTGCATTCAGAGGCATGCCGATTCTGACAGTGTAGGTAGAACATAGCCACCAGGGTTAATAGCATGCTTGCATCAATAGTCAAAACACTTCAGTTCTTTCATTTTTTTTAAAAAAAGGACAAAAAACAGCTTATAAAATGAAGCAAAACAATCCGCTTACTAAAAATGGCTGCTACAGAGAATAGCCGCAGAGGCAGAGCTTGGAAAAGTTACTTTTTTGAACTACAACTCCCATCAGCCCCAGCCAGCATGGCCACTGGATTGTGCTGATAGGAGTTGTAGTTCAAAAAAAGTAACTTTTCCAAGCTCTGCGCAGAGGTCATGGAATGCTACCTTCTAAGGGCTCTTGGAACGCCGTAGTTGTTCCTTCAAGGCCTCTAAAGATTTCACTATGCCACCCTCCTGAGGGAGAGCATTCCATACTTGGGTGCCACTGCTGGAAAGGCAATGCTCTGAGTCGCCCTCAAGGTATCTAGAAAAGGGCGTCCTCTGAAGATCTTGAGCAGAAGCAGAGAAAGTGTGGTGTTCCAGGTGTTGGACTTCCAACCCCCATAATCCTCGACAGTTGGCCATGCTAGTTGTGGCTAATGGGAGCTGGAGTCCAGCAACATTGGAGGGCCACACATTCCCCACCTTTGGTGTGCAGGGGAAACAAGGTGCACCTTGGACCTTACCTCATTGATATATGCATGTTGGACTGAGGAACAGGGTTACTTAAATGTTTATCAGGATCTGGTAGCTCACACTTTAGAAAATGTAAGCACCTCTGAGCCCGGCTGGAGATCTTTTCTCGACCTCTGTTTGGCTTACTTTGAAATGCAAGCAGGGATTTCTCTCCCCCTTGTCAGCGCTTTGCCCTGCAGCGTGTTCCAAAGAGGGGAAGAGTGTCTTTCGTAGGCTGCTTTTGGGTGCCTGGTAAAAAAGACCTGTGATCCATGCTTCGTTCCAAAGCCCTTTCCTTCTCTTTCGTTTTGCTCATTATGCTCTTAATGACAGAAGGGCTGCATTTCCGTTAGTAGAGCAGCTGCGTTGCAAGCAGAAGGTCCCAGCTTCAATCCTTGGCCTCTCCAGGTAGGGCTGGGAAGAGACTCCTGGAGAGCTGCTGCCAGTCAGTGTAGACAATACTGGGGTAGATGGACTAAAGATCTGACTCGGCATGTAAGGCAACTTCTGATGTTCTTGTTGTTGTTAATGATATTTTTAGTCACTTTTTCCCCAGAATGAAACTCAAAGCGACTTACCAAAAAATCTCAGAAATATATGCCAAATAAAGATAACAGTACAAAAAGGAAAAAAAATATATATCAAGCAAAACTCAGGAAACAATAATTAAATAAATAAACTGCAATACAATAAATAAGTAAATTACAATTCAAATACAGTACAGCATACAGTTAGGAGTCATATTACAAGCCTAAGTAGATAAAAAAATGTTCTTCACACCACAGTTAAATTATAAAATAATAACCATTAAAACTGTGTAGTAGTTGTAGTAATTCTTATTAAGAGAACGTGTAAGCCACCTCTCCAGGAATCTTAATGGCACATGTTCATCAATTTAAAACAAAGTAATACAAATTAAAAATGGTTCATTATCATATGATGGCTATACCAGCCTTTCCCAACCTTTGGGTTCCCCAGATGTTGCTGGACTACAACTCCCATCAGCCCCTGCCAGCATGGCCAATGGACAGGAATTATGGGAACTGTAGTCCAGCAACATCTGTGGACCCAAAGGTTGGGAAAAGCTAAACTGACAAATTCATGGAGTCAACAGCTAGAAAACCAGGCATGGCCCTCCAGATGTTGCTGCACTACAGCACCCATCGTTAGAGACAATTGGCCATGCTGGCAGAGGCTAATGGGAGCTGCATAAGTTTCCCATCCCTGCAGTAAGCCATGATGATTACCCCATAGAATCTCCCATGTTCAGCAACATACCTGAGTACCTGCTACAGGAACTGTCAGCTTCTTAGAGGCAGCTGTTGGGCCAGTGCTGGAGGACAGTGCTGTCCTAGGCAGATCTTTGATCGGCTCCAATGATGCAGTTCTTGGGAAGGGCTCAACCAGCCATGGACATATCCTTGAGCCTCGTGTTGTATCCATGTGAACGTTGTTCTGGATCCTGAGAACTGACAGTGATGTGTTTCTCTGCTTTTATCTCTCTTCCCCCTCCACTCGTCTCTCAGTACTGTCCTCCCCCATAGAGGAAGACGAGGCTGGCTTCACGGGGCGCAGGCTGAATTCCAAGATGCAGGTATACTCGGGCTCAAAGACTGCCTACCTCCCAAAGATGATGTCTCTGTATGAGCAATGCATCAGGGTACTGAGCAATAATATTGACTGTGAGTATTTGCTGGCTGGGCTCATTTACCATAATGGGGTGTCTTTGGGGGTGGATGGGGCTCTGGCTGACTGATCAGCTCTGTACATCTGCTGATCTAAATGTGGCAGAACTGAAGTTTCTGGTTCCCTGTGATGGCTAAACGTAACCATCCCTCAGGGGTGAATATTTGCAAGGGCAGAGGGAGGGCTGCCTAGCCATGTTTATTTCCTGTCTTGGGGCTGTTTTTTGGAGTGGCAGAGAGTAGCCAGGGGGACAGGTTGTGGTGGAAAATTGAGTGGGAGAAGAGTTTCGTATATTGTAGTCTTTTCACCTGACATGTCGTCCATGCTTTGTAGTCTTTCCTGCAAGACTATCATGGGCTGGAGAACCCCATTTTTGCCCTCATAATATATAGTTCTGCCCCGTATCCCACCTTATACCAGACTAAGCAAATGCTTAAAATAACCTGGGGTTTAATATCCTCCCTGCTGGACCCTTCTTCCCCCCCCAAAAAAAAAGTGCCATAAAAGGGAGGAAATGCTTTGGTTGCAACAAGATGGCATCATGTGGATCTTTGCCTTCTAAAGGAGATCTTGTCCCAGCAGAGTTTGTTTGGTATTTCTTCTTCCTAGTTGAACACTTCCTAGTCCGTGTGTGTGTACCTCTTTCTTGGGTCCTATGGGGCTCGTTGAAACGAATACTGCAAACACAATTACAATGTTTGTTTTATATATATATATATTTAAACAATAACTGAAAGGAACATAACACCATGTAGGCCAACAGAATATATCATATATCTTCTTAACATAATAATCTCCAAAGTCCAATGCATTCAGCAAGACATAAATGAAGAAGTTGCTTGCAGAAAGTCCAGTAGAGAAAATTTGGAAATTTCCAAATTGCAAACTTCAAAGCCCTAAATAAAATATAATTTAAATTCAAATACATAAAGTCACAAAAGAATTAATTTACTCTTCCATCCCCTTTACACACATAATTGTAAAACCCCATTACCTAATTCAAGGTGACAAGGGCCTAGTCCTTACTCCCTGGCATTAACAGCTCCTTTTCTCTTCAGCTTCCTCACGGTTTGTACTCAACTCCTTAATACAATCCTTCCATAAGGTTTCTCCACCCGCTGGACCAAACCAATATAACTCATAGGGGTTACATTTGCATCCCAGGGGAGTGAGAAATGGAATGATTCCTTCCTTCCTTCTGCATCCAAAGAGTTCCAGTCTCAGCTCGGCCTTTGCTGGCCCTTCTGGCATTGGGCATTGCCTAGCAGCAGAGCACCTGCTTTGCATGCAGGAGGTCCCAGGTTCCATCCTGCCATCGCCAGTTTGGGTCTGGAAGAGCAGGCTCCTCTCTGAAACCCTGGAGAGTGTGGATGGGACTGAGCGAGATGGGCTAACAGTATAAAGCATGATGGACCGAGGGTATAAAGATGGACTTGGTATAAAGCAGCTTTCTGTGTCCCTCTTGCCTTGAAGCGGCTGCCACTCGTAACTGCCAGTGCCAGGCATGTGCGGCTTTCACCATAGAGATGCAGAGCTATAGCAACTTACTTATCTGCATCCATAAAATCGTGACCAATAGCAGCTTTCAGTTTACTTTCGTACGTTCTGTCTGTGTATCGCTCTGGCTTTTTCTCCTTTCTGTCTCTGCATCAGGGTCCTGATGCAATCAGGGACAGGGAACTTGTGGTCCTCCAGATGTTGCCGGACTACAACTCCCATCATCCCTGACCATGGCCATTTAGTGGAACTGATGGGAACTGGAGCCTAACGACCTCTGGAGGGCCATAGGTGCCCTATCCCTGTCCTAAGTAGTGGCTTTCAAATAGAAACAGGAAGTGGGCTGCTTCTCTGTCTGATCTCTCCCCCCCACCCCCGTTCACTTTCTTCATTATCGTCTTGCTATGCCTTCCTCAAACCCTTCCTTGTGTGGTCTTTCCCATCCTTGCTGGGAGAATGTTCGCCCTCCAGGTAGATACCAGGAACTATTGCCTTGGGAAGGGGCCGTAGCTCAGTGGTGGAGCGTGTGCCTTGCGTATAGAAGGTCCCAAGTTCAATCCCTGGCAACTCTGGGTAGGGCTAGGAGAGATTCCTGTCTGAAATCCTGGAGAGCTGCTGCCAGTCAGTGTAGACAGTACTGAGCAAGATGGGCCAATGGTCTGACACTGTATAAGGAACAAATTATCCAGGGAGGTGGTGGGCTCTCCAACACTGAAGGCGTTCAAGAAGCAGCTGGACAGGCACCTGCCAAGTGTGTTTTAAGCTGGATTCCTACATTGAGCAGGGGGTTGGACTCGATGGCCTTACAGGCCCCTTCCAGCTCTCCTATATGATTCTAAGGCAGCTTTCTGTGTTTCTATAAGCCTGATGCGCCTGCACCTGCAGGCGGTCCAGTTGCAATAACCTCTTCCCACATCTTTGCCCATCACCACCACCAGTCTCTGTGGCTGGTTAAGCTCAAAGCAGCCTGGGCCTCGCTGATGCTTACTGCCCACTCCCTTGCCGGTCAGTGACCTCTTAGGGTAACATCTGCGATGATCTGGTTCAGCCTTTGCCAACCTCGTGCCCTCCAGATGTTTTGGACTCCAACTCCCATCAGCCCCAGCCAGCATAATAGGTGTGGTGAAGGTCAACCGAGGCGATTCCGACACTCCCCTGAGTTTCAGAAGCTGCTGTAGCAGCCTGTCCATTAGAGGGGGTCAAACCAATAAGCTTGTTTGCCCTCTCTCTGGGGCGTTGCTTGGAAAGTGAGAAATCTGACTGTCTCTTTTCTCCTAGCCATCTATGAAGTGGGTGGCGTCCCTTTTTCTGTACTGGAGCCTGTCTTGGAGCGATGCACCCCGGAGCAGCTGTACCGCATTGAGGAGTGTAATCACGTGAGTGTTATAAGATGGAGGGGGGGGGGAGAGGGGGTCAAGAACTGTATACGTCTGTTGTTACTGTTTGTTCACTACCAGCTGCAATTAGTGTGTATGCTTCTGCCACTGCCGCGGTCTGCGTTCGCCAAAATGCTAGCCTTGTGTGGCCTTTCTCCAGGTACCCCCTCTAAAGGAAGCTCTAAGGGTGGGGATAAGGGAGAGAGGGCTTTTTCAGCTGTGGGTCCCCATCTGTGGAACGCCTCCCCCCACTGAGGTTCACCTGGCGCCTTCGTTGACATCTTTTTGGCACCAGGTAAAGACTGATCATTTCTCTCAAGCCTTTGATAGACTTAAGTGGTTGTTATTCGTGTGTGCTGCCAAAGCTTCCTGTGGCTGTTAGGGTTGCTTTTGTTTGCTTCCTTGTTTGGTTTTTAGGGCAAGAGCAGGGAACCTTTGTCCCTCCAGATCAGGGGTCCCAAACTGTCGTCCGTGGCGTCACTCAGGTGGTCTGTGGCGTGTCTGTGGACTTGCGGTTGAAGATGGGAGATGGCACTTCAGTCGCATGAAATGTTCATATTGATTTTTAATTGTGCTTTAATGGCTTTTTTATTTCTTATGTTGTATTTTATTGCATTAAAATCTGAGTTCTGTGCAATACAATAAAATACAATATATGCAAAACAAAAGAAGCAATAAAAATGCAATTTAAAAATCATGCAGCGTCTAGCACACAATTGCTATAACCGGCAGAAAAATGATTCAGCGGTCTGTCAAGACCCTCAACAATTTTCAAGGGGTCTTGGGGGGGGGAGTTTGGGAACTGTGGCTCCAAATGTTGCTGAACTACAACTCCCATCAGCCCCAGCCAGCATTGCCAATGGCCTGGCATGATGGGAGATGCAGTTCAGAAGCATCTGGAAGGTCACAGGTCCCCCACACCTATTTTAGGATATCATGTATTTTTGTGTTTTTAAAAGTGTTGTAAGCCATTTGGAGACCTTTGAGTAACAAGCAACTAACAAAGCTGACTGGTGATTATGATGATACGGCTTTTCCCCTGGGCCATAAACTTCCATATCCCTACCTTCTGTTGGGCGGGTCTAGGCTAGGTATTGCCCAGCATCCTTTCCAAGTGAGGTGGTGGTTGTTGCTTTAGCCTTGGACCCAAGGACCAAATGCAGCTCTCTAAGCCTTTCTGTTTGGCCCTGGAGAGTCTCCCAAAGCTATGCCTCTCCTCACCAGCCCTACTGTGTCCTCACCGCAAGTAATTTGTCTGGCTGCAATGTGGCCTTGAATTGTGATCATAACTCTTGCTCGCTTGGGTGGATAGAGAGATGTGGGTGCGTGGGGGTCATAGAATCATACCATTGGAAGGGGCCTATAAGGCCATCAAGTCCAACCCCCTACTCAATGCAGGAATCCAAATTAAAGCATACCCGACAGGTGGCCATCCAGCTGTCTCTTGAAGGCCTCCAGTATTGGAGAGCCCACCACCTCCCTAGATCATTGGTTCCATTGTCCTACTGCTCTAACAGTCAGGAAGTTTTTCCTAATGTTCAGTTGAAATCTGGCTTCCTGAGCCCATTATTCTGTGACCTGCATTCTGGGATGATTGAGAAGAGTTTCTGGCCCTCCTCTGTGTAGTAACCTTTCAAGTACTTGAAGAGTGCTATCATATCTCCCCTCAGTCTTTTCTTCTCAAGGCTAAGCGTGCCCAGCTCTTTCAGTCTCTCCTCGTAGGGCTTTGTTTCCAGTCCTCTAGTCATCCTCGTTGCCCTCCTCTGAACTTGTTCCAGTTTCTCTGCATCTTTCTTAAAGTGTGGTGTCTGGAACTGGATGCAGTACTCAAGATGAGGCCTAATCAGTGCCGAATAGAGGGGAACCAATACTTCACACAATTTGGAAACTATACTTCTGTTAATGTAGCCTAAAATAGCATTTGTCTTTTTTGCAGCCACATCACACTGTTGGCTCATATTCAGCCTGTGATCAACAACAATCCAAAGATCCTTCTTCCATGTAGTATTGCTGAGCCAAGTATCCCCCATCTTATAACTGTGCATTTGGTTTCTTTTTCCTAGTTGTAGAACTTTGCACTTATCCCTGTTAAATTTCATTCTGTTGTCTTCAGCCCAATTCTTCAGCCTATCAAGATCCCTTTGAATTTTGTTTCTGTCTTCCAAGGTATTAGCTACTCCTCCCAATTTTGTACCATCTGCAAATTTGATAAGCATTCCCTGCACCTCCTCATCCAAGTCATTAATAAATATGTTAAAGAGCACTGGGTCCAGGACTGAGCCTTGCGGTACCCCGCTTGTTACCTCCCCCCAGTTTGTGAAGGAACCACTGATAAGCACTCTTTGAATATGATTCTGTAGCCAACTGTGGATCCACCTGATAGTTGTTCCATCCAACCCACATTCAGCTAGCTTGCTAATCAGAATATCATGGGGCACTTTGTCAAAAGCTTTGCTGAAGTCAAGGTATATTATATCCACAGCATTCCCACAGTCAACCAGGGAGGTTACTCGTTCAAAAACGAGATAAGATTAGTCTGGCAGGATTTGTTCTTGATAAATCCATGTTGTCTTCTAGTAATCACTGCATTGTTTTCAAGGTGCTTACAGATTGACTGCTTTATAATCTGCTCCAGAATTTTCCCAGGGATTGATGTCAGGCTGACTGGTCTGTAGTTCCCCAGTTCCTCCTTTTTGCCCTTTTTGAAGATAGGGACAACATTAGCCCTTCTCCAGTCATCCGGCACTTCGCCCATCCTCCATGATTTCGCAAAGATAATAGACAGCGGTTCTGAGAGTTCTTCAGCCAGTTTCTTCAATACTCTAGGATGCAGTTCATTGGGCCCTGCAGATTTGAACTCTTTCAATGTGATTAGGTATTCCTTGACCACTTGTCGATCAATCTCAAGCTGCAATCCTGCCCCTTCAACTTCACATTTGCCTGGACGGTCATAGACCCTCTTTTGGGAGAAAGCTGAGCCAAAGTAGGAATTGAGCACTTCTGCCTTTGTCATCCGTGATCATTTTGCCATCCTCATTGAGTAGCTGTTCCACCATTTCTTTTCTCTGTCTTTTACTATGGACGTACCTGAAGAAAGCTTATTTGGTGCTTTTAGCATCTCTTGCTAACCTCAGCTCATTCTCAGCTTTAGCCTTCCTGATGCCATGCCTGCAATTCCATGCTACCTGTCTGTCCTCTTCCTTTGTGGCCTGGCCTTCGTTCCACTTCCTGTATGTGTCCTTTTTTGTTTTCAGGTCATCTCTAAGCTTTCTGGGAAACCACATTGGCTTCACAGTATGTAGGAACGTCTTATTTCTGTGTGTCTGGAATGTACCCTTCTGTACACAGGAAAGAGTCTCATCTGTTGCTTTGCCTCCTTCAGGTGCGGGGAGTCTTTGGCCTTGAAGTTGTTGCTGAACAACAACGCCCATCATCCGTGGCCATTGGCCATGCTGGCTGGGGCTGGTGGGAGTTGTACTTCAGTAACATGTGGAGGTTCCCCATGCCTGCTTTAGAGAATATATCCAAAGCAGTCGGAAAACTCTTTAAAATGCTGTATAATGCCAAGTGTTATTAAATGACAAACGGGCATTGACAGGTGAGGTGTGTAAGGAGGGAGAATATATCTGTTGCAAGGCTCCCCAAGGGGGTACAACCCGCTGCAGCCTCCCTGTCAATTAGGGCCTGGCTACCCAGTGACAAGGGTGGTGGGAGGTTTTGCCCCTACTGCAGTGGAGGCTGATCCATTAGGGCAAACGGGGCACTGCCCCACCAACCTCACTCTGCTCTCAGCCAGTTGCTACCTGCCTGCTTTCTTACTTATATCCAGTCAGTGGGTGGTCTGCTTGTTATTGGCCCTGGCTCTGCCTGTCATGGGCTAAGGCTCCAGCTACTTTTGGTCTCCCTGCCTTCCGCCCTCACAGTCGCAGTGGGCACTAGCCACCCCTGCCCTACTGCGGCCATATCCCCAGTGCCAACGTGTTACAGTCTCCCATAGAAATGAAAGGCAACCATTCACTTACATTGGTGATAGCAGAGGGTGAAATAAACCTGCTGCTGGCAGTCCCAAGCACGAAGAAGCCAAGCCTCTCTGTGTAGCTCTGTATCCTGGGTCCTGTTTGCACTAAGGTGTGCCTGGATTTTAGGTATTTATAAGTTGGACCCCCAAAAAAATGTTGCATTGTGGAGCTCTCCTGTCCAGGGTGCCAGCCAGTCAGTCATGCCCTTCCATAGGATGTTCCATTCCTTTCTCCCTCTGCCAAACTGCTAGCTAGCATTCCTTGGCCACAGAGCATGCTCATTCTTCAATGGGCTTTTCGAGGGGAGATCGCCTCCCCCTTTAGGGGGTTTTCGCTACACTGTACTACTTTAAAGCTTGCATTTCCCCTAAACTTGCTGATACCTCCTCCTTGTATGTGGATGATGCCATTTTGGCTGCATAAGGATCTGAGCTTGGAGAAATAAGTTCAGTATTAGTATATACAATATGATGAAGTCTTGTATTTATCTGGGCTTTCCTTCTGAGCTCAGAGTTGTGGTAAGTAACCTCACAACAATCCAGTCAGGTAGGTTAAATTGAAGGTCACCCAGTGAGCTTCATGGCTGAGTTGAGATTTGAACCCAGGTGTTGACATTCTAACCCAGCCTTCCCAAACCTGGACTTAAAACTCCATCAGTTCCAGCCAACCTAGCCCAATGTTCAGGAATGATGGGAATTGTAGATTGGACCAGGTTGAAGAAGGCTACTCTAGCCATTACACTGCATAAGTGGTGTCTTTGGTGAACAGAATGCAGTTACCCATATAACAGTCCTGCTTACAGCAAAGAGGCATCTTCCTCGGCTTTGCCAACCTTACCAAGAGTGTAAATCATTAACTCCTTAAAGTTTGTGTACAATACTGAATACAGTGAGCCTGATTGCTTTGCAAGGGGAGGTCCCATTTGAACAGCATCTGCACTGAATAGTAAAATGTTGAGTTCAGAACTCATGGATTTAAAGTTGGGGCTTGCCGGCCTACATTTCTGGCATGTAAGACTTGAGTGCTGATGTGAAACTTGTTCTACCCTCTTAGGCTTTCTAATTCAGATTTTGAATCACAAAAGTAGCCAACCTCTTGGGTCCCCGTCCCCCCACATTGATGGTTTTAGGGAAAAAAAGCAGCACAATTTTAAACAGGATGCGTGTGTGTATGTTTCCTTCTTGAGGCAACAAAACTCTCTGTTAAATGCCACATCTATCGTGCTTTGATGAGAATCCTTATTACAGCTTTCCTCAACCTAGTGCCCTCCAGATGCTTTGGACTACAACTCCCATCATTCCTGACCACTGGCAATGCTGGATACCCCATGGAACATCTCCATGGGAGTTGTAGTCCAAAGCATCAGGAGGACACAGAATTGGGGAAGGCCTTATTATCTCTGCTGTCTGCGAGGAAGAATCTCTTAGAGCACAGCTGGATTAGGACTTCCTCACTTGCAACGGAGAGATGCTGGTTTTTTTCTTCCAAGTGGTATTCAGCAGAAGGAATTAGATCTTTGTTAGAGTAGTGAGTAGTGCATGTTGGTCACCAGCTGTTGCAGTTGTAAATGAGCCTCTGGAGTATAAGTAGAGGGGAAAAGAGAGAGAAGTGCCACATGTTTTTGGAGACTGAAAAACACACACTAAAGAGCCCTTTAATTTCCTTGTGCTCCAAGGGGGACGAAATGCATCCTCCCTAGACAACCAGGAGGCAGGTGGTACAAGTGGTCTCTCAAGAGCAGCGGAGAGGGCACCGAATAGAGAGCAGTTTGTGTGTAAGCAACAAAATGGCTGCTGTAATGACTAATCGCCAATTCGGTGCACTGTGTAGAGGGCCCTCAGTTTTCCAGAAGTGGCTCTTGGCACTGATCAGAGTTGCTCCCTCCTCCCTCAGGCAGTTAACCCCTGAAGTACCTTTCCCCCCCAAAAAAGAAACCATGTTGGCTCACATTAACGATAGAGATAATCTATCATTCCTAATTTAAACATATGTTACTATTATGATGATTATTATATTCTGCTTGATTGTAAACCTCTAAGTGGTTTACAAAAAAAAGACATTAAAATTGTCAATAAAAGACAAAGTTAAAAACAGGGTTTAAAAAAAAAACCCAAAAATGTTGTTGTTGTTATTTGCTCTTCACCAGTAGATCCCAGGGCAGGTCGCAACAACATACATTATTAAAAACAGTTTGAAACATACTGCATTCACAACTAGAGAGGGTCCTAAAATATATATATATCAAGTGTCAATATAATTAAAATCTACAGTTAAACTGGAATTACAGATTAAAAGGCATGCCAACGTCTACATGTCTGGATAGGAACCAAAATGTTTTTAGCAGGTGCCAAAAAGAGTATAATGAAGGTGCCGGCCTGATGTCAAAAACAGCTTAGAGTGAAAGAGGATGATGTCAACAGTTTCTAGCAACCCTTTTCTTTGGGGGGGGGGAGAGGAGCTGTGTTTGGACCCTGGGTGAGAACTAGGGTGGATGCATGGAGTCCTGGGTGAGAGCCAAGATGCTGAGAGGTGAGATGTGTGAGAAGGAGAAGGAACTGATAGCGGTTTATATTTCTCAGTAATTTGTATTCATGAAACACTGGTATATGTAACATAGTGTGTTTTTGTATGATTTGTTCTTTAAGTTGTTTTAGTTTTCTGTAAATCGCTTAGTGCTTATATATTAAGCGTCATAGAAATGGTCTAAATAAATAATAAGCAGGAAGATCCAAAGTGTAGGTCTTGCCACACTAAAAGATCAATTTCTTAACAAGTACAGAACGAATAAGTACATGAGAAGGTTGGAGGGGCTCGATCCAAATCCTCCCTCCCACTTTGCTCCAGCTCATTTGCACCCTTTGCTTCTTCCTCCTTGTTTGTCAAACGCTGCCAACCCCAACCCAGACTCTTAATGGAAATGCGGGGCTCGTGACAATTTTGTACATGGGGTGGACTCAGATGGGGAGAGAGTGGCTTGCCTAAAACCCTCTAGAGAGTTCATGGCAGAGATGAGATTTGAACTAATGGCCTACACAGAAAGAACTACACTTTTGCCTAAACACTCACTCTCTAGGACAGGCAACAGATTGATTTTTTATTAAGGAAGAACCACTGGGAGTGAGGTGCGGGAGAGGAGCCAGGAAGGAAAAGATTCCGGCCAGTCAGAGCCTGGGGCCAACACAAGGAGGAGCCAATTTTGACCAATTAGGCAAGAGTTCCCATGTGATATCACAGTTCTCAGGGTGGTTTTTGATGTTTTCCTACAATAATTTGTGGTTATTGTGGTTCTCCTAAATACTGCACTTTTTGTCTCCGGTGTTCCCGATTTTCATAGAATTTGGGATATTTCTCACAAGTGTTGGATGACACTGGGGAAAATGAAAGGAGGAGGTGGACATGATGCAGAGTGGTCTGCATGGGTGCGATCGAACTAAACCATACTCAATAGTAGACCCAATGAAATCACTGGGCTTAAGTTACTTAAGTCAGTTTTTCTTTCAGTGGGTCTATTCTGAATATGACTAATATTGGATATTGCCTTATTTTTTCCCCACACACACAAGGACTAGAAACCTGGATATTTATTATTTTTCTTAAACAGAATTCTCAAGTTGGCAAGTTCTGCCTCAAGAAAGCTGGTTCTTTGCTCAGCAAAGCAAAGTGAACGGGTGGAGTATTAAGTTAATCTTTGAGGTGTTAGCCAATGCATTGCCTTCTGATATTCCCAAGCTCTGGGCTCAAGTCTTTTTTTTCTCTGCTCCAGGTTTTAATCGAGGACACCGATCAGTTGTGGCGCAATCACTGCATTCGTGACTTCAAGAAGGAGAAGCCTGAGGAGTTTGAGTCGTGGAGGGAGATGTACTTGCGCTTGCATGAAGCCCGAGAGCAGCGGCTGCTCATGCTCACCAAAAACATCCAATCAGCTCATGCCAATAAACCCAAGGGTATTTTTATTTATTATTTCATTTATAGCCCACCTTTTCTTCCAAAGAGATCAAGGTGGTGTATGTGGCTCATGTACTATTCATTTAATCCTCACAACAGCCTTGTGAGGTGTTGGGAGTAAAGTACCAACACAAGCAACCTGTACCCAGTGGGGGGCAATAGACGGAAAGGCAATCTATTGTTCCCACTGCTGATTCCTCCTCTAAAGTGTTTGTTGTCTTTCACGGGCTTCGCTCCTCCCCTTCCTCCATTCTCCTCCTGTCTTTGTTTTCTTTCACTAATGGCTCCCCGAGTGGAAGCTGAAATCTTCAGGATGTAAGACTTTATGTCTTTGTAGACCTTCTTTATCCTTTCAACGACAGTTTTAACAGACTAGTTATTTCTGCCTCTCTCACATGAGGGGGGTTAGATAGTGACTGACCCAAGGTCACTCATTGAACATCAGTGAGGATTTGAACTCTGCTGTCCCAGGTCCTTTCCCAGCAGTACACCACACTGGCTGGGTAGTCAGCCTGGGCCTTGAGAGAAACATACTAGCAGTTTGTTTCTGAATCTGAAAGGCACTGGGAATTTGGACTGCCCACTTCTTTTTGTATATATATACTCCTGCTCTTGTGATTTTAGCAATAACTTGGTGGACAGAAATTTAACATCTAGGCTAGAAATAATGTGAAGGAAACATCTTATTTCCTTTTCATTGGTGAATTATTTATTATGAAAACCTCAAAGTGATTTAACAATAAAATACCTTCAACAATAAAAAAATGTTTCTAAAACAATTTCATGTATAAACACAATTTCAAATCCAGTACAAGACTGGGATAAAAATCTCCATTTAAAAGTCTTTTTGAAAAAGGAAGGTCTTCAGTTGGTGCCGAAAAGACAATAGAGACGGCGCCTGTCTGATGTGTAACAGGAGGGAATTTCAAAGGGTAGGGGGTACCACACGAAAGGCTCAATTCATATATGGAACAGATGGTATCTCCAATTATCTTCATTCATTTAGCTTCTCCATGTCAGACTAATGTTTGTTGAACGCACAAGAACAGGACATAAAAGGTTTGGCAATCTTGTAATAATGCTGTGGGTCTTCAGTCATAGCTCTTGTACAGGCATGGCTGTGTCTGGTAACAAAAGTGAAAATGTGAAGGCTTTGACTCCGTCCTAGGAAACAAGAAATTGTGCTGCAGCCCTTTTAACAGCTGCTTCTCTAGGGCTGCCAACTAACCAGTGAACTGGTCTGGCTTGCTTTTTAAAACAAGAAGCTTTTCACAGTGTGAAGTGAAACATTATTGCCTGCTAACATCTGCAAATCCAGTTGCTGTTAAAGGAGCTATAAAAAGGCCAGTTGAAAAGTTGGCAACACTGCCTTGTTCTATGAAGCAGAGTTACCACACTCCCTCTGAGATTAGGTTCCCTGTTCCTTTAAGAGTGCCAAGGAAGGCAGAGGTTCTAAAGGAGTAGCTTCTCCCATCTCAGTGCTCCAGTGAGGGGGGGAGTTTTCCTGCTGAATATTTCCCAGATTTGGTACTTTTAAAGGGATGGCACCTATTCTACGAGACTGTGGTTCTGGTGATGCATGCTTGAGTTGCTCTTGGTAGTTAGCATAGAAATAGCCTGTGTCTCCCAGAAAAGGTGCAGAGGGAGGAAGCCTTCATTGGAAGAGATACAACCTGCCTGCTTGATGTCAGGAGGTAGCAGTCTGTCTTTTCTCATCCCCCAGTGGCTTGAGGCCTTGAGCAAGGGGTAGGGGAAAGATATGTGGGACTTCCTTGCACAAGGTTTTTTGACTAACCCTGAGGTTCCCATTCATTCACCTTTTAGGCAGAGTAGCCAAGATGGCTTTTGTCCATTCAGTGGCCAAGCCACCTCGGGATGTGCGGAGAAGGCAAGAGAAATTTGGGACTGGAGGAACTGCAGCCCCGGAGAAGATCAAGTGAGTCTTAAATCATATCTTTACTCTGCTTTTAATATTGAGGAGGAGAGGACCCGAGGGTGTTACCTTGGTGATCTATTCTGGGTTCAGATTTGTATTTTAGCAACCCAGCAGGTCAGGGAGTAAAGCTTAACCAGAAATGAAGGCCACAGACTCGAGACTTTAACTGAAATGAATAAGTTAATTTAAGAACATAAAAAGAGCCTGCTGGATCAGGCCAGTGGCCCATCTAGTCCAGCATCCTGTTCTCACAGTGGCCAACCAGGTGCCTGGGGGAAGCCCGCAAGCAGGACCCGAGTGCAAGAACACTCTCCCCTCCTGAGGCTTCCAGCAACTGGTTTTCAGAAGCATGCTGCCTCTGACTAGGGTGGCACAGCACAGCCATCACGGCTAGTAGCCATTGATAGCCCTGTCCTCCATGAATTTGTCTAATCTTCTTTTAAAGCCATCCAAGCTGGTGGCCATTACTGCATCTTGTGGGAGCAAATTCCATAGTTTAACTATGCGCTGAGTAAAGGAGTACTTCCTTTTGTCTGTCCTGAATCTTCCAACATTCAGCTTCTTTGGATGTCCACGAGTTCTAGTATTATGAGAGAGGGAGAAGAACTTTTCTCTATCCACTTTCTCAATGCCATGCATAATTTTATACACTTCTATCGTGTCTCCTCTGACCCGCCTTTTCTCTAAACTAAAAAGCCCTAAATGCTGCAACCTTTCTTCATAAGGGAGTTGCTCTATCCCCCTGATCATTCTGGTTGCCCTCCTCTGAACCTTTTCCAACTCTATAATATCCTTTTTGAGATGAGGCGACCAGAACTGTACACAGTATTCCAAATGCGGCCGCACCATAGATTTATACAACAGCATTATGATATCGGCTGTTTTATTTTCAATACCTTTCCTAATTATCGCTAGCATGGAATTTGCCTTTTTCACAGCTGCCGCACACTGGGTCGACATTTTCATCGTGCTGTCCACTACAACCCCGAGGTCTCTCCTGGTCGGTCACCGCCAGTTCAGATCCCATGAGCGTATATGTGAAATTAAGATTTTTTGCTCCAATATGCATAATTTTACACTTGTTTATATTGAATTGCATTTGCCATTTTTCCGCCCATTCACTCAGTTTGGAGAGGTCTTTTTGGAGCTCTTCCCAATCCCTTTTTGTTTTAACAACCCTGAACAATTTAGTGTCGTCAGCAAACTTGGCCACTTCACTGCTCACTCCTAATTCTAGGTCATTAATGAACAAGTTGAAAAGTACAGGTCCCAATACCGATCCTTGAGGGACTCCACTTTCCACAGCCCTCCATTGGGAGAACTGTCCATTTATTCCTACTCTCTGCTTTCTGCTTCTTAACCAATTCCTTATCCACAAGAAGACCTCTCCTCTTATTCCATGACTGCTAAGCTTACTCAGGAGTCTTTGGTGAAGTACCTTGTCGAAAGCTTTTTCACAGTCTTAAGTACACTATGTCTACTGGATCACCTCTATCTATATGCTTGTTGACACTCTCAAAGAATTCTAATAGGTTACTGAGACAGGACTTTCCCTTGCAGAAGCCATGCTGGCTCTGTATAAACAATGTGTCATTCACAGAATATAGCATTTTGTAACATTTAAGTTTCCTCCTATTTTGAAACAGTCCATAAATTACACAGACAGTGCCACAGGATTCTGTTGTCTTCAGCTGGGGAAATGTGTGTGTGAAGGCAAGCTAGCGAGTGAGTGAGAGAGAGAGTTCTCTTTGAACATCTCTTTTATTGTCCAGGAACTGGAACAGAATTGGGACTTCAAAGTACCTTGCAAGGCACTGCTAAAGCAGTTTTTTCTTACATTTTAGCAGGAGATGCCAATGCAAACCACTTCCTGAATCAGGGGTTGCATGGAATCCTGCTGAATTGAGGAGGAATAGTTGTTGCTTAAATTTATATCTTGCACTTCCTCCCAAAGGAAGCCCAAAGCAGCAAACAAATGATAAAGCTCTAAAAACATATTAAAAACAATTCCAGTACCGATGCAGAACAGGATAAGGCATCTACTTAAAAGATGTGTTGAAAGAGTTGAAAATGCTGATGAGGCAGGGTTAAATCCTGCTTGGTTTGCCTGCGCACCCCCGTTCCCCATTCTCTGCTGTTCCTTTCTATCCTGCCCATCAGATGATGACACGAGGGTGGTTTGGGGAAAATGGCCTTGCAAACCACCTTGGATCGCCTGACAGGGCAAGGCCCGCAGGCAAGAGGTTCTCTGCCCCTGGCCTAATGGCAGGGCCAGCCTTACCTTCAAGTTTGAGCCCCACCAACAAAAGCTTCCAGTTGTAAATAAAGCAGATTGGTTATGCAGGGTTTACTTAGGACATTTTAAAAAAAAATCTCCTTCCTTGTTTCCCCAAGGAGCCCGGAGCAGCATACACAATTTCCTCCTGATATTTTATCCTTGCAACAACCTTGTGATGGAAGGTTAGGCTGAGAAAAAGAGACCTGCCAGGCCCAGCTTTGCTCAGTGAGCTGACATCTGAGACATGTACTTTTAGTACCCACCCTATTTTGGGATTTTAAATTGTTTTTGATGTCGTATTTTAAAGTTGTTGTAACCCGCCCTGGGACCTTTGGGTGAAGAGTGGGTAATAAATGATGATGATGACGATAATAAAAAACTTGACAACTTATCCTCTACACTGTGCCAACTTCTTAAAGGCAGAGTGGTTGAAACTGTATCCCTTGTTCCAGTAACAACCTGTTTTCATGGTTGCACGCAGAGCGAACACTCACCCAATCCATGCTTCCCTTTCTAGGATTAAGCCAGTGTACTTCATGCCAGTGAAAAGCAGCACCGTTCATGCAGAAGAGGAACAGTCGTACGATGGACCCAGCACTAGCAGCGGCCACTCGGGTCCGTCCGCGGGCAGCGCCTTCTCTGTGAGCTACGACCCAAGGAAACCCCCTGTGAAGAGTAAGTCAGGCTGACGTGGGAAGGCCGCTTTCTCCAGTGATCGTGCTCTGCTTGAAGCTGCAGCTGCTGGTATACCTTGTAACACAGCAGGGATCAGTGCTGGAGCTGGAGGGCATCTTGGTTTTAAGGAGGTGGCAGGGAAAAGTGTTTCCCTCTCTGCGACAGGGATGGGGAACCTCAGGCCTCTCTAGCTGGCCTCGGGACTCTTCTTAGGCCACACCCCTTACGGGGCCTGCTTTGCCCCCTCCTTGAGTGTTTTTGCCCAGGTGGAATGTCTCCTTGAACTCTGATGATGCCTCTTGCTTGCCTGGGTGGAGGACAGAGAGGGCTGTGTGAGCGCATTCAGAAACTGGCCCACGGTGCAAATGTGAAATTCACACTTGTTGCTCCACTCATTTTTGTGCCTCTGGCCACGCCCGCCACTGGTATGTGGCCCCTGGAACGTTGCCCAGAAGGGAATGCGGCCCTCTGGACGAAAGAAGTATCTCCCATCCCTCCTCTGTGGCTATTGCCTAATAGCCAGGACTCTGGCTTTTCAGCTGTTTTCTGAGGAGTTGTAGGGGTGTCTCGGAGGGTGATGATGTTTGTTCCTCTGTGAAAAGGTGAGCCACAGTGGATGGGATTCCCTGAATGGTGGCTTGTCCACTATCACTGACCTTCCTTTGTGGTGTGTAGTCATAGAAGACTGTTCTGCGCTCAGTTTGCACAGGGTGACCATGAGGCACATCTGGGCCAGCCAGTGGAGTGGGGTGTGTTGTGTGCGGAGCAGGGATGGGCAACCTGTGGCCCTCCAGAGATGGGTGTTCCAACAGCTCTCAGCCCACCTAGCACGGTCAGTGATTGAGGACAGTAGGAGTTGTAATCCCCAACGTTACCTGGAGGGCTGCTGGTTCCCCATCCTTGGTGTAAAGACCTGACTTCAAATCATGGTACCACCATACGCTCCCTTAGGGAAATCTTTAGCTCTCTGCCTTGAGTCCCCTGTCTGTGAAATGGAAAATAGAGTGACTGCAGAGGTGTTTGCCCTCTTAAATGGTTTTATGCTTGCTTTTCTTTAGATCTGGAACTTGGCCTTTTTAAAAAAGTGATGGCTGGAGGGGCTAATGCATTGTATCCAGTGAAGTTTTACTCAGAGTAGACCCACTGAAATTAATGGGCCCAATTTGGTCATGTTCATTAATTTCAGTGGGTCTTCTCTGAGTAGGACTAGCATTAGAGACATCTCAATATTTCTTTGGCATAACGGGTCGAGAGAGAAGGGCTGGGGGTGACTTGCAAGCCCCGTGTGAAGACGAGTTATGAACTAGGGTAGATTGGGCAGGTTTGAGGGATGGGGGGGATCTTAGCTTTTGTATGGAAGGTTGATGGGGTGGAAAGTCCAAAACATCTGGAAGGAAACCAGGTTGGCAAAGGCTGCCAAAAGATAACACAGTATGAGCCAAGGAAAGAAGCCCATACCCTGTAAGGGACCAAACCCCTTGCCCAGACCTCCTCTTATTTCTAAGTGAAAGATAGCCCAGTTTGGAGAGTTTGCCTATAACAGTCAGGACTAGAATTTTTCTCAAATACAAATTTGGAGCCTTAGCATTCCACGGGCACTTACTGGAATCTGCATGTTCTTCAGTGTGTTTGTGATCAAGCACACTCTTGCGCAAGACAGTCTCAACTTTTCCTTTTCCTCCCTTCCCCCCCCCTTTGTTTCAGAAATTGCACCGATGATGGCAAAGACGATTAAAGCATTCAAAAACCGATTTTCTCGGAGATAAAGACGCCCACACGCAAGCGAGAAGGGAATTCTTCTCCTCTTTTCATGGAAGCAGTGCTTAACCGGAAAACAGGGAGGGTTTGGGGGTGGCCAAGAATCCCCCCAAGCCCCACTTTTAAGACCAACAGCACAGTATTGTTCAAAGCAGCCCTCTGATTCCTTCCTCTGCTCCCATAACCTGGTCCGTTTGTCTGGCGTTTTTAAACTGTGAAGTCTTGGCACTTGCTGAGATAAGAAGGTCCACAGACTGTTGCTCTTTCTTCAGACTCTTTCTCTGAACTCCGGAATGGAAAGGAATACCTTCTTCCTCTACCTACAGTGTTCTTTTCTCAGTCCCAATGTGTAAGGATCCAGATCTCTCCCAGCATCCAGTTTGGAGGGTTCTTTTTTTTTTTGCAGATAATGTAAAGAGAGGCCTTTAGTTGGAACTCTAGCTTCTGCTGCTGCTTTTCAAGCCCTATTTGGAATCCTAGAACCCTGGATCACCCCACAGTTTTGCTAGCCCCCCTGGTCTGGTCATCCCTGCCACATCACTCTCTTATCCCCTCTGTTCTAAAATCCCAGCTTTCAAACTTTCCTCCTACCCATAATTTTGTTTATGCCAGATACGTGTCGATTTGGCTTTTCTGTATGTGGGCACGAAAGAGTTGCTGGAGGTGGCCCCTCTTGTTTCTCACTTGCCTCCATTTGGCAATAGGCGAAATAAATATTTTCCTCTCGTTTTTTTATTTTATTTTTTTAACTCATAGGAAAAACAGCACAAAATTTGAGAGGAGATGAGGCCTCAGGAGGGAAGAGAAAACGTCAGTTTGCACAAATCTAAATTTTAAGTACTCTCCTGAGTTTTTAAATTGATCTCTGCTTTTGAAAGCCACATTTATTTTTAAAATGAGTAGTGATGTGTCAGGTTTTTCGGGTTTGGTTCTCTTTCACCCACCCCAACTGCCCTTAGAAGAGATATCTCTCAGCTTTTTTGTTGTTCCAACTCAGACTTCTAGTTTTTGGTCAAACTGTTTTCTGACCCTTTTTTGTTTTAAATGACAACAACTGGCACTTTAATCAGTTCCCTGCAAGGAACTGTGGGGGAGATGCATGGAGTAGTTTTACAATCTGTCTGCATTTTCACATCCAGCTCCTTGATGGGGAAATGATGAAACCTCTCTCACTCGGGAGACTTAGATGGCACCTAATCTTAGATGCTCCAGGCGAACGAAGCAGGTGTTTTGTCTGCCTGAGAGCGGCGCCAGCAGCTTCTGCCACCGAACAGAGTCTGGATCAGCATTTTCCACACAGAAGGAACCAAGGGAAAACATACTGGGAGTTTCATCTATCTTGTCTGTATTTGGAGAGTTTGAGGCAACTGTACTTCTTGGGTCCTGCCGTTTTAGCGCTGGAGTGGACACTGGGACTAAACACATTTATTTATGCTGACGGTCATGGGTATTGTGTGTGTGGGAAGATCTGCATCAGTTCTGGGAGACGTGATGCCATGTGTGTCTCTAGCTGTCAAGGCTGAATGAACTTTGACTAGGAGGGTTTATAAAGGAGCCTGGTCTTTTCCCTGGTAACATGGAGGGGAGGGGAAAAAACACTCTCCTGGGCGGTTTTGCTCTTGTATACTCTGGCCTTGCAAGGATGTTCAACAGTTTGACTGACACACAATTGGTGGTTGCTGAATTGCAGCAGCTGAAAAAGCCCTGCTAACTTTTTTTTTTTAAAACTGCGAATTCCTCGATGATGCTTCGGACTGGATGGGACCTTCTGAAGTGTGTGCCATGCAGGGTATGAAAACCCTCTTGATATTCTCTCTGTCCAATCTAACCCCCCTCCATGTTCCTTGAAGTTCCAAGTTTTTTTATATATATATATAAATATATATATAATTTTTAATTATGACGGTGTTTGAAAATAGGACTCTTGGTCTCTCTTATGCTTTTTGGAGCTGATTAAAGTTCCCCGGAAGCTTTAATGACATTGTGTAGCATTTCAAATTGTGTTGTGATGTTGGGGAAAGAAACGAAAATAAAATCATGCTCCTTTTTTGCTTTTTGCTGTATTTAATTTGCTGTATTAATTTAGTGTATTATATAGATAAATCTTCTGCCAACTGTTGTATTTTCTGTGTATTTTCTCCTTTTATAATTGGGAGTGGTGGGGGCGGCAATGGGGGAGAAATGGAAGAGTTCTCAACCACTGAGGGAAGAGTGTCAGATGTGTATCCACAGGATTCTCAGGTGTGGCAAATGTTGGATGCCTAGGGTGCGACCCTGGAAAATCTCCCCTTTGTTAGCCACAAGGAGAAAGGGAACATAGGCAGTGGTGGCTGGTGACTCCACACCACTGGGTCAGTGGACAGCTCCATGGAAGTTTAGACTAAAACCCGGAGCGGATTCCACTGCCCCACTGATGTAGATCCACCACTGGACATAGGTCAGTTTCCCTGCTTTTCTTAACCAGGGGGAACATTTGAGGAATTGCATACTTGGAACAGTCACCTGGCTGTAGCCCCTCCCACCTTGTAAAGTATGTGATGTCATTGGTCTGCACCAGGCTTGGTGTGCAGGAGAAGTCTCTGTAGCTCCACCATTGATAGGTCACAGTTGGGGGGTAGCTGTGGCAGCTACTGGGTTGGGCTGATGTGATCTCAGGCTTGCTTGACTGAGAAATGGGCAGCTGAGTGGGCTTGTTCTGCTTGAGATCAGGTTTTGCCCTTTAATTTCTGACTGTTGTTATTGCCATCTTATTGGTAGAGATCTGAATCTGGATGATCCTCACTGCACTGCTGGTGCTTCGCTGTATTCCAACCCTGAAACTGAGTTGTCTGATCTGAGAATTCAGCTGCCTGTCAGTATTTTGGATTAGCTAGGTGGCTTTTTCCAATGAAAGTTGCAGTGCTAATACTCTGACCTCTGCCTTGGCGATACTGGAACACATTTTCTCAAATTGGAAAAGCAGATCCAGTGGGGAAGAAACTTGCACATTGCTCAAGCCTCTCCAAATTGGAGGTTGGCTTTTTCTCCAGTCGGCTGCTAAACCAATTGGCTTGAAAAGATCTTCTTTTTAATGGATGGGCATGACACACAATCTCTTGCAGAGTAAAAAGATTCTTCTTCGGGCGTCCCACACACTTTTAAATGGGTACAATTTTCAGAATTACTCTACATGTCAAGGAATCAAATGGAAGTGCCCGTTCCCCTCCTTTCTTTCTCAATTGCATTTGTATTTTGTTCCCCCAGCTGTAAATAACAATTTTCTATTTTACTTTTTTTTGGTGGTAACTATATGGAGATGAATATTTTAACTAGATAAGTTATATGAAAGGAAGAAAATTCTGTCTCAATAAAAGCCAAACACTGGACTTTTGTGTCTTTCTGATCATTCTCTGTGTTGCGGTGTGTGCCTCTTGTTTACAAAATGAGTAGTTTTTTAGGGTACATCTTCTCTTTCTTCTTAGTGCAGGGTTAGGGAAACTGTAGCCCTCCGGATGTTGTTGGACTCTAGCTCCCATCATTGGCCTTGCTGGCTGGGGCTGATAGGAGTTGCAATCCAACAACATGTGGAAAGCCACAGATTTTTTTTTGTCCTTGTCGTAAGGCACTAATTCCCAAACTTGTCCACTGGGCCTTGCTAATTTTATGTGAAAGAATGGCTGGAGGACTATGAAAAATACAACAAGCATGTGAATTCAAAATACCAATCTACAGAGGGGTTGCCTGTTGCATCTTTGAATAAGCTGGTGCTCTGACCTTACTGACTCCTAGTCATCCTTGGTTGTGGTGTGTATTTCTGGCATGTGTATGTGTGGGGTGTATGGCCCAGTGATCTGAAAGTGGTGTAGTGGAATTATTTCAGAGGAGATTGCCTGTTCTGTCTCCTTATGAGTCTTTGTGCTGGTTCCAGGTTTTGGGAGCCCACATTTACTTGCCCCCTCCCTCTCGGCCCAATCTTCACAATAGCCTGGATGGAGGTCACCAGGCAAGTGAGAGATGCTATTGTTTCCTTGCTGTTTGTGTGTGCAGAGAGGGTAAGTGAACAGGCAGTACCATTAGGCCTCTCTACCTAATGGGAGGGCTAGCCCCCTGGAACTTCAGAGCTGACAGTGCAATCCTAACCACATCTACCCAGAAGTAAGCCCTGTTAGTTCAGTGGGGCTTACTCCTAGGAAATGGGGCTAGGATTATCATCAAAGGGGTATATCCAATATAGAGCTAAGTAATTTGTTCCATCAGCGCAAAGATTTAAGCATGCACAATGGAATCTCCTCTCACTGCGTGCACCCTTCCCAAACCTGTTCTGGAGGGTTGGGGTAACCTCCAGAACACATTTAAGGGGTGCAGGGGGAGAGGAGAGGAGGAAAAAGTTTTGTTGTGCAAGTGTAAATCCTTGGCCTGATGGAAGAAATTAGTTGGCTACCACCTGAAAGGTGGATTTGATCCTAGGATTCCCACACCTAAACCACATTTATTATTTCCTGGTAGATGGAAGGCCTTCCTCACTGGGCTTGATCAGCCAGCCAGTGTGCCTGTGTTGAACGATGGCACCATAGTGATGCAATGGGGCACAGATGACTTTCTCTGTCTGCCGCCACCCTCATTAAACTTTGAGAAATAGCAGCAGGGAAGCCCTTCTCTGTGTATCATCTCCAAAGGAAGTCCAGAGTCTGGGAAACAGAGAAAACACCTTTTTTGTAGTTGCTCCTCTCCCTGTTATGGAATGCTCTCCTCAGGCAGGCCTGCCTAGCACTAACCTTGTCATTGTTTCAGGTAAAGGGATTTCGTTTTCCTGAGCATTTGGTCAACACACCCCTGATAGGATTGTGTTATTAAATCTGTTTAGTTTATGTGATTTCATTACTGTGCATTTAAAAATTTGGCTGTAAATTGCATTGAGCCTTTTTTAAACAGGAAAAGATTGTAATGTAAATCCTGGTTGAGTCTCTCTAGGGAAGGTGTCTCAAAGCCAGGGTGCCACCACAGAAAAGACTCTCCTTGGAGTTGGCTCTGAAACCTGTGAAACAGGATGTGGATCATTACCTTAGGCGCTTTTGGTAGTACCTTATGTAAGGCGATTGTTATGGTTTTACTACTTGTTTTTATTGTTTGGGTATATTTCCTTTTGTTTTTAACAATGTAAGCTGTGAGACCTTTGGGTAAGAAGCGACTCATACATCTAATATTACTATTATTAATATATTTTTAAAATATGGGCTTCAGAGGCCTGAGAAGCGGGCGCAAAAAAAATCAATTTCCAATGCATTTATTTATGTATGGGGCTCCATAGCTTTCTTCAGATTCTCAAAGGGGGTCTGTGCTCAAACCCCCTGAGTTAAAGACACTAATGACAATTGTTAGCGGAAGTTGAGGCCACTCCACCCTTTTCCTATCTCTATGATAAAACGAAGGCACGGCTTGTAAGCGACGCGGGAGGAGCCTCTTATCACGTGACAGCGAAAACTCCTTTAAAGGCAGCACTGCGCATGTGCCACCATTGTTGACATCCGGGTTCTTTTTCTCCAAGCTCCGCGCGTGTGGCAGCGTGCTTGTTTACTGCGGGGCAAGGGAGTGAGGAGGGCGGTGGAGTCTCGCGCTCGGCCATGTCGCACGGGCACAGCCACGGCGGGGGCAGCTGTTGCCATAGTGACGATCACGAAGAGCCTCCCGAGCGGCGCGGCCAGGCCTGGGGCCTTTACCTGCGCATCGACCATGAGCGCCTGGAGTGCCTCAACGAGCGGAGGGAAGGCAGCGGGGCCCTCATCTTCCGCGCCTGGGAAGACCGCGGGGACCGCCAGAAGGTCGGCCTCCCATTCTCTCTCCCTCTCGGTCTTTCTCATGTACCTGGGTACACTCTGAGTCGAGAGTCTGTGTCCGTGTATGTGTTGCCGGACTACAACTCCCATCATCCCCGGGCATTGGCCGTGCTGGCTGGAGCTGATGGGAGTTGGAGTTCTACAACATCTGCACAGCCCCGGGCTCCCCATCGAGCAAAGGAAGGGGCTGGTCGTAGGTAGCGTCTGAGGTAGGGTCGCGCGCGCGCGCGCGCGCATGAAGCACTCAAGCCCTCTCCCGCCCATTCATTGTTGGACCCCGCCCGGTGGTAACTTCACGGAAAAGTACTTTTCGTATATAAATTACGACTCGGATCATAAAATGGAAACTTTTTGTTCCGAAAAGGGGTGAAAGGGGCACCAGTCGTATGTTCTAGAGAGCTCTCTTGAGTTTAGTCTGTTGCACTGGAAACAATGAGCCTTACAGTATTTATTTAAGGCGTTTAAAATATGCCTTTTAAAGTAAGTCTTCTGAAGGTGGTTCCTAACAATGTTAAAAAAAACTGGCAAATTTAAAACCAGCAGGACAAGCACATTTATTGTGGCATATGAGATGGACTACGGCCCACATGGTTATGATGAAAGTGAGCTCCATAAAATGAATAGGATTTACTTTTCAGGGAATATATTTAGGATGGAAACATTAATGTGAAATGTGATGGTATTTTTCTCTTGCAAATTCAATATATGGGACAAAGTATTGAGGGCTGCCAGCGTTCTAGAGAGATAAGACATCCCTCCTTTGAAGCAAAAACTTTATTGGCTCCAAGTACTGTCTGTCAGCTTAAGCAGTACATTTTTTTAAAAAAATTATGTTTTATTTTTCATGGACATAATACAAAGACCAAACAATAAACCACACACAGAGTACAGTGTATGTAAAAGAAAGCTGTTTGACAACCACAATAATCACATTTCACACCCGAATTCTTGAAGGTTTCATTGTGTAACATAGGCATTATATCTTTTAGTTTTATCATTACCGCATGTTAATCTCTGTTAGTAGAGGAGAGTATCCCCAGTCCTCTGCATAGCGAGATATGAGAGATAGGTGGAACACAAGTCGGCATAGTCCTATTAATACAGGCTACGAATGTGTACCGTGTTTCATCAAAGTTCTCATTTGGGGCTATGCTCTGAACTTTTCTATAGTGCTGCATCTTCTCTGATAGCCCTATTTCACATATTCTACCCATCCATTTCTCAACTGTAAGATTATTGGCCAGTTTCCATTGATATGAGATCTCCATGTGAGCAGCCTCTGAGAGCAAGATTGTGAATTACAGGCATCTCCCGGTGTCTCATGAGAGACAATAAGGCAAGGGCAGATGTAGGAATTTACAGTTGCCTGGTGATGTCTGAGATTTTTCTCAAAATTGTTTAACTGGAGTGCAACCCCACCACATGTAACCCACTGAGCCCATAGCATCGCAACCTCTCCAACCTAAGCAGTACATTGATTGTGAAGAGGCAGGTCTAGTTACACCCCCTGTTTGTGTGTTGACAAAACAGTTTGTGTGTTGACTGGAACATGCCAGCGAGGTGGTTTTACCCCCACCCCTTGAGCTATTTTGTCTCCGGATGGATTCCCAATGCATGAAATGGGTAACTGAGTACTTATAGGACTATTGCGTAGGTAGATGAGATAAGAGAGTTGTACTTGACTATATTGGGTTTAAAGTATAAGGAGCCTGTAGGTCTGAAAGATGGTGGACTTGGATTTGTATGTGTTGACCAAAAAGTCCAAAATTCTGTGTCTAGAAAATTCTTGTATGTGATGTGCTAGATGCTGTATGATTTTTAATTGTAGTTTTATTGCTTCTTTTATTTCATATAGCATATTTTATTGTGTTACAGTTCGTGTTCCATATTGTAATGCAATAAAATACAATATAAGAAAGAAGTATTAAAAATACAATTAAGAATCAATGTGAATATTTAATATGGACAGGCCGCATACCACTTGAATGAAGTTCACAGACCGCTAGTGGTCCACGGACCACAGTTTGGGAAACTCTGGGTTAGAGTGTTGAACCCCAGGCTCCCAGCCGCTGTCTCTCAGCCTAACCTCCCTTGCAGGGTGGTTGTGAGGAGAAAATGGAGAGGAGAAGCATGTGCGTTACCTTGAGCTCCTTTAAAGAAAGGTGGTTTATGAATGTACTGGTAATAAAAATAATGTAGTATATACACTATAATTGTACATTTAAATATAGTGAAGCAAATTAGGTTATATTGACATATGTTTTTGTATCCATGCCTCTAAAATTGAAGTTTTCAGGTCACTTATAATTGAGGGAAGAATGGCTAGGAGAGGAGGGTTAGATAGATAGCAGGTCTGGTCTGGAGGCTCAGGCAATAGTACTGGGGAGGCATAAGAGACGGCCTCTTGTCAGCAGGCTTGGAAATAGCCACCTGCATGGGGAGAAAGGCCACAGGACTTGGAAATGGCCACCTGTGTGGGGTGCATAAGTATTGTTTCCAGGCAACCCAGCAGGGAAGCTTTTGCAGATTTTGAAGAGGATTGTTCTGTCATTATTTTTTTTTAGGAGGAAATGAATAAGTAATGTGTAGGTTACTAAAAAGTGTGGGCTGTGGTAACATATGTGCACTTATTTGCAAGGTTTTCTTGCAGTTTGAGTTGCTACTGCGTGGCCTCCGTGTTTCCATACTTTTCTTTGTAACTGTTTCTTTGAAACCTGTTTGCTTAAATATATATATATATATACATCCCCAAAGTAACCTGCAATGACCTTAAGGTGCCATCAAACAGATTGCATGCGTATGTAACAAATGTGCCTTACAGTGTATCTTTCTCATTGACTGGATGTGAACACTCCTTATTATATTTAATCCAGTTTTATGTCTCTTCTAGTTTGTAGAAAGTGATGATGATGAAGAGCTTTTGTTTAATGTTCCGTAAGTATCTGTTTTGCTTGGATGCGTGACTTATTGACATTTGGGTCTGTCCATGTTCAGTGCTGGCTTTTTCTTCTCTTTTAAAATATAACTTGAAATGCAAAGATTTTGGTGGAAGCGAAGCTGTGAGAGGTAGTTCTGGAAAATGGCCACTATCATCTTAATTTTTTTTCTGTCTGATTTTCAGCCAAGACTGGCTCCCAAAGCAGCTTGCAATTTAAAAACCCACAAAAACGGCAGTATATTAGGGATGTGTGAAGAGTTTATGGCAGTCTCCAGTACATAATACAGGTTCCAGACTCTTCCACTGAGAGAGGGAGGAACAGAAGGAGCTGCAGGTGGATTTGGATAAAGGTTGGTAATAAAGATGCCAATCGTAGCAGCAGCCTTTCCAGTTGTCTACAGAGTCCTTTGGTCCCAGTAGGAATGCTAACAGTGGGACACTCACCTTTGCTTTTTAATATAAGGTTTTAGTCATAGGAATGAAAATATTTTTATGTACAATTTTGTACACCACCCTGAAATCTTCTAATATAGGGTGGTTAAGGAATATTTTAATTCTACTTGGAAAACCACCAACCTGTCTTTTCTTGCAGTTTTACCGGCAATGTGAAACTGAAAGGGATCATTGTGATGGGAGAGGATGACGACACACACCCATCAGAAATGAGATTGTAAGCGGGTCTCGAGGGGAAATTGTTCACGGAGGAACTGTTGTGCTGTGGAAATTTCTAGTCTTGCCGAGGCAATAACTGAGCCGTTACTTAAGTCAGTAGTAGTAGCTGGGTAGTATGCAGTAAACAGTCACATGCCAGTTGATTTGAAATAGTCCATGCTCAAATGCTACAACCAAAGACCTAGCTTTCTTTGTTCCCGTAATTTCCAGGTCATCATGCAACAGTGGCAGTAAAAGCCACAATTGGCAGAATTTGCCGAGGTCTATCTCCTACACCAGTGGTGGGGAACCCAAGGCACAGGGGCTGAATTCGGCCCTCCATGCCCCTCTCTGTAGCCCTCCGGATTCTTTCCAGGCCACCCCCCCATTGTCCGTGCTCTGCCCCCTCCGTGAATGCGGGAATACTGGCTGGAGTGTGTCCTTGAACTCTGATAATCCTCTTGGTTGCCTGTATGGAAGATAGAGAGGAGTGTGAATGTTAGCCTACTATAGAAAGGTAAAATTTACATTCATTACTCTGCCAACGTTTGCTTTTTGCTCCGCCCACTACTGGCAAGTGGCCCTGGGAAGGTTGCTTAGAAAGGGATGTGGCCCTCAGGCTGAAAAAGGTTCTGTACCCCTGTTCTACACCAACGGCTGCCCTTCCCTTGCTTTCCCATTTCCTTACTGCTGCTGGTGAACAGGCTGTAGTCTAGGCCTTCTCCAGTCATTTCTCCTGGCTCCTCTCTTTGGCTCCTTGTTTCCTCATATGCTTGCGTTGTCCCCCTTCCTTTTAACCATCTTGTCACTTGGCTTGCCTTCCTAGCTCTCTTCTCGCACCCCACCACAATAGCAACATTCTCCTCTTAGCATCTTTGTCTCCTCTAAACAACATACGGGATATTAGCTCTTGGTAGAGCAGACAAAGTAGGGCTGTTTAAAAAAAAAAGTCAGGATGGGACCTGTGTGATTATGGGTACATGGTCTTGCCTCCACACCAGTAGGAGTCTCACACAAATCCCTCTCATTCATCAGGGGCAGTGCACATGTTTAAACTCCTGCCTGCAATGATGAAGACTGGAAACATAGAATCATGAGAGCCTTCTTTAGAGCTGCAGGGGGATATTGCTGCTTGGTTCTGTGCTCTAGGCAAACCTCCATATGGCTTGGTTGTCGTGGCATTTGCAGGTTGTTGCCCTTAACAGTTGTGGGTTGCCATCTCTGGTGATTTGAGGACAGAGTTGTAAAGGGACAGGGAGGTGGTAGATTGGGGGTGTGACTGAAGGTCCTTTAATTGCTAAAAATGTATTAAGCTAATATTTCTTTGAATTAGCAGTGTGGATACTACTGACCTACAACCCCAGTTAGTCAGAGGTCCATGCAGTTCCTTTTATTTTCAATACGGGGAGCAGTTCCCTTTTCTAAATGGTACGTTAGAGCAAAAGTCTTCAACTTTTTCAGACCCAGGACCCCACCTTTACCTCAAACATGCATTTAGGGACCATTTTTTTTACCACATATTTGTATGGTGGTAGTTCTGCTTTTGCAACACACCTTATTTATTTATTTATTTATTTATTTATTACATTTCTATACCGCCCCATAGCGGAAGCTCTCTGGGCGGTTTACAGCAATTAAAAACATTAAAAACAAATACACAAATTTTAAAACACACACAAAAATTTAAAAACACAATTTAATTTTTTTTAAAACAATTTAAATTTAAAAACACATGCTAAAATGCCTGGGAGAAGAGGAAATTAAAAAATTTCCACAAAGAAATAAAGAATTAAAAAGTTTCTACTGACAGTTGCAAGTGCTGCAGGGAAAAGCTGTGAAGGCCAGAAGGAGAAAGTAGCTTATTACAGATTTTGCCAAATTAGCCTATTCTTAGATTAGACTGCAACCCAGGAATGGGTCCTGACCCACCAATTGAAGACCAAGGCATTGGAGCAGGAGTAGCCAACCTGTTGCCCTCAGATGCTGCTAGACTACCATCATCCCTGACTTCCAGTCATAACAACTGGAGGGCACCAGGGTGTGAAGGCTGTCCTAAACAGCTGAAAAATAACTGTTGTTTTTGTCTTCTGATTTTTACTTTTGTATTATGCTTGTGCCATTTGGGCTGTGTGTTGGAGTACAAAGCCAAATTCCTAGTGGTTGAGTGCTGGCTTTGTAGACTTATTTGTGCAGGCTGACCCTTGCTATTCTCTTATTTTTCTTTAGGTTTAAGAACATTCCTCACATGTCCTTTGATGATACTGCCAGAGAACCAGATCAGATGTTCAGCCTGAATCGTGACATTACAGGAGAACTGGAATATCCTACAAAGTATGTCATTGTTCAGTTCTCACTGGGGATGCGCAGCAGTCCCTTGGCCTGAAATGACTTGGCCATACAGGGTTGTTGTGCTTCAGCAACATCTCTCTGGTCTCCATCTAACTAATATCAGGATTAGAGATGTCAAATTTTGAGAAATCTTGAAGCCATGGAGGAAAAACATTTTCTGGCAGTTTTCAGGAAAAAGAAATTTTGGGGAAAATGAAAAAAATGTGCAATACTTTTTTTAGCATTTGTAGAGATCAAAAGTCACTTTGTTATGTTAGGAACATAAAATGTATTATGTATAACTTGGTTTGCCATTAAATTATCATGTCTGGTATATTAAAAGTATAGTTTAAAAATATTTTTTGTTAGAAATGCAGATACAAGCTGCTGAATTGTAAGGAACCTAACATCTCTTTTGTTTTGCCAGCTTATGAGGAGCAGTCATAAAACAAAAAAAGGAGAAACCATCAACATTATATATATATATATATATATATATATATATATATATATATATATATATGAACGTAATTGTGATTAACAAAACAGAGGTTTTTATTGTATTAACAAAACGTTTCAGCTTCCACCTTCATCAGCTGCTAACATACAAATGCTGTTACCAAGGTGGCAGTTATAGAGCTTTGAGGATGGAATGCTCAGAGGGGCTTCATTTGCAGAAGCTAAGTAGTGGCGGTACTGTCCTCCAGGTTCAGGCCATGTGGTGCCAATGTGTCCAGAGAGTAAATCCAAAAGTTCTCCCTTTTAGTCAATGCTGCTGGATCCGTTGGGGTGTGTATGTGTGTCCGTCCGTCCTCTAGTTCTCCAGGGTCAAGCAGACATAAAGCACTCCTTTTCATAAAAACAGCTGAGAAAAATAGGGGAGAAAACCAAGATTCACTGAATACTACATAAAATTTAATCAGTCTTATTTTCTGAGCTATCCGTATCAGTTTCTGCTTCTTTGTGTTTGTCATCATACTTATCATGGACTTTTAATAACTCACAGTTTGCCCAGATTGAAACAAGCTTGTATGCACTTTCACATGTCATAGTTCAACATTTTGGGGGGGAAATTGGAAAAAACCTCCCCGTCCCCAAATTTTTCCAGGTTTTTTTCAGGCTTCACATCTCTAATCATGACTTTCTCTTTTGAACTATAATTCACAGTGTTCTTGAGCACAAGGAGCCATGGCAGTGAAACTGATTTAGATTTCTGCTGTACAGACATGCATGGTGTATGAGAGGGAATGGAAAGAGAAGGGTATCTGTCTATTACCAGACTGTTTCTTAAGTATATTTTATTTTCCTGGATAGTTCACAAGCAGCAGTTTTGCCCTTCCTGCTTAATTGCTGCTCCTGAAGCATTGAATGGGAACTGAGCACCATCGTTCAGTGCATGCAGACTGAGGACAAAGATAGGGAAGGAAAGTTGACTTGATTCCTAGAATGTAGATAAGCCTTTTCCTTACCCAGCTGCTCGAGTTTCCTTCTACAACAAAGGATTAGAGAGTCTCTCAGCAGCTGGAGAGGAGTTGAAATGTAGGAAAAGTTATCTGCCATGGGTTCCAGCCTCCTGTGTGTGTGAGACATCCACCAGCTGTCATTACTTAACTCCCATTTCCTTTTCTGTTATTATAATTATTGATTATTGATGTAAAGTTTTGTTATTACAACAGAACAGGTGATTAAGAACTCCCTTTTCTGGAATAAAACTTAGAGGAAATTTTATGATTGGGGGAGTTGCAACCCTGACTTTGAAGTAATTCAGCTTCTGAATAAGCCTGACTTCAAGGTGGCATGAATCACACGTGTTGCAGAAGAGGAAAGGCAAGAAGAGGAATGATGTAGTAGGTTTGTTGGTATTGTTGAAGTGAACAAAACTGGAACTTCAGAAAGAGTCAGAAGCCCTCTAAATGGGGGATGCTGTGAAACATATTTAGCGAACGGCACGTCTCTGAAAGCCAACAGTAGGGCAGTCACTAAAAAAAATCAAACGAACAAGGAGTAAATATAGTGGCTTTGAGGGGCAACATCTGATAGAAGGGTGTTTCAGAAATGGGTCAGCAAGTAATAGGACTCTCCCAGAAAAGCAAGTTTGCATTGGTGGTGAGTGTGCTCTGATCTGTGTGTGGAAATAGCTAAAAATGCTCTGGGTGCTGCTGGAATCCAGGAGGGCAAAGTGCTCCCTTTTCCCCTTCAGGCTTTGCCAGTTGCTGAGCTTGCCTCTTGGTCTTGAGCTGGTGGAGGCAATGAGTTCAGACCCAGCAAAACCTGTTTTCCCATCCCCGTATGACATACTGAGATAGCCATTATTACTCCAGAGACCAGAATGCAATCTCTTGTGTATCTGTAATGAGAATTTAATATTCAGAGCACCAAACTTCTTTTCTCTTTCAGAATTGCTCGCTTTTCAAATGTTTATCATCTTTCCATCCACATCTCCAAGAATTTTGGTGCTGAGACAACAAAGATCTTTTATATAGGCCTGAGGGGAGAATGGACAGAAGTGAGTAAGGGGCAGAGATGATAAATGGAAAAAGCATACACAGGAAGAAGGAGGGTCACAGCGGCATAAATGTGTATAAACCATACATTTAATTAAGAAACAAGATGACTCCTGTCCATGTGCTTCTTGTTCAATGGAGACAATACAAAAGGAAAGAGGGAAGGGAAGGAGAACAAATTCAAGTGCAAATTCTTAAAGTTACAAATTGATCTTGTGCCAGCAGGGATGGCTACTCAGGAGAGTTATGGTAGAGACATCAAACTGCATACAACTTTGTGTATGAGCAGTGGCACTTGGTATAGATCTAGAAAAATCAATGGGACAGCCAAGGTTGTTTTATATTTAAATGGCTCTTCCTGGCTGTTCTCCACTGTGTGTTCTTGTTAACAGCTCTGTTGGTTTAGTGCACAGGGGTGTATGAAAAGTTTGGCAAAATGGCTTATGCTGCAGGTCCACCCATATGAAGATACGAATAAAGTTTAAATGCACCTATTATGTCCTAATAGGTATCCCACCCTTATGGTTACTAGTGCTGATGGTGATGGCAAGGAGTCTAGAATATATCATAGCAGTGCAAGTATGCCAACCTTGCAGATAAGTCCTTAAAGGTTACGAGCTTCTTGAGCTTATACGGCTTCCTGAGGTTTACTTTTAGCACACCATATAAAGGAGCCACTCTTCTGTAAAACAAAAGCTTTCCTGCCTCATTGCATGTTGGTGCATCTTATTTCTCACACGCAATTCCGTGAGTGCAGGCCTGAAATATGCCCTTGATTTCCAACTAGTTGCTGTTTTTACGCATCTGCCAAATGATTGCTGTTAAGCTGGCCTCAAGGCTTGCTGTCCAGGGTCCGTTTTGAATATGTGGAAGTGTCTAGAGTGGCCTTCCTCAAATGGGTTGTCCCCCTGTCTTTAACTCCCCTCCCGGAGTGTGGGTTGTAAACAAATCAGTTGTTGCTATTTCCCCCCAGTGCAGTGCCCTGCTAAGTTACGCAGCCACTGACTTGACAATCCTGCTAATTTTGAACCGTGCTACCAGCAAACCAAAGTAATATGACATGTGATTCTAGGTTGTTTTTAAATTGTTTTTAATTACGTACAGTAGGGCCCCGCTTATATGGCAGGTTAGGGACCAGGCTCCCACCGTAAAGCGGAACCCATTGACTATAATGGGCCACGTGAAAATGCTGCAAAAGCGCAAAATCGGCTTTAAAACAGGGATTTTCCCCTAATTGAAAGCCGCCGCATCAGCGGAACGCTGGAAAACGGAACGCTGTAAAGCGGGGCCCTACTGTACATCCCTAATGGGTAGGTTCCCATCAGCTTAAGGCTCCTCAAAGAAAGCACAAGTTATTCTAAGTGTCTTTGCATAGTGGGCCAAATGTACAGAGTTGGAGAAAGAAGGTGGTGCTCAGTGGAAATAGGATCAAAAGGCTGATGTGGCTTTTAGACTCTGACATTTACCAGACAGCATCTTAAGTCTTTTTTTTTCTTTCTGTGCAGCCTCATCGGCATGAAGTGACCATCTGCAACTATGAAGCAGCGGCAAACCCAGCTGATCATAAAATTGATCAGATCACACCACAGACGCACTTCATTTCCTAAATGCAGAGGCTTATGCAGCCACAGACCATTGGGCAGACTTGGAAGAACATCAAACACATGAGGCAACAAGGAGCGTTGTAGCTTTCATTCTTTTCTGGGTGTATGTGCGTCTGCTTTGGAAAAGCAGGACACCAAATGTTTGCAATTAGGTATAACGCAAGGACAGTTGTGGCTTGAGACTTTACAAGTATCAAAGGAGCAGGTCTTGAAAATATTGGCCCTTGCCTGCCTGCACTGTGGTTATCTCAACTATATTGTATTGGTTAGGGGCAGAATTTTTTTTCCAGTCAGTTATCTTCCTGTTTAGTTGCTACTTCTGCTGCTGGCATACATGAGGTGTGAGGCTGCTGGGGTACTTGATCTGGGATTGTTGCACAATCTGGGATTCTGCGCTTGAATGTAGTTTATACAGAGGAATAAGCTACTGGAGTTCACGGTGAGCTGTTTGCTGATTTCAAAAGTGCATAAATGTGACTTAAACATGGCAGTATAGATTTGGCTGTGCTTCAGAGAGCGCACCAAAGCACCACATGCTGCTTCAAAAATACCATTCATTGAGTTTTTGTCAGTTTGCAACAGCTTTAGCTGTGTGTCTTCAGCCTGGAAAGCTAAAAACCTGGGAGTTTGTCTCTTCTAGGCACAACTTTCTAACTAATATGGCTTATTTTTTTCTAATAAATATGGCAACAAGTATGTCTTGTGTCTTGCTTAAAGCACTTTTTTTTACCCTCCAAGCAGGAAGTCTGTTTTGAGGTGTGACACAATTGATAGGTTCAAAATAAATGTGGACAAACACCAAGAACATAAGAGCCCTGCAGGATCAGACCAAAGGCCTATCTAGTCCAACATTTGATTCTCACAGTTGCCAATCAGATGCCTCTGGGAAGTCCAAAGTAGGACACCAAAGTAATAAAACTCCTGTATGGAAAGGTTGGGAGGCTATGGAATGCTGTCAGTATTAGGAAGGGTTTGGTGGCCCTGCACAAAAGCAGATTTTAATTTTTTTTATCTTGCCCATTCTTCAAGGAGCTCGGTATCGTACATTTAATTTTCACAATAACCCTATAAAGGAAGATTTGGTTGAGAGGGAGAGTGACTCATCCGAAGTAACTCAGTAAGCATCATGTCTGGCTAGGGATTTGAGCCTGAATCTCACCAGTCCTAGTTTAGTACTATCCATTGAATTACACAAGCTCTAGAAATGGCTTCTAATCTCAGATGGATCACTTGAGCGTGATGCACGGCAGAAGGAAGGATAGAAAATAGCAGCAAGTGTGCGTCTAGCACTTGGTATTCAACAGTCATTGCTCCCTATCATCACAATACTTATATCCCACCTTTCCTCCAAGAGCTCAAGATGGTGTACATGGTTGTCCCTCTCTTATGACAACCCTGTGAGGTAGGAAGCTGAGAGACAGAGATGGCACCCAGTAAGCTTCATGACCAAGTGGGGATCTGAATTTTGGTCTCCCCAGTCCCAATGCAGCACTCTAATCCTATGAACGTTGATTTAACTAGACTCATCCTTTGTGAATGTGCATAACCCTCTTTAATAAAGCTATATAAAGTAGTGGACATTGCCACATCCAAGTGGCATTGCATTTCATGCTAATTATGTTTCCTGAAAAAGAAGAAAACATTACTGTTTCTTGCATAGGTAGTTGGTAGCTGCCAGTCCTTAACTAAGGCTGTCTTATACCCTTACCTCAGAATATGCCCCACTGAACAGTGGGACTTGGAGCACAATCCTGTGCATGTTTCCTTAAATGTGCCAAAGTGAGAAAACTTTTGTTGCCACCAAGTAAAAGCTAAACAGCTAACTACAGCTGATTCCAGCTTTCTGTACCTCTTTGATAACCCTATTTTCACAGAATGTGCATTCAGTGCACATTTTTTAGGCTAATCCTAATACTTTAACATCAGATGGAGAAGCTTATTTGTTTCATATTTAATTTCTCAGTGACAGTAGTGAACAAGCTGCTTTCATGGAATTCCCTAGAATCTTAAGAGTTAGAAGGCTTGGAGATCATTTAATCCAAGCACCCAGTCAGTACAGAAATCTGCAACTATAGGACTCACTATTAAGTAAATATCTCAAGCACAAGAGAGTCCACTGCTTCCTAAGGCAGTCTGTTCTACTATGAAACAACTCATATGGTTAGGAAAACACTCAGAGTTTACCTGAAATCTGTTTCCTTGCAATTTCTACCCCTTGGTTCTAGGCTCCCTTGAGAGCAACAGAAAACTGGACTACAATCTGGGAGACCAGGGTTCGAATCCCCACACAGCCATGAAGCTCACTGGGTGACCTTGGGCCAGTCACTGCCTCTGAGCCTCAGAGGAAGGCAATGGTAAACCCCCTCTGAATACCGCTTACCATGAAAACTCTATTTGTAGGGTCGCTGTAAGTCGGAATCAACTTGAAAGCAGTCCATTTCATTTTTCATGTTCAAAGTGAGAGTGGGCAGATGTCAGGCTTGTTGAATGTACTTTTTTTTTTTGGAACCCCAAGGGCTACCAACCAGAACCAGTTGCAAAAGACACAGAATTAAAGAACAGGGACCGTCTGGGCTGGGGAATTTGTTTTCAGTACCAGAACTGAAGTCTGCTCACCGTACTTTCACACAAAAGTCCACTGCTGATCAGCTTTCTTCATTTCAGCAGGCCAATATAGGCGAATAGAAAAAAAGCAATTTTTTTGTTAAAACAATTGTGTCAGAATCCCTTGCTGATCTACTGCAAATGACCTAGAGATCTACTAGCAGACTCCAGTCTACCTTCTGCACACAGTTAGGTGACAGCCCTTGAGGTTTTTGACGAAAGCTATTATGGAAATTATTAGTGGAATGCTTTGTCGATAGAAGTGGAATGTTACTTTCATAGGAACAGCATGCCCTACAACTTGGGATGCTCAATATAGCCATGTGTTCAGACTTAAAATCCAAACAGGCAAAATTTATCCTGCTCCCTTGGTTCAGTTAGCAAGTAAGTATCAAAGCAGATCATGCTGTCAGACCCACAGAGACAAGAGGGAAAGTTACGTAGGATGTTGTTAAAACTAACTATAGCAAAGAGCTGCTGGTGCTGCTATTAAAAGCACAAAAAGAACAACCAGTAACGCCAACGCTGGTGTTCACCGTAATGATGAATTGGACGTAGCATCCAATGTTAATATCGCTTCCCAACAAAAAAGAGCCCTGTTGCAATATTGTTACCCCCTTAAGAAGGAACAACAGGGGACCCCAAGTCGTTGTTATTGCAGTTACTAAAAGAAAAAAGCCGCACAAAAATACTAAGCAACGTGGCTTTAAAGCCATGAATTAAAATACTGGCAAGAAGATCCTGCGGATTATTAGCGCAAACAAGCAACATGGCCGCCCCCTTTGTAGCTCCTTTTCCCGTCTCTTCCGGATTCCCTTCTAGTCGGGAGGAGCGGCGTGCGTCATCTCCGGCGGGGGTTGAAGCTTGGGCGGACCTTGCCCACTTGGCGCGCGCGCGCTGGCGGCGGAAGTTCCGGAGCGGTCTGGTGAGCTCCAGACTGATTGAGTTTTCTTCAGTCAGAAGCCGGTTAGAAAGCGACCGGGGAGGGAAGAGGTGAGGGAGTGGAAAGAGGGTGGTGGAGGAGAAGCGTGATAGGCACTGACCCCAAGCGGAGGGAGAGGGGGAAATATTCGCTATGGGGTCTTTGGGGAGGAGGTGGCTTCTGTGTGGGGAGAGGGGTGGGCCAGGCTGCTTGTAGAATTGTGGGGACCTAGGTCTGTGAGGTAACGGAGGGGGGAGGGGTGTGCTTGGCGGTGGGTGGGTGGGATTGGGGGGCATCGGTTATAGGGAAGGAGGCTGTAAGGGTTACTAGGAGGAGGGCGTGGCATGGATGTGACACCTGATGGGAGGGAAGGAACGCTTGAGCGGGGGTTGAGTTTTTTTATTTTACTTTGGCGGGGGTGAGTAGTAATGTACAGGAGTATCAGATGGCGGAAGGTGAGTGTTGGAGGTTTGGCAGCACGAGGAGGTGGTAACGTGGCCAAGGTACAACGGAAGGCAGGGTTGTTGGTCTTCTGAGGCGTGTGTTTAAAAAAGGGCTCCTGGCAGGTGTACGTATTCTTTGTCTAGGCACAGTGAAGTCGTCTGTCTTTGAATATTCCTTGTAAGTACAATTGTTCATGATGCAAGAGACTCCACTCTTCTTGGCATGTGGTCATCCTAAGAGAAAAGGGGATGAGAAAGAGGGATGAGCATAGGCTGGAAGGTGTAGGCAGTAGTAGGTAGAAAGGATGTGTGTGAAGACGAATGGGGGAAATCTGGGTAGGGTGGGACTGAAATGCAGGTAAAAAGCTACTTGTTTCCTTTCTGGAACGGTAGGAACTAAAACTGTGCCAAACTGTAGGAGAGAAGACAGGTCATTATATCTTGAAGTATTTGATATAAGCTGTATTTGACTGTGAGTAGCGATATGAATAATTTCAGGCAGTCTTACTAATAATGGATGATATTCACTCACCTTGTACCATCTTCAAGATTGGGTATAGTTGGTATTCTCTACCTTGTGCCTAGAACAAAGGTGGTCAATGTATTTATTATTAAAAGCACATATATCCTGCCTTTCCATTGCATAATAATATCTAAGGCAGCATGCAAGTAAAATAATAAAGCATGAAACATAAAAATAAAACTAAGCAACATAAAAACCTATGTTCGGGTAATCATACCTAAAAAAATAATTCAGCTGAACCCCAAAGCTTCTTGAAACAAAATAGCTTTCACTATAATGTAATAACTATAAACCACATTGAAACTTGTCAATAGGAAACAGGAAATGGTTGTCTTTGGAGGCCTGGAAGCTTAGTATTTAAAGAGAGAGACACACAGACGTGCATTCTTGTTGGTGGTTGTAAGTTGATGACATGTTGGTCTGAAACTTTAGTTAACTTACAAATTGAATCTAACATTTTTCTTGGAAGTTCCACTGTACTGGATGCTTAAGATTGCAGTCTGCATGCCAGAAGTTGTAGTTTGACTTAGACTTCATCTGCACCTTATTTTAAAGCACTGCTACTCGACTTTAACAATCCAGACTTCCCTGAAAGGCTTCTGGTGACTGTAGTTTGTAAAGGGTGCTGACAGATGTTAGTAGACCCCTTTCCCCCTCACTGAACCATAATTCTCAGCACCCTGAACAAGCAACAATTCCCAGGATTCTTTATAATAGTGCCTTAAATGTATAGTGCAGATGAGGCTTTATAGTTGGTAAAATTGTTTCATGAAAAACGCACAGAACTGATTTGTAAGTTAATCGATTTAGCAAGGCCAGAGTTTCCAGAGCAGATTATAATAGAAGCAGGCTGATTACTTGTAGCTTTTGTTGAAGATGCCGGCACAGGGTTCTTCATTACAGTTCATAACAAGCAGCCTTGCTAGATCTGGCTAAGAACCCACTAATCCTGCATGTGGTCTTCAGTAACAGCCAGGGCTGTGGAGTCAGTACGCCAGACCTTTGACTCCGACCTTCATAAATGGCAAATGTATATTAACTAGTAATAACACATTTACTGTAGTAAAATGGTAGCACAAGGCATTTCATCACCACCACGTGAATCCAGAGCTTGGAAAAGTTACTTTTTTGAACTACAACTCCCATCAGCCCAATCCCTGGGTCTGATGGGAGTTGTAGTTTTAAAAAGTAACTTTTCCAAGCTCTGGATTCACGTGGTGGTGATGAAATGCCTCGTGCTACCATATTACTATTCAGAGCTATTCGCTATGGGCGGTTTAAAAATGAAATAAATAAAAAAAATAAATAAATTACTACAGTAAATTTGTTATTACTAGTTAATATACATTTGCCATTTATGAAGGAGTCGGAATTGGTACATTTCTACCAACTCCGACTCCACCCAAAATTGCTCCCGACTCTGACTCCACGACTCCGACTCCACAGCCCTGGTAACAGCCAACTATAAATGCCTCTAGAAGGGCACAAGCAGGATATGGAAGTAAGAGCTGTGGCCTTTTGTCTCTGCCACCATCTGATGCTCAGTTGTACTGTCTCTAAACGTGGAGGCTCTGTTGAAATGTTGTGGCTAATAGCTGCTGTTAATCTTCTCCTCCATGGTTTGGTCTGATCCTCTTTAAACGCCATCTTGGTTAGCATCATCAATCACTAATTCAGTAGTGAATCCCATCAGTTGATTTCATGATGTGTTAAATACTCTGGTCTGTTTGCCCTAAACAGACAAAAGGTTGGAACCATCACAGAAATATATAGAATGTTTGGAAAAGGTTTGAGGGAAAGATAATTTATTCTTAGCGTAGTCTTCTTTCCCACAAATCTTGAACATGAAAGTTGTTCCACATTGTAGTATAGAGAATTGGTGAACATCTTCCAGCTTGTTGGGTTATATGCCTATAAGAAATGTGGTATTTCTTTACCTATTAAAAAGATGGTCAGAAAAGGGATAATCTTGAATCTGTGATCTACTATTCTTTTGACTATAGCGTAAAAACTGAAATTGGGGAATAACAATTTATTTGGGTAAAATAGGGACTAAACAGTTTTCCCCAAGCAGGCATCTACTGATGATATCCTGTTTAGGAGGCACTAGGGAGAGACTTCTTGGAACTAAAGGTAAAGGTAAAGGTGTCCCCGCACTTGTAGTGCGAGTCGTTTCCAACTCTTAGGATGATGTCTTGCGACGTTTACTAGGCAGACAGTATATATGGGGTGGGATTGCCAGTTCCTTCCCCGGCCTTTCTTTACCCCCCAGCATATGCTGGGTACTCATTTTACCGACCACGGATGGATGGAAGGCTGAGTGGACCTCGACCCCTTTTACTGGAGATTCGACTTCCTCCTTCCGTTGTAATCGAACTCCAGCCGTGAACAGAGCTTCAGCTACATTACCGCTGCTTACCACTCATTGCTGGTAGCTGGTTGGTCTGTTAGAAATAAGTCCAGAAGCAGTATCCCAGTGCCTTTATTAGGGCCCCCTAAAACACCACAAAGTAGTGAGCAACATTTCAGGTTGTTTGAAATGCCACTCACTCCCTGTTTTGTGATGTTTTGGTTGGTCCTGATGAATGTAGTATGCTACTGTTGTTTTTGGACTCATTCATGTTGGGTACTTCAGAAGCTTGCTGGGGCTGACTTTGTTAGCAACATGCCCAGCTCTGAGAGTGCTGTCATTACTGAACAAGTGTAATTAATATTGTATGGCTTCTCTTTGTTAATAGAAAATGAGCAGAGAATACAGTTGATATCCCATTAATAATGTGAATAGCTTGCTTCTCTCCCCATCACTCAAATGTGGGCAAGGAATGGTTATTTTCCCCAATCTGTTTGACTCATTCTTCTAAAGAAATGCAGGTCATAAGAGCATAGAATTGTCTTGTAGAGTCAGTAGAGTCTCTTTAGCATAGCTTTCTTTTCCAACTGTTGCTAGCCAGATGCTTATAGAGGGTATGATAAGCAGGGTATGATAAGAGCCATCCCTTGCTCCTCAGCAACTGCTTTTCTGAGGTATACTACCTCTGAGTGTGGAAGTTCCAACTCTTTATCATGGCTACTGGCCAATAGCCTAGTCTAAATAATGCTGTATCTTTTACTGGTATCTCACTGTTTCCTCCAGCTCTGAATAATTTATGAATAGACTAAATATCACAATTCGTAATTCAGTATTGAAGGAGGGCTAGTTTGCTTCTAGCCATTGTGAAAAGTGACAGTTTATTTCTACTGTCTGTTTCCTGTTTTTAACCAGTTAATCTATCCACATCTCATGAGTGCTGAGTTTTTTCTTAGAAGCCTTTGATAAAAAGTTTTGTCAAAAGCTTTGAAAAGTCATTATATTATTGGACTTTCTAAACCCTTTTGAAAGAATATGTCTAGCAGGTCTCTCATATTCACATGTTTGACATCTTCAATGAATTCACAAAAAATGGCAAGGCTTCTCTTTGCAAAAGCCACACTGATTCTTCCTCAACATATTAATTCCTCAGCTGACTCTTCTTCCTCTGTATAAGTTTAACAGCTTTAGTCCTTAATAAGGACTATCAGTGACAGGGTCAGCAGTTAACCTAATTAATCTGTAGTTTCTTGGATCCCTTTGAAAAAATAGTGTTATACCGGCTGCCTTCCAGTTGTTTGGTGAAAATGGAAATGGACTGCCTTCAAGCCAATCCCAACTTATGGCAACCCTATGAATAGGGATTTCGTGGTAAGCGGCATTCAGAGGGGGTTTACCATTGCCTCCCTCTGCGGCTAGTCCTCCCCAGCTGGCTAGGGCCTGCTCAGCTTGCCACAGCTGCACAAGCCAGCCCCTTCCTTGTCCACAGCCGCCAGCTGGGGGGGCAACTGGGCTCCTTGGGACTATGCAGCTTGCCCACAGCTGCACAGGTGGCAGGGCACGTAACCCTTGAGCCACTCACTGTGGGATGATCTTTAGCTGGCCCTTTGCACCCAGAAGATACGAGCGGGGATTTGAACTCACAGGCTCTGGACTCCCAGCCAGGCTCTCCTCCCCACTGTGCTATACCAGCCTAGTTCTCTGGTAAGGAAGCTGATTTCAGTGGTGTTGTAAGTGTTTATTAAGTGCTGAATGTCTTAAATTCAAGCCAAACCCTCATTGTTTTTGAAAACTACCCAGCTCATTCAGATACTGGCTTAAGTTTGACAGACTCATTTCACTTCTCCTCAACTAAGGATGAATGAACCCTACATGCAAGTATTATTTCCTTTTTTATAAAGGGGAGGGGAGCTTGATCTGAAGTATTGTGCAAAATCTGAAGAAAATATTAGAATATGGGACCAATATTAATTTCAAGGGGCCTTGTATAGGAGTGAAAATGTACACAGGGTTCTGAGATACCAGTGTCTGCTTTTAATTTTTTAATGCAGATGACTAGGGATCTTAAACGTTTTTCCATTCTGACATAGCTGTTTCTCATTTACACTTGTGGGGTATTCTTCATAAAAAAGACCCTGACATGGGTTTATGGGGGAAGACGGAATTGTGATTTCTGAACTGCTGGGGACTATCTCACAATTTCCCCCCCTTGAGCGAAGGCCCAGTGGGCAAGTAAATCCTATTTTCTACCCCAGCATTTTCAGCATCTTGTGCCCACAGATCCTGTAAACTAGGGATGGGGAATCTGGTTCTCTAAATAATGTTAGACTACACATCCCATCATACCCAACCTTTGCCATGCTGGCTGGGGGCTGATAGGAGTTGGAGTTAAATAACATCTGGAAGGCCACAGGTTCCCCACTCCTGCTGTGAATATAGCAATTTAAATATTGAGATCACAGTACATCACAGCCCGACATAGAATTAAGCACCTTTAACTTCTTCGCTTTTCGGTGTAGAATCTCAGCCCTGACCTTTACCTTTGTGGAGTTCTAGCCTTGAATACTATATTGCACGAGCAGTTTTTCCTTAATTTTTTATTAGACTCCAAAATGATGGTCTGGAATAAACAAGCTTGGTAGTTTCTGATCCCACTCTATTTCCGGGTAGGTTACTAGTCCAGTGTTCATTTGTGGAATGCGTCGGGTAGGTCTGTGTTTAAACTCTGCTCAAATGGCCTTATCAAAACCATCCAACTTTACTGCATGAATAACTCAACATGGTATTTTCCATGGGGAGGTCAAGAGCTAGGCTGATGGGTTTATGAAAGCTCAACTTCCAGATAAAATGCAGGAGGGACAGCAACGTCAGGAGGACTTGGCTGCTATGTATTGTTGATATCTGCCTTGGGGGAGATTGATTCAGAGCTGGTCATCTGGTCCACCTCTCTCTCACCCTGCCTGCACAAAGATATCCACTGACCCCTCTGCATACCACTCCATTCAGTCCACATACCCGTGTGCCATAAGCAAAGAACAGTTTTGTGATGAGAAAAAATAAACAGAGCAAGTTGCTTCATGTTGCTGAAATAGCAACTGTGCCCTCTTGCAGTAGAGGTGGAAGTCCTCATGAGCTGGACCTCTAAGATTCTGTGCTTGAAATTCCTGCAGGTGGTGATACATTAATGCGTATTGGGCATCTGAATGAGCTGCCATTGCATGGATGGGTGGGTTGTGCATGTGATGACCAAACAGTGTTTTTTTCACACAGTTGTGGTTTTTGTATTGGATTTCCAGGGGGGGGGAATCAGGGAAGAAGAGAAGGGAGCATGGACTTAAGAAATTGTGGGCTGTAGCAGATGGGTGCACTCATAAGTGAAGAATGATTGCTGTCTTGACATTCTGGAATTCGTATTCAAGCTTCCTTCGTGAACTCTTTCTAGCCATGTTTCTTTGCATGGCAGAGGAAACTAGAGCTGGTGTTTCCACTACAATCATAAGGGGCTAGAAACTTGATTTTTATTTTAAACAGAAGCTCACATTCTGGGTGGTATTCTCAGTCTCTGCCCCAGGCTTTTGTGGGCTACCATAGCACACAGCTTGCCATTGCTCCTGGCTGAGACTCTGCTTTGTTCTTTTAGGTGAACCTGGCAGCAGTTGAGTCATGATATGATGATTTGCACTGCATGATGAGGGCAATGGCATGCTGCCGGATATACTGGCAATGTGGCAGTGGCTTGATATCTGCCTGGCCTTTGTGGTCATACTCAAGCAGGCAGCCATCAGGTATAGCCCTTGCTTTTCATGTGTTGGTTGCATCAGTGCAGCTCCAGTGGCAGCTGAGGCACCGCTGGTTCTTGAGCCCTCATCTCTCTGCATTGTTATCGGCAATTATATAAATAGTCTTGTCCCTTTACTGATGGTATGGAAGTAGCAAAAGCTCATTTTAACCCTTCAGCTTTTTGGTTGCAGGAGGGATTTGCTGGGGCACAAATTTCCAGACAACACTGTCTTTCTTTATGCTGCAGTTCAGCATAAGCCAGTGAGTTCCTCTGTCTCCTTCATGTTTGCCTCCCAAGGCCTTAGGCAGGGCAGTACAGGGGGACCCTTGTCAAAAAGGGGCAAAGCCTTAGCTAGGAGATGACATGAAGAGGAGAGAGTGCAGGGAAGCGCAGAGTTTGGCGTTCAGCGTCTGAGCTGGCTTTCTCTAGGCTGCAAGGAATAGCATTCTGTGAGAGAAAGAGGGAGGATCTGAGGCCCAGCCCCGCTTCTCATCCATGCTGGCTGATGCTCCACCCGCTCCTCCAGCAATCTAGAGAGGCATGATGACTGAAAGGTCAGGACACTACTGAAAGTTGTGGGTTCAAGTCTTGCAGAATGAATCCCTGCCTAAACAGTGGCCTGATCCAAGGGGAGCAAGGCTTTTGGGGAGGGTGCTAATATCTGTATTGCTCCTGTAAGCATATGAAGCCCTATACAGCTTGGGACCAGGATATCTGAAATATTAACTCACCCTTTAAAAAATCCCAGTGGATCACTATGCTGTGCAGGTGAAGGTGTCCTGCAGTTACCATCTGCACTAAAGGAATCAGGCCTTTAGTGTGGTGGCACTTAGCATTTGGAATTTCCTCCTGTTAGTCAGACAGACAGGTACTGTCTCTGTTGCCTTTTTGGCACCAACTGAAGACCTTTCTCTTCCAACAAGCCTTTTAAGTAAAGATCTTCCCCAGCCTGCATCTGTTCTGGAATTGGTTTTTAGATGTTGTATTGTTTGTGGTAGGATATACATTTAATAAATACTATAAGCTATATGTCAGGGAAAGAAAAGCTTTGAGTTATTTTTTTCTGTTTTATTGTTTTATCCTTTTTGACTCTCTTTTGTTTGTGTGTTAAACTGTAAACTGCCATGAGTAACTTGGTGAAAAGGCAGTATTTAAAGACAGCAAAGTCATGGGCTGTATGTGAACAGTAGGGTTCCTTTATCCTTGATATTGGTGGACTTCATCTTGCCTTATTTCAGGTATAGGGAAACTTTGGCCCTCCAGATGTTGCTGAAGTACAACTCCATCAGCCCCAGCAAGCATTGCCATTGGCTGGGGATGATTGGAGTTGTAGTTCAGCAACTTCTCGAGGGCCAAAGGTCCCCTGCATCTGCCTTATTTCTTCCACCTGGAGATGTTCAACTCTACGGTAGCCTGAGCAAAACCTGCCACCCAAGAAGTCTAAGAATGTAAATAAATGTAAATGTACTGCCTTCAAGTCGATTCTGACTTATGGCGACCCTATGAATAGGGTTTTCATGGTAAGCGGTATTCAGAGGGGGTTTACCATTGCCTTCCTCTGAGGCTGAGAGGCAGTGACTGGCCCAAGGTCACCTAGCGAGCTTCATGGCTGTGTGGAGATTCGAACCCTGGTCTCCCAGGTCGTAGTCCAGCACCTTAACCACTACACCACACTGGCTCTTAAGAATGTGAATAGCATCAATTTAATCCAAACTCTGGACTGTTTTGATTGTAGCCCAGCCTTTTAAATACCACAGGCAACTGGGCAAACGTTTGCTTTTGCTCAAGAAGAATCAGGCAGACTGGAGAGAAGTTGATTTTACAGTCTGCCTGTGCTAAAAATGCCCATCTGTCTGGGCAGGTGAGCTAGTTCAATAAACTTTTAAAAACACTTTTTGTTTGTTCAGAAGTTGCCTTAGCTTGTTAATCAATCTGGGATCTTTGCAGTAGGATATCTGAAACGCCCAGCTCTTCTAATTTGACTACTGTTGATAGCCAACATGTTTTTGCAAAGCTGGCACAAGGCAAAGTAAATGTGTGCAAAGAGGGTGTGTGTTGGGGAGTCTTTTTGCAGTGAAAATTACAGAGCAACTCCTTCAAGTCTCTTTCCCATGAAAAGATAGCCAATTGGATGGTAGCTCCCTCTAAGTTCTTGTGGGAGTATTTAAGCTTCCGCAATACTGGCCATTGACCCTATTGTAGCCTTTTTCAAGAAGCTCACTATAAATTTCTCAAATCTTTACAGTGCCACAAGACTCCTTGTTGTATTTGCGACAGCACCGCACACAGATCTCTCTCTGAAGTTTTGTCGCCTTAGCACGAATTTCCTATCTTCAGTGGGTGGTTCATGTTAACCTCATCTCTATTTTAGGGCAGCAGACGTGCATACTGCCGGTGGTGGTGGTGGTGGGGGGGGAAAGGATAGAGGACAGGATGGAATTGTCTCTCCTGGCAGCCAATTGTTTGAGGTGAAAGAATGGGAATGCAGCCAGTCAGTTCAATAGACCAGTCTCTGCTCAACAGTTAATTGGCGTAATGTGAGTCTAGGGATGCAATCTGTCTTTCATTGAGAGCAATTCTGAACAATGGCTAATTTGCACATCATATTGAATGCATAAGGAACACAATTTGCATATTACTGAATATAACAGACAAGCATTATTAGAGAGAAAAATCAAGATGGCCTTGAAAATCCTCAGATTTGGGGAAAAGAATTAACTTTGGCTCCTCTGCACTTTTTCCCATTGGGTGTACCTAGCTAACTTTTACTCAAAGTAGATCCATTGAAATTAATGGACCTAAGTTAGTCATGGTCATTCATTTCAATGGATCTACTCTGAATAGAACTTAGATGGATACAATCTATTGTTTCTATTCTTTATTACTTTTGCTGTATTTTTTTCCTTTCAGTATTTGTAGCTCTGAGGACTCAAAATGTATACAGGTTGTTGGGATTTTGTAAATTCTTTGAACTCGTGGGCCACCCCGAAACGCTTTGAAGAACCACATGCTATCCTACCCCAGTCTTAGCAATCCCTCATTCTTCCTGTCCCTAGGCCTTTTCTGAAGCTAGTCCTAAAACAGCTGATCTAAACTATAGTGTTCTTTAATGTTATGTGTCCGTGCATTCTCTCTCAGCAATGAGAAAACATTTGGGAGTTTCCTGGGATTCTAAATCAAATATGGGGAAAGAGTGGGGAGTTCAGCTACTGTGTGACAGCCAGTTTTTGGGATGTTAGTTACATATATAGATATTAGAATGGTATCCAGTGCACTCACTCCTTTACTGCAAGGGTTTATGCTTCCAGAGTTGAACTCCCCCCTTTGTACCCCCCTTAAATCTGTTCCGGGAACTCCCCCAACCCTTTGGAGGAGTCACTTGGCCCTATATTAAATCAAAGCCTACATTTCTCTAGTTGCATCTTTGTTTTGAATCTTGCCTTTGAGAATATAGCATTTCTTACTCTTACATCTGTACATTAAACAGACCCAAACATAAATTGTGGGAAAGTACCTTTTGATAAAATACTAGGGGGGGAAATCAAGGATGTTTTGGTGTAGAATAGGATGTTATTGATTAGATCAGGGGTTTCCAGCTGTGATCCATGAACCACCAGTGACTTGCGAGCTTCATTCAGATGGTCCATGGAGTATCTGTAAAAATACAATCTAATATGGTACTTTGCAATTGCTACAACAGACAGAAAAATCATTAAGTGGCCTGCTAAAGACCCCCAGCAATTTTCAAGTGGTCAGTGGGGGGGGGTGTTTGGGAACCACTGAACTACATAATCCATTACAGACTCAAACTCCTTAAATTCTATGACATGAGTCTAGTAGAAGACAACTATAAAAAGTGTGCAGAAATGTGTTCAGAGGCTATGAATAATCTGAATCCCGGCATCCAGAGGAATATTTGTAGCTCAGCATTTCAGGCAGCTCAGACTATTACTATTTTTCCTTTACATCCCTAGCGCTACATTTTGTGTTAAATATTGCTCTGAAGAAGAACTGTACAGCCTGAAATAGGTTGTGATTTAAAGAATTTTACCAATTGTGTTATCCATTAGTCTTTTTGCACTTGGCCTGGGTGTACGACCCTCTTTCTAGCATCTCAAATCTCCCAGAAACTCAACAGAGTCTCCCAATGAACTTTTAAAGTAAATGTGAAGTCTCTCTGAATCCAGGCTGGGTTTCGCTCTGTGGGCCTAGAGATGGATGTTCATCCTGTTCTTGATGGGGTTACACTCCCCTTGAAGGAACAGGTTTGTAGCTTGGGAGTTCTTTTCGATCCTTCCTTGTCTCTTGAGGCCCAGGTGGCCTCGGTGGCACGGAATGCTTTTTACCATCTTCGATTGGTAGCCCAGCTACGTCCCTATCTGGACAGTGACGACCTCGCTTCAGTTCTTCATGCTCTGGTAACTTCTAGATTGGACTACTGCAACGCGCTCTACGTCGGGCTGCCCTTGAAGACTGTTCGGAAACTACAGCTAGTCCAGAATGCAGCGGCCAGATTGTTGACGCGGACCAGAAGGTCCACTCATATAACACCTGTTCTGGCCCGTCTGCACTGGCTTCCTATTTGTTTCCGGGCTAGATTCAAAGTGCTGGTTTTGACCTATAAAGCCCTACACGGCATGGGACCGCAATACCTGGTGGAACGCCTCTCCCAATATGAACCTACCCGTACACTGCGCTCAACATCTAAGGCCCTCCTCCGAGTACCATCCCATCGAGAAGCTCGGAGGGTGATGGCTAGAACCAGGGCCTTTTCAGTGGTGGCCCCCGAACTGTGGAACAGTCTTCCTGATGAGGTGCGCCTGGCGCCGACGCTACTATCTTTTCGGCGCCAGGTGAAAACCTTTTTATACTCCCAGGCATTTTAAAGTGTATTTTAACAGCATTTCTGTATTTTGGACGCTGTTTGGTTCTTTATTGTTTGTTTGTTTTGTTTCTTGATTTATTGTATTTATTGTATTTATATATTATGCTTGTTTTTATCTTTTTGTACACCGCCCAGAGAGCCTTCGGGCTTAGGGCGGTATATAAATTAAACTAAATAAATAAACAAATAAATGGGACAGTCCCTTTGCCAGTGGGAGCTGCTGGAACTGGCTGACCCAAATTTCCCAGCTGTGGACACTCTGCCTTGAGACCTCATTGTTTGCAGCTTTTGTTGTGTTTGGCTCCTAAGCCAGGGTGCTCTGGGCTGTTTATTTATTTATTAAGTTTATATCCCGCCCTTCCTCCCAGAAGGAGCCCAGGGCGGCTACAACCCTGGCTCTGAAAATCTTGGTTTTTGTTTTTAACCCAGGAACAAGCTTCTAGTCCTCATGTGGGACAGGGACAGAGATGAAAGGAGATGGACTTTAGGATGGGAACTTGTACACTGTGCACTCATTTGGAGAGAGGCCTTCACATGCCATTTGCTTCAGTTCCCTGCCTGGTCAGCTGGTTATAAAAGTGACTGAGCTCATAGCATAGTTGTAAGGCCAAACCAGATCAAGTGTTGGAGAGGGGCTTTTAAGTTAAATGTGCTGTGTAAATAAATATATTTGTGTATGTTTCTTTCTCTTTCCCTCTGTCCCGCAGGTGTGAGCTGTTGAAGCCTCTATTGGTGTATGTGCGGTAACAACATGTCTGTCCCCCTCCTCGCTGATGCTGTGACCGTTTCAGGGGCAGAGCGGGAGACTGCAGCGGTAAGGACTTTGTCACTGTCTCTCCCTGGCTTGCCATCTGTTGGGATCCAGGAAGATTAGGGGAATTAGCTGCGTTTCTTTCTCCCCCCCCCTCCTCTCAGTTGCTACTAAGTGCCAAGGGGCTGCCCTCCCTTTAACTCAAAAGCTGTTTGAGAAAAAGGGGTGGCAGAGAAGTTGTGTGGAGAGAAACCTTTGTGCGGGGAGGGGTGCGGGAAGAGATCAACATGGTTTTGTTCCTTTCCAGTAAACCATGCAAATGTTGTTTGTGTAGGGCCTGCACAAAAACAGCACTGCTGCCTCTGGCAGGTAATTAGCCCAACTGTATCAAATTGTATTGGCCTTGCTGCTGCTGCTCCTCTTGCACTAACAAGGAAATATATGACCAAGGCTTGCTTATCCCCATCCCCATTAATGCAAATGTGGGGTTGCTGTGGTCGACCACTGTGGCCAGGCACTTCTGCAGAAACAATACTGATACCCACCAGGCTCCAAAGCTCCTGTAATCCTCAGCCTTGTTGCTGACCCTGCCTGTATTTGCACCATCAGATGTACCTTGCTGTTTTATTTCCTGCCTCTGTGTTTGAGCTGTGCCCCCCACCCGCCACAAAAGATCCAGATTTTGCAAGGATAACACATTACGTAAATCAAACACATTTTGCCTACATCAGCTTATTTTATAATAATCCTCTTTCCAGGATTCAGCCTCCTGAGGGTGGGGGAGAGAGATGCTGATATATGGTCTGTTGGGGCATGGCTATAGGGGACGATAAAACAAGGGGCACTAAAACTGCATCCTGTTGGCCACCATTTAGTTCTGCCAAGTCCCCATCACTATCTTGGGGGATTTTAAAAAATATATATTTTTGAATATCAAAGCTTAACTATCTGAGACTGGGAGGGGTGCATTAAAAAAAAGATTTTTCTGCACTTAAACATACAAATAAATCTGTTATTTCTTGGTTGCCTTTGCGAAATCTATAGGTTCTGAAAAGCTTTGGTGACTTTGTTTTATTGTCTACCATCCCAATCGTAATGGCTAGGAAATTGCTCTTCTGTTGGAAGCAAAAACCACATTTTTCGGAACTCCAGAACGCTTTTAGCCATATCGTATATATCAAGATCTGCAACAGGAACAAAGCTTAGGAGCCCTCTAGCTCTCTTTCAGTTCTGGCTTGTGAACAGTCTTGGAGGTTGAAGCAGGTCAGGAGGCATGACCTCAAGGTATCTGATGGCGCAAACAGGCCTGCCTGCCCACAAGTGGGTCTGTCGCTGCCAAAAGATGGCAGGGGTTAGCATTGTGGGAACCTGACACAGATGTAGCCAAGCAGTTGGTGAACAGAAACTTTTAACCCCTTCAGCTGGATTTGAATTGCTAACTTCCCTGAACTATCCAATGAAGAATCCTGTTTTTCTTCAAGAAGGCTGGAACTCCTGGTAGTCAATAGAAATGGAGAAGCAAAGCCCGACCAACACTGCAGCAAGGGATGGTGTTGGTAATGGTTTCCTCTGTCTGGGCTGCTGGTCAAGAAGAATTAATATTGATAACCGGGGTGGGTGAAGAGAGATGTGAGTGGTGGGGAGCTGGCCACCAGGTTTTCTATGTGAATTTTCTAAAAGCTGAATTCCATTGCACAGATAGGCTCCTTTCTAAATGGGACCTGTACACCAGTGTGTTCCTCACTTCTAAAGTAAACTCCCCAGTTCTTCAAGAAATTCTGAATTCAACCTGTGTAAATTTTTGCAAATTGGCACAATTTCTCCTTATTATGCAAAACCTACTGCACAACTTCTCCTGTTTCCATCCTCAGCAAATATGTTTTGCGGAGGGGACAGGGGTTTTGTAAGGTATAGAAGCCTCAACCACTGGGAACCACATTGGGCCACCTCTTTGGCTCTTGAGACTTTGGCAGGCATCGCTCAATTCCAAATAGACCTCCACATCCATAAGGGGTAGAAGTTGCTCTTTTTGAAAATGAAAACAGATTCTCAGGAAGCCAGTGTTTGTGGTCCTGTGAACATGTTTGTTTTCTTTATGGTGGGGGATCAGATGATTGAACTAGGCAAGAGTTGGGGAGCAGGTGATAGCAGCCTGTCAGATTAACACACATGGCAATAACCTTGGCCAGAACTTATTGTGGCGGCAGGGGATATTTTTATTTAACAAAAATTATATATTGCTTGCTCAAAGAAAAGACCTCTAAGTGGTTTACAAAAGGCAATATAAAATATTCATTTAAAAATACCAATGAAAACAAACATTAAAATGCAAAAGAAAATCAGTAATTTTAAAACAATTGTACTTACTAAAATCACATGTTAAAATTGCATGCTAAAATTACATGCCTATATGGGTTTGCTGAAAACAGTACAGCGAAGGCACTTGCCAAATATCACTGAGCAGGGAGTTCCAAAGCGTAGGTGCTGCCATACTAAAGGATCTTGCAAGTCTAGAATGTACATTATGTGGCATGTGTAAAAGTGCCAGTTCCAGAGAGCTAAGCAGTCATATAATGAGGGAGGTGATTATCTTGCCTGGTTTTAGAAATCCTAGGTGACAGGCTTCCCTGCATGGCTTAGTTCAGGTTCTGTGATTGGCCTCGGTCTTCCAGATGCAGATGTGTATGCAACCTGTTAGCAGTCCTTTTTCCAGTCCGTTCTCTGACTACATCTGAGGCACAAACTTGGTGACGGGCAGATAGTCTCTAGTCTTAGCCTCTCCTTCTCACCTTCCTGCTTTTCCTCTTCAGCATAATCTGCTGCTTCTTTTTTGCAACTAATTGGCCTCACAGGATGCTGCCAGTGTGCTTTGCCAGTGCTTTGGAACTTGTTGTGCTGGCTAATGTGTTTATTTTCTGCTTGGTTTCACAGGTCATTTTTTTACATGGGCTTGGAGACACAGGGTGAGTATTCAGGGTGGGGAGAGCTGTATAATCAAAGCTGTGTGGATGATGCAGGGGGTGGGGTGGGGAGGGGGAAAGTCCCTCTTTATTCCAGCAGCCTGGACCAGAAGGAGACCAGTGGCCCTGTTTCTAGCTGGGAAATGTAGCAGGTCTAGTTAGCAGGAGGAGAATATTTGCAGCAACAGGATTGGAACAAGAAGATGCTGAGAGAGAGAAAGGGAAAGGCTTACCAGTCCAAAACATGGTTTCACATAGGAAGTTGCCCTACACCAAATCAGACCCTTGGTCTATCTAGCTCAGTATTGTCTACACTGCCCTTCCCCAACCTGGTGCCTTCCAGATGCTTTGAACTACAACTCCCATGTCGACGTGGCCAGGTAGGATGGGAGTTGTAGTCCAAAACATCTGGAAGGCTCCAGGTTAGGGAAGGCTGGTCTTTGGTTACTGACAGCTGAGGTGTCCTAGGTTTTGGACCGTGGTCTCTTCCACCCCTACCTGGAGATGATGGGGATTTAACCTGGGACCTTTGTGCCACTAAGCATGTAGACAAAATGTGTAATGTAGTTCCTAGACTTTACTTGGAACATGCAGGTGTGGGGGATCACGCGTTTGATTGCTGCACCAATGTGAGGACTGTTCTACTTAACAGGATTGTTGTTACCAATGCAGCTTATAGGAATTTACTTGACTCTTTAGGCAAAGCTCTGCATTAATGCTTTTTATCATAACGGGCAGCTATTGGAATGTCCTACCCTTGCTTTCCAGTGGAATGTCTTTCATTGGATTGGCAGAGATAGCCAATGAAAAATGTTTGCTTCTCTTGACCTTTCATTTGTGTGCTATGCAGTTCGAGTTCTGATCTGTGTTTTGTCTGCCTCCCCTACTTAAGGCACAGCTGGGCTGAGGCCCTGTCCTCCATCCGGCTCCCATATGTGAAATACATCTGCCCTCATGCGTAAGTGTTGCCTCTGCCCTGGGTTAGGCTGCCACAAGCCTCAAGAAAGAGGTCTCCACTCGGGGGGTGCATGTGTGTATGTGTTAGCCTGATCAGTCTTGTTTTTCCCAGCCAGAAATAAACTTCCCTGCTGACTCAGGAATGTCTCTCTGTCTTGTGATTATTTGATTTTTCACAAAAAGTGACCCAAAGCGACTTTCAAAGTGGAACAGGCATTAAAACCAAGTATAAAAACCAGAATAAAATACAAACCTGAAAAGCACATTTATGTATATTATAGAGATCTAACTCAACCCCCAACCCACTAAAAAAATGAGGAAAAAAGAGGCCACAAATACATCTCAATACCTTCTAGATCAAGGGCCAAAAGCTTGGACAAATGGAAATGTTTTTGTCTGGCACCTAAAAGCAAGTAATGATGGTGCCAGGCATCAACCTGATGCCCTCCAGATATTTTGTACTCCACTTCCCATCAGCCCCAGCAAGACACATCATCCCTGACCATTGGCCATCCTGGCTGGGGCTGATGTCCAACAACATTGGGAGGGCCACAGGTTCCCCATCCTTGCTCTGGGGCCTGTGTCTGGATTTAAATTCCAGCCAAAGTGGACATGTTCTCTTTGCTCGTGGAGACTAGGTTGCAGACAGCTTTGTTTCGTTTCCCCTTAATTTGGACCCTTATATGCTACCTCCAGGTTCAGAGGCAGCCTAGGGAACAACAGCAGTAGAGGGCTGTTGCCTCATGTCCTCCTCCTTCCCAGGGCTTCTGGCTGGCCACTGTGGTTGCTTTTTTTAAACAACAAAGACAGAATGTCAGCTTCATCCCAGTTTCTTCCTAGTTGGTTTGAGCCAGCTCTGGCTGTCTCAGGGTGAGGGTGGCACTTCCCTACCACAGCTTAGTGACTGTGTGCTGCTTTTTAAGGCCTGTGGCTTGAGTTTGGGCTGCCCTCCTGAGATCCTGCTCTTGCCAAAGAACCTCTAATCATATCCTAATCTGTTTTTTAAAGAAATTATTTTTTTGCCAATGGTAATACTGCAGTCACACAAGCATCACAACAACAACAAAAACAATGATTTGGTGGGAACAATAACAACAGCCATACTAAGCATTACAGTTTGAGGGTAACACCTGGATCTCAATAATGGTCGCCCAATCCCAAATCTAGACATCAGGCACATTATCGACTTTTGTATTAGACCGGACCAGAGTGGGAGTTGAACACCTGGAGGTTGGTTAGTGCAAAGCTTCCTCGCTGACAAAAAGGCCACCATTTTTGTCTTCACAAAGGTATCAGCTTTAATTAGCTGATATTCTAATCTAGTGGCTGGAAGGAGCCCAGTAGATCTTGGTAGTGAACCCCACACTGTACCCCGATGCCCTATGCTTCAGCTCAATGTGGCATGCATGGATTAGCCTGCATCAGCCATTCGGGGGAAGCCAAGCACCAGAACCAAGAAGGTGGGATGTCACATAGAGAGGTGCTTATTTCTAAAAGGCTTCAGTAAATCAACCCAAGATCTTGGGGCACAAAGACACGCTGCCTCCCCATCTCACCCCTTGGCACGAGTTAACATGAGGTGGACCAACGGAATCTGTGCCAAGTGCTTACTAAGGGGTTCACAAATAATTTTGTCTGTGTTACTGTTCCAGACAGTGAACTGTGTAATGGCTGTATGCTTTGGCATGGGTTTCCCCCCACTAAGCCCCACTAGCAGTAGCTGCCAGGTGGGCCGTAGTCAGACATTCACATGCCAAACTGGGCTGCAGAAGCCACTCAGGAGATGTGGCTCTTGCATGTCGTCACGAGAGTGCTAGCAAGCAAGATGGGGATGCATCAGTTGGGGTGCAGCTAAAGCAGGGTGGTGGTGGCCACGGCTAGCTTACAAATGACAAGCAGGCGTCAGTTTTCTTTCCTAGGTAGCCCCATGGACATGGACTTGCTAATGATAATGGCAGGATGAAGGGGGAAAGGGGTCTCCGAAAGAGCGTTCTATTAATGCAGGTGTGGGAGACCTTTGTTCCTCCAGATGTTGCTAAACTACAGCTCCCATCATCCCTGGCCATTAGCCATGCTTGCTGGGGCTGATGGGAGCTGGAGTTCACCAACATTTGGAGGGCCAAATGTTCCTCACCCCTGCACTAACGCCTGCTTTGTCCCACATTCTGTCTGTTGAAACACTGGAAATTGTTAACTGGGAAGACCCACGCAGCTCTGCCGTGAGCCTGCTACCCTCTCCCTCTTCCTCTTACCTTGGAAAGCAGCCATGCCTGTTCTTGTGACACTGCCTGGGTCAGGCTCAAGACAAAACGGAGCAGCTTGCTGACTGCCCCTGACTTGAGTCTGGCGCTTTTCTCAGTCGCAATATGCTGATGCTTTCAGCCCTGGACTCACTTTGGCAAGCGCAGCCTCCGGAGCCTTTCAACCTGAGGGAAGTGGCTGATGCTTTCTCAGCACCTCCCCAGCAAAAGCGCCAAGCTCAGGCTCCAGTCAGTCCCCATATGTCCAGGTCCCAAGGTGGGCTGCTAGGCAACCACACCAAACACGGCCTGCTCCAGGAGGGACTGTGTGTGTCATGTTTAGTATGGAGGTTGGGGCAGGCAGAGCCAGCTGTGTGTGTGTGTGTGTGTTTGTACTGATCCTTGCCACCTGATTCTTTATAAAGCTAACCCAGCCTGGGCAGTCCCTGAGGTTGGGTGTGTGGGGGGAGCTTACAGCTGGCAGCTCTATAGCCAGACCTGGGTCTTGTGTATCCCATACCTTTTGGAATCAGACTGTGCAAGTGCAGAATTCAGGTTCATTAGGAGCCTCGTGACCTGTACGCTTCCTACTGGAGCATAACGGCCTGCTTTTCTCTCCCTCCCTCCCTTCCTTGCAGGCCTAGGATCCCCGTCACCCTCAACATGAAGATGGTCATGCCATCCTGGTTAGTATCAAGCAATATAAATGTAATTGCTGACAGGTGATCGTCAAGCCCTGCCCTGCTGCCCTGAGAGGCCTTCTTTCCCAGGCTCCTCCTGCTGTAGGGCCTGTGCTGCACATCAGAAGGAAGTACGCTAGTGGCCGCCAGCAGGAGTAATGGGAAGAGGTGCAGATGAAGGGCTGATGGGAGGGGAGGGCAAAGGTGGCGGCGGCGGCTGCGTGGAGAGGTTTAATGGACCTGATGAAGTCCCTCGGCTGCCTGTACCTGGCCAGTCCTTTTTGCAATGAATGAAACTTTATTTTTACCCCGCCCTTTTTCCAAACTGGAACTCAGGGCGGCTTACAAATAAAACTACATGTAGTTAAAAGCATACAAAAACATGCAAGGAAGGGTTGGTTTGTGCGTGTTTCAAAGGGGACACACCAGGGTTACTCCTATGGGGCTGGGGAACACATTTAACCCCACAGAAGAGTGGGCCTTTTAAACAGGACATCTCGGCCATCAGATGGAGGGCTGCTGCCTGCTGAGTTAACTGTCGTTGCCTGTAGCTCTAACCCACAGCCTTTTAACGGCCTTTTAACAATTAAGTGTCTCTTGTTTGAATGTCCATATATTTCACTTACATCTAGGTACTTCTACAGACTTTGCCTCCGGCTCTACTTACTTTTCTGAGCAACAGCATTAATATGTATTTTTCATATACAGTTATGGTCTGAAGGCACATGAGGCCAGCTCCTGAAGCTAAGCAGGGTCAGGTCTGGTCAGTGCCTGGATGGGAGACCGCCTGGGAGCCATATGTAAGCCGCCTTGGGTTTCAATCATGAAAAGAAAGGCAGGGTATAAATGTAATAAATAAAAAAATAAGACTTGGTGGAATGAATGTCTGAATCGATGCATGTCTCAAGCTACCGGAGAGAGTGGCGGGTGGTGGAATCCTCTCCACCTTCCCTGCAGAGGCCTTCTCTAATCGCTACCACGATTCTCCCATGCAGAAGAGTTTGGGATGGTGAAGCTGCCATTGCACCGTGCAGCCGTCAGTCTGTTTGCTTAGCCAACCCCATGCAGGCTCCTGGTAGGCCAGAGAGCAGCAGCTGACTTTCCTTTCTTCTTCCAGGTTTGATTTGATGGGTCTAAGTCCTGACGCTCCTGAGGATGAAAGTGGAATTAAAAAAGCTGCTGAGAACAGTAAGAGAAGCTTGCCTGGGGTAGCTGGAGGGTTGGCCTCCCTTTCTCTGAATTGTAACATTTGAAAAGCCAAGAGAAAGGGAGAGACTCCAAGTTCCTTTCCTTGAGCCATAAAGAGCCTCTGTCCAGCTGATGGGTTGTTGGGAGCACGCCTCACTCCAACTAAGGAACAAACAGGAGCTGACTTTAAGCTCCCAATTATTTGTTTGGAGCTCCGCCTTTACCTGCCTCACATGATGTCTGGTGTAGGGCGAGTGGGTGTGGCTTCCCCAAAACAGCCTCATTGGCCAAATGAGGAGGCCTGATGGGCCAAGTCTGACCCATGGGCTGCAGGCTACCCACCTCTGTTATTCAAAATCAGACCCATTTCTTAATATTGGCTACACAGATGGGCAACTTTTAGGGGTCTTTCCAGCCCCACCCATACATTTCTGGGAATTGAACCTGGAATCTCCTTCATGCAAAGCAGGTAATCTATCACTGAACTACAGCCCTTCCCAAATTGTTAATGCTGGCCGGAGAAAGAGAGGAGGTGAACCCTTTCAGCAGGAAGGAGCTGGAGAGAGAGAATGTGTGCTCCCAAGATGAACTCCTCATTTGCAGATGTCTGGCCCTTTTGCATCGTGCCTGCCTTTGTTGCATTTCAACACCAAAGGAGAGCTGTTGCTGGATTTTGGAGGTCTGCTGTGTATGGTAGACTTACCCCAACTCTCTCCCAGCAAAGGCTGGGAACTGGGAACTCTCTGAAGAGGTCTCAGGCAAGCTACAAATTCCAGACAACAGCCATGTTGACCCACTGCAGCAAAGCCAAGAGCCCTCTGGCAGTTTAAAGGATAGCTTGTAAGTTGTGGAGTCACATTCATCAGATGCAAACCACGATTCTCTTGCACTCCTCCCCCCCCCCCCGTTCAGAAACTGCATTCCTTTCCCCTTGATCTCTGCTGCCCAAGGCGTTGTGGGAGAGAACATCTTGCGCTTTTTAAAAAAATGTGGTATTTTGAAGCAGAGTAAACTCTGTGAAATAAGTCTGCACCAACAGATTTTGCCTTCATAACTTACTGTGGACCCAACATATTTGGCGCCAAAGATGCAAGGCCTGTGATATTGGGCCACCTTGAGCTCTCTCTCTCTCTCTCTGCATTCCAGTTAAAGCAGTGATCGAACATGAGATAAAAAATGGGATCCCAGCCAACCGTATCATCCTGGGAGGCTTTTCGCAGGTGAGTGGGGTGGGTGGGCAGGCTGCATCCCTAGGATTGCCTCTCTGTGTGTGGACAGTGGGATTGGAAGTGAGACATCAGCACTGATGCTGGGGAGAGATGCAAAGCTAGCTGCTGCTGCCGCCTTGCTGAGGGCGAGAGCAGTGGAAATGCCTGGCTTCCACTCAAGCCACTCCCTTGAACGTATGTAGCTGCTCCTAGGGTGCCGAGGCGACGGACCATAGTGAGGGCCTAAAGCACTGAATTTAACATGTGCTGCAAAAAGGGGTGTCCTGAGTCTCACTCCATTTAAAGCAAGTTTCTAGCTCTTATGGCCATGGGAAAGCTAAGGATGAGAGTGGGGGCAGAACTAGACTTCTGGAGTAGGGTGCCGGCCTTCCTAACTGCTACTTCCCTGTTTCCTTCTGGTAAGCAGATTATTGCATGCCCCCAAAAAAGGGAAGCCTTCGAAATTTGTGTAGACAGACTATGGCCAAGCTACAGAATTTTGGCTCTTTATTTTTGCAAGGTTTAGGTGACGTCATGCTAGGCCTGTCTTTGTCGAGCAGTTAATTTGAGCAGGAGGTGGTGAGCATGCTTCTCTGGGAGTGTGTTTGTGGAGCGTGGCCACAAATGTTACGTGCCTTTCGTGCAGGTTGTGTTTTCTGAGAGCCAGGAAGTTTCCTACAGGGGGTGGGGAGGGTGCTTCACAAGGGTGGTGGCAGGTAAGAGTTGTGTGCACCCTTGGCATTGGCAGAGGGTCCTTTTAGGGGCAATCTCTGACCTGCTTTCTAACTGTGGCTGTGCCCCCCCTCCCCAGGGTGGCGCACTCTCCCTCTACACGGCGCTCACTTGCCCACACCAACTGGCTGGCATTGTGGCCCTCAGCTGCTGGCTCCCCCTGCACAAGGCCTTTCCTCAGGTACTGTTGCCTCCCCCCCCCCAATATTGCTGTTATCTCTGTGGGTGGGGCTCAGTGCATGCACTGGTAGAGTAGCTCTTCTGCAATGAACTTGCTAGATACTACTTTTCCCAGAATGCAATGTGTCACTCTTCCAGTTTTCCTGGGTTGTTCACAGCTTGGTTTTCCTGCCCTGCTGCTGTTTCCCCCTTCCCTCCTCCCCCCCCCATTGCAGGCAGCAAATAACGGCATGAACAAAGACATCCCCATTCTGCAGTGCCACGGGGAGGTCGACCCCATGATCCCAGTCCGCTTCGGAGCCCTCACTGCCGAGAAGCTGAAGGGCATTGTGACCCCGAGCAGGGTCCAGTTCAGAACCTACCCAGGAGTGATGCACAGCTCCTGCCCTCAGGTTAGTTGGCAGCTGATCAGCCTCCTTTCCCAGGATGCCTGACTCACCTTAGCCCAGTTTAGTTCCACTTCTTGTAGCTGGGGCCTGGTTGCATCCAGGGTGCATGCTGAGATAATTGGGGATAAGATGCCCTCTCTCTCTTCCTTACTCTGGGGGGGTCCAAAAAGGCCCTGCACCTATCGCCTTAGTCTTCAGAGGTTCACTGGTGGCATCCAAAAGCAAGGTGTCCTTTGAGGTGACCCTTTTGAAATGCCTTCTGCTATGAGCCCTTATTATGGCTTGCAGTTTCCCAGGAAGGCTGTGCAGACCTGACTGTCCCAAGGAGCCTATTTCTGATCTTGTGCTGCTGCACTTGGCTATTTTCAACTGGATCTGTATTTTCTTTTAACTGATAAATTCCAAAGAGGTGGCAGTGTTGAAATGGAAATGGACTGCCTTCAAGTCGATCCCAACTTATGGCAATCCTATGAATTGGGTTTTCATGGTAAGCGGTATTCAGAGAGGGTTTACCATTGCCGTCCTCTGAGGCTGAGAGGCAGTGACTGGCCCAAGGTCACCCAGTGAGCTTCATGGCTGTGTGGGGATTCCAACCCTGGTCTCCCAGGTCACAGTCCAACACTCTAACCACTACGCCACACTGGTGCTCAGCAGTATTTGGAGTAATAACAATAGCAGGAGTCCTGTGGCAGCTTAAAGGCAGACCACAGCTGTCACGGCCCAGCCCAGCCCCCCTCTCCTGAGAATGCAGAATCTCACAGTACTTTAATTACTGCTTTTCTTTTAGATTTGACTTCTGTAAACTGACTTATGTTTGGGTTTGAGCAGTGAAATAAATTCCTGTGAGCTGCCTTGTCAGCCTGTTTTTGTGGCAGCTAAAAGACTGCTTAATTTAAGGGGGGGAAATCAATATGCATGTGTGGGCAGCAACTCATGCAGCATAGCAAGGAAACTGGCCAGATTTTTTCCCCCCTGGACTCCTGAAAAGCTCCGTTCTCATTTCAGGTCTTGGAATGTTTCTCAGTTATGTGGCCCCTATTGCGATGCAAGGAAGCTTGATGCTCCCTGAGTACATGAGCAGGGCTTTCACTGGTTATTGCTTTGGGGCTGTTCCATCTTTGAAAGAGGAGAATGCTTCCTAGATGTGTATGTGTGTGTCTGTCTCTCTCTTTCTCTGCCTTGATTCCCCCCACCTCCTGCTTCCCCAGTGTAAAAACCTCTCCTTTTAATCTGTGCAGGAGATGATGGCTGTGAAAGAATTCATTGAGAAGCTGCTGCCCAGGATTTAAACCGAGCTACTCGAGACTGTTGCAGGGAGAGGAGATGGAGGTCACCACCTGTGACCTTTAACCCTTGACCTGCCAGCTGCAAATGGGAAGCCATGGCAATCCACCTCCACTTCAGCTGGTTTCTTTTCTCTGGCCTTTTCCTTCCTCCTGCACCGTCCCCCTCCTGTGCAAAGGGAGGGGTACCCTCCCTCCTGTACAGGGAGTGAAGGTATGGAGCGGTTTTAAGGTACAGCTTGAGACCGTTATGTGGCTGCCTCCTTGCAAATATACTGTTTGGGTCACCTGATTTCAGCCTTTCCCTGCTATTCCTCCCCCCCTCAACCCTACACAAGTGCTTGCTGTGGCAATGAACTGGTGGTAGCCAAAGGCTACACTTACAAAGGTATTATGAGACTGTGTTGTGCACTCTTACAGTATTTGCAGGCAGTGTCTGCAAGGTATCTGAGCTTCCGGGCGGGGTTGCCACCGTCACACCCACCGCTGCCACCATGCCTCCCCTTTGCCTGCAAAGTAGAGCCTGAGCCTGTCCTGGCTTACGTCCTGCTGGAACCGCCTTAGTGGAGCAGGGTGGGTCAAGGCCCCCCTCTCAAGCTGCTGGTGTGTGGCTTTCTCTGGGCTGGGGAGGCAGAAAAACTGCTCCTGCCCCACCCAGTTGCTCATTCCCTAGAGCTCTGTACCTTAAACCCTGCTCTGCGATCCCATCAGCACTGTCGGGCGAGAGGAGGAGTGGAATGGTGCTGGCTGGCTGGCTGGTTGGCAGCAGGGCATCACCCAGACATCTCCTGGGCCCGCTTCTCTGCAGACATCCACGTGCAGCTATTCAGTGTGCGCACAACTGCCAGGCCGTGCTGGAGTTCCCATTGGTTGGGGCACAGAGGTGGGGGAGGGGCTCCCACCTCCCCAGGAATTGCTTCTAATGTGTGTTCTTTTTTAAAAGCTCTGTTTCTTTCTTCCTTTCTTTCCATCTGTCTTTTACAGTCATCTCTGCCATGGTTCTCCTCTGGCACACTCACTTGAGTCTACCTTGCTTTATCACTACATGGATAAGGCAGTGTTTGCCCAGAGGGAGCTGGACACACAGCAGGCTCTCTGCAGCCTCCTGGGCATTATACCTCTCAGAAGGACCCACCGCTGCCACTCCAAACCGCCAGCAGCTCCCCCTGCAGCCGAGGCAGTGCCTCAGATGCTGTTGCTGGGACGCCCTGAATGCCTGGCTCAGGGCATCTACTTGGGTCCATTTCCTATCCGGTCCATATCAAGTAGATGCAAGCTGGCTTTTTGTGGGGTGGTGGGGTGCAGCCTCCCTCTTTTTTCCCGCACCCCCGTTAGTAGATTTGCCAAGCGTGGATCCCTTTCCTAGCCCTGGCGGCTGGCATCTTTTGGGGGCTCTTCCCTGAGTCTTTTGTCTGTCTGGTTTTTTTTGCTTCACAGCCCTTCCCTTTCACCCAGGGTAAGTCTCTCATGCTCAGTTCTGGCAGGAGGCTTTTCTGTGGACAGCAAAAGTTATCTCTCTGCCCTCCCCCCAGCCACTTCCATACCAGAATTACCCTCCTAAGTGGGCTGACACCAGTGCTGACAGCCAGGGACAGGATCTATCTTTTAAAGGAGCTTTTTTCCTGCTTCTTGTGAAGGGCTAATGTTGCCTTCCCCATTCTCCTAGTGTGTTCCTCGTTGCATGGGCTCACTCTGCTCACTTCCTTCCCCCAGCACCACATGATCCTTGTGGTTGATAGCAGAGGCAACAGCAATGAAAAGGAGTGCTGGGAGAGCCCGGCAAAGGGGAATACGACCATCTCCCTGTGGGATACGTGCTGCATCCCTGCCAGAGCTTTCAACACATTACGGCAGCCCTCAAAGGAAGAGTGGTGGCGGCTCTCCTTCCTGCTTTCAATGCAAGACTGTCCTGTTTGCCTTTTGAGGAGTGGCTGTTGCTGCCACCTGAGCTGCTGCCACTCCCCCCCCCCAGTCTGCTGTTTGCTGACCGTGGGGCTAATTTGGCTTCTCTCTGCCAGGTGAAAGGCTTTCCCTGCTAAGAAGAAAGCCTCCAGTTTAGGGTTGCTCTGTCTTGGGCACAAGGAGAGGCCTAACTCCTTTGGACAGTACCCTTTTTAGCAGCTTGCCAGCTAGGTCCTTCTTCAGGTTGCAGAGACTTCCCAGATCTAGTTATGTACAGGGCCAGTCACATGCCTTGGTGCCAAAGACACTCACATTCACGCAAGCGGAAAGAAAGGGGGTGGCCTGTTTGGAATGGACTGGAGCAGTCTGCATGGCCTCTTCATCACCAGAGAAGCAGAAAGCAATAATGCTTTCGTAAACTAATTTACGTTAGACCCATTTTAAAGGATCTGCTTAAAACAGCAAAGGTGCCTGTTGCTTGCTCCTTGGAGGTTTTGAATCCTGTTATTCTGCTTTGTATTTGGACTGCCTAATGGGTGGAAGATCTGTGGCCTGGTCTTGCACCTGCAGCAGAATGAAGTGGTAGAACCCTGAGGTGGTAGAGGTGGCTGTCCCACTTAATGATTCCAAGGTGTGCTTATGTGCACCATTCACGTAAGAATCAGATCCATGTAATCAAAATTGAAGACACAGCACATCAGAGAGAGGTTCTTACTTAGCCCTCTCCTTGCCTGCTGGCTTTCTTCTCGCAGGGACCTGTGTGTGTGTTCTGGGAAGCGGTGCAAGTCATGTGGCCGTCCTGCTCCCTCTGCGTTCTGTTGTATTGGCTGGCTGCCAGGCCTGGCTTCCCTTCTCTACCAATTGAGCGTGGGTGAGCAAGCAGGCACGAGGGACCAGTCTCCTGCGCTTGGGGTCTGGCTCGCTGGCAGCTGCCTCTCTCCGCCTCTCTGGCCACGAATTGGATTGTTTTGCAGAGGAATTACACAGATAAGTGCCCCGGCCTCTGCTGCCACCACCATTGTGACTGGATCATCCTCACAGCAGTTGTCAAAGTGGCCTGCAAGTCATGGGTATCTCTGGAGGGAATGTGTTACGAATATGGAAGCCAAGGAAAATAGTGGCTTCTCACTGTTCCTGCACGTGACTTAACTTTCTTCTTCTCCTCCCTCTCTCCTTCCCTTTTGTCGTCCTCATACCTAGTTTTTATTTTTGTGTTCCACCAAGATTAAACAAACACAACCACCTGTGCCTCACCTTGTTCTTTCTTCAGCGTAGCCAAAATATGTGTTTCTCCTGCAGTCATTAAGTGTTTAATGCACTGTACGGCTCTTGTTTAGATGAGTCACTAGCCTGTGAAGTTAGTAGACCATAGATCAGGGGTAGCTAATCTGGAGCCTTGCGGCTGGTGTAGACCTACATCTCCCATCATCCCTGAGCATTGGCCATACTGTCTGGGGCTGATAAGAGTTGTAGTTCAGCAACACCTGGAGGGCCACAGATGAGCCACCCCTGCTTTATTAGATCACCTTCTCTCACAAGACGGGCAGCAGGGGAAAGAGGACCTGTGTGGTCTTCATGAGTAAACCAGGATTTGATGAGCGGTATTCTCAGTATAGGCCCAAATAACGATAACAATACAATAATTCCTGCAAAACGGAACAGAAATTACTAGCTTCTATTCCTAGAGTGCAGTCTGTGTCCCACAGATGTGTCCTTGTCTTTCAGGAAAATACTTGTGTTTTTCTCCCTTCTAAAATAAAATAAAAAAAAAGTCCTTATTGCTACACACACAAAAAGCCTCTACAGCCCAAACTGCTGGATGGCTCTGAATCCTAAAGTGTATGTTGTGTGGGAGGAATACTCTGACATCTAGTGCTTGAATATTGTGTGTATAAAAGGGCTTTATGTAAAAGGTTTGAGTATAAGATGTTCTTCCATTTAACATCAGTTTAGATCTGTTTTTTGGGGGAAAATCCTTCTAGTTCAGTCGCAGCCAGCTCTACCATTAGGTAGATGTTAGGGAGAGGGGAGCAGCTGCAAGGTGATGGGAGGACAGAGCTGTGTGTGCACCATGTGCTCTGCCCTGTACTTCTTCAGCTGGTCTGCTACTCCATCTTGTCCCGTGGAGAATGCTAGCATTGGAGTAAGATTCATCTGCCACTCTGGTCAGTTTCCATAGGTGAAACGGGGTGTGTACATTATTTAATTTTTCAGGCAGCTAAATCTCTTGGGCAGAGCTTCTCCAGAGGCTCGTAGTTTATTCTGTGGAAGATCTCTCCTGGCTCTATTACTTGAGAATTATTTCAGCTGAAGCTGGGGACTTTCTATATACAGAGCAGGAGCTGCTATTGTCCTGAGCCGTCACCTTATTCACCCAGGAAACTGATAACCCAACCAAGACAACATTCTTGTTGCAATAGGTCTTTGTTGCCTGGTGGTGGTGGACATCGAGCTGAGAGGTCTAAATTCTTGAAAGTGAGAACAAGGAAGTTCCTGCTCTCTACATTTTCACTCACCAAAAAGGTTAATGTATTTTGCCTCTTGAGGAAATGGAGATCTAATCCTACTCTGCCATGCCAGCGTATATTAGTCAAGGCTTTGTAAATACCTGGCTTTGTAGGCAGGAAGCCTTAATCTTCCACCTAATTGCACACAGTCTCATTGAAGTCAGTGGGCTCTGTTTCAGCATCAGGACATGCTTGCATTTTACTGCTGGTGCTGTAATAAAAGCTGGAAGGGATACTGGCACTTATCACTCTCTGCAAATCAGTTTGTGTACATTTTCCAGTATTAACAAATGTAAATACTGATTAAAAAAATACAATTTTTAAAAAAGCAAACCCTCAACCCCCTTTGTCTCAAGTCAACAAACTAATGCTGGCAAGATTAAATGTTGGTGGTGGTTTCTGGGAAATGTTCGAGCATGTTTTATAAGGGGATTCCTCTGTGCAGCCTTGTTAACCAGGGTCAGACCGGAGCAGTACTCTAAAAGAGCCGAATTACTAAGATGGGTCTAAAGCCATGTTTTGTATACTTCCCCTCCCTTTTACCTGGACAAACAAATGAGAGCCACTGAACGCCAGAAAGCTACAGCTGCCAATCAGAAAGTAAGTGGTTTTATTCAACATTTTCACCATAACATAAATAGGGGGTGCTTCTTCTACCTTAGTGTTTAATCTGGAACTGGCACTTTTGGTTGATTCACTTTTTCCAGGGCCTGGACAAGAATGACATTGTTATCAATAACCATTCACTTGCATTTTCCCCATCCAGCCTTACAAATCCCTCTGAAAACTCTAAAAAAAATAAACTGGCTCTTTCTGGACAGGAAATAGCAGCAGCACCATCCCTGCTGCTGTAGATCACCTTTCTGCTGCTCCCTTTGTGTTTTGAAAGATACTAGGGTGACGTGTGTTGCCATGTTGCAGGGGGTTGAGGCGATTGCTTCACCTTTATGCTACAGCACATGCTCAGTGTGTAGTTTAATAGTTTTTTTAATTGATGCTTCTGTTGGCATTAAAAAAATATGCACAGTAGTCTCATGATGGTGTGTAAACAAAGACGCATTTTAGTTCTTCTTAAGCAATGCTGCTGAAAGGACATTCTTCAGTTCGTTGTAACTCACTAGGTCAGGGGCTGCCAGCATGGCACAGGCGAGCTCATGTGGCTGCTGGTACCTTCAAAAGAGCTTAGTAAATACCTATGATGAGAGATTGTTTGATCTTCCTGCTCAGTTTGTGTTTGCACTTGGCCGTGGAGGCCGGGAACAGACACCCACCATCTCTTCCATCCACAACAGGAGTGTTATACCATGTGTTACACACATAGCAGCCATTTTGTAACTGGCACTAACAGCAATTTCTCCAAATTACAGATGTGCCCATTGGCTCAAAAAGGTTGGCACTGGGTTATGCTCAAAACTCTTGCACTAGGTTATGCTCACTAATGTAGATGGAATACAGTGATATGTGCACCTGTGTGCTACTCCTGTGCCCTCCCCCCCACCAAATGTGAAAACTGAGCTGCAATTCTACTTGTAGCTTACAGTGGGAGCACTAACGTGGTAGTGTTAAAAGATGCTGATCTGGCAGCATCCAGAACTTAAAAACAAGTTTTCTTCCATTGGAGGAGAGTAGCCTTGAATGGGTTGCTCCTTTTGCTCATTCCAGTAGGCACTGCTATGTAACCACTGATTTGTATGTGCCATGCAGTTGGGGGATGAGGGCTCCCTCCCTGTTTCAGAGGCCAGCAGAGCTGTGTTGAACTTGAAAAGTGTCTACCTTTTCCCTGGCAATACAATATTTTGCAGAACTTGCTAAAACAATATTTGATAATGCAAGAAAACAGAACAACTCTTCCATGAGGCATTTTAATAAGGCCCCCTCAGGTTAGACTGCAATCCTATATACTCTTCCATGGCAGTAAGTCCCACTGGCCTTAGAAATAATTTCTTCTGAGTAGACAGGCACAGCCTTCGGCTGACAGTGGGGCTGAAGTACCTCTGGCACCTGTTTCATATGTTTGGGTGGTGTAAAACGGCATGAGAGCTCAAGCTTGAATGGTGAGTTGCTTGCCTACTCTAATGCAGTGAAGGGTGCACAATTGTTTTGTTTTTTTTAAATTAAAAATCAAGTGTCTAGTCCTGTTTATAGAAGAAAACACCTTGGCACCAACAGCACTGTCTGAGACATAAAAACAAGCTAGGATGGCAGAAAGAATGACCTGTAAATCCAGTGTTCTTCAAATTAGGGCCCCCAGATATTGGATTACAACTCCCTTCATCCTTGACCATTGGCTAAACTTGCTGATGATAATGGGAGATCCAACAAGATCTGGGAATCCTAGGTGGAAGAACACTGCTATAGTCAAGCAAGGAGAGCTGTTTTCTCCATACAGCAGTTCCTTGGCAATCTGTTCTGACTACATGTTCTGGTTTCCCATAGTGTGAGATACACACGCCCATGCCACTAGCATCATTCTCTATAGCAAGACTACTACAGCAGGATTTTGATTCAGTGGCATGTAACAAACAAATTATGACTGCTGTTGCATGTGTCAAATTTGCGTTAAGCTGCAACTGATTAAAAAAACAGAAAAGGTGAATCATTCCAGCAAGCAAATCCTACCTGAGTCTCTATTTGTGCAATTGGTTGCTACTGTAAAAATTCTCTCTTGAAATGCTTCAGAGATTTCTGTGCAGAAAAATAGTGGCTGAGCATCATAAGAGGCCAGAACTATTGGTTCCAGTGGAGGCCAGACAGGTGGCTGCTTTAGGAAGACTCACCCTACTTCAGGACTGGCCCTGACAGAATACATTAACAGTGGAAAGAGGAAAGCTGATTTGCAGTAGTAAGGATGCTAAGTTGACTCTCAGTCACTGAAGGGCAAAGGAATCCAAGGGTGATTGTGAGCAGAGCTACCCAATGCAACTGAGCTTCCAGCCCAATTGTAGCCCACATCTCTACTCGACCAAAGCAATTAACTGTACAGATTTATGCCACCAACTCTCGCAGCTACAACTGGCACCTAAAGAGGAGCCTAAGAAGTTCCTCTCTCTCCACCCCACTAATTTAACAGCTGCCCCCCATGCCATACAAATAAGCGGGTTTTGAACTTCTTCCCCATTTCAGAACAGTTTGGCCATACATATGAAAGTCTGCTATTTGGGTAAAAACCCGTGGAGCCTTAGGCTCACCAAACTAGTTTGACAACTGAGGATCCTGGTTTTTATGGGGCTAAGTGCAAGGAGAGCAATTTGCTGGGATGCTACCACCTTCAGTCTCCACTGCTGCACCACCCAGCCCTAAAGCCTACCCTAACCCTCACCATGCTGGGCTTTGCAGCTACCATTAGAGCTGAGTTTGGGTTAACCTTTGCAGAGGATCCTGTTTGCTTCGCCTCCGCAGACACACTGGCAGATGCTTAAAAATGTTGCTCCATTCATGTTCAGCTTCAGCATTTGTTCCATCCTAGTTTCTGTACCAGCCGCCACCTCCTGCCCTGCTGAAATCTAACAATCTAAACTCGCCCATCCCATCCTGCTGCCCTCCAGGCGTTTTGGACTTCCAACTCCTATCAGTCCCAGCCAGCCTGGTCAATACTCAGGGATGAATGGAGCAGTGATGCAAAGCAGCCTTTGGAATGCAGCTGTGGGAGGGTCGTCTAAACTGAAAAGCAAGGGCTTTTTGCTGCAGGAGCTAGACATGCCGTCAGAACCAACACCTTTATTCTAGTTTTCATCACCGCCGCAAGGCTTACGTCAAAGGGCCCCAGGGTCACTCATAAGTCTGTAGTCTACCCTGCTAAGGGCCACTTGGCCTAGCACGGCTTGAAGCTACATCAAGCCACAAGGCTGAAAATTTCTTAAATTGCCAGCTGAAATGTTGGTGTACTTATTCCACCCCCTGCTATTTTATCACATCGGGACTGGAGAACCTGCCAAACTCCCAGTTCCCATCAGCCCCAGCCAGCATGGCTAAGGGATGGGCCAGAGCTCAGTGACGGCATCTGCCTTGCATATGGAAGGTCCCCGGTTCAATCCCCAACATCTCCGGGTAGGGCTGGGAAAGACTCCCTGTCTGAAACCCTGGAGAGCCACTGGCAGTCAGTGTAGACAATACTGAGCTAAATAGACCAGTGGGTCTGACTAGGTATAAGACACCCTCTTCTAGTCCAGTGGCCAGGGATGATGGGAGTTGTAGTCCAGCACCATTGAGAGGACCAGCCCTGATTTACAGAAGGCTTTACAATTTAGAAATGGGAAACCCAGGAGCAAATGGCAAGACTCCACGGCCCTACCTGAAGTTTTCCAACTACATTTTAATGCTCGTGCTTTTTCCAGAAAGAAGAAAGAACCTTCTGCAGCCTCTTCCTCTGCCCTTACAGTTCAGCACCCCATTGACCAGACTGCATCTGTCAAAGCTGGCAGCAGAAGGTGTGCTCTCAAAAAGCCAAGGTCATCCCCACGAGAGCAACTTGGGCAGGCAGCCCAATGACAACCTTTGTGGGCTGCCACTGAGACTTTTTAATTGTCCTCCCACTCCATGGGAGGGGGTCTGAGCTCCTGGCTCCCTGTTAGTACCAACCTGTTGGCTGGCAGAGAAGGTTCAGGGAAAGGCACGCGAGAGAGGGGGAGAGAAATGGGTAGAGTAAGAGGGCAAGATCCATCCTCCCCTTCCAGAGTCTATTTGGTCTCTAGGAAAAGGGAAGAAATGAGCAGGAGCCATCATCTTCCCTGAGCAAGGAGTGAATTGGCCCTTGGGACTGGATTAGTTCAACGGTAGTGATGGAGAGGACAGGAAACATCTTCCAGGTGCTAGTTCTTGCTGAAGCCAGTGGGGTTCTGTGACTGCCACCTCCACAAGTCCTCACCTGAAAGAGACGGCAGGGGAGAGGTCGAGAGAATAATGGCAAATCCGTTAAACTATGGAACTTGCTGCCACCAGCTTGGATGGCCTTATTATTACTATTTATATACTGCCTGTCACACCACCATCTCCGGGAATGCAGGGCAACACAAAACACTATATACAGTCAGAAGTCAAAGTGAATTAAAAACTCTTAATGACAGGCGTCAAAGCAGAAGAGGCCAAGGTAAATAAAAAGAGCTTCAGCATGGGCCAAAACTAGTAGTGTTGCATGTGCCTTATTTGAGGCGGGGGGGGAATTACAGAGAAGGAGATTAGGAGATTAATGGAGGCTAAGGCTATCAATGGCTATGGTCGACCTCCACTGTCAGAGGCAGTATGTATGTATGTATATGTTTGTGTGTGTGCGTGCGTGCGTGTATATATATATATATATATATACTGTTTGTTGCTTTCAAAACTGTCTTATCTATCTATCTATCTATCTATCTATCACATTTATATCCTGCCCCTCCTCCCAGAAGGAGCCAGGGTGGCAAATAAAAACATTAAAAGCACTTTAATACATTTTTAAAACAAAAGACAAAACATATTAAAATAAAACATCTTAAAAACATATTTAAAATCCTCTTAGAAAGAAATTCCTACAGATGCAAATTGGGATAAGGTCTCTACTTAAAAGGCTTGTTGAAAGAGGAAGGTCTTCAGTAGGTGCCGAAAAGATAACAGAGATGGCGCCTGTCTAATATTTAAGGGGAGGAAATTCCAAAGGGTAGGTGCCACTACACTAAAAGTCCACTTCCTATGTTGTGCAGAACAGACCTCCTGATAAGACGCTATCTGTAGAAGGCCCTCGCCTGCAGAGTGCAGTGATCGACTGGGTATATAAGGGGTAAGACGATATTTCAATATGCGTTTGCTGGGAATGCCAAGTGGGGAGGGCACTGCTGTGCTCAGTTCCTGCTGGTTGGTCACTGTAAGGACAGGATGCTAGACTAGATGGGTCCTCAGCCTGATCCAGCAGGGCTCTTTTGACACAGATGCCAACACAACAATTACCCCACTAGACTCCATGTGAGCGCAGATCAGCAAAGCAACTTGGCTGAAATGGGGAATAAAGGCTGGAGAGCCGTTTTCCCCCTAGCTTCCACCACTAGAAAGGAAAGGAGGGGCAAAGACTAGGTGGAAGGGAGCAAGGGGCGGCCTTGGTGGGGAGGTTCCACTTACACATTTTGTCCAGGCCAAACTCAGCTTTCCAGCGTAGCTCCTGTTCAGCTAGGCCCGGGTTTGCATAACAGGAGGCCACATCGCCTTCCCGACGTGCAACAATCTTGTAGTTTATCTAGACCAAAGACAGGAGCTTGTCAATATGTTATTGGAAATTGAGTGGGTGCAGCTACTAGGATGACAAAAATACAATACTACTATTAATTTGACTTATTAGTCGCTCACTACAAAAAGAAGTCTCTAAGAGACTTACAAGAAGATTAAGAAGCATTAAAACAAACATTACCATAAAGTCATCACAATGGCTGTTACAGCAACAAACAGCAAAACATTTACTGTAATCCTTCAAATGCTTGGGAGAAGAGCTCTGAAAGAACATTAATGATGGCACCAGGCAGATCTCACTGGGGGGAGCTTTATTTATTTATTTAAAAGCATTTATAAGCCACTTAACATTTAACAACCCCTAAGTGGTGTATAACCTAAATAGGATTGCATTCCTTCTACCAAAACTAAAAGAGCTGGTTGAAGTTATGCACTACTACCCTGCTGGCTGGGGCCAGTGGAATTTGCTGTCCAGCACATCTGGAGGGCACCAGATTGGGGAAGGCTGAACCATGGGATTGACCAGGCAGGGGTGCCTTCCTCTCCCAGCCCCCTTTTCCTGGGATTCCAGCAGGAGTTAAATCCCCTCTCCCTGCACCCTAGTTGGCTTGTGACTAGGGAAGGGGGAGAAATTCGATTCAGTTTACATTTCAAGCTGAATTGGTCAATTTTGCACTTTCTAAAACAATATGAGAAGCGAAACGCAACCATCCTTCAAAACTTATTCAAATTTTGCAATGCAGTTCGCCAACCAATGTTTACAGAAATGCATACATTGGGGGGAAAGGCGCTTATAGACAAGTGAGAATAACTTGCAAAAGTGCATTGTATGATGAGAAATGGTTTGCAAAAAGTGTACTTTAGTCAAAACTGCCTACAAAATGTGTTTATTAGGAGAAATGTGCACTATAATGCTGGATAATCTTCCTGAGGATTTTTTTTAAAAATCACAAATTGCTGCAGAAACGTGAAGAACTGAATTTAAGACTGAAAAAAATGAGAAGCTGAGGGACACAAAACTGACAGATCTTTCCATCCCTGCTTGTGACTCTACCTCTCTTCCCGATGCCTTCTCCATAGCTTTCACCATCTGCAGGACTGAGTAGCCAGTGCCGGTTCCAAGGTTGTATATCTGCAAAGACGCAGGTCTTGTGATTAAGGCTTTGTCCCATTATACTGTTCTGTAGCACGTGGTGGAATCCCATAGTTTCCTCCCCTCCCACGCAAATGAAGGCAACGGCTATTATGAAACATGCGCTTCCTTACCTTACAGCCACAGTTCTCCTTGAATTTCTTCAAAGCTGCAATATGGCCTTTGGCGAGGTCCACCACGTGGATGTAATCCCGAACACCTGCCAGAGAAGGAAGGAAGCCCATCAGCCAGGACTCTGCTCACTCAGACTGGGTGGTCCTACACCTGACTTAGTCCAGCCTTCGCCAGCCTGGTGCCCTCCAGATATTCTGGACTACAATTCCCATCAACCCCAGCCAACACAGCCCTCCTAAAGGTCTCCTAGTAGGGCATGCAGCCCTTGGGCTTAAAAAAAGGCTACCCACCCCTGCCCCTAGAGCACAAACAAAAACATAAACACACACATGTGTGTCGCTTGGACTGCAGGCTCACAACCCCCCCCCCCTTTTCACATCTTCAGACCTCCAGGATTTCAAGCAGATTTAAGGCTGGAGGCTTTCATTTTAATACTAGGATGATTCCAGACACTCACCTGTCCCATCCAGTGTGTTATAACCATTCCCAAATATGCTCAGGTACTCTCTGCGTCCCACAGCCACCTGGAGAAGATGGAGGAAGAAGCAACAAAGAGGCACAGGAGTTAACAAGAGCATCTCAACGCAAGAGACGGAGCACAGCAAGTTCTCCCAGGGGTTTTAGGTACCTGGGCAACATAGGGCATCAGGTTGTTTGGGATGCCCTGGGGGTCTTCTCCAATCCTTCCCGACTTGTGAGCTCCAATGGGGTTGAAGTATCGGAGGAGAATGGCGTTCCAGTCCTGTGAGAAACAAGCCCGGAGGTCCAATCAGAAATATCTCCTGGGACAGTCTTGCAGGGAGCAGAGTCCCCAAGTGCTAAGGCGTGCCATGGCACAGTATGTTGGTCACTTACCGGTTCCGCCTTGCACAAGTCTCGGATCATCTCTTCAATGAAATACTTGGATTTCCCGTAAGGGTTGGTGCAGCTTCCGACTGGGTGGTTTTCATCAATGGGGAGGTAGGCAGGGTCGCCGTAGACTGTGGCTGAACTGCTGAATACAATGTTCTTGACTCCATGTGCTTTCATGGTCTGTGGAAAAATGGAGACCACTGAACTCAGGGTTCTTCAGCCTTGGGTCTCCTGATGTTGCCGGAATACAATTCTGCCATCCCTGACCACTGGCTAAGCTGGCTGGGGACAAGGAGAGTTGTGGTTCAATAAGTTCAGGGCCACCAAAGTTGAAGAACACCGAGCTAGCTTGGCTCTGATTACAGGCTGTTTGACAGCGATCTCCAGAGCAGCAGAAAGCCCTGATGATAAGCTAAGAGCAGGGGAGGCTGGTCCACTAGGGAGAGTGGGGCATTGCCCCATCCACCTCAGTTTCCCACTGGCCAGCCCCACCTGTCTGCCTTCTTACTTACAACCAGTCAGGAGATGGCTGTGCCTGCCATTGGCTCTGGCTCCACCTACTGTTGGTCTCCCTGTCTTCCACCCTACCAGTCCCAATAGGTACCAACCACCACTGGCTAACAAACCACAAAGTGCTAGACCAGGGATGACCAACTGATGACCCAAAGGGTACATCCAGTCCCTGCCCAGGTTGACTCTTCAGGGAATGGTTTGGGTTATTGCCAGGGGTGGGCAGAAGGTAGAACAGGGTCTACTGGTAGATTGCCAAAGTTCTCCGACTCCTTGTGGTCTAACATTAGTAAAAAAAACTTTTTCCTTTAAGAACATAAGAAGAGCATGCTGGATCAGAGCAAAGGCTCATTTGGTCCAGCATCCTGTTCTAACAGGGGCCAACAAAGTGTCAAGCAGCAAACCAGGTGTTGCTTTCCAATTCACAAAGATACCCAATGCAGGGCAACAAGCTGTCTAGGCGCCATTGGCAGCTGGTGGCTCCATGTCAGTGGGGCAGTGGAATCTGCTCCAGGTTTTAGCCCCAAATTTTGAAAGTTAGAACAAAAACCTGGAGCAGATTCCACTGTCCCAGTGACATGGAGCCATCAGACGTCACTCCTCATCAGCAGGGCCTTAATGGGAGGGAAGCAGTGTTTGGCCTCTCAGCGAAGGAGGATCTGCCCCGCTCTCAGGCTGAAAAAAATGGCCCTCCTTGCGTTACATCAGGGGTAGAGACCAAGGCAGTTGCGACACCTGTGATGCCAAAAGCACTTTGGGCTGCTCTCAAAGTCATCTGTGCCACATGTGAAATGTGGCTGGTGCAATGGATGTCCTCCCCTGTACAGACTTACAAACCTGGCACACTAATGTGCGTGCCACTCACCTCCAGTAGCCGTATGGTCCCGGTAAGGTTCACCTTGTAATATTCCAGTGGCATCTGGACAGACTCTCCAACGGCTTTGAGGCCTGCAAAATGCATCACGGCGGAGAAATGATGCTGTCAGGAAAGAGAAGGCGGGGTGTGTTAAGAATATGACTGCTGATGCTGCGCAGAGAGCTGCGGTTCACATTTTCCATTCTTTTATACAAAAATGTTCCCATGATGAAAAGCCAACAGAGCCCCAGAAGCTCTGGGATGTGGCATTCCTTATGAAAAATGCCATTTTCTGCATCCGTTGAAGCAACTTTCGGCCAAGCTCGCTATGCAAACACACCCAGGAGCCAGATCCCCTTCAAGGCAAAGCCTTTGCTAAGGGGCAAAGGAGCTGGATTTTAATCCGGCACAATCTGCAATTGGACTGTGTGGCTCCCAGGTGGTGCAGATGCCACCTCAGTTTGGGGGTTGAGAGGTGGGAGCTGTACCATTCGTGGCAATCCAGCAGAACTCCTCAGCGCAGCCAACCTGGCCAGAAGTAAACACATCTAGGGTGGAAGCAACATGGCACTGGCACACAGGTGCTCTGATGCATGCCCATCAGGAACCATAAACCTCCTTAGAGGCTGAAAAGGGTGGTGGGATGGGGGAAAGCAACAGGAGGATGAACAGATAGCAGAGGCAGAAGAGCCAGAACCCCTGTCTTGTATGCCCAAAGTGATTCCAGTGTAGCCCAAGACAGCTGGGATGGGAGATCTAGGGGACCACCACCAAAGAGGCCCTGATGCTGCCTAGTAGGCAAGAACCCAGGCACCAGAGAGCAGAAGCTGAGCCAGGATAATGCCCCCTGAGGCAGTGCCCCCATACTCATCTCAACAGGTTTGATAGGGTCAGGCCCTCACCTTCTCGAAGAGCTCATGGAGACCCGCCTCATCAAGGACGTCCAGTTGCTGGAATGGGATCTCCTTACCCACAATCTCCTTCACCCGCTGAATACTCTCGGGCACCATGTTGTCCCCTGTCGAGAAATCCTGCTTTTAGCATCATGCCAGAGTGGGCCAAACTGGGCCAAATCACTGGAAGGTTTCATAGATTCAGGCCTCATTTGCACTATACATTTAAAGCAGTATGATATCACTTTAACAGCCATGTGGTTGGCGTACAGAAGGTCCCAGATCCAATCCCCAGCACCTCTAGGTAGGGCTCTAGGAGAGACACTGCCAGTCAGTGCAGACAATACTGAGCTACATGGGCCTCAATATAAGGCAGCTTCTTTATGTTCATATAGGTCCATGTAGTTGAGCGTATCAGAGTTCAACCTTAGGTCGCCAGATGTTGTTGGACTACAACTCCCATCATCCCCAGCCAGCTTAGCCTACAGTCAGGGATGATCAGAGATGTAAACCAACACCATTTGAGGAAGCACATCTGAAAAAGGCTGATCTACATGACCTTGCAGCAACTCTCCAGGGTTGCAGACAGGGGACTTCCCAGCTCTACCTAGAAACGCAGCAGGTCTGATCCAGCCAAGCTCTTATGCCACAGGCTGAACTTGGAACACTCTGCCTGCAAAGCATGTGCTCAGTCACTGAGCCGCAGCCCGTCCCCCCAAAATGCCTGCAAAACATCTACCCTATATACCAAGTCAGATGTCTGAAAACAGTATTGTAGACACTGATGGGCAGTGGGTTTCTGACAGGGGTCTTTCCTATGGGGAGAGGCCAGGGATTGAACCTAGAACTTTCCGCATGTGAAGCAGGCACCTTACCACTAGGGATGGACAAATCTGTCCATTTTGGTTTCTCTTAGTTCCTCATTTTTCCAATCTTAAGTTCAACCTTGATTTCCACATCAGTTTGTGATTAAAAAAAAAAAAATCCTCATGAAATTTCATCAGCATTTTAGTGTGAATTTATCCTAACAGGAACATTTTTGTATGGAATTTTGCCTAATATACACCTTGTTGCAAAGCCGTCTTCCCCAATATAATGTGCTTTCGTATGATACTTTCACTAAGATATGCATTTTCATGCACACTTTACCTCAGTCTACGCATCTTTGTACATGAGACTTGGCTGGAGACCTGCACTACAAAATTCAGAGGTGTGCAAATTTCAAAGGGTGGCTGAGGTTCAGCTCCTGTATGCCTTCGGTGAGTCAAATTTCTTCCCATCTCTAATTACCCCTGAGCCCTTCCCTCAATGCTAAACGACAGCTCCTGTGAAACAAACGGCTGGCAAAGAATTGGCTCTCTCCTTACCTTGGATGGCGTTGTGGAAGTTATCAATGACCACAGGGGCGTAGCCGGCCTTGACCAGCTCCAGCACACAGTGGCTCCCTATGTAGCCGGCTCCGCCCGTCACAAGTACCTTTTCTGACATCGTCACCTGAAAGGGGACAGGGAAGCTGCCTGAGAGAGAGGAGGGACGGGGGCCCTGCCTGGGAACCTCAGAGCCACAGGAGCCTTGACAGAGGGACGAGGGAGTGTGTGGGTCCCCCCAGTTGACATCTGCCTGTATGGCACACATATAATAATAATAATAATAATAATAAAATTTTATTTTTAAGCCGCCTATCTGGCCGAACCAACGGCCACTCTAGGCGGCGTACATAAAATGAGAATTAAAATACAAAATATGAATACAAAATAACATCTCTGATCAATCAACCCCCCCACATCAGGGTCCGCCAGATTACCCAGGAGTCCCGTAGGCTCGCCGAAACAACCAAGTTTTTAATCCTTTGCGAAAACCTACTAGGGAGGGGGCATGACGAAGTTCATATGGCAGAGAATTCCAGAGGGTGGGGGCCACAATCGAAAAGGCCCTCTCTCTGGTCTGCACCAGCTTAGCTGTTTTAGCTGGTGGGACCGAGAGAAGGTCTTGTGAGGCAGCTCTCGTCAGGCGGCATATTTGGTGATGCTGAAGGCGCTCCTTTAGATAAATTGGACCGAAACCATGTAGGGCTTTAAAGGTTAAAACCAACACCTTGAATTGGGCTCGGTAAACAACTGGTAGCATCCTTCATTTCTGAGAATCCCACCTGGACCAAGGCAGGTGTTTCCTAGAATGAATGCACAGCCTTCGCATACCACAGTTGGACTGACAAAGAAGCAAGAAAATGGGCAGCAGTGCCTTGGGGGGGCACTGAGGCACCTTCGCCAAAGCCCCCCACCCCACTACTGGCACTGGTGTTGGCTCAGGAATATAAACTTAAGAGTGTAAAAATGACCCTGCCGGACCAGGCCAGAGGCCCATCTAGTCCAGCATCCTGTTCTCACAGCGGCCAACCAGATGCCCCAATGGAAAGCCCAAAAGCAGGACCAGAGCACAACAGCATCTCCCCCCACTTGTGATTCCCAGCAAGTGGCATTCAGAGGCATCCGGCCTCCAACTGTAGAGGGAGAACACAGCCATCATGGCTAGTAGCCACCGCTAGCCTTATCCTCTGTATGAAACAGCACTGCCCGACACATGGAAGAATAAAGCAGGCCTTAATGTGAGCATTAATGTGAGCCTTAATGTGAGCCTTAATGTGAGCATTAATGTGAGCCTTAATGTGAGGGCCGGCACCACCGTTAAGGCAGGTGATTTTGAGTCATTCAAGGACAACAAATATTATTATTATTATTAATTGTACTTTTGCTGTCAGAATGAGAAACAGTCACTTGTAGGATACCTCAGATGCCAAAATAACTATGCCCCTTATTGTCCTTTAAAGCCCCTTAAAGCCTAGAAACACCTGTAGGTCTGGTGTGAGGAACCTTTGGCCCCTCCCAATATTGCTGAACTACAACTCCCATCAACCCCTGGCCATTGGCCACACTTGCTAGGGCTGATGGGAGTTCTAGTTCAGGAACACCTGGAGGGCCAAAAGTTCCCTACTCCAACTTAGAAGGTGCTGCTGCTCCCTCTCCTCCCACACAAGAAGGTACCCCTCTTTTAAGGTGGCACTTGCCATCTGCAGGTTTGGGTGTTTGTTTTTTTAAGTTCTCATATGAAATAAAATTTTAAAACATTAAATACCTGCTACGCAATTAATCTGGGGTCACGTCTTTCAAATCTGGTGTGAGGAACAGGATCTGCCCAGTGGGCCGGATCCTGACCTCCTCCACTGCCCGTGGGCCATTTTGACAGGTCGGCAGGATCTCCCACCAGTCATCCACCTGATGCCAGGTGACCAAGACAAACAAAAAATCCTTTGCAGACATGGCTTGAGCCGCATCTACAGAGGATCCTTCACATTATTGGCTTTAATCCAAGCCGGTGATGCAAAGGGGTTCTGGCACTTACAGAAAGCCCAGCTTTGGAGGTTGCTCTAAATGCAGACTGTAGCCAGCTTGCTGTAAGTGCCGATCAGCTGACTAGTGCATACATGAAGCCCACTTTGGGCAGGCATCACCCACACTATGGAGTAACTAACTCTGTAGCATAGTCAATTGCTGCAGGCTGGCTGTCTCCACAAAACAGCTGATCGGCACCCAGAGCCTCCCATTGCCAGGGAACAACTGGGAATACTATAAAGGCTTGTGCTAGGGCATTATTAGGTCCATGAGCTGCAGGTTTTCCACCCCCGTTTTAAATCAAGTAACATTTATAATCAGTTGATTGATTCCATAAAAGAAGACACAGACCTGAACTTACAAGACCTGAACAGGGTGGTTCATGACAGATGCTCTTGGAGGTCACTGATTCATAGGGTCGCCATAAGTCGTAATCGACTTGAAGGCACATAACAACAATAAAACAAAGCTCATACATTATTTGTTCATTTATTTACTAAATTTCTATTCTACTCTGCCTCCCAAAGGAGCCCAGGCCGGCAAGCACCAAAATGTTAAAACAACATAATTAATGCATTGCCACTCTCCTTCTGATTTCAGAGAAGACACTCTCTAAACCTTTCAGTTATGGAGATATAAAGGGAGAGATGCAGGCAATATTCTACCTGCTTGCTTTAAGCCTTCTAGCTAACGACTGTCACAGCACTGGGATGACTGACAAGTCCCTGGAACTTGATTGTATTAACAATAAATATATATTAGACAGCTTTAAGCATATTCGTGAAACCCTAAATGCAGCTGGTCTGTTTTTCATTGACTTACAGCTTTCTTCTCTGTTGTGCATTAGCTGGAAGATTGCCCTTTCCCCAGGCCCCCTTCTACCCTTGCAAAGTGCCTGGAAAGGAGAGTGAGCATGTACAGAACTCCTGCCACTGGGAAATCAAAGCCAATCTTCACAAAAACTAGCACAAAGCCTGGCCCGTCGACACTCTGGAACTTGCATGGAACCCGTTTTACCAACTGAACAGTGGTGAGAAAGGAAAAGAAGGACGCCCACCTTTTCCCCATTCAGTATTCCGGTGGTGGCTGGTGTCCACTGAGACTGGTAGGGCGGAATGCCGGGAGCCCAAATGGAGGTGGGCCCAGAGCCAATGAGAGGCATTGCCAGCTCATTCTAGCTTTGTTTCTATCCTCCCTGCTGAATTCTACAAGGGCAACTCTGAGACTAAGGAGGAGGAAGCGGGCAGGCACCGCCACCCCCTAGTCTGGCTGTAAGTAAGAAAGCAGGTAGGTGGGGGCAGGCTCAGGTTGGTGGGGCAGTGCCCCATTTGCCCTGATGGACTAGCCTCAACTGCAATACGCTCTCAGTGCCAGGGACAGGCACCACAACGGCCTACCATTTAAAAAACTAGCATTCACTCAACCATTCAGAAAAGTGAAGACATCACCTCCCAGAACTTAGCTGGGGGGCTTGAGGCTGCAATCCTAGCCTTGTCTACTCAAAGGAAGTCCCAGTGAATTCAAGCGGGGTTAAGGACTGCACCCTAAGCCCTTTTCTGTCAACTTACTTAAACACGTCCGGGAATGGAGTGTGTGTGGAAGGTTGAGGATCCACCACAGGCAGAGGGATGGACCCTGACCAGGGAGTCAGTTTGCTGAGATCCACCCTGTTTTGCCCAGGAACCAAAGAAGGGGTTGCCAATACCACAGGGCAGCCGCCCAAAAGCGCACCTCTGGCAGTGGCCAGACCCGGCAGGCTGTTGGGCAGCCCAGCGTCTCTGGCCACTGAAAGAGGCATCTGTCCTTCTGCTCCCTGGGGAGCAAGGTGGGGCCTTAACAGGAAGGGGTGGACGGGGGTTTCATCATCCCAAATGGACAATTTTTCAGAGAACAGACACGCTTTTAGTCTTGAGCTGGCTGGGTTGAGCGTCTGCCCAGAACAGAAGCCCTCAGAGTAGCAGCTGGGAAGACGGTGCCAACAGGACAAACGGCTTACTCCAAAGGCCAACGGAAATAATATCTGAATATATGTACACAGAAAAACATTCATGTTGAAAAATCACTACAGAGCTGTGGCTGGATTGTTCAGCCAGGTCTCAGGTTCAAATCTAGTTTCTGCTGTGCTCCCAAAAAGCCTTGGCCAGATCACTATTCCCTGAGCCTCCATTTTCCCCATCTGCAAAATGGGAACACTTTAGCTTCCTCCTGGTTCCTGGATCCAGGAAAAGCTCCTTGCCCCTGCCTTCAAACCCCTCCAAGGCCCTGCCCCTACCTTACCCCATTGCTCGTATATCCCGATAAACCCTTGCCCAGGATCTCCCCTCCTCCAGTCCACTACCCTCACCCATCCCAATGTCTTCCGCTGCCTCAAAAGACTCTGCCCATTTTCTCTTGCCGCTCGGGACTGCTTGATGCCACCTCACTCCCTTCAAAATCCAGTCTCAACCCCATCCTTTCTGTGAAGCTTTTGGCACAACCCCATCCCCAAATCCTACTAACACTAAACTTAAGAACATGCAGCTGAAATAGACGCATAACCCTCAAATTTCCCCACCTCCAATTTTCCCCTTCCTCTGTGGTCTCCCCACACCCACAGTCAAATTACAGACTGTAACCCCTATGGGGCAGCGACTTGTCTGCTTGTACATTGTAAAGTGCCAGACACATTGCTGCCTATACACATACAGTAGGGCCCCACTCATACAGAGGGTTACGTTCCGGACCACCGCTGTAAAGCGAAAACCGCTGTAAAACGAAACTCATTGAACAGAATGGCTCTCGATGCCCGAAACCCACAGTAAAAGCGGAACAAGCGCCATATGAGTGGGGCTTTAGTCTAATTGCGTCTAATTGAGACCACCTTATTAGTGAAGAGCCTTAAAGCGAAGCGCCGTAAAGCGGGGCCCTACTGTATAAACATATACATACACACACACTAGGTGCTGTGCCCCTGCTTGCTTCATTCACCAACCCTGCCTACCCCCTCTCACCTAAGCCATCCTCCCCCTCCCTTTACATGTCACCAATGCCACCGCTTCCCTTTACATCTGCCTGCTTGTGTCTCCATCTCCCTCCATCGCTGGACCAGCAGTTGTCAAAAGTTTGGCATCACACTGTAGTCTGCTGCACCATCTGCTGGCAGCAAAGCACGCTGCTGCATGATGACTTTCTTAGGCAAATATTAGATAGATAGATAGATAGATAGATAGATAGATAGATAGATAGATAGATAGATAGATAGATAGATAGATAGATGAAATGGAAATAGACTGCCTTCAAGTCAATTCTGACTTATGGCGACCCTATGAATAAGGGTTTTCATAGTAAGTGGTATTCAGAGGTGGTTTACCATTGTCTCCCTCTGAGGCTGAGAGGCAGTGACTGGCCCAAGGTCACCCAGTGAGCTTCACGGCTGTGTGGGGATTTGAACCCTGGTTTCCCAGGTCATAGTCCAGCCCCTTAACCACTATACAGGCATTCCCCACTTAATGACGCTTCACTTAACGTCGCCTCGCTATAACATACATGCTCCATACGTCCCCATACTCCACTTAAGGTTCGCGCGCTTCACAATAACGTACACTTTATTGGCATGATGCCGCTGCCATCTAGTGGTGATTGCGTGCAGTACAAGTGAAGACAATTGCTTCACTTAAAGTTTATTTTCGCTTAAAGTATACTCTCCGGTCCCATTGCGAACGTTAAAGCGGGGTATGCCTGTACCGCACTGGCTCGATTAGATAGATTAGACAGACAGACAGACAGACAGACAGACAATTAAAAACAAGTTGGGGCAAAGAAATAGAAGGGACGCAGCACTTGGCAATCTGCAACCAGGAGTATGCCTGCGCACTTCCCTCTTAGATATCTGTCTAGACCAGCCTTCTTCAGCATAGTGCCCTCCAAATGTTTTGGACTACAACTCCCATCAGTCACAGCCAGCACATGGAGCACATGTAGTCCAAAACATCTGGAGGACACCTGGTTCAGGAAAGCTGGCATAGGCACCTAGAAGAGGGGGGCTGTAATGTGAGGAGCTTGAGTGTATATTTTATGCAGATGGCCTTAGTTTTTTACAAAGGCATACACCAAAAACAAAGAAAGAAAGAATCCACTTCCTAAAAGACAAATTGGGGGCACGTATAAGAAAATAGGAGACTGTGGCTAGCAAAGAGGGCCTCAATTCAGTGGTTGAGCCCATGCTTTGCATGCAGGAAGTCCCAGGTTCAATCCTTGGCATCTCTGGGTAGGGCTGAGAGAGATCCCTGCCTGGAACCCTGGAGAGCCACTGCCCGTCAGTACAGACAACACTGAGTTCGGTGGACGAACGGTACATCATACAAGGCAGCTTCCTATGTTCTCAGCACAGGAGCTTCATCCAATGACTCAGGCCCGTCTGCTTAATGTAATAAAACCTTCATGAGGACTTTTGCTCCTTTAAACACATTTGATTCCAGTATTGCATTTAGATATATTTTCTAAGCCTTGTTAGCCAAAACAGGAGCCCTGATGACATTAAGCAGCCAGAAGGCTTTTCCCTTGCCATTTCTCCTGGCTGAACAGACCATCTGCTTGGCCCCTTTCTGGGACTGCCCTGGCGTAACCTCACTCACTCCTCCACCCATGGACACTCAGCCTGGGTCCAAAACCATATTTGCAATTCATTTTCGGTTGCTTTATAATCTGTGATCTTTGCTGCAGAGTGATTCACATTTTAGAGCTTTTATTGCCATGATAGGCGCAGCATATCTTGTGCTACTGGAAACAGTTCTCACCGCCCTCCTTAACAGGGTTGCCAACTTTAAAAAATATATTTACTGGTTCTGCTCCGGCATCTTTAACAACAGCTTGACAATTTAGCAGGCGAAGCTTTGCCCATCTCTTTGTTAGGAGAAGCTTCACCAGCGGATCTTCTCTTTACTAAAAGCACAGGAGCAAGGCTAGCAAAAACGTTGGCTGCTCATTTCCTGTACTGCTAGTTCTGTAGGGGGAAAAGGGAATTAAGGTCAGCACCAGTTCAACCTACTTTCTGGCCCCACAGCTATGCTGAAGAACAGTCACGCAGCCTGGGTGTGCGGCCAGTTATGTGGCTGGGAGCCAACCTGCTTCAAAGAACAGGATATGGGGACGTCAGAGCTACACGCTCTCTGGTCAGAGATTTAAAAGGGGAAGGGCATGAATGAGTGCAATTCACCTGTGCGCAGGGTGAACCACTGTAATTAGACTCTTCTAAATATTAACCACTGGAATGACAGATGGATCCAGGCACGGCCTTTTCGTAGGCAACAACCTACTTTATCGGATGCACGAAGGGCTCCAGAAGGCAGTAGGCAGCGCCACACCCAGGCCACCTGGCTCTGCAGGCACACCTTGCGTGTACACAACTCACTCTTCCGTGATTCAGATGTAACCCTGATAGCCCAGTGAATGAGTTAAAGTGACTCAGCTATGCAAGAAGAACCCAAGCTGGCAATGACTGCAGGAAGAAACACCATTTGAGTCAGGGCATGGTGGAACAACATAACAAGGCATTGTGAAGGTCAAGATGGAAAAATCTGGGAAACAGCTCAACTAGGCTTAACACAAAAGTATGCTTTAGGCCAATACTGAGCCTGGTTCAAGGTCCTTGTATTAATTTTCAAAGCCCTGAACAACTTAGGTCCAGGGTACTTTAGGGACCACCTGAACCCTTACATCCCAGCTTGATCACCTGAGATCATCTGTAGGAGCATCACTGGTCGCCCCCCAAGTTGGTGAGGCTCATTTGACATCAACACAAAACTGAACTTTCCGTGGCCCCCTTCTGGGGAATGTTCTTCCAGTAGAGATTCGGCAGGTACCTTCTATATTAACTTTCAAACGTTTGCTGAAAACTTTTCTTTGTCTACACAAGCCTGGCAGCAAGAAAAACGTTTTCAGTAACAGTCTGCTGCTGGATTTTTAATTGTGTTTTTTAAAACTGGATTATAATTGTTGTAAACTGCTTTGATGTTTTTAATGAAACTGCACTATACAAATAGTTTTATACATAAATACACACAGCTTTTGTTGTTGTTTTAAAGTTGCCATGTCTGTGAATTCAGACCTTGCAAATAAATGCATTCTCACAGGTACAAATTGCTTTATACCAGAATGTGGTGTGACTTGCACCAGAATGTAGTGTGGCATGTCCAGACGATTTTTCAGAGCGTAGCAAAAAAAGAAAAATAAACCCAGTTAAGCTTCAGTATTACTTGTTTTACAGTACTATTTGGCCATGGCTGCACCAGAGAGAGTATTAAACCTTTTCACTCATGCTTTTTCCCTAATTTAAAATCCCCCCCCCAAAAATCCCTCTGGTATTAACTCTGGTACCTGTAATGTTGGAGGGTGGGGTGGGGGGGAGATTTAGATCAAGGAAATAGCATCCGAGCAAAATGTCAATCACTTCCTTGATCTTCAAGACAACTGTGTGGTGTTAGTTAGTAATTAGTTCAACAAAACCCTCCCCACACAAATCACTGGAATCCTGATCATAGATCTACAGCATTGCAACTAGTTCCAGAGCTGCACCAATAGCCTTTGCATATGAAATAGTAAGTTATTTTTTAAAAAGACACCTATATTGGTAATATGCAAATATATTTATATTTAATAAATTGATTTATGTGTCAGTAAAAGACAGGTGACAAATCAACTAAAAATTCTATAATCGGCAACTACTCCACAAAGGGGCTGAATTATATGATACCTCTGCCCGTGGGAGCCATGAGCTACAGACAAGTTTGTGCCGTTTTCAAACTGTACTGTAGCCACAGCTTAAATGGATCATGTACATCCCACCCCTGCACTGAACTCAGCCTATATCAGCTTTTAGCACCTGACTGCAACTCAGTAGTTGCAGTCGCAACTCAGCAACTGGGGTCGGCATTCATAGAACCAGTCAGTAGCTTAGTCGGCACAGATTGAAAGGTAAAATTGCTGCGACCTCAAAGAGTTGTGTTAATCAGCTTTAAGAATTCACAAGCCTAGATCAACATCCACTGAAGAAATCAATTTATAGCAACTCGACCATGTAAGGGGTGCAAGAGATCTCAAGGTGCTGAGAATCTTGGGATCAGCCTTCAGGCTGATGAAATACCAAGTGAGGTTAACAAGGCTCTTAGACATGTTTAAAAGTATTTTACAAATCTTACCCCATTCTTCAATCCTATGAGGTTGGACATCGTTATTATTCTCTATTATACACATAACTGCCAATACATGAAACTCCAGAAAAGTATGATAATTCTTTGCCCACAACTGTAGCCCACAACTGTAGCTAAACACTCTGTTGTTCCCATGGCATCACCCAAGTATGCCAATCCTGAGTCCTTTTACACTGAGTGGAAAGTGGGCTCCTGAGGTGCATTCAGACATAGGGTTTATTGTGTTAGTTTTACTTGTTATAATGGTACCACTTCTGTCCTGATTTCTAACATTCCTTTCACACGGCAGTCCTTGTTGCATTATAGAACTGTGGCTTTTTGATAGATATACTGCTAGTAAATTTCGTTCACACCAGTGAGCGTTGTATGACCCAACAATGTCATTGGACACGTCGCTGCTTCCCCACCTTTTCCACACATGCACACTTCTGTTCCCTTTCCCCACTTCCTGTGGGAAAGAACTGTACGCTGGTATACTGCCCCAAAGTCTGTCAATTTACTCCCACAATTTTTCCAGATTTTTTTCTGGCCAAAACTAACACAGAAATGAGCTCTAAATTTCCACTATAGTTAGATTTCCAGAAGTAGCTTTTATGTCATGTGAAAGATCAAATAAAATGCAGAAAGGATCAGTTAAGGAGACGTCGGGAAAACAGAAAAAGCTGCTGTCTGAATGCAGCCTTGGGGAGGAGATCACAGCCACGCTGTTTCTTGGGAAGAGGGATTGACTGTTAAACCACTCAGGGAATTGTAGCTCTGTGAGGGGAACAGAGGTCTCTTAACAACTCTCAGCACCCTTCACAAACTACACTTCCCAGGATTCTTTGGGGGAAGCCATGACTGTTTAAAGTGGTATGATGTGGCTTTAAATGCATGCAGCAGATGCAAAGAGCACCAGCTTGTGTAGAGAGAATTCTGAGGACCACCCTCTAGATATTTCCATTCTGGCCAATGGAAGGAAAATTACCAACTGTCTGTGTACTGTCTTAATATTGTGAAAGCCAGATAAGAGTGCTAATAAAGGTGTTTTTGGAATTATCTGGTTCAGTAATTTGGAGATGCAATCAAAGACCTGGTCTCTGAAAGTTTTTCTCCCATGTAAAAAAACGGCCACCGTTCATTCACTCCTGGACATCCAATGCAGCTAAATGTTGGAAGATTCAGGACAGACAAGACTTCCTCACGCAGCACATAGTTAAACTATGGCATTCACTCTCACGAGAGGTAGGGATGGCCACCAACTTGGATGGCTTTAAAACAGGACAAGACAATGTCATGCAGGACAAGGCTATCAATGGCTACTACGCTGCAACAGTTAGGCTCTCCCTCCACAGTCAGAGACAGTATGCTTCTGAATACCAGTCGCTGGAATCCGCAGGGGGAGAGAGTTCCCTTGCATTCAAGTGCTGCTTGTGGGGTTCCCAGACACATCCGGTTGGCCACTGTGAGAACAGGATGTTGGACTAGATGGGCCATTGGCTTGACCCAGCAGGCTCTTATGTTTTTATGTTCACCTGCCTCTCCCTCTGACCCAGACATGGTGAGGAGAAGCAGAAGACAAGAGGATTTGATAAACTAATGGAGAATAAGGCTGTCAGTGGCTAATAGCCAGGATGGCTACGCTGGGCCTCCACGGTCAGAAGCAGTATGCTTCTGAATACCGGTTGCTGGAAACTGTAACTGCAGGGGAGGGTGCTCTTGCACTCAGGTCCTGCCCGTGGGCTTCCCATGGGCATCTGGTTGGCCACTGTGAGAACAGGATGCTGGACTAAATGGTCCATTGGCCTGATCCAGCAGGGATGTTCATTCCTGTAGGGAAAAAGTTCAGCATTGTGGAGAAGCAAAATCTGCCCTCTGCCTGTGATGCTGGGTGGTCTGAAGCCTACAGGTATGGATTGTGCAATGGGCAAAGTGAAGGTGTATCAAACACACCTGGATCCCTGCAACATACTAGCTTTCTTTCTACAGTCTATTATAATACATAGGAAGCTGCCTTATACAGAGGCAGACCATTGGTCCATCTAGCTTAGTATTCTCTTCTACACTGACTGGCCACAGCTCACCAGGGATTCAGACAGCAGTCTTTCCCTGGTCTACCTGGAGATACTGGGGAATGAACCTGGGACCTTCTGCATGCAAAGCATGCGCTCCACCACTGAGCCACAGCCCTTCCCCATAGGCATTTTACTGGTTATAACTTCAGAGAGAGAAAAAGAACAAACTTTATTCTGCCACAAGCTTTCATGGAGCAATTTGTTAGTTTCCAAGGTGCCACAACACTAGGTTATAAATATAATTTATTATCCACAGTTCAAAGTGCAACAGCAGGCTGAAAGAACAGGCCACCACACCATGCTTTGATGTTAATGCACATACATGTGCTTGCATGGGTACTAAAAAGATGATGCCAGCACTCACCTCCCGAGACTAAATTTATGGAGATCCAAGGAGAAAGGAAGACTGGGAATTCAACCTAAATGCTCTCCCCACCCTGCAAAAATATTTGCCCCAAAGGCAAACAGCAACTGGAGGAACAGAGGAGGCGGCTTTATGCCAAGTCAAACCACAGATCCATCTAGCTCACTACTGTCTACACTGGCTGGCAGCAGCCCTCCAGGGTTTCAGACAGAAATCTTTTCTCAGTCGTACCTGGAGATGCTAGGAACCGAACCTGGGAGTTTCTGCATGCCAAGCAGATGCTCTACTTCTGAGCCACAGACCATAACGTGATTTAGGACAGGTCCCCAAAAGTAAACAGAGACCAGCTGGCTGGATTCATTGCCCGCTGGCAAAGAGATCAAGCAGGCCAGGATAAAGCTTCACCTGCTCATTTGCAAATGTGTCAGCCTGCTTTTAAAGGCACAGGAGCGGGGCTAGTAAGAAAAGGTGGCAACCTTCTTGCACAGAAGCAACCACGTTACCAACCTTCCTCTCCAAATACAAAGAGATCCCATTGATCCCCAAAAACTCCGTCTCCCTTTTTTAAGGGTGGGAAACAGCTCTATAATACAATGACAAGTGGACTGTCTTAAAGTCGATTGCGACTTGAATGGGTTTTTCAATAATAGCACCTTTTTAAATGAAGCAATACCCCAGTGAGCAATACCTTTCTTCCCATGAGGTTAAAAACCGCCACGGGACTCCCTGGCATTCACACCCATTCACATCACACAGTCCTTGCCCTCTATCAATGTAGCGCACTCACCTCCAGTCCTGCAATCGCCTCCTATAGGGTCTCATTCTGTGGCGCGGCTCCTTTAAGGACTTTTGGCTCTCCCCCCTCCCCCTTTCCCTCCTGGCCACGCCCCAGCCCGTAGCGCGGTGACACGCAGCAGCTTCCCCATGGAAACGTGTCACTTTTCTCCCACCCCCTGGTACGGGAGATTGAAAGGGCCAAAAAGCTGCAACACCATCTCTCATTGTATAGACAAGACAGCGTTGGCTTTGGAGAGTGTAGTAACTAAGCATCATTTTAGTTTTCTAGGCAGGTACGAGGCTGGAAGTTTTCTGGTGGAGGCCCAGGAATACTTTGGCCGGGCAGGAATCCATGCAGATCAGCCAGAAATTAAATGCAAATTGTCTGATACGTTTATAGTCATTCAACTGTATTGAAATTTAAAAATAAAAATTAAAAAATTAAGTGCCCGAGTGCTTGTCAGTTATCCCAGGATCTTTGTAGTCAGGCGCAATCCGGATTTACCGTTTCTGGGGGAAATATGATTATTAAAAACAAATTGCCAACAACCGGTCTGCATTATCATTCTATGACCCGTTTGTAGTATTAAGTACCTGAATGGAAGCGCCCTCGGTGCAACCTAGTAATAAAACCAAGCGGCGGAGTTGGGTATCGTCTGAAAGTACATGAGGCCACCACTCTGCTGAAGCTTATAAGCAGGTCTGGGTCTTGTCAGTGTCTAGATGGGAGACTGCCTGGGAACCACATGTATACTGCCTTGGGTTCTATGATGAAAAAAGGCAAGATATAAATGTAATAAACAAATAACAAAAACCCTATTTATTTATTTATTTATTTATTAAGCTATTTTTACCCTGCTGTTTAGCCAAAAAGGATCCCAAACCAGCTTACAAAGATCAGAAGACAGTCCCTGCTCTCAGCCCTACAGTCTAAAAAACATGATACACAAAGGAAAAAGGATAGGGAGGGAAGAGGGGAAAAGCAAGCTCCTTAAAGTTACAGATCCAAAAATGACCAGCGGAGATGGAAACCATCCTGGTAGCCTGATTTTTTTGCAGTTCACAATGCAAGAGTCTATACACAGACAACTAAGGCATAGCAAATGCTGGTTAAATGATCCTTATGTCAACTTCAAGATTCATTTACTGGTATGTGCATCTCTAAAGCGATGCAGAGGACAGCCATCCCCTATCCTGAAGCTGCAAGCACCACTACCAACAACCTTGCCCAAGTCTTGTCCCCCTCCACTCTCTAGTAGCTACATGTCCATGCATGGACACAAGAGGGAAGAATAAATAGGTGATTGAAACCTACCAGAGCAAGGGAGATGAAGTTATTTCAGAGCACAAGAGGCCATCACTCCCCACTCTATTGCTAAGTCCAGAAGGCCTGTCCTGTTTGTTTCGGCAACTGGTTGACATCTCTCACCTCACTACTTCATAGCAGTTCCATTTCTCCCACCCGTGGGTGGGAGGACGCAGGGGTCACCAGCTAGGTCTACCCACCAACTTCTTCCCCCCTCTCAGGAGGGGCATCTGAGGCACATCAGTGCCTTGCATCTCCTTTTCCCAGGCACACGCCCCTTCCCTGAGCCTACAGTGCACCAGAGAGAGGCAGGTAATGGTGAGTGAAGAAGAGCTAGCTACTTTAGAGCCAGGCTGTTAGCAGGAGCCCAAAGAGGAAGGGAAGCTGTGAGCGCTGGTGGATGTAAGGGAAGGGCTACCATCACACATGCCTGTGGCTTTTAGCCACGTGCATATGGCTTGAACACGTGCAAAAGATAGATGGTGGCTGGCAGCAGTGACTCCTGTCGGCCCTTGCCAGTTAGTAGCCACAGAGAGATGTCTGGCTATGTTAATTGCTCATGCTAGACTGGAGCAATCCAGAACTCGTGTTGTAGTTCAGCAAAAGCTAGAGGGCCAAATGTTTCCCACACCTGATCAAGAATACTTATATATCCCTTTTTGTACCCCGAAGGCGTTCTTAAAGCAGGTGACAAGAGTCACACAATAAAAGCATACTCAAATCTAGTATGGGAACAAAACTGACATGGCGACACCACAGAACCAGGTTGCATTTCCTACCCTTGCTTCCCCCTTGGAATCAGACCAAACCACAGCTCCCTCTAAGGTTCTCTGAGGCAAGGGAGTGGGGCTGAACAACTGGGTCTCACTTGGCCTGTGACAGAAGCAGGCTTCCCTTGCTAGCATTACAAGGCAGCAGGTCTTGTTAGGCAAAGGAATGGAATTGAGTAGCTGGATCTTATTCAGCCTGTTATGAAACCAGTATTTCCTTGTTGGCAGTTGGCAGGCCACTAGGTCTTGCCTTTCTTTCACCAGAGTACATAAAGCAGTACGCGGTCCCCAGACATTCTCCTAACCACACACCAACCAGACCAGACCCATTTAGCTTCATGCTGCATTATGCACCTTCAAAACATGATCTATTTTTAGCTATGTTAAAGGTAAGTTCATTCAATCACTCCTGAATGAATGGCACAGCTGTGCCTGGAGCTAGTTTGGTTGCCCTTGTGCCCAGATGGAGAAGCATCTACTTTATCAAGCTGCATGAGACACACAGCAGATTTACCCACCCTCAGTGTTTCTGCATTAGGCATAAAGAATCTGAATGGAAGGACGCAAGCCAGAAACAGTGACTCATGAGCTGTTTTTAAGATAATTCTGTGCTGTCCTACTTTGAGACAGACTATCCATGTGACCCCAAGATGTGGCAGAATTACCCACCAAGCGGTGGAAGTTGGATGGATGGCAAGAATCCCAGATCAGTGATGCATACAGAGATATAGCGAGCATCCTTTTGTGCAGGTAGGCCCCCCTCCCTAAGTCAAGGTGCACAGTACCCTTTTCACGAAGATCCATTTATCTTCAAAAAGTAAGAGGCACATAGCTCTTTGGAAAATCACGTTACAGGCATTACCTGATTTATGAGAATTAATTTTACAGATTGCAATATTTGTATCAGCAGTTATTTCTTAAGAGTGCACTGCCCCCGAGTGGCCAAATCTGTGAACTGACATCTCCCTTGCATTTCTTTCTTTAAACGCAGGAGTGGGGAACTTCCAACCCATGGCCTGAAACGTGGCCTTCGTGATTCTCCCCAGGCTGTACTTCCCAATGGCCCTGCTCCACACACCCTCAAGTGCTTTTGCCTGACTCAAAACCTGAACTGTGATAATACCTCTTGCTTGCTTGGATAGAGGTATGTCTGTGTGTCAAAAGCGCTTGCTTTTACAAGACTGGAATGTAATCTACTGAACAAAAGGCAAGAGTCACATCTGTTGCAGCATCTGAGTCTGCCTTTGGCCCTGCCCACAACTGGCAAGATTGCCCGCAATGGAATGTGGCTCTCGCTGAACGTTTTGACATGTCGTAATTCTCATCAGGGCACAGGGTCAGATGGCAGACATACTGAGAGAATGCCACCCCTCTCCTTGCCTTGCCAAGCACAGTGGCCACCCCTCCCTGCAGACTGTCCATTCTCTGGAGGAATATACCTCCAGGTGTCGATCAAACTACAAAATGCTAGTAGGTCTGCTAGCTGAGAGCTTTGAGAGCCAGTCCAACCTGACTGCCCGCTCCTGTCCAAAGCAGCATTCAGGCTCTCATTTACATCTCCTCCAATTATAACAGCCCCACTCCTAAATTTCTGCAGAGAGTCCACCGTTTTCTGGAGAAAAATGTGTTGTCCAGCACTGGGGGCATAAATTGAGCCCAGTGTGAAAGTTCGACCTCTCAGGGAGCCTTTTACAAATAGGAATCTGCCTTCCGAATCAGCTAAGTAATCATCTATTTGAAGTGGACAATTTCGCGCTATCAGCACCACAACCCCTCTTGACTTTGAGGTGCCTAGAGCATATAGCAGATCTTCAATCCAGGCGCCTTTAAGGAGACGATAGATTAGTTTCTTTTTAGACTGGTGAGTCTCCTGAAATAACACAATATCTGGGCGGTGTAGTTTTAATTCAGCTTCTACTGGAGCTCTTTTGAGTGGAGATCCAATCATTCTTGGATTTACATTCCAAGGAACCACCTGAAGGGGTGTGTTGTTACATAGCATGAAGTGGTTTATTATAAACAACCGTCCAGAACCAGTGTAGTTTTAAGTCTAAGATAATCGGGGTGTCTAATAAAGAGAAATTTTGTAAACGACTGGCTAACTTTACAGGGAAAATGTCCCCTAAACAGGAAAAAAACTGTAAGAAACCATTCGGATATGAAGGCACTTTTCACAAGGCAAACTGTCGCAAGGCCCCACATAACAATGCCCCCATAATATTAGGATGGAGGGAAGTCAGTAGAAGTTAAAATCAACATTCTCTCACCTATGAGACTCAGCAAAAAACCAGTGAGTTTAATGTTGTATTCTGCTGCCATTAGTAAGAGCACTAGTTGCAGACTGTGATGTTCCTGTATGTGAATGTAATGTAAATATGGTAAGTGCAGGTTTATTATAGGAAATATGGTAAGCGGAGTGAGTGAGAAGGGGGAGTACATGGGCTGTAGAATGCTGGATGATGATTGGCTGTATGTTTGAATGGCTGAAGGTATAAATGAGAGGATGACAGTTGAGTCGGGGGGAGTTGTTGAGAGGTGGGTTGGTTGAAGGTGGTGGGTGTTGAAGGTTGTTGTAGAGAGAAGATGGCTGTTGAGAGATTGGATTAGGAGTTCTGAGGCATATATTAAGAATTAAGAACATAAGAGAATCGTATATGAAACCATACGCTTGTCAACAAAATCTATAAGTAATCTTGTTATTCCTAGTGTTATCAATAAATATTTTCTTGATTCCTTAGCTGGAGTGTACAGACCAGGGAGGGAAGGCAGGGTAACCAAGGCTGAAGAAGAAATTGTATCTAATGGTGGCAGTGGTATTGTATCAGCATTCAGTACCACAGAGCAACCCAGAACTGTGAGCTTCATAGGCAAGAGGCTTCAGGGGGGTTGGGAATTACCTAAACACACAGACACAAGGTATCAAAACAGCCAGGAAGAGACTAAGGCACAGTCTAGAGCAGTGGTTCCCAACCTGGGGGCCGGGACCCCCAAGGGGGCCGCAAAGTAATCCAGAGGGGGCCGTGAACAGTAAAGAAATGGATTTTTTTTTTTTTTAAAAAGTCTTCACTCCCTCGACACTGTCTGCTTTCCACTGGTGCTGCAGATGACACCTCCCCCTTGCTCCAAACGAGAGGGGAGGCCTTTTGCTGAAGCGCCAGAGCATCTTTCAGGTGCACTAAGGGCAGACATCTGCCTATAAAATACATGGCAGATGCCAAAGGAGGCTGAGGGTGGGGCTACCAGGAAGAAGAGGGGATTACTATCACTGACTCCCGTCTCCTTGCACTGCCGCTACTGACAACACCCTTACTTAGAATGAGAGAGGGGGGTTTGTGAAGCAAAAAGAAGCAAGGCTGCAAGGAAAGGCTGCTTTCCCCCTTCCTTCCTGGCAGGCAGCCTGGCTCCCTGGGGGGAGGGGGTCACAAAATATTTTCAGCTTATAAAGGGGGTCCCATGCTCATAAAGGTTGGGAACCACTGGTCTAGAGGCTATACTGGATACACAGAGTGTTGGGTAGTGTGGCCTAGCAGGGGAATCTTTTGAGATATGTGCTAGAGTGGAGAGAGGTAAAAATAAACACGACGATCCTGAGTGCTGGTAGCCACGAGTGAGAGCGTCACAGGTGGTGCCAGGGGAAGGACGTCACACAGACTGGCTAGTTTTTTACGTGCTTTCTCTGAAGGCACTGTTGAGACAGTGAAAGGTTGTCTTTCTTTCTTTCTTTCCCCATAGCTCTGTCGTTTAATTCATCAGGGGGTTGAATGCCTAATTCATACAGAATAAGTTCAGCTTGCTGTTCATCATTCGCAATGTGGACCTTGTCCATTGAAGGTACAATTAGTTTAAAGGGGAACCCCCATCTATAGGAAAATCCCGCTTCTTTCAGGGCGTTTGCATATGGGAGTAGAGAGCGGCGCCTTTTGAGGGTTTCAGGGCATATATCCTGATATACTTCTACTGTTCCTTGTCCAAATTTCAATTCCCTAAAATTACATAATTCTTTAAAAGGTTTTCTCTTATCTTAAATCTTTCGAATCGTAGCATTATGTCTCTGGGCAACTCAGTGTAGCACCCTCTTTGATTAGACACTCTATAGGCCCACTCAATATCATTAGCAGTTATGGAGGTCCCCAAATGTAGATCTTGAAGCCACGCGATTAAGAAAGATATCATATCTCCCCCTTCCTCTTTTTCAGGAATCCCACGTATCCAGAAATTCCTATGGCGGACTTGATCCAAATGTTCTTCCTATTTTAGCTCTATGTCATAAACTGCCCGTTTCAAGATTTCTAATTCTGATTGATTATCTAAGCTTAGTGACTTGGCTTTGTTTGATGTTTTTGCTATCTCAGCTATGTTAGTAGTCACTGCCTCTAATTTAGATTCTAAAGGCTTATGTGCTATTGCCCAGTCCGCCATAAGCACCTGCCTCACCTTTGCAATGTAGTCATCGATTTCAATAGGGCTGTCAGTGGTGCTGGTCGATTTCATGCTTTTCAGGGTTTTTGAGACGCCAGGTACCATACTGCTGTGGTCGCTGTCTGAAAGGAGACCGGAGGTGGTCTGGTCGATTGCTCAGCTTGTATCTAGCCGTGGGATCTTCGTGCAATCCTCCTGTGATCCCTGCTGCATTGCCTACTGAATGCTATCTCAATGGGGAGAAAGCACTGTTTTTAACTACTTTCTAGGCCTCACGGTGTTCAGAGCAGGGCTGTGGAGTCGGAGTCGTGGAGTTGGAAGCAATTTTGGGTAGAAATTTACCAACTCCGACTCCTTCATAAATGGCAAATGTATATTAACTAGTAATAACACATTTACTGTAGTAATATGGTAGCACGAGGCATTTCATCACCACCACGTGAATCCAGAGCTTGGAAAAGTTACTTCTTTAAACTACAACTCCCATCAGCCCCAGGGATTGGGCTCGTGGTAGTTGTAGTTCAACAAAGTAACTTTTCCAAGCTCTGGATTCACGTGGTGGTGATGAAATGCCTTGTGCTACCATTTTACTACAGTAAATTTGTTATTACTAGTTAATATACATTTGCCATTTATGAAGGAGTCGGAGTTGGACAGTAGAAAAATAGAGGAGTCAGAATCGAAGGTCTGGCGTACTGACTCCACAGCCCTGGTTCAGAGAGAGAGAATTATGCCACCATTACTGTTGGAGGCTAGCTCTGCCCCCTCCATTACATGGCATTCTTCATGTGACAAAGAAGAGCGGTTGTTTTTATTTATTAACATGCTTCTGTAGCAACTTTACAACAATCAAACTAGATTAAATATTAAACATTTGAATATTAGATAGGCGCCATCTCTGTTATCTTTTCGGCGCCTATTGAAGACCTTCCTCTTTCAACAAGCCTTTTAAGTTGAGACCTTATCCCAGTCTGTGTTGGAACTGCTTTTTAATATGTTTTCAAACCTTTTTTAAAACAATATGTTTGTAACTTTTTAAAAAGATGTCTTCAAGGCTTTTTCAAAAAAAAGTTTTTAAAGATGTTTTGTGGTAATGTATTTTAAAGTCCATTTTTATGATGTTTTAAAGTGTTTTTAATGCTTTTGTTTGCCGCCCTGGGCTCCTGCTGGGAGGAAGGGCGGGATATAAATCAAATAATAAATAAATAATAAATAAACAAACAATTCAAACAATAAAGAACAGGGGGCAAGGTTGTGGTTTATTTCCAAAGGCTGGCTGAAACAAAAAAGGGACAGCAGGGGGGACGGATGAGGATGTTGTACCTTTCCTTAGACAGGAGCTCCATTAGTATTGGAACTGCTATAGAAATACCGTACTCCGGGTGGAAGCTAATGTTGCTTCCCCATCACAAACAATCCAGAGTTGGGCCCCATGAGCTGATTTTAAGTGCTGGAAGGAAGCTTCTTGGCGGCACCAATGGCTGCCCCAGCACTGGCCGTTGCAACTGTCACACCAACTTTGGTACTCAGTGCAAGTCCTGCTGCGCCTGCAAAGAGAGAGGAAGTCACTGCTGTGCTTGCATGAGTTCCCATCACTTCTTGGAGATGTGTTACAGAAGCACATTTAACGCCTGCCCATTGCATGCAAAGAACTTGTGGAAAGCCACCATGGGCTACAACCCATTGTTTCTTCTCAGAGACAGCCCCCCCTCAAAAAAAAAAAAAGAAAAAAAAAGAGGAAGGTGGGTGGAAATATGTGGTGCTTGGCAGAGTTGCGTTGAAAGATACAGCAATCCCGCATCCAACACAAGGTGTAATTCCGGCCTGAGAAAAACAGTTTGCACCTAAAACCTAGGTAAAAAATGCATGAGTACAATGGAGCCCAGGAGCCTCTCCCTCCCTCACACAGCATGCTGGCTACCTGCCTTTCTCCCGTTACAGGGGCGAAAGAGGGAGTCTCATCACCCCACAAAAATTATCCTAGCTACCTAGTGATTGACTTTTAGTTCAGTATGGGGGCAGCAAAGGTTTCTTGGCGCTGTTCCATTTGGTTTAAAGCAACTGGCACGTTTTAGGTTCGAGTTCAGCTGCAGTTTACTGGAAAAAAATAACTCTCTGGCCCAGTCTTTGGGTTCAGCTCTAGTTCAATGTCTTAGAATAAAGAGTTTGGCCTTCATTTTCCTGCCATCTTACCAACAGACTGGAGTACTGCCACCGTGCTGCCTGCCGAGACTGCTCCACCACTGGCAACGGCTGAAGCTGACATCATGCTGGCAGCGTAAGACCCTGCTGCAGTGCCTGCACTGGTGAACCCTACTGCTCCAAGCACCACCGGGACAGCAACAACAGTGATGCCTGAATTGCAGAAACGAAGCATTTCCAATTAAAAAGGCAACTGAAAACTGAATATACACAACAGCAAACGTCTCACTCCAGGTATTTTGACAGATGTGTGCTGTGCAGTAAGATGACAACTGTATGGTACTACACATATATGAGAAAGACAGAGACAGAGAGAGAGACAGACAGACAGACAGAGAGAGAGAGAGAGCCTGGAAAGGAGATATCATGACCCCAGAGTGCAACAGTGACCAGGACAGTGAGTCAGAGGTTACAGATTCATTGGCTAAGTAGCCATACTGGGTTTGTAGCCCTGAGCCTGATGAACAGGGGATCACCAAACCTCAGGCTAGCAGGCAGAAACCCCTTCAACTAGATTCCACAGCACCAGGCCCATGCAACCAGAACCAGGACCTTCATGGATGCCTTCTCTCAAGCCCAAAGAACTGAGGGCCTCCCAAGCTACTTCCCAAGTCTAAAGGCACAAGGAGCGCACCAGGCAGGGGTTCATGGAGAACAGAAGTGTCCATCTTCAGACCAGAGGGTTGGACTGTAGTTCTCAAAAAGAAAGGAAGGAAGGAAGGAAGGAAGGAAGGAAGGAAGGAAGGAAGGAAGGAAGGAAGGAAGGAAGGAAGGAAGGAAGGAAGGGGAAGTGGACTGGAGGCAAACTCAAAAGGAGCAAGTTGCTCACTTGGAGTTGTCCAGCCCAGAGCCGAAAGAATGAGGCTGGAGCGTGTGTGCAAGTAAATCTTGTTTTATTAGAGTAATGGATACATCAAAAGCATTGCGCTTCATAGGAAACTCTATGCTAACTCACTAAAGTCCCTAACTATACTCTAGACATGCTCTGCAGCGTGTGAAGGAAGTTGATTCAGCGAACACCGCCCCCTAGGAGCGGCAGGCTTATATAGGAAATGTTTTCGAACATAATCTCTGACTCCTTCGTAACTCCTGTCTTTGCCCTGTCCATTTCTCGCAGCGGCGGGAACAAGGAGACAGGGGACGCGCCTCCAACTGCTCATCCGAAGACACCTGTTCCCAAGCAACAGGCTTGAGGTCAAGAAGCGGTGCCTCATTGGAATCCTCCTGGGAACTGCTTGGGAAAGGAGGAGCTGGCACTGACTCTGAAGCTTCCCCCCACAAGTCCTCTGCATCAACTGGGGGCGGTGCGCTCAGCTCCTCGGAAAGGGCGTTACTCGTGGGAACTGGCTGGAGAGCAAGCTGCCCCCCTCCCGCACGATCCTGCTCAGACACAACAATCCCCAACTCTGCTTCTTCTGACTGAGGAGGCACCTGAAATTCATGCCTCCCCCCTTCCTGTCCCTTCTGAGTTGGCTGCAGCGCAACAGGAGTTCTCTGTGGTGCTGCAACACCTGACGTGCCTTTCTCTGTGGAACCAGGAACCTGTGGCATTGCCACAGGACACCAGTGTATAGAAGCACAAAGAGACTGTTCTGCACATAAATCTATTGGGGCGTTCCTGCAAAGCACTGACATGTAATTTCTAAGGATCTGGGAAACATACACAGTACTAAAGCAGTTGAGAATGGGCTCATGTTGATTGTTCAACAAGTACTTGGAGCAAATATTTTTAAAAGGGAACGTACAGATGCATATGCACAAGGAGTCCTTGCTTTTCCTTCTCTCAACAGTTCAAGCCTGCTTCTGCCTGTCTAGACAGACATACCGAGAATCAAATGGAATGATGATTCAGTAGTCTGCTTTGCCTCTTCTCCCATGCTTCTCGAAGGCTGGCCACCATATTTTAAAATGAATTTCATTAATTTAAATACTGTTAAGTATATTTATTAAATTAATGGTGCATTCACAACCCCCTCCTTTTTTAAATAGGGGGTTTTGTGTTTTTTTAAAATTGAAATACTGCTTTGGGGAGGTGAACAAAATGGGTTATTGACCTCACCAGTCCCCAGCCATTCAATGCTGTGGAGTAAGGGTTTAACCTAGCATAAGTGACAGGAGAAGATGATGTCAATCCCTCCCCCCCAAATTACTGGCATGCTGGAGCTGGGTTTTTACTCCAAACACTCAACCTCTGTTACAGGTTTGCAAACTCCCATGAGGAGTAACTATCTGCTGACATTTAACATTTTTATCCTTTTTAGGGAGCCTCTGACCACCCAATTAAGGCTGAAATCCTGTCTGTTTACTTGGGAGTAAATTCCATTCATGTAGCAGAAACTCAACAAGACGGACTTCTAAGTCTGTGGACCACTGGTGGTCCATAAGCTTCATTCAGGTGGTCCATGGCATGCCTGCATTAAATATTCACAGTGATTTTTAATTGTATTTTTATTGCTTCTTTGATTTCTTACGTTGTATTTTATGGTATTACAATTTGAATGCAGATTATAATACAGTAAGATACAACATAAGAAACAACAAAAATGCAATTTAAAATCATGACGCATCTAGCACAGTGCATGACAAATGCTGCAACTGGCAGAAAAATCCTTAAGTGGTCTGCGAAGACCGCTGGCAATTTTCAAGTGGTCCACTGGGAAAAATGTTTGTGAACACTATTCAAAGTAAAGCTGCAAAGAGCTGGGCAGTCAATCTGACCACTTACCTACTCCCAAGGTTGCTGCAATCATAGCTCCCATTCCCATGTTACCCAGTCTTGTCCACCTTTCTGAAAAACAAGAATTGTTTTTTAACAATTTGCACACTACCTCTCTACAAATTGCATTTGGAGACGTTTACGAAGAAGTAAAACATCCTTCAAATCAAACTCTGCTTTTCAGAAAGCCTTGGGACGATCCCATTATACCCTAGTTCAGTGGTTCCCAATCTGGGGGCCGTGAAGTAATCCAGAGGGGGCCGTGAACAGTAAAGAAATGAATTATTATTATTATTATTATTTAAGTCTTCACTCCCTCGACACTGTCTGCTTTCCACTGGCGCTGCAGATGACACCTCCCCCTTGCTCCAAACAAGAGGGGAGGCCTTTTGCTGAAGCTCCAGGGCGTCTTTCGCCTGAAAAGCAGGCTAAGTGCACTAAGGGCAGGCATCTGCCTATGAAATACATGGCAGATGCCAAATGAGGCTGAGGGTGGAGCTACCAGGAAGGGGATTACTATCACTGATTCCCGTCTCCTTGCACTGCTGCTACTGGCAACGCCCATACTTAGAATGAGAGGAGAGTGCTTTTTGTGAAGCAAAAGAAGCAAGCCTGCAAAGAAAGGCCGCTTTCCCCCTTCCTTCCTGGCAGCCAGCCTGCCTCCCTGGGGGGAGGGGGTCACAATTTTTTTTCAGCTTATAAAGGGGGTCCCGTGCTCATAAAGGTTAGGAACCACTGCCCTAGTTACATTAGTGTAACTAAAGCTGAAGAGTATGTAATTTTAAAAAATCTAAGGGTCCCTCCAGACGTCCTTTTATTATGCATTCATGATTATTTGTGCTCATCACTGCCACAACCATTTCTGGACCAGGGGAACTTGACCCCAGTAGTTCAGGCATCGGTGACTTCACAACTGGATTACTGCAATACCCTCTGTCTGGGGCTTCCTGTGTGCTTGACCTGGAAACGACAGTTAATACAGAATGCTGCAGCATGGTTGCCGACAGGAGTGACTCTGTCGGCATATAACACCTCTGTGCAGAGAACTGCACTAATTGCTGATTTCTTACTGAGCCATTCAGGGTGTTACTATTGGTATATAAAGCCCCTTACCACATCGGACCACTTTACTTGTGGAATCACCTTACTCCACCTTAAGCGCCCACTCAACTGCTTTGATCTGTGGAACTGGTACTACTGTTGCAGGTGCCACACAATACTTGTTCCACAGTTGTAAGAAATCGGTCTTTCAGTGCGATAGCACATTGAAACTCCCTGCCTACTGACATCAGGCAGGCACCTTCGCTGTATTCTTTGTGGTGTCTGCTTAAGACATTTATGCTTAGGCAAGCCTATCCAGACATGTAGATGCTGATGCATTTTAATCTCTTTTTAGTTTACTGCCAATTTTAATTGTATTTTAAATGTTTTAATTGCTTGTTTTTAACTGCTTTTATTTATTTGTTTGTTTGTTTGTTTATTTATTATTTGATTTATATCCTGCCCTTCCTCCCAGGGCAGCAAACAAAAGCACTAATAGCACTTTAAAACATCATAAAAACAGACTTTAAAATTTATTAAAACAAAACATCTTTAAAAACATTTTTTAAAAAAGCTTTAAAAACATCTTTTAAAAAAAAGCTTAAAAAAATATCAAAAAGCAATTCCAACACAGATGCAGACTGAGATAAGGTCTCAACTTAAAAGGCTTATTTTACTGATAACTTTACTATTTCTTGTAAACCCCTTAGAATTTTTGTTACAATCAAGTGGTATATACATTTTGTAAAATAAATAAATAAAAATATAATGATGCTATGGGGTGGTCACACTTTCAATACTGTTTGCACGGTGCACCTGCAAATGTTTTGGAGTGATCACACTGTTTCATTTCCAATAATTGCATATCCCGTAACTTCCTGCTGAAATCTTGTAACAAATCGAAGGTTTATTTTTGTCCCACTTTTGTAATGCTATGGGGCCCTCTGGACAGCTATAACGTGGCAGCATTGGGGAAGCATTGCAGAATAAAAGCAGAACAAATCCACCACTAATGCACGACTATTGTGTCAAGATTGAGAATATGTTTCAAAATACAGTCTGTATCTGGAATTGTTTTTCAAATTTTTATAAAGATGTTTTGTTTTTAAGATGTTTTTAGTATTTTAATGCTTGTTTGCTGCCCTGGGCTCCTTCTGGGAGGAAGGGTGGGATATACATTTAATAAACAAATGAACAATACGCCTGCAATAAAACAGCACTGTGGAAAGGTTCATATTTTTCCCATTTACCCCTGCCTCCAATTTCCTTTGATACTATGTCTTTTTTATTGCAAGCCCTTTGGCACAGGAACGTATCAAACTTGTCTTTGTAATGTGCCACGTATGTAGATAGTGCTGTATAAATAAAATAATAAATAAGATAATCAATAAAAATGCAAGACAAGAAAAAGTACGCATCCAATAAACAGCAGCCAAACTAAGGCAGACTGAGTTAATTAAAGCAATAATTTATGTACTGTACCATCAAAGCCCGAACACAACTAAAAAGTTCACCAAAACTGAACACCTAAAATACATGCTGGTGAAACCAGTGGGTTTAGCCCCATAGCTGCTCTCCACCTCCCATGTGCAAGCGACAGAACTGCCTATGGTGGGTGAAACCTAAGGGGGAAGTCTGCTATGGAGGATAAGTCTCACACCAGGCCACTGTAACAAGATGGCCTCAAGTATCATAGCAGTTGCCCTCCCCACTTCACCCCACATTTCCTGACTGCACCATTTTCTCCTTGCTCCATTTACGTAAATAGAACCCAAGCATCTTCCACTTACAACTCAGGACCTCTGTACCCAAGATAGCATCTATTCCATCAACTTGGCTGGGGTCATCTATGGAGGCTGTCCTCCAGGTATTATTTATTTATTACATTTATATACTGCCCCATAGCCGAAGCTCTCTTACAGGTATGTCCATCATCTAAGGTGAGGCTGATGGTGACAAGGGGAGAGAGCCTTCTCGGTCATGGCACCCTGCCTGGCTTCTATTGTTGCCAGTTTTGGGGGGGGAGAAGAGGAAGCGTTTCAGGTGATCCTTAAAAACCTTCAAGGAGGGAGCTTGTCCAAAGGGCAAAGATACAGAGGCAAATTGCCACAATAAAAACGGTCACATTGCTGTTTTGTTGTTGTTATATGCCTTCTAGTCGACTACGACTTATGGCAACCCTATGAATCAGAGATCTCCAACAGCATCTCTAGTGAACCACCCTATTCAGATCTTGTAAATTCAGGTCTGTGGCTTCCTTTATGGAATCAATCCCTCTCTTATTTGGCCTTCCTCTTTTTCTACTCTCTGCTGTTTTCCCCAGTCTTTTCTAGTGAATCATGTCTTCTCATTATGTGTCCAAAGTATGATAACCTCAGTTTCATTATTTTAGCTCCTAGTGACAGTTCTGGTTTAATTTGTTCTAACACCCAATTATTTGTCTTTTTCGCAGTCCATGGTATGCACAAAGCCCTCCTCCAGCACCACATTTCAAATGAGTTGATTTTTCTCTTATCCGCCTTTTTCACTGTCTAACTTTCACATCCATACATAGAGATGGGGAATACCATGGTCTCAATGATCCTGACTTTAGTGTTCAGTGATACATCTTTGCATTTGAGGACCTTTTCTAGTTCTCTCATAGCTGCCCTCCCCAGTCCTAGCCTTCTTCTGATTTCTTGACTATTGTCTTCATTTTGGTTAATGACTGTGCCAAGGTATTGATAATCCTTGACAAGTTCAATATCCTCACTGTCAACTTTAAAACTGCATAAATCTTCTGTTGACATTAGTCTTTTTGACATTCAGCTGTAGTTCTGCTTTTGTCCTTTCCTCTTTAACTTTCATCAGCATTCATTTTAAATCATTACTGGTTCCTGCTAGTAGTATGGTATCATTTGCATATCTTAAATTATTGATATTTCTCCCTCCAATTTTCACACCTGATTTATCTTGGTCCAATCCCACTTTCCGTATGATATGTTCTGTGTATAGATTAAATAAAAAGGGTGATAAAATACACCCCTATCTCACACCCTTTCTACACAGTCAAAGGCTTTGCTGTAATCTATAAAGCACAGGGTGATTTTCTTCTGAAATTCCTTGGTCCGTTCCATTATCCAATGTATAATAATAATAATAATAAAATTTTATTTGTTTTTTATTTGTTAGTCGCCTATCTGTCCGACTTAACGGACACTCTAGGCGACTTACAACAGCAATTAAAATACAATGTATGTTTGTGATATGATCTCTGGTGCCTCTTCCCTTTCTAAATCCAGCTTGGACGTCTGGCATTTCTTCACTTCATATATGGTAAGAGCCTTTATTGTAGAATCTTGAGCGTTACTTTACTTGCATGGGATATATATTGTGTAAGTCGCCCAGAGTGTCTGTTAAGTCAGACAGATGGGCGACTAACAAATAAAATTTTATTATTATTATTAAGGCAATAGTTCAATAATTACTGCATTCCCTGGGATCCCCTTTCTTTGGAATTGGGATATGTATTGAATGCTTCCAGTCTGTGGGCCACTGTTTAGTTTTCCATATTTCTTGACAATTTTTTGTCAAAATTTGGACAGATTCAGTCTCAGTAGCTTGTAGCAACTCTATTGATATGCCGTCTATTCCTAGTGATTTGTTTCTTCCAAGTATTTTAAGAACAGCTTTCACCTCACATTCTAAATTTTCTGGGTCTTCATCATAGGGTTCCTCTGTGAATGCATCTGTCATCCTTGTATTTCTTTTATACAGTTCTTCAGCGTATTGCTTCCAGCTTCCTTTTATTTCAGTGCCCCTAAGCAAGCTCTGCTCACGGCCGGAGTTCGATTCCAATGGAAGGAGGAAGTTGAATCTCCGGTAAAAGGGGTTGAGGTCCACTCAGCCTTCCATCCATCCGCGGTCGGTAAAATGAGTACCTGGCATATACTGGGGGGTAAAGAAAGGCCGGGAAAGGAACTGGCAATCCCACCCCATATATACGGTCTGCCTAGTAAACGTTGCAAACTTGCAAGACATCACCCTAAGAGTCGGAAACGACTCGCACTACAAGTGCGGGGACACCTTTACCTTTAAGCAAGCACAGAGAGCCATTTCCTCACTGCAGGGGAGCGCTCACACATCAAGGAAGATTCTTTCCAACAAGAAGCAGGGAGCAAACCTGAGCCAAATGAAGCACTGAGAGAGGGGCGTGTGGTCTGTTGTCCACACAGTGCCAGATTTAGCCCCCTGCAAAATACATCCCCCAACTTTGGGGGAAGAGATAAACCAAATTAAAATTTGCTTACCTGAGGATCCCAAACTGCAAGCTTCTTCTTTTTCCTTTTCCATCTTGGCTGATGCAAATCGTTGCGCGGCGGCCCACACGGAGCCAGACGTAAGGCGCTTTTCACAGAAGGACGACAGAGAAAACATCGGCATCAAAGCCAGGCAACCTCACCCGGAAAAAAAAAAAAAGGCGGAGATATAGACAGACCTGACTGACCAGCTTGGGGGAAGAGGAGGGGACGCGTCAGCTCCAGCGTCGTCGTATCTCCAGCCAAAATGAAAACAAGCCGTGGGCGGGCTTTAGAGCAGGAAAGTGGCTGGGATTGGAGGACCTCTGGCCAAGCTCCCACGCTGGGAGTACGGCTCTCTTTGGATTGCACCAGTGCAACTGAGCGGCTCACGCTTTGGCATGCTGGACTCGAACGACCTACTCAAAAGTATTCAAAACAGATTTAATCTCCCTCCTCGTGCAACGCAGTCCTGATCATGATTGGAAAATGGAAATGGACTGCCTTCAAGTCGATTCCGACTTATGGGCGACCCCATGAATAGGGTTTTCATGGTAAGCGGTATTCAGAGGTGGTTTACCATTGCCTTCCTCTGAGGCTGAGAGACAGTGACTGTCCCAGGGTCATCCAGTGAGCTTCATGGCTGTGTGGGGATTCGAACCCTGGTCTCCCAGGTAGTCCAACACCTTAACCACTATGCCACACTGGCTCTCCTGATCTTGATTAGGCGCCCCTAAAACGTAACAGGAGACGGAAAATAAGAGGCACTATCATGTACATGTGGTTATCGTGTGGCTTCCCATCGAGGCGCTGACTAGATCCTGGCTTGCTTAGCTTCATCATAAGCTGCATTTGGATCATGCCGGGGTGTCAACGGGGGGGGGATCCTCCTAACAAGGAGCTCCCCCCAAGGAATATACTTTGCCTCTTCTGTGCCCACCAGATTTTTTTTTAGGCGCCACTACTGGGATCTTGCCTTGGGCTCTTTCCTACCTTCCTCCAAAGAGCTCAGGTCAGCTTTCCTGCAGTGTTCCCATTTTATTCTCATAAAAGCAAGTCAGGCTAAGAGAGAGGGACTTCAATGGGGCTACTCTGAGTAGGACTAGTGTTTAATACCACCAAGAGTGTTGTCTTGAAGAGACCTGGGTTCAAATCTCTGCTGAACCATGACAACAGTCAATGTGTGGCCTTAATGGCCATGAATAACTTCAGTTATTTAATTTCAACGGGCCTATCCTGAGCAGGACTGAGTTGAATACAGTCTGCTGTGTTGGGGTACACTGTATGATATATTGCTGTGATCGGGGGACTCTCCCCGTCAAGATTAACAATAAATTTATGCAATCAAAATTATCAGGCTTCTGATATTATTATAAATGCATAATGATGTCATAGAATCATAAAAAAAAGTAACTGGGGATGCCCACCCCAAAATCTACTCTGGGCCAGGACAAATCATACACTCCAGGAAAGGAGGGTGTCCTGTATGAGATGCCACTGCTTCCCGCCTGGCCCAGAGCTTCTGCTGGGCACAGGGCACGGATGAGAGCATCTATGCAAAACCAAACCAGACAAAAACATACAGGAAAAAATAACTAACTGGGGGTGCCCATCCCAAAATTTTTCTGGGCCAGGACAAATCATACACCCCAGGAAAGGGGAGGGTGTCCTCTATGAGATGCCAGTGCATCCCATCCAGCCCAGACCTTTCGCTGGGCACAGGGTATGCATGAGGGCATCTACACACAACCAACAGAGAAAAACACGCTGAAAAAAACTGGGGGTGCCCACCTCAAAATCTCATTTTTATGCATGTTTCCCCTAATATATGCACAATCCTGGAACACTTTTGTTTCCTAAACAGAGAGCTAACCCTTTTGTTTCTGACAGGAAAGGTCTCAAAACCAGGGCTGTGGAGTCGGAGTCGGGAGCAATTTTGGGTGGAGTCGGAGTCAGTAGAAATATACCGACTCCGACTTCCAAATAAATTTTGATTGACAAGAAGCAGTTTTGGGTGGAGTCAGAGTCGGCGTCGGACAGTAGAAAAATAGAGGAGTCTGAGTTGGAGTCGAAGGTTTGGCGTACCGACTCCACAGCCCTGCTCAAAACCCTCCGCAGAAGAAAATGCTGAAGCTCCAAAATTCCTCACCAGATACTCAGCTGACCACTTGTTTCTGCTGAAGAGGTCTTGTGTAAGACCCCTGCATTAGTAGTAGTACCAGTAGTACTTAAAAATAATAATAATCCAATATATGTATTTGTGATTACAATCCCTGAGGTAATCCCTCACTTACTGTGTAGAGAGATTTAGATAATAGTTCCTGTAAACCTGGCATGCTTTTAGCAATCTGTGGAAATAGTTTTCATTTGATACAGCGGGTCACCGGAACCAAATGGCTAGATTGTGCTCAGCACAGGAGCAATTAAAAGGATGTGGTGATAAAACCACCCACCGATACATCAATACACACACTTGACAAACCACCCACCTAAAAAAGTGCATTAACTAGGTTCCACACCAGCATTTACTGCAAATGAGTAACAGGTTATTTTTTATTTATCTGTAGTAAGGAGAAGTCCTGATTAAATGCAGGCCCACCCAGCAGTTGAGGTCACCTTCAATGGTTTTTCTCCATGTACCTGTCTTCTGAGGCCAGCTATTTGGTTACTGTAGAAGTGATGTTCTCAGTGCTGGCACCCAAGCGATGGCTTTCTTCTCCAGGGCAGCCACTGCATGGAGCCATCAGCATTATTGTTTTTTAGGCAATAGGAGAAACCGATTGTTCTTTCGTTCTTTTAGCAATATTGATCCTTTCATCTGATTTTTCGTTTACGTTGCTTGGTACTACACTTGTTTTGCTTTTATAGAAGCTCGAGACCTTATTGTGTTTAATTGAATTTGTTTAAAAAACTGCCTTAAGGGCTTCAAAAAAAGGCTGAAGGGGACAGTGTAAGTCAAACCTGAATACAAAATAGTGAAGTATTGAATACTCCTTATTTAGATCCTAGTATTTTTTAGATCCTCAGTTTTTTCCCTTACCCATCCACAGTAATTCCAAAGAATTCAGATTTTACTATTAATTTTGTGCTAAGTCATTTAATAAGCCCAACAAATACATTATCTCCCAGGTATTTGTTAAAATGAAAAGTACGTTATACATTTTTACGGGCATGTACATTTTTACGGGCATGTAGTTCTTCTAATCTCAATTCTTTGAATGTTATCCTGTAACTTGACCATGTCTGCCAGGGTTTCGGCCCATAACTTTTATCAGTCCCATTGTTATTTGACAACCTTGTTTTACCCAGATAATCTTTTAAGGTCAATTGATTAACCACTTTGCTGTAGGAGCCCTATCAATTATGTTTATCAATTGCTTATGTATTACCAAAACCAGATCAACATGAAACAAGCATGCAAGAAAATTCACTGTTTATCAAAAAGCCTAGTCATCTACGGATGAAAAGGTATTAAAGTGTTCTCTTTTATCATCATCAACTTTATTCTACTAGCCATGGACCTTGACACCTTTCATAGTTTCCATATAATTTTCCATTACAAGTTGCAAAAAATAAAATAAGTTTTAAATATTTTTCCAGTATAATAAAACCCCAAGAAGATTTGTGCAATTTCCTCCTTTACATGAAACCCAGTCTATTATTTATTATAACATTTCTATATTGCCTCCCATGTCAAGTCTCAAGGTGAGGTACAACAGTATTAAAATACATATCAAAACATTAAAATACAGGAAGAAAATGCCCCTGAAAATCTAGGGCAGAACTGTTATATACTGAGACCAAGTACCAGCAAACACCTAGAAGCACAAATGTGTTTTTAAAATAGGCCTAATCCTCATTGCTGTGCAAATTTGCCTAAGCTCAGAAGGAAGGTTGCTATGTATCTGAGCACCATCACAGAAAAGGCCCTCCCTCTAGCGGCTACTAACTTTACATCCGTAGGATGCACCATGACAAATCAGCTGATTGTAATGATCCTGTAGGACAGCAAGGAGAAAGGCACTTCAAGTGTCCTGTAATGATCTGCATTACCAAAACAAACATGGCCCAGTAGCCTATTGCTCCCAGTGCAACTCCTGTAAGAGTGGTATGATGTACACACAGCAGGTTGCCCCAGTAAGCAACCCAGCAGCTGCATTTCACACTAGCTTCAGCTTCTGGACCAGCCTTAAGGGCAGCCCCACATGCAGCATGCTAGTCATTCAGTCTTGAGGTTACCAATGAATGGGTCACAGTAGGCAGGCTACTGGGCATAGGTTATTCATTTACCTAATAATTCCCTTCATTAACATTCCCTGTAGAAAACCAGACCGATCCTTTTTCATATGATCTGTTTCAGCTTCCCACAACCTGGTGCCCTCCAGATATTTGGGACTACAATTCCCATCAGCTCCAGCAAGCACAAGTGTGCATAAATCTGGGTTGTTTTTTTAAAAAAATACTTGTCTGGCATACTGAACACCCCCATGTACCTCTAAAGCATTGATCTTCAACTGGTAAGTTGGTACCCACTAACAGGTTGCAGCCTGATCTAAGGTGTGTTGCAATAGCAACATTATCACCAAAGAAATACATGGTAAAAATTTAAGAAATGGATCCCCAAATGCCTCTTTGGATTAAAGGTGAGTCATGGGTCTGAAAACACTGAAGACTACTGCTGTAACTTAGAAGTTGATGGGGTGGGGGGAGGTCCAGTAAGATATGATGGGCCACAGGTTTCTCAGCCTTGCTCTAACCCAGCCTTTCCCAACCTTGTGGGCCCCAGATGTTGCTGGACTACAATTCCCATCATTCCTGACTGCTGGCCATGCTGGCTGGGGCTGATGGGAACTGTAGTTCAGCAACATCTGGGGACCCCAAAGGTTGGGAAAGGCTGCTGTAACCAATTCTGATAAATTTTCCCCAGCAGCAATAATGTAACCATAACTTGGCACCAATTCCTCTACATGGGCCTGCCAGATTTGCTAAAAACCATCCAGCCATGGAGACTTTGCTGTTCCTCTTCTTCAAAAAGACTAAGTGTCTAATGAAGGAAAGGACAGCTGAACTACAAAGCAGCGAATGAGCTGGGAATCTAGGAAAAGGCAAGGTGTTGTGAAAGGGTGTGTGTTGCCATGGGCAGAAGGACAAAATGGGGCCATTTATTTTTGGCTGGAAGTAAACAAAACTGAGGCAGAGCTGTTCCAATGGAGAAAGGCATCAGTTCCCATTCCCACAGAGCTCCTGAGAAATAAAAGGGGGAGGAGGAATGAATGGAGCAGAGGGATGGGTGTGAAAGGGGCATACACCCCTTGGCCCATGGGGCAGTGGCTGAAACAGATCAAGGCCAAGTCAGCTGGGGCAAGAGGTGGCCTAGAGGGGAATCCCAGCTGCGCTTCTTTCCCCAGAACTGGAGTCCACAGCTAGTCCACAAGGGGGAATGGAGGCCTGCACACCTTCCCCCCCAAACAGGACAGGGAACTGAGCTTGCCCCACACTCCCCAGGGAAGAACGTTTTTTTTGGGGGGGGGGAGATTTAATTGGCAGGAACGCTGTCAGAGAGAGCTTGCGTTGAGGGAAGGCTGCCCTATGAGTCTTCAGGAGGACAAGAGCTTGGGTCAGAGCAGGATCCTGCCTTCCGAAACCCAACAAGACGACTTCACAATGGTTTCAGAAAGGTTGCTTTCTTTACTTCTAGACAGCAGCGTTATTTAATTGGTTCATTTTTTGCGAGTTAGACAACCCTGGATAGGTGTGGTGAACAGAAGGCAAAAGCAATTGGTTTTTTCTAGTTGCCCACTAATATTGTCACAAGTTGACTAAGAAGGGCATCCTGGGGATGCCCTGTAGAGCCCTGTTGATAAAGCACAAAGTTGCTTACAGGACTCCAGATGGGAGAAAAATGTAAGCTACTCCCCAAACATAATTGCATACAGTGAATTGGGGGTGGGCAGATGATAGAGGTGTATAAGATTATGTGCGGTGTAGAGAAAGTTTTTCTCCCTTTCTCATCATACTAGACTTTAGGGCCATCCAATGAAGGTGAATGCTCTGTAAAGGTGCAACTAATGCTAGAAGGTTCAAGACAGACAGAAGGACGGACTTCTTCACAATGCACTTAATTAAAACTAGGGGATTTGCACCCACAAGTTGTAGTGATGGCCCCCACCTTGGATAGCTTTAAAGGGCAAATTCATGGACGATAACACTATCAGCAGCTACTAGCCATGATGGCTGTGTTCCACCTCCGCTTTTGGAGGCAGTGTGCCTCTGAACGCCAGTTGCCGGGAATCGCAAACAAGGAGCGTGCAGTTGCACTCGGGATCTGCTGGTGGGCTTCCCATAATGGGCATCCAGATGGCCACTGAGAGAACAGGCTGGTGGACTATATGGGCCTTTTGGCCTGATCCAGCAGGGCTCTTCTGTTTCCCCTGCAACAAATTTGTTCCTTGGAGGCAAGCTGTGACCAGCAGAAAAACACAAGTTCTTTCCAGAGACCCCAAGACAGTTAACTAGGTGCAAATAACAGTGCTTTAGTCTACATTTAATGTCTCTTTTCTCATGATAAAATTTGGTTGACTCATCATCCCGTCACTGAGTTCTGAGACCACCGGAGAGTGCTTAAATAAAGTCACGAGAGCAAGCCCAAACATGTGGGATTCTACGGTGCCACTGCAGTTTTGCCCCCAACAGGTCCCATAAAGGCACCGCCCCGCTTCACAGTTTGCAGGAGGCCTGGGCCACTTTCGAACTGGTCCTCCTGTTCAGCACCTTGGAAATAAACGTGCCTGCTCCGAGAAGCTTCGGAAGGTCCACACCCTTCACAGGAGAGAAGGTAAGAAGAAAAAAACATGGCTGCTTATTTTGTACATGCAAAATTGCTTTACACTGTGTAAGACTATTCATCCATCTAGCCCAGTATGGTGTACTCTTGACTGTTATCAGTGATCCAAGGATTGAGACGTTGGTTTTTCTAGCTCAGTAACCAGTGCCCCCTCCCCTTTTTTTTTAAACAGAGATGTGAACTTGGGACCTCCTACATGTGAAGCACGTGCTCTACTGCTATGACATAATCCTACGTACGAGAACCCAGTTTTTAGGCAGGTAACCTATGCAATGGAAACCTTCAAACAGCTTCCTGTTTCTACCAATACATATATAAATTTAACACACACTGCGAGATAAAGCTGGGTCTGCATGCTTTAATTAGGAGGTTCCCCCAAGTACAATAGTAGCTGATTTGTTGGGAGTAAAGCACCAATGCATGTTACAAGTGACCTGAATCGGGGGGGGATTGCCTTTCTATCTGCTGATTCTTCCTCCAAAATGTTTGCCTCTGCAGGCTGTGCTCTTTCCTTTCCTCCCTTCTGTTCCTGTCCCTGTTTTCAGCTAGTTAGTAATGGCTCCCTCAGTGGAAGCCACATGGCTGCTTCAGCATGTGTGACTTTTCCTCTTTGTAGTAATAAACCTTAAGTTTCTTTATCCTTTTATTTTTATATATATATAGGCACGAATAGGCAAAAAACCTTGCAGTTTAAGAACGTACCTATAGCCAACAGGTATTTCTATCAAACTTTAACAAGCAGGAAAATTGGGCAGCTATAGTGAATGCACCAGGGGAGCAGGAGACCTGACATCCTCTCTGAGACGTTGTACTGTCCTACAAATTTGTCAAAATGCAAACACAATTTGGGTTGGTCTTTCACAGTCCAATCCACTTCCTGTGTAGCTTGGAAGAACAGGGAGAAGGAGGGGACGGCAGGTTTGATCATTTGCATGCTTTTTGAGTTCAGTGAGTTTTATTCCTGTGCAATCATGCTTGGGATAGGTGAAACTGACCTGGGGGAGGGGCATGGAGAGGAGGGAGGAAAGAGAGGGGAGGAGATTGGGTGGGTGGGACTGGGCAGAGGGGAAGCCCCTTTCCTTTCCAGAAGGAAAACACTGTGAACAGTGTCATTGCTTTTCAGCGTTTCCCCTACCTTTTTATTCTACAGCAGGCACATGTAGCCTCCCACCCAAATTTAAACCAAAGCTGACCCTGGCCACATCCACACCAGACCTTTATTTCACTTTAGACAGCCATGGCTTCTCCCAAAGAATCCTGGGACGTGTAGTTAGTGAAGGGTGCTGAGAGTTGGTAGGAGATGCCCTGTTCCCCCCCTCCCAGAGTTTCAATCAGAACAGCTGACTGTTAAACCACTCTGGCCACTGGAGCTCTGTCAGAGGAATAGGAGTCTCCTCTCAGCATCCTTCACAAACTACCCTTCCCAGGATTCTTTGGTGGAAGCCATGACTGTCTAAAGTGAAATCAAGGTCGGGTGTGGCCCTGCTTAGCCAAGCCCAGCAGTTGTGAGTCTGGCTTTTAGAATACTGACAGTTGGTTCTTACTGTGCATGCCTGGACTTATCATCTACTCAAATGCTAAATTTCTTAAATTAATTAAAAACTGGTGAGGCATTTTTTAAACTGCAGAAGATGAAGGTCAGAGTATGGGTCAAGGTCAGTAATAGGATTACAGGTACTCTGTGCACATGGCTGATTTTTAATCAATTTCAACCGATTATGAGACCTCTGACAGAAAAAAGTCCAAAAGGGTTCTGGATTTTCTCTCTCTCCTTTTGCACAATGAACTCTTGATTCTCTCTGACTGTTTTGTGTATTGCCATGAAAATTTAGAGGGTTGTTAAGCAAGCATTTCTGAGTTAAGAACTATAAATTTTGTAAGGTTTTGTTTTGAAATCAGCTTACAGAAAGCAGTAGTATGGCATGGGGGGTATATTCAATCTAACATTGCGGAATGTGAAAAATTCATGCTGGCTATAGTATACAGCCACTCTTGTGGCTGTATAATACACACACACACCCAAAAACTCTAACATGATTAATCAATGAGTGCCAAAGACCTCTAAAAGCCCAATAAAACAAAAACAGATGCACTAACTCAAAAAGCCAAGGGAGAACAAGTAAAGTCTAGTGGAAAACATGCCCCCCTCCTATAATCTAGTACTTACTGTGTGGATGCCAAGACCATTGAGCATATACACCATGTCTTCCGTTGCCACATTCCCAGATGCTCCTTGTGCATAGGGGCAGCCTCCAAGACCAGCGACTGAGGAATCAACCACACTCACACCCATCTGTGAACAGAAGTAGAGCCCTTCTATGAAAAGCCCTGCCTAGTGATTCAAGTAAAATTACGGCTTGTGGGCTGACTAAGTAGACCAGGGATGGGAATCCTGCAGCTCTTCAGATGTTGCTGGTTTCCATCTCTCATCAGCCCATCCACCATGGCCAACCACTGGGGATGATAGAAGCTGTAATCCAACATCACCTGGAAAGTTACAGGTTTCCTATCCCTGAACAAGATTAAGAATCCAGGTCAATGGCTCTGCTTCCCTTTTCTTTCATAAAATCTACACTGCCCCCTTTCTTCCTGGGTGTCAGAAACTCCTGTACGCTAGGATTTAGGGAAAGGTGGACATATGCTTTAGAGAACATTCCTTCTGGAAGAGCTCTATGGGTCATTTCAAACATAGCCTGGATGCATTTTGCAAGGTCAAGACTTAATCTGGACCTCATGCAAGACTAGCCAATGTCCAGGGTTTGCTTGTGGCGAACATGTGTATTGAATCAGATGATTTGGGCCATCCATTTTAGTAAATGATATCTTGACCTGTGCAGCCATGAAAATAGCGAAGAGCATACCTGAAGGGCCACCAGTGTGTTGGCGAGTGCCTGCCCATACGTATCATGGCAATGAACAGCAAGTGCTCCAACAGGCACCTCCTTCATGACTGCAGAAAGCATCTCCTTCATGTTGCCGGGAGTCCCAATGCCGATGGTATCACCGAGGGAAATCTCGTAGCATCCCATTGCATACATTTTCTTTGAAACCTGCCACAAAGAACAGAGCAACTTACAGGAGGAACAGATTCACATCAACATCTCCTTTCCCTGGAAAAAAGATGACGGAACCCTTTCATCATCATCATCCCTTTCTTCTACAGGACTGGACGTCATGGCCGAAAAGCATTCAGATCCCTGTCTTCAAATCACTAATATTTACTTCTAATTAAATGCCTTCTTTGGGTGTTCAAATCACTTTATATACATTATCTCCTTGAAATCCTTACAAAAATGTCTGTATAGTAGGCGGGTGTTATAATCTGCATATTGAACAGTGGATTGCCTGAGGTCATCTGGTGAGTACATCGCAAAACTGAGGAATGAACCACAGTTCAGTCTCTTAAGCTTAACTCTTACAACTAACAGCTAGCACCAGGATGGGAGTCATCTTTTTATTACACCGCTATCTCCTTTTATTACACTGTTATCAATCCCTTTTCCCAGGGAACTGTGGGAATTATAGCTCTGAGAGGGGAATATGGGGTCTCCTTAACAAATCCCCACACCCTTATCAAACTACAGGTCCCAGGATTGTTTGGAGGAAGCCACCACTGTTTAAAGTGGAATGATACTGCTTTAAACATATAGTGCAGATGGGGCCTCAGTTGAACTCTGTGCATGCACGTGTGTGTATACACACTCTCTCTCTCTCTAGATATAGGGTTGTCAGTTTGGGTGGAAGCCCCAAACTCTTTGCCAAGTCCAGGTGTCCTAAAAATGCTTTTTGCTTTTCCCACTTGTACAATGAAAACTTAACTACATGCAGTGCTGATGCGACACCCTTCACTGACTGTGGTTAGCAAAGACAGAAGCCCATTACCTTCTGAAGCACCCTTGGTATTTATGCTCGGCGCATTACAGATGCCACAATGGTCAATTGCAACATATACTCACGTCTGCTACTTTCGCAGGAGCAATCTTGCCTTCGTATGGGCATCCAAGGACGCAGGAGACATATCTGCATGCAGGGGAAAAGAACAAGCATTATTATACCTAATACATACAGGAGTTTCAAGTGCCTTTCTCACAGCCAGAACAGCAGCTTCCACCCACCGGCCTCACAAGTGGCATATAAATCATCTGCAGGAGAAAACTAGCGTGGATGTACTCCTGGGGATTCACAGCCAAGACTGTGCTACGAAAACCTCACTGCACCCTGGCCTATACACTGCAGAGGAATCACCCCATCACACAAAACAACTGCAGTTAGCGGATGAAAATGAGCAACCCCATCATGCCGCCTTTTATCACAGGCCAACCCACCTAAGTTGAGAGACATCCAGCCATAAAACACAATTTCTTTGCCAAGGTGCAGCTTTTGCTGAACTTCACACAATTAAGTCGGTGGAATTTGCTGCCACGTGCTTAGTTAGACCTCTCCTCCACTGCCCATCTATCAATGGTCACTAGTACTGACGGTTAAAATAGAACCCCCATGAACCCCCACCCCCTTCACATCCTGTGGTTGTGAGCTTCCCAGCTGCATGTGGCTGGCTGGGAAGAGAATGCTGATCTGGAAGGACCTCTGGTCTGATCTAGAATGCTGTTATGCTCTCAGTATGCCTCTTCCTTCCACACAGACTTCATATCACTACTTACAAGTAGCCAATAAAACTCTGTGTGTTGAAGAAAGGATCAGTTGGATCTTTGGCTTTTCTACACATCAGGCCAAGCTTTTCTTTCTTTTTAGCTTAATACTGAAGGGCCACACCCAAAGAGATCTCAACACCGGAGTCAGAACATGGCCCCAACACCTACCCTCGGACCGGGATGCTGGCTTCTTTAGCTGCGCTCAGGACATCAGTAAATCTGTTCAGACTCTCCTCTATGGAACAGTTGATGTTCTTCTTTGTGAAAAGCTCCGAGGCTGCCCCAAAGATTGACACTTCCTGGGCTCCTGCGGCTACCTGCCAAAACATGGAATATATCCCCATGTATCATTCCTTCTAATAGCGAACTCAGGTGGTGACTGCCAACAAAAATGTAACCAAAATGGCCCCCCACTGAGAAGCAAGGAACGGTATTAGCATGCTCAGAGGAACCCCGAGACTTGCGGAAGTACAAAAATAAAACTTCCTTTAATACACATAAAACCTAAGGAAACAAACCTCCCCAGAACAACCCAATGAGGATTGAGCATGCTCAGCAGCCACAGAATGTTGAGTGTCAGTTGGGACAAAACTTGTAAACAGAATGCCTTGTTTGGGCTTGTTACAGTTTACAAAGGTTCGTATCCAATATAGCGCTAAGCAACCCCCCCTTCTCTTGCATGCCGTCTAAATCTGTTCTGGGGGTTCCTCCAACCATCCGCAGCAGATTTGGGAATGGCACGGAAGTTCCGCTGTGGAAGCATACCTCCACACACTAACAGAATGAGTGCACTGGATACTGCCCCTAATATTGCTTAGGAAGGCATGGCTGCCTTGCACCCTGGACAGAAGCACTTGTGGCTGCAGATATACTGCAGCATACTGTTGCATGTCCCGCTTCTAAGTGCAAAAAACCAAGCCTGCATCACAGCTATGAACAGCCTGCCCTATCCCGGCAACTCATTAAAATCCAAAACTGAAGGTCTTTTGGAAACCTTGCAAGATGCTTCCGTTTGGGCTGCTTCTCAGGACCATGACTGAGAGGGTGGAGTAGAAACGGGGAAACCTTTTCAGCCTGAAGGCTGTGCTGTGTCACTGGCAACTTTCCGGGGGCCGCATGCCAGTATTCAGTGGGGCCAGAGACAAAAGTGGGCACAGCAATAGATGCAACATCTGCATTTGTCCAGTGTGCTACATTCCACCCACAGAAAAGTCAGATTTCTACACACGCTCCTCCATCTCTCCTCCAAGCAAGCAAGAGAAGTTATCACAGTCCAAGGACATATTTCAAGCAGGCAAAATCACTTGATGATGGGGGAGCAAAGCTAGAGATGTGAAGGCCCAGAAAGAAAAAAAAAACACCAGAAAAATTAAAAAAAAACCTTTTCCCCCATTTTTTTCCTGAAGCCTTTTTGGTTTTTTCCCCCGAGGGAAAAAATTTGGAAAAAAGGTTTTCTCTCCGTGAATTTTTCTGGCTTATTCCCCGGGCCTTCACATCTCTAAGCAAGGCCAATGAGGGATGTGGCCTGGGAAAAGAACATTGCCTAATGAAGAGTCCCAAGGGCCAGAAAGATAGACATGAAGGGCCACATTTGGCTCCAAGGCCTGAGGTTTCCCACCCATGTGGTAGAGCAGGTGTGGAGAATCTTTGGCCCTACAGATGTTGCTGAACTACAACTTTCATCATCCCTGGCTGTTGGTCATCATTGCTGGGGCTGATGGGAGTTGTAGTTCAGCAATGTCTAGAAAGCTAAAGATTCCCTAAACCTATAGTAGAGGGCTATGTTTTTTTTTTCTGCCACTGTTTGCTATTAAAAAGTTAATTTTCGTGGAAGACTTTATATTATGTTTGAATAAATTCAAAAGTCACAGAAGGGAACAGGCAAGCAGCCATGCAACATGGTGTTTAGCAATAGCTAAAAACATTTTTCTTCTGTCAAGCCTTTGGGTTCTAGCAGCAGAAAAATACTGTATTCTTATTAGACTGGAAATTTGTATGTTGGTTTTGAATACGTAATAGTTGTATTTTATATCTTGTTTATTTGTTTTTATTGCTATTGACCTTAGGGCAAAGGCAGAATATAAATCTCAAGTAATAATAATAATGTAAGAGGTAATGCTAAAGCAGTATGAGCAAGTTTTCAAGATCCCAGAGCTCTTCATGCTATATGCTAAGCTCATAGAAAAGCAGGGCAAGATGGCCATGATGGAAAGTCCAATAGTCAACAATCTTAAAATGGATTATAGGAAGTGTTATGCAGCCTAAAGCAGGTGCAAAATAAGTATTAGGTCAAATTCAGGCTGTTTCTCACAATTCACTGCAACCTAATTAAGGCTGTATTGATCTAATTAAGATTCCTATACTGCAGGAAGGGCTTTTCCAGCATGAAATGCAGCTTTTGCATGCAGAAACACCATTTAGTTCAATGGAAGAAAAAGGTGTGTCTCCTCCATTGAAATAAATGGGCAGCCCTTGTGAATGAGGGTACACCATAGCTGTTAAAGAGAACATTGGAACATAATATGAAATCACAACCACACCTGTGTTGAAGGAGAGGAGTCCACACCTCTGCTTACAAAGACACTGTGCTGCTGCTGAGCCCCTCCAAAACAAGCCTCCACTCAGAATAATAAGTTTCGTAGGAGATATAATAGATGGTTTTCCTTAGGGGCTGGGGGTGGTGGTTAATGGTTACTACTACTTTGTTTTTAAAGATTGTTTTATTACGTTCATAATATTGAAAAGTTGTTTTTTGCTTGATGTTATATTTGTAGTTATGTTACTGTTTTATTATATTTTATTATTAGGAAATTGTTTTTGCAATTGTTTTTGAGATCTTTTTCTGTTCACCTTGTTGTAAGCTGCCTTGAGCACAATTTTTTGTGGAAAGGCGGCATACAAAAAGACGATGACTTCCCACTTTTAAAATGTTGGAATTATTTTTTAGATGTTTTTAAAGCTTTCTTAAAACACATTTTTACAGATGTTTTGTTTTAAAGATATTTTAGAGCGGTTTTTAGTTATTTTGTTTGCCGCCCTGGGCTTCTTCTGGAAGGAAGGTCAGGATGTAAACTTAATAATGATAATAATAATCTCTCTAAGGCAACGACCTCAGAGCTTCTGCATTACAGGCTCCCTTACCGCTGTTTGAAAGCCTTTGAGGTTGGGGGTCAGAACAGGATAGCTGATTCCAGGAACCTTCCGAATCCCTTGCATGACTTCAGTATGGTCAGCCATCTAAGTAGCACAATGGAGAACAAAAAGGCAAGATTTTAATTCTGCATGGTAAAGAGAGAGAGATCTTAAACTTCGAAATCCTTGTAGATTGAATGAGAAAATCCAGGACAAAAAAGGAACAGATTGTGCTTTAAGCATGTAGGCAAGGTCTGCTAATATAGAAGACCAAGGGGTGGCTATCTAAGATGGTCTGGGGCAAGGCTTCAATGCTCTCAGCCAAGATAAACACAACCAAAACAAATTATGCAACCTAACTAAATTATGCAAAACAGCTAAAAGTGCAGAATCATGCATAATGGCAAAAAAGGAAGCAAATTTCCACAGCCTGAATTGAAAGTACTGCTCTAGTGCTTAAGAGGATGGCTTTAAAAGAGGCAAATGGCTTTAAAAGAGGATTAGGCACAGTCTCTGTGTGATTTCTCAGCTAGTCTGACAAAATGTGAAGGCGTTGGAAACATAAGTGGAACTGCACGAGGATGTGCATGGAAGGGGTGCAGAGAGTACTCAGCAGCTGTTTAAAAGCTAGCATGTGGGAGTGCCCACCCCAGCTCCTGCTGTTGAGGAGGAGAAGGACAGGAGTGACAGAGGAGGATTACAGAGGTGACAAGGTATGAAGAGAGACTCAAAGGAAGAAAATGGAGAAGGTACAGAGAGGAGGGGTGAGTGACAGAGGAAAATTGTGCTGCTTCAGCTACAACAAAGGAGGAATAGGCCAGAAGAGTCTAGGGCTGTTAGTCCCAGTAGCAAGCCAGGAAGAGGGGAAGGGAAGCAAGAATGACAGGAAAAGGTATTGTGTATCTACAGAGTGGTGTCCTATGATGAAAGGGGGTAACACAGGTCTCTAAGTAAGGGCCCCACCGGGGGCGAGGGGGGAATCTCTGAGGATAAGAGACCATCTGACTGTTTTGAGGACTCTTGGAACCTGAGACGGAGATTAGCATTAGTATTATGTGCAAATGCAGCCTATGAAAAAGTCCAAGCTGAAACAGAAACTTGTCCAAGCCACCCAGTAAGATTAAGGAATGAGCAGGGACTCTACCTTCACACTCCAAGACACAATCCCACTCATTCCACTGCACCCCACCATGTCACTCACATGTTAGCAACATGAATTCAAGGATCATCCATACTGACCTGAGGAATCCATTTGGGAGACACAAAACTGGTAGCTTCTATGACCGAAAGACCCGTTTCCGACAGCATGTTAATTAAATCAATTTTCACCTGGGTGGGGACGATGTTCTACATAGGGAGAAACATGTTTCCCACTTAAGAGCAATTCCATAATACCTTCTCCTTCCCAAAACTCTAATTAATCCCTTTCCTAAAGTAGAACAAAAGTGGGAGGGATCAGGGTTGGCCACTGAGATGGAGGAGCATGAAACAGAAGGAAAATAACATGGCAAGAAGGAGACTCTCCTTTTGGTGGGATGCGCTCCTTGGGTTACTTGGTAGATAATAGTGGTGTTTAATGTTTTTCTTCTGCTGCTATTTTCCTTATCTCTTCACTTTGTAATGAGTTATGTTATGGTTACGTGTTGCTTGTTCTGTTTCTTGTATTTTGAAAATGACAATAAAAATATTTTAAAAGAAGAAGAAAGGGGAATGGGAATGCCTGTGACCTTTATACACTGATCTTATTTTTTTAATAGCTAAATTATGATAACTTTTTGTATTTCTTTCATTTTTATACTGCAAATGACCCTGAGGCTTTGAGATGGAGAAGGCTAAAATTCTCTTATTATAACAATGGATGCACTGAACTCGTTGAGACTTACGTTTTAACAGACATGTATAAAAACTGTTAGTCAATTTTGCATCACTGTGACTTTTGCAAGCCTAACAGTTTGCCAGAGGGGCAAAGATTTCCTCTTTTGCAACCTGCCAGTGCTGGACAGACTTTGCAATGGGTAAACATTCAAGTCTTAAACAAACTCCATGGCTGTGACTCTGCATATTTGGAAAGGTTCTCTCTCTCTCTCCCTCCCTTTCCATGCTTCTTCCCCCATCCCTAGTTACTTCTGGGCAAAACTTGCACTGCTTAACCTAATTGGGTAGTGCCACTGATTAGACGGCTTGAAAAGAGGACCAGACAAATTCAGGGAAAAGTAGTCTATCAATGGCTACTACTCACGATGGCTATAGGCAACCTTCAGCCTCTGAATACTGGCTGCTGGAGATCAGGAGTGGGAGAGGCCCACTGAGCTCATGTCCTGTTTGTGGCCTTCCCAGGAGCCACAGGGAAACTGGATGCGGGATGAGATGGACCGCTGGTCTAACGTGGAAGGATTCTTATGATTCTACCTGAATTTTGCCTTATGCCTTTACGTGGTCAGGATCTCCATGGAGGTGGAGACAGACTACTAAAATCCCCTCCAATGGAACTTCCCAAAAAGAGATGGTACACAGGCATGAATGAAATTACATCCATCCTACAAGCTGAAAAAAACACTATCCCACAATCTGAAACAGCTGCAGGGCACTGAAGCCAGAGGTACCCAAAACACCTATGACAGGCTCTTGCAGCCTCCCCTCCTAGTACAGAAACTCTTCAAAATCCACGTTATGCCATTTCAAGGTCAAGAGCTGGTGAAATGTAGTGGCTGAGAGACTGACCTTGCTATGAATAGCCAGCTCAAGCCACGTCTCCACCATGAAGTCGTGAGGAGGTGGTCTTAGGCAAGCTATTCTGTCTGCAATTTCGGTATAACACTGACCTCTCTGACACGTTTGTTGTTGTAAAGTATGCAAAGCACTCTGAATAATAGGAGAGCAATATTAATACTAAATATTACTGTCACCATCTTTCCTGAGGGTGACGTTCTCCTGGCCACATCCCATATCCATAAAAATTAAAACTATCAAGGAGGTCTCCATAATCCCCATGCATAGGTGGACCACTGGCCTGATCCAGCAGGCTCTTCTTAAGTTCTTATTTTTCAACCCACTTCGACTCAGAGCCTACAACCATGACTTATACTGCTGTGCACACTCAGATGAAACTGATGAAATGCACCGAAGATCACAAAATGTTACAGCATGTTATCTATTGAGAGGCTCCTTATGACAGTCTATATCAGTGTTCCCCAACCTGTGGGACACGGACCCTGTGCAAGTGGGTCATGGGCTTTATTAGAACAACCCAAAGCAACCAGCACTTGAATTCCTTAACTGATATGATGAATAATTTCAACAACTTTTTGTTTTGTTGGCATATTATAATGCTGTGTTGACACTTCAAACATCAGAAAGGCTCGAGTCTTACATTTTAACACTTGAAATCACTTTCTAGCGCCTAGCAGCAGAGAAGACCTACAGTTCAAAATTTATGTGACCATTCCCGCACCTTTTTTGGGGGGGGGGGATAAAAAATGAGATGCTAGTACGCATATCTTGATAAAAGTCCTGTTGATGTCAGCACAAAATTTCTGCCATGAGAAGCAAAATATAGAGGTGACGGTGCTCCGTACCAGTGAGTACCATCACACACACACGCAAAAGCACGGCATGGGACTTTAACCTGATGGGTCACCATACCAAGTAAATCTGGACTTGCGGGTCACAATACCAAAAAGGCTGGGAACCACTGGTCTATATCATCCTCACATCATATATTGGGTACATTTCAGTGATTTCACAAACCAATTTAATTTATATAAGCTGCCATATTGAAATGAACAAACTAGAAATTTGAGTAGGAGAGACTGTTGCTTGCCCAAGTCTAAGTCTCCAGGGCCTACCCAATACTAGCCCACCAGCCCTCACTGATGCATTTCCAGTGATCAATATATAGGAATTGCCTGGAACACAGAATTTAGGGGAAAGGGTGAGGGGACCAAATCTCTGAGCTGCGCAAATATTGTAGCTGGGAGCGAAATCAAAACAGCAGGTTCACAAGTATAAAAACCTGAACACAAAATATTGCAGCTTTTGGGAATAAGCCAAACAGCCTGACAGGAGTCATTTACCTTTTCATTCTGCAAGCCATCTCTTGGGCCCACCTCAACTATTTTCACATGCTTGGGTAGTGTGCCAGCAGCTGCTGTTGAGCTGAGCTGTAGAAAAAGAGATAAGAAACATATATAATTACAACTGGGGTGAGCAATACATTTTCATGATTTTCTTATCTGTCAACAAATGTATGACGAAGAAAAGGCCGAAAAGAAGCACTACTGTGCACAGCACAAAGTTAAAGGTCTGGGATTTGCTACCACAAGATGTAGTGATGCCCATCAACATGGGTGGCTTTAGAAGGGGTTTAAGGCAAATTTGTGGAGGATAAGGCTATCAACAGCTATTAGGTATGATGGGTATGTACTGCTTTTAGCACTGGAAATGGTACGTCACCAAATACTGCTTTCTGGGGATCATTTATTTATTTCTTGAATTTATTAGTCGCCCATCTGGGAGGTTGTCCAAGCACTCTGGGCGACAGATCATGTGTAGGCAATCACTACTCTGCTCATGTCCTGCTTGCAGATGTCCTACAGGAATCTGGCTGGCCACTATGGGAACAGATGGGCCTTTGGTCCAATCCTGCAGATCCCTTGTTATGGCCTTATAATTGTTATCTTGTTCACTATGGTCATTATGTAGGCAATGCTAAAGTACAAGTATGATCCTGGCACCCATAAGGTTGAAGGTTTTTTTTTTTTTGCCCAGTCCATTGTTCTTTCTGAAGAGGTAGGAAGAGCTGTCTCAGTCACCTAAGAGCGTCCAAAACATCCTTACAGTGCTACAGTGTGAATCCTTCCCCATTTCCAACACCTATGATCTTATTTCTCCTTTCCTGCAACTCATTTGTTCATACAGGTTGTAGCACTGTGTTGGCACCTGACTGCAGGCATACTCTTACAAACTGCACTGTTCAGCCCTATGTCACTTTTAGAAGTAAGAAGGGCTGTAGAGCAAAGCTGACTGACCTGTGGCCCTGGAGATCCTGCTGGACTCCAGCTCCCATTATCCTTGACCACTGGCCATGTTGGCTAGGGCTGCTGGGAGTTGGAGTCCAACAATATCTACAAAAAGTGCCAACATTCTGTGGACTGCAAGTACTCCCTGTCCTAAGTCATTCTCATAGAAGGACACCACCTATGTTCCTTGCAAAGGGAATATTGCCCTTGCTAGGCCAATTTCTATATTAAGAGCAGTAGTTTCCAATCTGTGCTCCAGGAAACCCTGAAGCAGGGTGGGGAACTATTTTCAGATGGAGGGCCGCATTCTCTTCTGAGCAACCTTCCAGGGGCCACCTACCAGTGGTGGGTAGGGCCAGAGGCAAAAGTGGGTGCAGCAATACATGTAAATTTTACCTTTGCACGGTAGGCTAGTTTCTACACACACACCTCTCTGTCTTCCACCCACACAAGCAAGAGGTATTATCAGAGTTCCAGGACACATTCCAGGCAGGCAAAAACACTGGAGGGTGCAAAGCAGGGCCAATGAGAGCTGTGGTCTGCAGAGAATGGGTGTGGCTAGAGAGGTTGTATGGCCTGGGGAGAGTCCCAAGCACCAGAGAAAGAGGCCTGGCCCCCAGACCTAAGGTTCCCCACACCTACCATAAAGACTGCTGGGACTTGCAGTTTAAAACATCTGGAAGGCCAAAGGCTGAGACAGGTTGTTCTAAAATGTGCTGGAGAGTTCTCAATGGGCAAGATGATATGCACAGGGTGCCACCAAGTTTTTTTTTTAATGGAAGACCAACCAGCTTAGTGGTATTACCCACAGTGCCTTGTAGGGCTGCCTGTCTGGAATTCATCCTTGCCCCAATATTCTGTACTTGCGAGCTAGCCCACAAAAAGGGTTACCCATCTTCTCCTCTCCCTCAGGCACCAGATGTAATCCCAAGGAGATGGAGGGCTGGGTGCCCATATATATTTATATCTAACAGTATGGATGAGCAAAAAGATCAGAAGCTAATGGAACATTTCTGAGTGATCTGCAGTAGACCAGCAAGGGTTTCCTACCCAAGGAATGCAACTAGGCCAGAATGAAGCAACCAGACTGCTCACAAAAACAGATTACTGGCAACTAGTTACCCCACTGCTGAGAGTGCTGCACTGGTTACCAATTTGCTGCCAGGTCAGATTCACGGTACTTGTGTTAATTCACAACGCCCTAACCAACCCAGACCAAAGTACCTTTAAAGACTGTCTGCTCTTTTATGCTCCACCTTGATCACTGAAATCCTCTGATAAGGCACTTGTGGTGGTTCTGTCAGCTTTCCCTAGGACCAAGCCTTTGGTATGGTAGACACTGTCCTATGGAACTCCCTGCCAGTATAGAAACTGTTCCTGCCTTCTTTTAAACATCTTCTGAAAACCACATTGTTTATACAGGCCTTTACAACATTCTTTCCCCCTTATTAACCAAACGGTATTTACTGATGTTTTAACTGAATTTATTATCATCTATGTTGTCTACCACTCTAACATACTTTTACGAAAGTGCAGATTATAAATACTTCAATAAACAAGTTTTTAAAAAACCAAACCAATGAACACCCCACAATGGCTGAAGTCCGCCTACCACGGGTGGGGGGAGGGGGAGCATAAGGTAGACCAGGATCTACTGACAGATTTGTGGGTGATTTATGGTAAACACCGAGGCTTTCTGGCTCCCAACTGTTCAATAGCTGCAACGAAACGACTCTTTCCCCCTCTTCCTCCCAGAACTAGACTGATCAAATAAAGACAGTTTAAGATCACCAGGAATAGATTTTTGTGCGGAAGGAGGTGAAGTTCAGCTCAAATCTATGCCCAGCTGTTTGTAGCACAGAGGCACCCTATCCTTCGGCCACACTCACACCAGACATTTATCCCACTACTATTCCACTGTACTCGGCCATGGCTTCCCTCACAGAATCCTGAGAAGTCTAGTTTGTGAAGGGTACTGATAGCTGTTAGGAGACCCCTAGTCCCCCGCACAGAGCCTCGATTTTCAGACTGGTTTAACAGTCAGTCCCCCTTCCCAGGGAACTCTGGCAGCTGCAGGTCTGTGAGGGGAACAAGAGGGTCTCCGAAACACTCCTTCACAAACGACACTTCGCAGGATTCTTTGTGGGAAGCCATGACTGTTTAAAGTGGAATAAATGTAAGGTGTGAATATGGCCTTAAGTGTGTTTTCCACCTCCTCCAGCCAGTGGGTTCTGGTATAATAATAATAACAACAACAACACCAAGTAGGCCTAAATAGCCTGACATCTGCATTCCCCTCCACCCGTCAGCTCGGAACACCTCTCCCCACTTATCCCATAGCTAAGGGGCACCCCGAATCCAGCCCCCTAAGCAGCAGCAAAGTCTGCTCGTCCGCTCACCGGCCGCAGCGAAGCCACCAACCGCGGCAAGGCCCGCTTGGCCGCCACCATCTCCGCGATTCTCTCCCTTCTCCAGAGGCCCCGGGAGGGTTTGGTTCCGCCACGTGACCTTCCCTGGATGCACGTGTACCGGAGTGGGCGGTGCCTACTGTTGCTGTTACATCGCACCGCCCCCCGCTTTTCGGAGCATGTCGCGGGTGCGAAAAGCGCCACCTGCTGAATCTCTGCCTGCCACACGCAGTTTGGGAAGGACGCGGAGGGTGGCTGGGTGGGTTTATTTATTTATTTTTGCAACCTTATGTGTTCGACTGGGCCCCCTGGGATTTGCAAAAGGGAACATGCATCTGATCTGAGCATGTACAGAGTGCCTCTCTCCCGCTGAGTAGCCACCACAGCAAGCTGATAGCGCGGCGCCCGTAATAAGAGAGCAAAGCGTAGGAACCGCTTTTGCTGAATTAAAAAATGTCCCTCCGTCCTTTTCGCATTAGCGGCGGCAGCGGTAGCCAGGCGGGTGTTGCCTCCGGGAAGTTTACCGAGCAGGGAAATAGCCGCCCCGTTGCTTATTCCCCGGTTACTACATTTTGAAGGTTATACTGATTATAAAGGTTCATGTAGGCTGCAATCCTTTACCTATTTACCTGAGGGAGTGTGTCATATGCAACTCAGTGGGACTTGCTTCCGAGTAGACGTGTACAGGATTGTGTCGTTATCGTGGTTAATAGTCTTGGACAGGCCTATCCCTCGTAAACTTGCCCAATTTAAAGCTTTCTATTAAATAAGTGGCGCTTGTACCTTGTAATGTAGAATTCCATAAGGACTGAGACCCACCCAACACCTCTTGAAAAAGTAGTACATTTTCCTCTTCCATAAGTCCCAAATGACAAAGAAATTGCACTAAACTGAATTGACCTCAACGAATTTTTGCAAAATAATCTTATGCTCCCAGAAAGACAAATATATCTTGTTTTAGCACCAGTTTTGCACACCTCGGGGGATTCTTATCCTCACAACCAACACCATGTGAGGTAGATTAGGCTGAGAGTCAGTGACTGGCCCAAAGTCATGCAATGAAAGCTTCATATTTGAGTGGAGATTTGAACCCTAGGCTCCCATATCCTAATCTGACACAACTATTACACCACACTGCTCCAAGTCATGATGGCGATAGTATATGCACCCTCCAGGTTCAGAGCTACTGTGCCACTTGATGCCAGCTGATGGAGAGTCAACAAATGAGAGAAGCCAACTACCTTCACATCCTGCTCTTGGGCTATCGCTGTGGCACCCAGGATGCTAGATTAGATGAACCTTTGGTCTGATGCAGTAAGGCTCTCTCTGTTTTAGAGAAATGCTGGCTAGATCATGTACCTTGTCAAGTTTTTGGAAAACGCCAAGAATGGACAAGGTCATGGAATGTTTGGGAAAATTAACAGATCTATCTTTCAATAGCATGGCTACATACTACTTTTTTAAAAAAACTTATACAATAAAATCACAGCATTGAAAAACAGGGCAGGAGAAGTTGTTTAAAAGCAGCAATGCATCATAAAAGAACTCCCCATAAGACTTTCACATATTGTGAAGCATGTTTAAGATATGCTTAATCCTCAATGTCCAAAGCAAATTCCTTTCCTGGAAAGCTCTTCCTGGTCAATCCTAATTTCCTGCCCTGTAACCTTTCCACCTCTCAGCATCACTCTCAGGGCTGCTCTGACGTTTCCTGTTAACAGTCTGAGTTTATGCATGATTACTCAGCAGTAAGTCCCATTAAATTCAATGGGGCTTTCTGCTAAGTACTGATGGGATTGCAGCCTTCCATGAATTTTCATAATTCTCCACTGCGGCACCCCATACCTGAAAAATCCTTTCCAAATACAGTGCCTAATGCCACCTTTTCCTCCCTGCAAAACCCACTTTTCCTATGAAGCCCTTGCTTCCTATGAAGCCCATGCCCCCTCCATCAAAGCCACAGTGAAGTTCACAATCCCAAGCACACTTACAGAGCAAGTATTAAACTCAGCACAGCAATGGGCAACTTGTGGCCTTCCAGATGTTGTTGGACCCTAACTCCCATCAGCATGCACAATGTAAGGGATGATTGTGAGTTGTAGTCCAGTTGTATCTGGAAGGCTGCAGGTTCCCCATCTCAGGATACCTGCAAGAAAACAAACTCAGGATAACGCTGCATGTACTTGGGAATTATACTTGCTCATGTTCTTTCCTTGTTGTCCTATCTCTGTCAAAGAGATCCTTGGGGACAGGAATAAGTGTAAAGCACTCTGTGATGGTACTTAAAATATTATTTCATTGCTTTAAAAAGCTTTGCTTCCTTGAGTCAGCCGAAAAGAACTACTTTGCCTTTTTCATATGTTACTAAGAGGCTAAACTTAGCAACATAAACATGCATAATCAATTACATTCAGTTTTGCTTGCCATACTTCAGCCTAATACGTTTATAGTGGCCCTCAAAAAAGAAACTTTTACAGCCTGATAACATGCATGCTTGTTCAGAAGTGACCCACTGAATTCCCACGTGTGCATAGCATTGCAACTTAAGTCTGATACAAGAGACCAGATAATCTCGACTTGCTTTATCTAACAACTGAAACAAATCCTTACATATAATATTTGCTCCCATTTTTGAAAAATATACCTGCCCCATCAGGCTTCCCCTTCGTAAAGGCCCCATTTTGCACTCCGGTGTGTCCTGTTCACACAGAAGTTTGGCTGAGCTTGGCTTGCACGGGTGACTTGCAGCACTGTCCTGTGCACATTTATACCACTACATCAACAGAAGCCTGTGGCTCTGAAATAGGGCTACTGTTTGTTTTGGCTCTAAAACTGCCAACTATTCGCATGAGATATTCTCTGCACCTAAGGATGAAGCAAAGAGGCGTGTTACTATTCTCCTCCCTCCCAAGGCTCACAATACCTGCTACCCAGTGCCAAAATAGCATGTGTGGCCAGCACATGCTCAGTATTTTAGTATCGTGGCTGTTCTCCCAGGATGATGCAAGGAACGATCAATGCCAAAAGCTGTTTGCCAATGTCTCTAAGCCAGAAGACAGATGACATCAATTGGATTTTTGACCCCTCCCCAACTGGCATTGAGCTCCAGCTTTGGGGCTGACCATTACTGCAGAGCACCACAATTAATGATTGAACCATGACGTTCATTGGCAATGACCATTCTTTGGAACAAGCATCACATAGGTCTTTCCCCTTGAATGCGTTAAGAAATCATTTTTTGTTGTTGTTATATGCCTTCAAGTCGATTACGACTTATGGTGACCCTATGGATCTGTTTTTGAATATCATTTTAGAACCTATCAAAAGAAAGATTGGGAGAGGGTTTCCTTTGCCTCAGGGGGTAATGGATACTTTTGGGGGAAAAGCTGGAATAGAATAGCACCTCGGGATAGACAATTTTGTTTAAAAAAAAAGAGTAAATGGTGGGGTATGGCAGAGCAGGAAAGGCCTAAGAGAATGGCCTGGTTCACATAACACAGTAAGTCGCCTCCTTTGGCTACACTCATGGTTAGTGAGGAGAGCTTAACCGTGAGACTGGATTCGGACAACACACTGAGCCAAATGTTGGCTTAGCTCAGCACCATGCAGAAGTTACAGGACCAGGGAGGAGCAAAGCTGCTGTGAACTCTTCTCCAGGTGCCTGCATGTTCATGCAGCCCTGGTAAGCCATAGTTTGGCTTATCGTGTCGTGCAAGCCAGGCAACTGTGGGTGCCTGCAGCAGAAAATCTCCACCCGCTCATAGTAAAAAATAAAATTAACTAAAATCACTGACACTTTCGCAGCTTTTAATGATATCCCCAGATCTGCCTAACAAAAAGCTGGCTCTGTGACAGAGGCATCACTGGCTATGATGTGCACACATTGCTTTTGCCCCGCTGTCACCTCAGAGTAAATAGGACTCGGAAGCACTACAAGAATGTCCAACACATTTACCAGATGTGATAAGTGGGATAAAGGTGATGCCCATGGGCAACACTACCTCTTTGGTGTATCCTTGACCTTTTCGAGAGCCTGCCTCCATTCTGTGACCTATTGATTCCTTAATTCAAACAAGGCCTCCAGGTAGCTTTAGAATAACTCCTGTATTCTCTCAGCTTCTTACCCATTGTGGAGATGATAATACAAAACTCAAAAAGACTGCTGTAAGCATTTTTGAGGCAATGGCTAAATGTGGTATTCTTTTTCCAGGGACTACTTGTTAAAAGGCTGCATTCTCAAGAGCAAAGACAAAATGGGCACCACAGAGAGAATTCTGACAAACCACAAACCAATGGTTGCCTACAATAGACCTTGCCCACTTCTTACCCATTTTGCTTCCAAAAGTCATTTGTTACTATGCCTTGCATTCAGATCAATGCAATGCTTTTACTTTAATTCCAATGCTTTCTTTTTAAAAACCAACATTTGAAATCAGGTATGAAAAACAGAAAAGAACACAACAGAAGTATTACCGATACAATGTGGTTCCGTTTAGCAGTTTGGCTAAAGGATATTGAAAAAATCTTAGATTTACATTCATACATTTACACACAGTGTGCAGAATGTGGGTTTGTTTTTGTGAAATCTGGATATGGTTTGTCCTGCTTCATTCCTTGTCCTATACTCACTGCTGGTATGACAGGCCATATGATGGAGGTGGGAAGAATGGAAGATCACCTGTCAACAGTCGCTAAGCAACTGCAACACACCCCTTAAGCACTCTGGTCAACTGCATTGCTCCACTCCCTTCTCCCTAATCCAGTGGCTATAGTGGAGGTGACAGCAAGCCCCATACCAGCCTTTCCCAACCTTGGGTCCCCAGATGTTGCTGGACTACAATTTCCATAATTCCTGCTCATTGGCTATGCTGGGAGAACTCGTGGCCCTTCGCAGATGTTGCTTGACTCCAAGTTCCACCATACCTGATAACTGGCCAGTGCAGATGGGAACAGGAGTGAAACGTTTAGACAGCCACAGGTTCCCCATCCCTGCCTTGCATGGTCAACATCTCAGCTAGATGATGCATATCCTGTGCCCAGAACCACAGCAGAGAGCCACATTTGTCCTCAATTGCATGATTAGCTCACAATTCTGGAACACAACATCTCTCAAGAAATGGGGTAAAAGTCCTAGAATATTCTTCCCTATCTTGTCTTGTTTTATCTATAAGACAGTTTATAACATAAGGCAGGGATAGCTAACCTGGTGCACTCCATATGTTCTTGTCAGAGCTTGGAAAAGTAACTTTTTTGAACTACAACTCCCATCATCCCCAGCCAGCGACATGCTGGCTGGGGCTGATGGGAGCTGTAGTTCAAAAAAGTTACTTTTCCAAGCTCTGGTTCTTGTATTACAATTCCCTTCAGCCCCAGCTAGCCAAGGATGGAAGCTGTAGTCTAACATCTGGAGTGCATCAGGTTGGCTATCTGGGACATAAGGGAAGGCAATAGGCTAAGGAACACTGGATGAGAGATGAGGAACTCATTGAGAAAGGTTCCAAGTTTTGTCAGAGTCATGCCTGTGGAGGTACAAAGAAAAAGGCTAATATGTGTCTTAAGGAGCCCGATGCTATATACAGTAGTATGAATTACTTGGGAGTTTACAGCCTTAATCCTTCATCATTTGAATATATGAGAAAGAGAAGAGAGGACCAGCTTAATTTCTTTAGATGGAATCTGTATAGGTCAATTCTCAATGTATTTGTAATTTGCATTGGATGCCAACCTTGGCCTTGATACATGAGAGTCCCTCTTCTGTTCTACATGGGTTCTCATTAAACTTGTTCCAAGGATGAACTTAAAATCCTGAAAACAAAGTTCATGTCATTACTTCACTGCTTGCCAAGAACAAAGTTGTTTTTGTTCCCTTCAAATCACCACACTGAGAACCGCTGGCATTTAATTCTCTATTGCCCCACAACTGTGATGCATTAATGGCTTGTTACCAGTGATTCTAGTTGATTCTGTGCTCCCTCCCACTGGAACTTGCTGGTTTGTGAATTCAGATTCAAGGCTTCTCCTTTCTACCTCAAGCAAGAATTTCTGCAGAAGCTTTCAAGGTTCCATCTTCTAAAGCAAAAATAAGAAATCTCTCATTGGTACCATGCACACCGACGAGCTGGGATTGGGTTATTTTTTATTTTATTTTTTGGTGTTCGTGCTTATATGGGTAGAGTGGTTTTTTATGTCTGAATGATTTTTGTTGATATCAACACTTAGTACAGTCATTTAAATTTATTGATTTTTATTGTATACTGTTGTCTGTGGAAATTGCTTCAGGATTCCTTTTGTGTGAAGGAAGACAAACTGAATCAATGTAAGCTGATTTGGATTCTGAGCTGGCTGCTGAAAAAACTGCAGAGGAGACCTGCTCCACTTCAATTGAGCACAGTTGCTATGCCATGCTCAGATTTGTTGCTATGCCATGCTCAGTGGCCACAATCATGGTAACTTTGGCACTGACAATAAGCCACTAGGTATGATTTACCATGACATGTGAATGAAACAGAACTCACAACAGCCCACGATAATTTCCCTGAGAAGTCACTGGAGATAACCATCATTTACATTGAATGAGAACCAACATATTACAGCAGAGTGCTTTTGGACATTTGTTTCAAGCAAATTAAATCCTGCTGGGAGAGTGTCCCTTCTTGAGTCCATCCTCATCCAACACCTGAGGGTTGCTAACATGTAAATGTTTTGTTTCATTTAACTGCAAATCCATCATTTAAGCTTGCCTTATTTTGAACCCATTCATGCCACTAATCACAGCAGCTTCAACAGAGTTCCTTGATTTCCCTTCAATTTCACCATCATTCCACTCCAACTAGCTTGAGACTCCAGCCGTGTTGCAGAGGAAGAAGCAAAGGAACTGCAGAGGGCAGTGTGATCTGCAGCCCTTTGTCTGGGGCCACTTGCCATTTCAAAGGTTCAGAGAACCCCAACATAGTCACCTATAAGAAGAAAACAAAATTTGTTGATTTACTGCTTTATACAAACACTTTCTAAGATATTAGGTTGGTTCACACAGCTAGCAATCACGGTATCAGTCAGAGAGCAAGTGGGACCACCAACGGCCAGCATTGTATATCTGACTGCACATCTTCTGGCAGTGATATGGCCACCTAGAATCTCCATACTAGCTGGGCCATGAGCCTAGTGGGGGGCATTGTGTGTTAATCACACAGCAAAAGCCAGTGTAGTGTACTGGCTAGTGTTGGACTGGGAGATCAGAATCCAAGTCCCAACTCAGCTATGAGGCTCACTGGGTGACCTTGGTCAGTTGCAGTCTCTATCTAACCTGCCTCACAAGGATGTTGTGAAGATAAAATGGAGTGGGAGAGGAAGAATCATGTATACTACCTTGAACTTCTTATAGGAAAGATGGCATATAAATGTAGGAAATAAAGACAAATAAATAAATAGAGACTGCACAAACGCCTCCAGTTGCATTAAACTCACTGTCTTGAAACCATTCAGGATTAGGGCAGAAGGACTGTTCATTATAAAGCACAATTTCAGAAATACCTTTGCTTGATGAAGTTTTCCAAGAAGGGGGGGGGATGGAAAACAGACGTTTCCAAATCCTTAGCAAAAAAAAAGCTAGGGTTTTCTCTATGCCCTGTAAAAGAACCCTGTACCACCGTAAAAATAACTTGTGCCAAGACTGATAAAGGCTATCTCTGTACAAACGTGTTACAAACAAGAAGATACTAAGAAAGAGAAAAATAATTCTCTTAATTCTAAGGTACAGAGAGCGGCTGAGCATCTGCTTCCTAGCTTAGGGCCTGAAGAGTCTGGGAACTGTGGGTAGTCTGACTTTTTCTTTGGATGCAAAAGTGCACCTGCTTCCTTCCCAACAAGAAGACATAATCCATCTGTATAGACCGACCGTATGACAGAAATGAAGAAGTAAGTTATTGCAGAAAACAGGGTAGACCACACACAAGATGTTAGACGAACCAAATAACATTCTTAGAAACTCACATCACAGATGGAATTCTGCCCCTTAGTCTGCTAGAGAACATTCTGGCCAAGTGTGAAAGCTACAATGGCCATTTGAAAAATGGGGTGTTTGTGGGTCTTCTCCGATTATTTTCAACAATCAAATTTTCTTAAGAGTTTGTATGATTGGGTGGTTTCAGAACTGACAACTGCATACACAACTGACAATATACAAAACAAATGTATAAGGGTACAGGAAGGTGCACCATGGGTGGAAGGATGATGAAGAACAGGGAGCTCTGCTGCATGAATACCTACGATTACCAAGTTATTCACTGGTGCAGTAAGATGGGAACATGTAACACTGATCCTAAAACCTCTGCCCTGACTGTTTGTGTGCTAACAGGTTCGGTTCAAGGTTTTAGAGATGGTCTAAAAAGGCCTAAAGAGCTGTGGGCCCAAGGATCTGCAGGTAAGCCTCCTCCAATGTCAGACAACTCAGTCCTTAAGAGCAGGATGGAGGGAGAGGCTCTGGTCATGGTCCTCACAAGGATTCAAGGTGAAGGGATGTGCAGAAAGGTCTTCTCTGTGGTGGGGCCTCAACCCTAGAATGATCTCCCTCTAGAAGTGCATCTGCCTCCTACATTGTTGGGTTTCAGTCACAGATTGAATTTCAGCCAAATCAATTGGTTTACCCAGGCTTTTGCAAGCTGATAATAGAAGGTATACTCCTGAGAGGCAATGTATGCATTTGTGTTTTCATGAGCCACTATACTTTTTTTATAAGTTTGTATATATTTTAAGTTCATTGTATTTTTGCTTACATGTTTTGATGTACATCTCCCTAAGCTCTTCCCAAGGAAGGACTATTTATAACTATCCTAAATAAATGAGTACTTTCTGGAAAGCCCCACAAGACTGAACCCTCAGCAACTAGGTTGACCACCTCTGACAGGTCGCCCCCCTGCACTGTAGTTGTCTCCACATAAGCCACATGCTGTTGTCCCCCATTACGTACAGGGAGCAGAGGATGCAGCCTCCTCACAAAAAGTGAAAGAGAAGAATATGGGAAAGCACAGGACTAACAGGCAAGAACAACAATGCATTCCTATCACTTCCTGGTGCACGTGTCATGCTAAGATGGAGCCAGCTGTAAGGTGGAGAATTTGCAGCCCTAACGTGAGCAACAAAAACAATGCATGGGTTGGGGGAGGGAGGGAAAGCTGCTTGCTTCCTTGCTTGGCAGTCTTAGCTGCCCTTCAGGTCAAACCCAGCCAATCAGGTTTCTGGGTAGAAGCCATAAGATGCAGGTCCAACCCCTGGTATTTGCAGTTAAGAGATCTCAGGAAGCAGGAGAGGCCTTGAAGAGCTGCTGCCAGTCGAAGTAGGCAGAAGTGGCCAAGGTATAGTTGAAAAAAAATGAAATGGACTGCCTTCAAGTCGATCCCAACTTATGGCGACCCTTTGAACAGGGCTTTCATAGAAAGCGGTATTCAGAGGAGGTTTAGCATGGCCTTCCTCTGAGGCTGAGAGGCAGTGACTGGCCCAAGGTCACCCAGTGAGCTTCACGGCTGTGTGGTGATTCGAACCCTGGTCTCCCAGGTCGTAGTCCAACACCTTAACCACTACACCACTATATTCCATGTTGCTTTTTCTTACAAGGGAAGTCCAGCACAGCTTCTGCTGTACCTTGGCAAAGAATTCAGGGTCAAAGAAGGCTACCAGGAGAGGAGATTATTTTGCCATGCCTGGCATAGACAGACCAGTAGCCAGACTAAGGTAATTTCATATGTTCACTTGCTGTCTATAGTCTGAACCATTAGCAAACGCCACCTACAGGTTTGTCAAGTTCTGACCAGAGCCTGAACAATTATTCTTTGTTAAAACAGAGGCTTTAGAAATATTAAAAAATCCCAAATGTCACCAAATGCTAAACCAGATTATTTCCAGAACTTGGTCTGTTTCCTTCCCCTCTCCTTACTTGAGTGCTTGCAGACGGGACAGGTGATGGAAGCATCAAAACACTGCTTTCTGGCCAGGTCAAGAAGATAGCATAGACAGTTGCTCCCTTTGAAGTGTACCTAGGAGAAAACACAGCAAAACACTGAATTGTGAAGGGCAGCATGAAAATACAAAAACAGAGAAAAAGGCATCCATTTTTTGTGCACCCCCTTCCCTCGCTAATGTCTGCTGGCCAGTTTGCAGAGCTCTTAGCTCTTCTGCCACCCTCTCACATTGGGGTTACTTGGCCAAGAGTGATGAAAGCCTCAAAGTCCACCTTGATACATACCCTGAAAAAAACAAACATTGCATTACAATCCGTCCTTGTTTTTCCAACTGCTGCCGTCAACAACATGGAGGTGGGTCTGGCAGGGGCCCTTGCAAACATTGCATTAGATTTCTATGGAAAATATTCCCTATTAAAATATTTTCCAGTCCTTAATGACTTTCAGGATTGGTATTCGTCATACCCCTTCCTTCACTTAAGAATTTAATGTATCACCATGTCCAAGCTAATCTATTGAGGAAGCCTTTTAATAGTAATGAAAACTGTCTTGGAAGTTATTAGTGGAAACGCAAAGAATACATCTTTTAAATAAATAAAATAATTATGTAAAAGCCCTCAACCCCACCATCTCTCCTTCCTCAGATGTATCAAAAAATCAGCCAAGAGAAAGTTTAAGAGTATAACGATATTTTAAATAAATTAAAGCAACAAGACCACCATTTGCAATTTCAGATGTCAAATCTAGTACAAGCCTTCGGAATAAGTGAAATACAGCAGAGCGTTATCAGAAAAGGAAGTACTTCCTTTTGCTGTATTTCACTTATTCTGAAGGCTTGTACTAGATTTGACATCTGAAATTGCAAATGGCAAATCTTCATGGGCTTTGGATGCTGAATGAGCCAAGAACTGTAGTCCAATCAAATGCTGTTATACCGTCAATCACCTGTGATTGACAAATCTGTGTTCTTCTAAGATGAAGTCCCTTGAGCCACAGTTTCCTTTGAAGTACTGCAGCACATGCAAAAGATTTGTCCTTCTTACGACCCCAGTAAAATAATATCTCAGTCATAAAGTCTTACAGAGATGCTAACTGGATCGTCTTTCACTCCTGCTTTTGATGTATTTGCATTAAAATACTGCAAAAGGGATTTTGCATAAGCGTGCTCATTCCTAAAGAGGCTCCAACACAGTAAATATCCTAATGATATTAAGAAATCCAACACTCCAGCAAATAATATGTAGAGACATAGCGACATCTCCTCTTGTTCCTATGCAAACAATGCCGTATCTACACTTAACTCCCGTCCCCAAGGAGTACCCTTTTGGATTAGTTTTTGCCATACCATGTGCTGTAAGTGCAATTCTCCTTTTGTATTCTCCATGGCTTTGATTCATAAATGGCCTCCCCATTAATTCCCAGCCACTTCCCAAGACCTAGGAGCCTCTCTTGGAAGATTGGAGCGATCACTCCTTCTTTTGTGGGTCCCACATTGAGAAGATAGTTTCCTCCGTTACTCACAGTTTGTACAAGTTCCTGTGGTAAAGACAGGAACAGAACATATAAACATCTTTAAGACAAGACAGAAACAGAGCCATTTCCCAAAAGAATAAAAAAACTGGAAGTGTCTATGTGTTATCCAGTCCACTCCCTTACACTAAGGAGGACACTTTAGAACAGAGGAGCCAACATGGCAGCCTCCAGATGTTGCTGGACTCCAGATTTCATCACCCCAGCCAGCATGGGCTATGGTAATCCAACATCTTCTGGACGGCACCACACCCTGCTCTAGAACAACCCAGAGAGATACCTGCCTCTTTTTCCTTGAAAGCCTTCTTCCGTAACCTCCCTAGAAGGCTGTTCCACTGCTTAACCACTTCAACAACTAGAAACTTTGCCCAAATGTTTAGGGTGTCTTTCTCTGATTTAAGCCCACTGCTTCTTCACTGGTATCCTCATCATAGTTCATTGGCTTCTTTTGTTGTTGCTGGCTTTGTAATGTAGTTTATTTTTAAAGTTGTCAAGGCCAGTGGCTAGTACAATAAATTTTTGGATGATGATAATTTTCATTTTCTTATTCCAAAGCTCAGATGGGTCCATGTGCCCAAACACCTCACAATCTTAACAAGCGAGTTTTAAAAACTGGATGAACAAATCAAAGGTACTTAACATTAGAGAACAGAAAGCCAGCATGTCCATTATTTTTTTAAAGCAAAGCAATGTCTTGTGTTACATCCTCATATTCCACAAATTCCTATACTATATAAAAGACAATAATTTCCCCCTAAATTAGATATAATAGGTATTCAGTTTTTTAATTGTAAAACAAATCTATCTCAGCCATCTCCATAATAGTGGCTGGGGTGTAGGGAGCAGGAAGAAGCTTCCAAAAGCAATCCCTAACTATTTTTGCACCCCAAAAGCTTCCCTGTCAGATTTCCAATTCCAAAATTCTTTACCTCATGATAATTCAACATTATAGTACGAGGCTCACATTGTAGCATGTCTCATGCTATTTTTTTGCAATCATATCAGTAAACTGATTCCAACAAACATTTGCAAATGGACAATTTCATCAAATGTGTAAATATCATGCATGCTTACATTCACACTTCCAATATTTGTAATTTTTAGGGCCTTTTTTAAATATAAGCCAGGAAGGGAAAAGGCCAGTCCCAACAGGTACAGCAGTGGTATTAAAAAATTGGGGAGGGGCACCCAAAAACGCTCCAGCCGGGGTGGGGGGGAAGAGACCCTCAAGGCGCCAAACCAGCAAATTGCAGAGAGTAAGAAGTGATCATTTGTTATTGCAGCCCAAAGTGTTTCAGGTGTTGGTACAAGGTCTCAAGGGCAATCTGCAAAAGTATATATAAACGCCATTAAAATCAATTACAAAGTGAATTCTAAAATATGAAAAGAACTAAATACATGTATCTGCTCAAAATAAACAAAACAACACTCTGCATGGTTTATCCTACTTTGTTAATAGCTTTTCTAAATTTTCTTTGTTGAGTTCATGCCAGTTTACGTTTTTGAAAGGTTTTAAGTGTTCATTTTTCATCGTGTTTCCTTTTGGTTCTCCTTTCCTTTTTAATTTCAGTATTTGGCCAGCACCATGCAGTGTTTTATTTTGAGCAGATATATATATGTAGTGCTTTTCATATGTTAGAATTCACTTTGTAATTGATTTTAATGTTTATATATATACTTTTGCAGATTGCCCTTGAGAAAGGGTTGTACCAACACCCGAAATGCATTGGGCTGCAATAATTTTTTTTCATTTTTTACTCTCTGCTGTTTGCTGGTTTGGCACCTTGAGGGTCCCCCCCCCCTCTGGCTGTGGCGGTGGTATCGCCTGCCAGGGTTCCTCTCCTGTCCTTCATCTTGGACATTCTATCTTACACATCTCCTGCAAAAGGCAACTGGGACAGTCCCATCCAGTCCAGCAATAGGTTGAATGGTCATGGTTTTGCCTGGCTTGCTCTATTTTCAGTTATTCATCCGAGGCGATAGGAAGTAGTGGTTTGGGATGACTGAAAAGCTTATTTTTTCCATGCATTCATATCTAGGCTATATACAAACCATGCATTTAAATCACGTAACTTTTTCCAAAGAATCCTGGGAACTGTAGTTTGTAAAGGGTGCTAGGAATTGTACTTCTGCAAGGGATAAATTAAGTTTCTAGGATTCTTTGGGGGAACTCATGTGCTTTAAGTATATGGTGTATATGCAGTCCTATATCTGATTAATGTAAGGTGCAAAATTATCTGTAGCACCCTCACCATCAGGTTGAATTCCAGAAGAATGTGGGCCTACTCTAGAGCAGAGTAGCTGAGACTCAGTTGAGTCCTCTGCTCCAGCTGCTGCAACCTCCCGGCAGCTCTCTGCAAGCTTTTGCAATATCATGGCTGGACTGCCAATCTTCAGCCTTTGTTTATACTTCATAGTGCTCACCTGAATGATGCTGGATTCATCCATGAGTTCACTGATTTGCATGTTGCTTCGATACCCCCAAGATCTCTTGTCAATAGAGCTGCACATCTCCCACTTGTGGTCTGGCAGAGTGCCAGGCTTGTATTTATCTTGACAGTTATAGTAGCCTCCATGGTGGCAGGAACAATTGATGCCCCATCGATCGTTCACCACTATGGTATCCTAGGAGGAGAAATGAGTAACTGCAGCTGCTGTGCCTTATGCTGCAAACTATGGGCTTGAAAAGGGGAAAGGATCTGGGGCTGTCCTCAATCACTAGTGGCCGTGAAATGCTCCAAATACAACAAAGTTAACATCTTAGGATAAATATGAAATACTCCATGTGTGTTCCCCTGCACTTTGCTTTAGCTAAGTCAAAGGCAGTGAACAGAAATAAGACAGAAACACGTGGCCCTAGATGGTTGTAGAATCCCAGTTAGCGCTTTGAAGAAAGTTGCCTCATTCACTCATAATACTAAACCATAGTTTAGTGTTATGTGCATGAGCAGGAATGAGCCTCAACCAAGCTTCAGGCTTGCACGCTGCCCTCTCAGGATGCAGACTTTGCTAAGGTTTAGTTTCACTTTCACAGAATCCTGCCTTGTTATGTACAAACCAGTTTGTGGTTTGAAACACTGGTTAAACAAGCGAGCTGCAAAACCAATAGCTTTGTTCAGTTTGCATGTAATGTATCATCAAGGGATGCACGTCTGGTTCTCTGAAGAGTGGTTCATAAGTTCATGTCCATTCCCAGATGACGGCAGTATTGGATGGCAACCTGCATCTGGGAATGAGCCACTCCAGATAGAATTTCCGTATCATCTCAGATCACTTCAAGCAAAACGCCTTTCACCTGGGTTTGTACACACACTCGGCAGCCTGGGCATAGAAACAGACTGGATGAGGGCTAATAAGCAAACTCAATCTTGACAAGACAGAGAAAGTCTAGGCGAGTGGTTCCTCAGTCCAGATGGGTGATGCTTAACCAGTTCTGGATGGAGTTTGCAGCCCCTCTGAAGTAGTCTGTGGGTGTTCCAGAATCAGTCACTGTCACTGGAGGCCCAGCTGGCCTCTGTGGCACTAAGTGCCTTCTACCAGCTTCAGCTGGTGGCCCAACTACATCCCTATTTAGATGGGGACACCTTGACTTAGGTTGTCTATGCTCAGGTAATCTTGTATTTAGACTTCTGTAATGCGCTATACATGGAGCTGCCTTCGAAGACAGTTCAGAAACTTTAACTGATGCAAAATGTGGTGGTCACACTTATAACTTGGACCAGGATGTCCAAACATGTAATACCAGTGCTGGCCCATTTGCATTGGCTTCCAGTCCCAACTCCACCTGCTGGCTATAACTTGAAGCCTCATATAGCTCAGGACCCCATTATCTTATGGAGTGTATTTTCCCATGTGGAGCATCATCTTTGGAGGCCCTTCTTTGAATACCATCTCCAATGGAGGCGCAGAGGGTGGCTACATAAGAAAGGGCCTTTTCTGTAGTGGTCCCCTGTCTTTGAAATGCTCTCCCCAAGAGATGCGCCTGGCTCCAAACCAAGCATGTTTTCACTGTCAGGCTAAGATATTTTTTATACACCCAAGCATTTGAATATTGCTATCTACCTCTCACTTGCTCAGTGGAAGGTTTCTAGCTGCTACTGTTTTATGGTGCTTGCTTGTTGTAATTTTATGGCGCAAAATGTGTTACTGGAGGGATGCTTGGTGTGATCACTTTTAGTTGTTACTGTTGAATGTTTTTAATATTTACTTGTTTACTATATAAATTGCCTTGAGACCTTTGGTTATAAGGGAAACACACAAATAAAGTTGCATCAGCAGCAAGCTGCGTAAGCCGAGCCCACACCAGGCGCAACTAGTGCATCTCAACAGAGAGGAAAAGAAGTTAAAGTTACAAAGAGGCACTAAGAATACCACAATCTCAAATATCAGAAGCCACCCTTAAGGGTTTCATCTCAAATGCATACAAGGAGAAGACTCCTCAGTTCCTTAAGCCTTTCAACGGGCCGGTACATACGAAAGAAATTCAGGTACCTTGACGGGACTGTCATTATAAAGCCAGGCGAGGAAAAAAGTTGAGTTCCAATAGGTATCTGGGGCTTCCCATTCTCCATCAGACCAAATGAGATCTGGCTTGTATCTAAGATGGAGATTAACAAAACCAAAGAGTTAGCAGCACAGCTGTGTCCTAAATGTAGTCTGTCTGCTGAGATGAGCCAGTAGGGATTAGTTTCCTCCACATCTTATAGTGTTCCAATTATTTTGTAAATGCATTACAAAAATTTCTATCCCACCTTTCTACACCAAGTGTACTACAGGAATACCCCCGCATTAACGTACGCAATGGGTCCAGAGCGAGTACGTAAACCGAAAATGTACTTAAAGTGAAGCACTACCTTTTTTCATTTGCACCGCCACTGTGCCACCTCTCCTTCACACGGAGCCTCAAAGCCCCGCGCCAAAGTCTCTGCTGCGGCGCCACGCCTCTCAGCTGATCGCGATCCCGCCTCCCAACTGATTCGTGGTCATGCGATCGCATCTCTTTCCACCACCCCCCACGCACCGAAAGAACAGGCCACAACCAAAGGTTAAGTGTCCGTTCTTGCGAAGCGAGCGTACGTCAACAGGCGAATGGTGCTACTGTAAGTATGTCCATACTCATGAGTGTCCTTAAAGTGAAGGTCCGTATAGCGGGGTATTCCTGTAATTATATTTGTTTGCAAATGATTGCTGGAAGGGGAAGAGGGTGTAGTGGCCCATGCATCGTATGGGCATGTGGGATACCCCACAATATTATTACAAAAACTGTAGAGTTTTGTACATCACAAAAATATTTCAGCAATGACAAATTTACAGAGCTGTACGTGCACTGCAATTCCAGAATAGCATTAGATACAGTATTTTTTAAAGTTTCTAGCCCTTTTGCCAGCAAATATATGCTTGAATGTCTGTCAGTGCTGTCTGCTGAAATCCTGGAAGTGAGAGTGGCAAAACAACACTCATGGTACATATGAACTTCTCCCATTTGATCCTCACAACAACTCTGAGTAATGTAGGCTGATACATCGTGACCCAGTTGAAATGTTATAGATAGGTCATAGTTTGGCTATAAGGAACATGGTGGCATAATGTTGGACTATGACAGAGGAAGCCCATGTAACTCTGTAAGCCTGCATACACTGTTAAGTGTTGCATAAATAATAATCCATCATGACAACAAGCAAAGGGAACTTCTTGGCACTCAAATTCCATGCATTTACTGAAAAATCTCACTTCATTCAATGGGGTATAGTAGGGAGCAAATGTGCAGGCGAGGGTTTTTCACTTACTTCAAAACAAGCTCATAAAGTTCTGGCAGAGTCTTCTCATAGACAAAAAACTGACTCTTGAAGCCATTTTTTTTGTCCAATAAATAGAGCGGATGAAACCACTCAAAGAGGGAATGGTACAGTCCGTAGTGTATGTTCCTAAAGATTAGACAAACAGGAAAGCACCATCATAGAATTAGATAGGTCAGAAAGTCAGCAGAGGGCTGTTAATCCCAGCTCCCTGCACCGCAATGACCCTCCATTCCCCACCCTGTAACCCACATAGATACCTTTTTCTGAGGGCATCACCCAGTTCACCCACCAAGTCTCGATGGGGCCCTGTATCTACTGAATTCCAGTTCCAGGACACGGCAGACCCCCAGTTGGTGAAGCCTTCATGATGCTTTGTGGTCAGCACAACGTATCTGTAGGCACCAAAGGCATAAGATCAGTAGGGAAGGAAATTCATCCAAAATATTCCCAAATCTATTAGGCAGTGTAGGGGAGACTAAGGCTCTTCCAGTTTTTATTGGATAAAACTTTGCAGAAAAACTCTAGAAGGTGATGGCAAGACTACCTTTTTATCCTGATCCAAAGTTGTGCTACTAACTTGTCCTCCAGTTTCTCTCACTCCGGGGGTGTTTCAGGCTGTTGCTATTTTGGGGTGAGATTCAATCACATACCAGCAAATTCAGATTGCACAATTATAGGTGATGGGAAGGTCTTATGCAACAAACCCACTGCCCTAAAAGATTTGATGTTTTGCAATACCGAAAGTGGTCAGAAAATGCACTGGAAAGTATGGGATAACATTTGCTTTGACTCACCATCGTCTAACCTCCCCGCAAACAAATCAAAATGTGTGCCTATTAAATAGCAAATGTTGTCTAATGTCCCTGCAAATAAAACAGGATGAACGTTCAATAAGGTCATCTGAAAGCAGTCTGCTTCTATTTTGCCTTCTCTCCACATACCAAACAACAGAGCCCTCTTTAAGCTTAGTATTTACAACTTTTATATGTAGCTAAAGTGAATTCTCTTTTCCTTTTATTTTTTGTCTCCTCTGCAAAGCAGCTGGTCTCTTATTCTTTACCAGCTTGACTATGAAATTCTCTTTATAGGCTCTCTCAGATTCACCCCCCTCTTCTATTCTTATTTCTGCTTCTTCCACAGCTGTTTTTTCCCCAGTTCTTGTTTTGCCAATTTCTCTTTTGTTACACTTTCATCAACTTACATTTTATCTAGTTACTACTTTTCATTTTCACACTCTTATCTTTCTCTTCCTCTTTGCAAGTGCTTCAACAGAGTACCTCCAGAACCTGTGGCCTCTAACTTCTGCATCTACTTCTCCTTTCCCACTTCCTTTTGTACCTCTTTCCTTATTATCCTGTTTTGTACTTTAAGCCTGTGGGCAACCTTTGTCCTTTTAAATATAACAATTGTACAGCAAATAACTTTGGAGGTGTTTCATCAACAGTAAGTTTATCATTTTTAATTTGACCATCGCAACAGCAATGTCAGCAAAACAGCTGATCATTGCTAACTGGTTTTCGTGATCTGTATACTGTAATGGCAGCAAAAGTTGAGAGGCTTAAGATTGCAGTCCTACACACTTGCCTGGAATTAAGTACCACTGAACTGAATGGGGGCTTACTTCTGAGTACCTTTGCTTAAGATTACTCTACTAGACACTTCCCCTTCTGATTACAAACACTCTGCGATTAATTTTTAAGAGATGTCCAGGCTCAGTCCCATGAGGGACCACAATGTCCAACTTCAGGGATGGGCCTTAGCTCAGTGGTAGACCACCTACTTTTCCTACAAAAGGTCCCAGGTTGAATCTGTGGCTTCTCTAGGAAGTGCTAGGAAAGAACCCAGCCTCCAAGTCAGGATAGCTGCTGCCTGTCAGTCTACAATACTGAGCTAGATGAAACAATGAATCCCTTAAGCCAACTTGCACATGCAAGCGTACCACATTGACTTATGCAGACTTACCTTTTTGCCCAGCTTTGCTTTACTTGTTGCATTTTCTGGATTTCTGTTTTATTTGCTTTTGTGTTTTTATATTGTCATTTTATTGGTTTGAGGTTGTTTTTGTTTTGCTGTTTTAATGATATATTGTTTTTAGACTGTACACCATTTAGAGAATTTTGAAATATTAAACAGTTTATAAATGCATTCAAATAAATAGACACAATGGTGAGGGGAACCCACCCATATTTCGAATCAAGCCCAGCCTCATAGGAAGCATTGTCAAAAGACAACATGGTCTAGCTGGTCAAGAGCTGGATGGATCAGGGAGGATGGGGTTTGAGCCTCTCCCCTGCTGCAGACGTCTGTATAGCTTTGGACATGACGGCCTCTCACAGCCTGTTTCATCAGAATAGTATTAAAATTATACACAGCACTGTTTTTCTTTTTATCATCATTTATTACAATGCCATGTTGTAAAAAGAAAATATATTATGCCAACACAGTACTATTATATACAAAATTACAAATGGTATTATCCTTTATGCCTTTAGCTGCAACAATCCTATGCGGTCCAAATAAAGTAAGCAGCTCTTTGTATATCTTTACAGGTAATAGCACTTTGTTCTAAATGTATCTGCTGTTATTTTGTGTTGTTTTTAACTCTGCATTGTATTTTGTACATTGCCTCGAGACACATGCAAGGGAGATGATTAACAATTAGACGTATAATTCTTGACATCTTTAGCTTGGGAAAAGTCTGTAGCTCAGCAGTAGGGCATCCCTTTCAAATGCAGACGTTCCCAGGTTCAATTCCTGGCATCTCCAAGTAGGGCTGGGAGGATTCCTTTCCTGAAACCCAAGACAGCTGCTAGATGGGCCATATAAGGCAACTTCCTTTTTTTGCAAGTGCCAAATAAATGTTGGGGAGACTCAGCTTTGATCCCTGGCATCTCCAGGTAGCGCTGGGAGAGGCCTCTGAGGGACATCTAAATTTAAGATGCTTTAATTTTGTTATGTTATATATATATGTAGTTGTTTGCTACCCTGGGCTCCTTCTGGGTGGAAAATAAATTTAATAAATAAATAATAAATCCTGCAGAGCTGCTGCCAGTCAGTGTAGACAAGACTGAAGTAGACGGGCCAATGCTCTGACTCAGTAGAAGGGCAGATTCCTATGTAAGCATACTATGTATTTCTAACAGTGCATGTCGTATAAAGACAATGTCATGAACACAGCATTACAACACTGCCTATTATTGTTATCACTTAATTATACTATGTAACAGACCGATAAGGGTGTTAATAATAATAATAATAATAATAACAAATAAGCAGCAGCCCCTCCCCACCCCGAGGCTCTGAGCTCCCATTGCCCTACGAGGACGCGCCTGCTGACCTGGCGCCGGCCTCTTGGAAGAGGCGCGCCCACTGCGCGGGCTGGAAATCGCTGGCGGTGAAGAGGGGGGCGAAGTCAGCGTAGGAGGTCCCCGACGGGAAGCGCGCCTGGACGAAGCGCTCGTAGAAGGGGTTGCGCTCGCCCCGCCAGTGCCACCAGAACCACTCGGAGCCCCATGCCGGCACCGAGAAGACGCCCCAGTGGACGAACACGCCGACCTTGGCGGCGTCGAACCAGCCCGGCAGCGGCCGCCCGTCCAAGCTGGCCCAGTCGGGGGAGTAGCGCTGAGGGGGCGCCGAGGCTGCGGACACAGAAAAGGCCGCCGCCCACAAGAAGAACCCTCGAGCCGCCGTCGCGAAGGGATCCATTTCTTTTCCTTCAGTGCCACCGCCGCAGTGATTGGCGGCGGCGGCAGCCTCCTCGGCCAATCGCAGCCTTGCGCCCATGGGTACTCATACATAATAAGCGCGCGACTCGCTCTGGTGAGGGCACGGTATTAGGGCACGTGGTACAAGAGGTGCGCGCGCGGCCGGAGGGGGTGCGCGCGCGGCCGGAGGGGGTGCGCGCGCGGCCGGAGGGGGTGCGCGCGCGGCCGGAGGGGGTGCGCGCGCGGCCGGAGGGGGTGCGCGCGGACGTGGAGCCGCGCTTCAGAACGGAGAAGGCTGCTGCGGTGCAGTGGAATGAGCAGAACTAGTGCAGGCTCCCTGCTCAGTAACTTGTTCTAGAGGCAGGAACTGGGCGGTGTGGTTTATAATTTATTCTTTAGAACATACACCAGCCGCTTTTTAGGGCAACTCCCCTCCCGAGACCGCTTCCTTACAAGGTTAAGATAACTAAGCCATAATAGCAGTTGGAAAAAGGGGCATACAACACTAAATGATAACGCTAAAGGAAAACCACTGTGCTTAGGTGTAGTGATCGTAGTGCCAATGACAGATCCAGGTTCAGTGAGCTGTTCAAAGTCAGCATTCCCCGATTATCCCCACCTGTGGTCTGAAGTGGTACAGGCCTTCCTACTACCGTAGGATTTTACCACTTCCTGCTACATGTGCAGGTCACGCCTATATTGATGACGGGATTTGTAAAAACATCTAGCCCCCATCCACACCACACATTTATTCCACTTTAAACAGTCATGGCTTCCCCCAAACAATCCTGGGAAAGGTATCCTTGTGAAAGGTGCTGACAGTTTTTAGAAGACCCCCTAGTCACCTCCCAAAGCTACAATTCTCAGAGTTTCCTGGGAAGAGGGATTGACTGTTAAACCGCTCTGAGAACTGTAGCTCTGTGAGGGGAATAAGAGGTCTACCAATTCTCAGCACCCTTAAACAAACTACTCTTCCCAGAATTCTTTGGAGGAAGCCATGAAACATGGTGGAAGGGGCAGGATTGGAGCTTGAGATTGATAGACAAACAGTAAAAGAATTACCTAATCACTCTGAACAAGTTCAAATTGGCAGGGCCCGATAAACTGCAGAGTATTGAAGGAACTGGCTGAAGAACTCTCAGAACTGCTGTCTATTTGCGGAATCATGGAGGACTGGTGAAGTGCCGGATGACTGGAGGAGAGCTAATGTTGTCCCTATCTTCAAAAAGGGCAAGAAGGAGGAACTGGGGAACTACAGACTAGTCAGCCTGACATCAATCCCTGGAAAAACTCTGGAGCAGATTATAAAGCAGTCAATCTGTAAGCACCTTGAAAGCAATGCAGTGATTACTAGGAGCCAACATGGATTTATGAAGAACAAATCTTGCCAAACTAATCTTAACTTGTTTTTTCATCGGGTAACCTCCCTTGTAGACTGCGGGAATGCTGTGGACATAATATATCTCAGCTTCAGCAAAGCTTTTGACAAAGTGCCCCATGATATTGATTAGCAATCTAGCTAAATGTGTGCTGGATGGAACAACTATCGGGTGGATCCACAGTTGGCTCCAGAATTGTACTCAAAGCTTGCTTATCAATGGTTCCTTCTCAAACTGGGCGGAAGTAACAAGTGGGCTACCATAGGCCTCGCTCCTGGGCCCACTGCTCTTCAACATTTTTATTAATGACTTGGATGAGGAGGTACAGAGCATGTTTATCAAATTTGCAGATGATACAAAATTGGGGGGCACGGCTAATGCTGTGGAAGACAGAAACAAAATTCAAAGGGAACTTGATAGGCTAGAGCATTGGGCTGAAAACAACAGAATGAAATTCACCAGGGATAAATGCAGAGTTCTACATCAAGGAAAAAGAAGCCAAAAGCACAGTTATAAGATATTCACAAACTGAATATGAGCCAACAGTGTGATGTGGCTGCAAAAAAGGCAAATGCTATTTTAGGCTGCATTAACAGAAATATAGTTTCCAATCACATGAAGTATTAGTTCCCCTCTGTTCAGCACTGGTTAGGCCTCATCTTGAGTACTGTGTCCAGTTCTGGTCTCCACACTTCAAGAAGGATAGACAAACTGGAACAGGTTCATAGGAGGACAACAAGGATGATCAGGGGACTGGAAACAAAGCCCTATGAGGAGAGACTGAAAGAACTGAGCATGTTTAGCCTGGAGAAGAGAAGAGTGAGGGGAGATATGATAGCACTCTTCAAGTACATGAAAGGTTGCCACATAGACGAGGGCCGGGATCTCTTCTCGATCGTCCCAGAGTGCAGGACATGGAATAATGGGCTCAAGTTGCAGGAAGACAGATTTTGACTGAACATCAGGAAAAACTTCCTGTTAGATCCATACAACAATGGAGCCTTCGGTTTTTCTTAGCATTATTGTCTTTTCTAGTGAATCATATCTTCTCATTATGTATCCAAAACGATAACCTCAATTTCATCATTTTAGCTTCTAGTGATAATTCCGGTTTAATTTTTTTAACACCCAATTATTTGTCTTTTTCGCAGTCCATGGTTTCCGCAAAGCTCTCCTCCAACACCGCATTTCAAACGAGCTGATTTTTCTCTTATCCGCTTTTTTCACTGTCCAACTTTCACATCCATACATAGAGATTGGGAATACCATGGTCTGAATGATCTTGACTTTAGCGTTCACTGATACATCTTTGCATTTGAGGGCCTTTTCTAGTTCTCTCATAACTGCCCTCCCCAGTCGTAGCCTTTTTCTAATTTCTTGACTATTGTCTCTGTTTTGGTTAAAATAACTGAGAATTCTGCACCCAACACAAGAATAAATGAATATAAATTTCTCTTATTTTGCATGCTTTATTCTTATTTATTTATTTTTGCATAATTTCTAATTTATTCCAGCTGTTGCTAGTGGATAAGAACGGAGGGGGAACTGCTGATTGTGTCCCAAACTACTGGAAAGTGTATTTAAACCCCTCTCTGGCTTCTGAGATGTCAGCACAAATTTCTCATAGACTGCCATGCATTTTTTTTATTTATAAGGGCTAGAATCTTTTTTTAATTAAAAAAAATGAAAGCTGAGATTTTTAGGAAGCCAAATTTTGCACCCACTATTTGTGTATCAGCCTTGCAACCTGTTTTCAGCCAAGATCAGTTCCCCAAAAGTCAAATCCTGTCCTTTTTCTGCCCTCCCATATAATCATGATATTCACATAGTCCTGCTCATATCAAATACTGGTCTACAAAAAATGGAGTTTGTGTTTGCATATTGTAGAGAGATGCTCTCACTTTGCTTTTTATTAAATAATAAATCAGCTATCCAGATGCCATCCTGTTATTGCAAATGCTTAAAAAATAACCTCATGCCTCAAAGAACAGGCTACGTAGGAATTTTTCCTAAGGGGGTTCTCCAGTGGGGTCAGATCTTTGTTCAAGTCAGACCCAATGGTATATTCAAAGTCCTACAGCCAAAAGTGGAGATTCTAAGTCCTAGAGCCACTTTAATGGTCCTGGTGCCACATTGTCCCTAACATCCATTGCTGACAATCTGATGGTTTATCTAGAGTTGCATCTGCAAACCCAAAAATCATGGTAGCCTACAAATTGCTGCCATGTCCTGTGTAGAAAAAAGCTTTAGAGTCTCTTTGAACAGGAAACAACCCCAGTTTCTGTGTAAATGTTTTGTCACCAAAATAACTACAATATGCAAACACTTCATATCGAATCATAAAACAAGTTAAAAACAAACAACATACACAACTTGTTGCAGAACCATAGAAAACTGAACAGAAGCAATGTGCATGTTAACAAAATCATGGAAACAAAATATAAATTATATGGAAACAATGATAATTCAAAGAATGTGACCAAACCCAATTCTTTTTATTACATTTTTGGTTTGTCGGGACTTATTTACTTTTTCTGTTCAATATATTTTGTCACCATTTGGAGCACGCACTTTCAACAATCCTGCCTCTGTATGGTAACAATTTCATTGCAAATGGTTTCAACTGGGCAGGACTTCTGAGTGCTCTCGGCTTCTGGATTGCTCTCCAAGTTGCCCGACATCCTTCCAAAACAGGAGCAGACTCTCTTCAGAGAGGAGCACAGCTCCCTGCTTCGTAAGGCGTAGATAGCAGGGTTCACCATACAGTTCACCAGACAAAGGGTACTACAGAAGGCAAACACCTTCTTAACAGAGCTGTCCAGTTTTTCAAAGATGCTGTAGGTCATGAGAGCTAAAGATGGTGACCAGCACATCACGAGAACCACCAGGACAATTACTAAGGTCTTGGCAAGCGTTATGTCTATTCTCATCTTTGTGTTTTGTTGGCCAGTTTGGGGATGATGCTTTTCCATGTACAATGCATGCTTTCGGGCCTTCCAAAGAATGTGCATGTAGGCGTATACAATAGATGCGAGAAGGACCGCCACCAAGGCAATCCAGCTTGAGAGATACCTGTTGTCAATGAAAGGAAAGAGCTCAGAGCAGGCAGAGTCAAGGCTGCAGCAGTTCCATCCCAGCAATGGCAAGAAAGCAATGAACAAGATTGTGAACCACAGCATCACCAGAGCCATTACAGCTCTTCTGCTTGTGACAAGGACCTTATACTGTGCTGGCCTAAGGATACAGATGTACCGATCAAAAGCCATCAGCAGCAGGCTGCCAAGGGAAGCCGTGAAAGATGTGTTGACCCCTCCAAGCTTTAACAAGAAGATGTCCTTTGAGGAATCTATCTGTTTGAAAACATGGAAATTAACAAAGCTGCAGACAAATATAATGCTGGCAAGTGCATCTGCCAAGGCCAGACTGCTAATAAAGAGGTAGGAAGGCTTGTTCCGGATCTTGGGAGAAGAAAATACGAGGTATAGCACCAAGGTGTTCTCCAAGATGCAGAAGCTCCCAATGGTGCAACACAGCACAGCGATGACGGTCTGAGCTGAATCATTGAGTACCATGTAACACTCCATGGGCATTGCACTGGAACTGCATCTAGAGACGTTGACTGTGACATTAATATTGCAACTCTCCATGCTGGTGAACTCAATAGGAGGAAATCTTTCTTCAGAAAAGTGATGTCTTCCGTAATATTTGTGGCACAACTGCAAAAGAGTTGAAAGTGAGGGAAGTTAAATATATAGTAATGTACAAATACTGTCATGTGTGTTCTGCTCACATCCAGCCTGGATGTACCAAGTTCTATAGTGTGTATACTTTTATGTTTTTCTGGATAGATTCCTTTCCAACTCTCTCTCCCTTCTCATTTTACAGTATTTGTATATTGCTTTTTATTTATCTTCCTTAGTGTTTTCAGTACAAGGATACACTTTAAACAAATTCCACAACATTTACTCAGTTGTATTCTTGTCTTCTTTTAAGCCTGTCATATATCTTATAGCATAATTCTATATATGCCTACTCAGATGTAGAGATATAAGAAAGCATCGTTCTCCATTTGGTCCTGGATTCGTCGCATGCAGCACTGTTTCCTTTCTGCTGCAGTTTGTTTTCTGCCAAAAATTATGTTATTCGCTTTGCTATCCGCTGCTGGGAAATTATGTAACTTACATAATTTATATAACTAAATATGTAAGGCATGTTGTCATTACATGATTCCACTCCATTCTTTTCAGGGCAAAGAAAACATAGTGCAAATGGAGGGGAGAGCATAATTATGTGACCTTTGTGAGCTGAAAGTGACAAGAACAGCGAATACTGATCATTTTAACCGGATTGATTTCCATTTCGGACATGGAACGAATAAGCAGATACCAGTAATTTCCATTCCTGTTTCTGTTTTTGTCTGAGTTCTCTGCCATCCCTACTCAAAAGTATGTCGCACTGAGTTCAAAGGGGCTTACTTCAAGCTACATGGATGTATAGGATGCAGCCTTAATGTTTCAAATGTTTCTGATCAAATTGTCTATTCCAAAATAAATGAAAGGGATTCCAATTTAAAAAAAAGTTGTTAAATTTTAATCCCCCTTCATGTCAAATAAACTAGAACCAATAGCACTTCATTAAAGATTTTTACTGCATAGTCCTAAGTAAATTCCATTAAGTTCTATGAGGCTTACATTGCAATCCTGTAGATGTCTACTGGTGAGCCCCACTTTTAAAGAGACTTAATTCAAAGGTGCATGGATACAGGATAGCAGCCTTGTTCTTAATTTAGAATGCTTAGGATTGCAGCCTTAGTTTATTCATCACCAATATTTTAAATGATTGATTATTTGACTGTATTTAAATAGATTTGCATATAACTATACCATGCATATAAGTGCTTTTTTGAGACAGAAGCAATATAGTAAAGAAAAGCAACCACTCCTAAGGAATAGCCATCTTTAATATTTTCTTTTTTATTATTACCATAACACACCACAGAGTCATAGAATAGTAGAGTGGGAAGGGGCCTACAAGGCCATTGAGTCCAACCCCCTGCTCAATGCAGGAATCCAATTTAAAGCACATGAATAAGAACAATCAGACAACCCAATGTGCTCCCTTCACTCCCCAGCTAATCAGCTAAAGCTTGAATTAATCTCCCCAACTGGACTGATGATAAATATCTCCTGCTCCCCAGCATTGCTGCTCTGATCAAATAGGCAGCCTCCCCTCCGCCCCGCCCCGCCCCAGCTACATTTCATTAATAAAGAAACCCTTAGAAGATCTAATCAGGGATCTCCCACATAACATCTGCTTGGGCCTTTGGACTTCCTCTCTTCCTCCACCTCCGCTTAAAGAGGTAGGTTTAACATTTTAAAGATAATGAGCAGCTGCTATCCAGTAAGCAGCAAGCCAGTCACCCAGTGGCGAATTCATAAGTATGCATAGCTCCTTCCCCTGACCTGTGCTCTCCCCGAATGATTACTATAGTATACATGGTTAACTGTGAGAGGATACCTTTGAAACATCTGTACAGTATAAGCAATTAACTACTGTTGAATTTTATTATTTTTCAGCGGCAGATTTGAATTTTCATTCATTTTATTCCTTCATATAAAGTTCATGTTCAGAAGAAGAGGTGTTTTCTTTTTACCTCTCTATATATGTGTATCATTAATTAGAAACAAAAAATACCCTTGTTTAATTATATACTGGTGAAAAAAAACCCCACATTATTAACTAACTCATTCTTATGCATTCTAATGTATTTAGCTCTTGTCATATTTTCGGACATAGTCACGTTTATTTTGCTGAAAAAATAGGGACCCCCACAAGGGCTGCACACAAGGGCCCCTCGTGGACCATAAATCCGCCACTGAAGTCACCATAATGAGCTATCATGGCCACTTCCAGACTGTTGCTATTTTGCAGGTAGAATTCAGTTGCATTCCGGCAAATTCAAGTTGTGCATTTAACCCACATCAAAAAAAATAAAACAAAAACAAGATTTTTTGAAGGGGGGGGGAAGTGACAAGAAAATGCAATGAATGTATGAAATGACAATGGCTTGGCGTAATGTTCCCCACAGACAAATCAGAATGGATGCTTAGGAAGCAGACGTCATATCACCACCTTGCAAACGTGCAAACAAACTGGGAGGAACGCTCAATAAGCAGGTTCTCCTCCATAACAGGTGCTCCTGTTTCTTAAGAACATGCAGGGAACAAAACCTATATATCTTTTTTGTGTACCACTGTGTCTGTGCCATCTCTATGAGTTTTAAAGCAAAGTCTACATTTCATTTATATACTTATTTACTTCATGCATGGACTGAAATAACTACAAGTTATTTATTACAGTTGCATGTATACTAATGTATATATTTGCAGAATAATTTTTGCCCTTTTTAAGGATATCAGCATGTGGCCTGCTGTATGTTTTTGTGTATAAATCCCACTAGAGGAAAAACCAAAACAATGACAGAATAGAAACAAAAGAAAGTGCTCAAGGAGTTTTCTGTCTAAAGAGGAAGTTGTTTGTATTCCGTTTCCTGTTTTCACAAGCATGCTTTAACTAGATACAGCCTTTCCCAAACAGTGTGCCTCCAGATGTTGTGGGACCACAACTCCCATCAGCCTCAGCCAGCATTGCCAATGGTCAGGAAAGATGGGAATTGTGGTCCAACAACATCTGGAGGCACACTGGTTGGGAAAGGCTGAGAACCTTAAAAGCACTTCAGGGAGAAATCTAGCAAAGAAGGTTAGTCAGCCTTTGGAGCTGCTAATGGACTGCCTTCAAGTCGATTCTGACTTATGGCGACCCTATGAATAGGGTTTTCATGGTAAATGGTATTCAGAGGGGGTTTGCCATTGCCTTCCTCTGAGGCTGAGAGGCAGTGACTGGCCCAAGGTCACCCAGTGAGCTTCATGGCAGTGTGGGGATTCAAGCCCTGGTCTCCCAGGTTGGAGTCCAACACCTTAACCACTAGGGAGCAGGAAGTCTTTGTCAAAGTTTGGGGTCTGCAGCAATGTGACACTCCCCACTAACTCTTGCCTCCACAACTTCTTCACATGACCACTTCTTCACATGACTGCATTCTGCTCTTGCTGTCCCCAGCCTTCTAATGCCAGCTGCCTTGGATGCACACAGAGTTCTGGGTAGATTCTGGTCTGTGCGTTGGATTTTTCTGAACCTTGGCTACTTGACATAAATCCATGGAGCATTTAGCCATGAGATCTAAAGGGAACCTCCACATTCAAAGGCAGCATAGCTGCAATTACTGGATCATGGATGCAAACAACAGGAGATGGCTGTCCCCTTGCTTGTGAGCTTCTCAGGAGTCTCTTGCTGGTCCCACTTAAGAGAAAATATTGAGACTAAAGTTTAGCATGTCAACTTTTATGCATTATTTTCCTAATTAGGAGAGAAGGCCTTGCTTGGGGCAGAATTATACATCCCAAAAAACATTGGGCTGCTGGTGAAATCAGTAGCCTCATGTCAAATTCTCTCTTTGTAGCAAAATTTACCCCATGTTCTGACATCATCATGTTCATTGCCCTCCCTCCGCCACTTTGTAGTAAAATGCAAAGGGTGATGACAGCAGAAAGTGGAGCAAGTCTTATGTAGTACATTATAGAGGTCAAGAACTCGACAAGCATTTCCAGCAGCAGCCTAGTGTATCTCATAATGTGCAGTTCCAGTCCTTACATCCTTACAGAAGGGTCAATTTAGCAAAAATTTTAAAAATCCACGGGCTGGTTCAGGGATGAAAAAGCCTACCTGAGCCTCAAACTTGTATGCACCACACCACATCACACCACCCACCCTCTGTCCTCTTGCATGGCTGTAGGTATGTGCTTCCCCTTTTAAACAACCCAGAGTCCCCTGTTATGTCTAAACTCTGGTTTGTGTAAATATTTGTTAGTGAACAAGGCAGGATCACAAACCATGGTTTATTCCTGCTTTGTTTGAGCTAACTAGCTTAAGCCTAGGCTAACCTGGGTGCTCTTAAGATGTTGTTGGATTCTAGTTCCCATCATCCCCAGCCAGCACAGCCAATAGTCAGGGATGATGAGAGTTGTAGTCAAGGAGGGCCACATATGGAGGGTCACAGGTTAGCCACACCTGGTTTAAACTAACCCATGTTACCTGGATTCAGATGTAACAAAGAACTGTCATTAATTTAAAATAGAAAGCAGAAGCTTTGGATCTCTTTGGTGCACTCTCTATGTTCTTCTGTGGAGTACACCTGAAGGTAGACAGAGCAGGCTTGTTCACATAATGCTAAACCACAGTTTAGTGATACATCCAAAAAGGCCTGAAGATTTATTGAGATCCCTGGTATTTTCTTAAGGGAAGACATTTCAATCTCTTACAAGAAATAGCTGCACATTCTTGCACAGAGAGCCTTGATTGTTATTAGCATTATTATTGCATCTTTCCTCCAAGGAGCTCACGGTGACATATATGCTTTTTCTTCTCTTCATATTATCCTCATAACAATCCTGCAAGGCAGGCTAGGCTGAGAGATAGTGATTCAAAGTCACCTAGTGGACTTCATGCCCGAGTGAGGATTTGAACCCTGGTCTACCAGGTTCTAGTCTAGCACTCTAACCACTATACCACACTGGCTCTAGAGAGGTGCTCAGAAGCAGTGTGTACTGAGAACATTTTGGGCAGCAATTCCCCAGATATGTGTGCAATCATCAGATGAAATTATTTCCATGTGACTTTCATGTCTCTTTTCTACATTCATGTATGTAAGAAACCCATAAAAGACCATTTTACTCTTTTTGCTTTCAACTACAAACTGCAAATCCAGGACTGTCATTATCACACCTGTAAAAGAAAATGATGCCAAGAACCTACCTGAGTGATTTCTTGCAATTTCCTCACCTGAGCTGAGAGAGTTGCAGAAAAGCAGCCTGAACATGGATCTCCACTCTGACAGAAGAGGCACGAGTCTGCGGGCAGAACAGACGTCTGAAGAGCTGAAACCACAAAGAAACAGCCATTGCAAGAGAAGAACCACAGAAGCCTGCAAAAGATGAATCATAGCATATCTGAGGGTAGAGGGATGGAGCGGAAGAAGAAGAGTGTGTGAAATTCAACGCTGGCCTGGTCTGCGCTGGAAGTTTCCAGGAATCGTGCCTGGTTCGTGATCGTGTCTGGCTGTCTCCAAGTGACCTTTGAAATGGAAGGAAGACATCAGCTCTGACAAGAGAGCAGGTGGCAGGAGTGGAACAGCTCTTAGAAGGCTGCCACCACAAGGGGCTTTGGGGACAGAGATCTCATTTTCAACAGTTTCTACCACCAGAAAATGGACTTCTGGAGGTGAGCAATGTTGCAAAGAGAACTCAAAAGTTGTATGCTAAAGGCTTCATTGTTTGTGATGTAACATGCTCATTTGTCTTACTGCTGTCTCTCTTCTCACACAGTTTTTGGAGCCAGTGTCAGCTCCAGAATTTGAGAAGCCCTTGGGTGAGAGGGCATGAATGAGCCTTCCACCTTGCGTAGCACCTTTTATCACCTTCACCCTCTGCCTCTGGATGCAATCTGCACCACTGCCCAGGTGGAGAGGGCAAGGCAAGTGGAGCGGCTTCTGCTCTTTCTCTCCAGTCTTCTTCTTGCACACTTAGAAAGGGCAAGTGAACAAGGAGGAGAAGGAGCAGCATTGTGGGCCCTTGTTTAGGGTGTTGACATCTTCAGGTGCCTGACACCAGCCCTGCTTGAAACCCTGCAAAAACCTGCTGACCCTTGATGGAGTTGGGATAGGAGAGCATCAGAGGCACCAGTGATTCTGCCAGAGCATCTTTGACTCTCTGAAATAATGACACTATAGACATAAGTGAGCTCCTCCAGACATCCTTTTAAGGGCAGGCCCACACCATACATTTAACACACATTTAATGCATATTTAATGCACATTACTTCCCCAAAGGAATCATGGGAACTGTAGTGCTAGCATTTTGTAGCTCTGTGAAAACCACAGTTCCAAGAATTCTTTGGGGGAATTCATGTCCTTTAAACGTGTGTTGGATGTAGAGATAGGATCTGTTGGCTGGTGTCGGTTCGAAAGCATTCCATCGACCTAACAAGCTGGTATCTATTCCAGTTTCTTCTTTGTCCACCAGGGATGGAATCCTCTCCTTTTTTATATTTGGTTTTTAAGTGTGGCCCCCTAGTGGTCATTAACAATCTGATTCTCTCTCTTTTTGCTTTGCAGAGAATTATTGATATTATAATCGCTATTTATTCATGAGTCTCCACTGGTATCAATCTTTATTCTGAACTCTGTAATTATTGCCTGCTTACATTCCTTTTCAAGTGCATTGCAGAACAGATTAAAGTAGTCAGTGTCTTCCCCCCTGCTGCTTACAATCAACATCTCATTCCCCCCCCCCGCTGCTTTCTGTCTGTCAGTTACAATCAACACTTCATTGACATCAGTGAAAGGGAATACACATTTGAAGAGCTCACATAGAAAGTAGATTGGTAAAAGTATCATTCACATTATAGATAATTTCAAAGCAAATTTTTAAAAAAGAATCAGAAAACAAGAAGAATGAATCAGAAACCAGGACAGTTGCTACAAAATTCTCTCTGCAAAGACAGAGAATATCAGAAATAATAATCAATCCGATGGCAACTCCAGTTATTGCAGAAACGGAGCCCTTCACTATTGTCCGCTATCTGCTGCTTTAACTGATCAGTGTTTTTCCCCTTCACAAACATATATATTAATATCAATAATTTTAAATGAAATAGATATTTTGAAAGAAAATATCTATATTTTGAAAGGAAATATTGATAAAATTATTGTTCCTAATATCAATAGTTTAGAGGCAGCAGAAAATCACTACATAAAAATCCGATCCACAGTGACAGAGAATAAGCGGATTTAATGGAAAATTCAATGCCAAATCCGAATTGGGTGGAATTCTAGCACATCCCCACTTGGATGTGCTTTAAATGTATGGTGCGGATCTGCCCTAATTGAACATTCATCCTTATTTGCTTGCACAAAGATTATGTGGAGTTTAGACAATGTCAGAGCATTCATTTTGATTTATTTGTGGGGAGGGTATGCAACAATGAGCATTCATCCTGATTTCCTTACACAGTGGTTATACATCTTCCCATTAATCAGTTGTTTATCCCACACTTTTCAGTGCATTGCCCCATTACTTTTCTAACTACAAAAAGCCTGTGGGATTATTTAAAAAATGAATTTGTTGTGCCACAGCTCTTTAATCCATTTTAATTGCAGAAACCATTTACAGTATTCCCAAACTTTCCCCCCCACGGAACACTTGAAAATTGCTGAGGGTCTTGACAGACCACTTCATGATTTTTCTGCCTGTTGTAGCAATTATAATTCCATACTATTCAAACGGTAATAAAATAAAATACAACGTAACAAGTAAAAGAAACAATACAAACATTAAAAATCAGTATGACTACTCCATGCAATGGATGTGCCGGTTCCCATCTTCAGCCACAGATTCTCAGACGTGCTGCCAACCACCTGGATGAAGCTCATAGACCACTGGTGCTCCATGAAACAGAGACTGGGAACCTCTGTGGTCTGCAACTGAATCTCTCCCATAAAATACTGATTGTCTGGTGCAGTGCTGGCTGGTGCCGAGCAGACCTGGTGGGCAAGTCTTCAGCTTACAGTGCAAACCGTGTCTACTCAGAGATATGTCCAACAGGACTTGCTCCCAAGGTAAATGGGGTTTGGATTGCAACCTTAGCAAGGGGAGCAAAAGCTGGTCTGGAGCAATTATCTACCACCTCCTCTCAACTTTCCAACAGCTCTCCTGAGCAAACAAACTCGCAGGAGAGATGGGCAGCCACAACCCCCCCCCAAACAACCCTTGTGGGCAAACCTCGAAGAAGAAGGTGATGGAACATGGGAGAGCAGAGACTTCAGGACCAAAACATCGCCCCCCTTCCAGCTTTCTAAAAGCCCCAGTGAGCAAACAAACTTACAGAAAGAGGGGTCCAGTAAGTGATATACTTACTGCAACCCTTTGTGAGCAAACAAACCTGCAGAAGAGTTTTTAATTGTGCAAGTCACCACCTTACAGGGCAATCGTAGCCACATCTACTTAGAACGAAGTCCTATTGAATTAAGTGGGTTATGTATTTGTAAATAAATGTAAATGGGGTTCAGATTGCAACTTTAGTAATGGAGCAAAAGCTAGATTGGAGCATTGATCCACCACCTTCTCCCAACTTTCTGACAGCAACTTTGTGGGCTTTTAGAATAGAAAGGTGGGTTAGGACAGTGGAGACTTATTGCAGTCTCCTGCTCCCTGCTTTCCGAAAGTCTTTGGAAGCAAACACACTTGCAGAAGATGACAACTGCCAAGCACTTGGAGGGTGGGCATGCGTGGGAATAAGAAAATAACTAATCTCTAGCAGTTACCCCCCAACAGTCCATCAGGTGTAGGGACACAAACCAGCCCTTTCACAAAATAAATGCAAATAGTTTAAAAAGTAAAAAATAACATTTATTACAAAAAGAGACACACTGTCGACTGTTGCTCTCAAGCTGTTCAAACTAAACAACCACTCCCTTCTCCTGCCTGCCTACAAAGAATCTGCTTCAAGCTATTTAGATGTGTGGCCTTGAAGGAAATAGCTTTGAGCATGCTCAGAATAACAATAGGAGGGGGAGAAATCTCCTGACCATAACAATCCTTTTGGATTTAAATTGGCTGAGTGCTGCAGAGAGTTTATTGGCCAGAGAATGAGAGATTGACAGAAAGGTATCTAGGACTCTCCTGCGTGGAGACAGGATAGAGTGTGGCTTTATTTTGGGGGAAAACTAAAAAAAAAAAAAAAAATACCTGGGCATTTCACTTGGTAGGGCTGAGCCCTAGTAGCCCTATGGAGCGGCCTCCACTGGTCTGGAGGCAACCAGTGTTCAGCTCCGTTTTTTCTGGGCCACTTTTATCTATGGTCAAACAAAATGTGCAGGTTGTTATAATGTTTCAAAAGGCCCTGCAACCTCAAGCTGACAAGAGACAATAGCGGAATCAGCATGTACACAACAGGTTGCCATGATTCTTCAGCTGAATTAAGCCTGAATCTCCCATGTGTTAAAGTCATCCCAATTATGCTGAATGCCCATAAAGTGCATTCATTGTTAAGCATGGGAACATAGGAACTGCCTTATAATGAGTCAGACCACTGGCCCATCTAGCTCAGTATTGTCTACACTGACTGGCAGTGGCTTGCCAGGGTTTTAGGCAGGGAATCCTTCCCAGCCCCACCCTGTAGATGCAGGGAATTGAACCTGAGATGTTCTGCATACAGCGCAGATGTTCTGCCATTGAGCAAAGGCCCTGAGCCATGCTTTCTGCCAGGTTGGTGGGAACTGGGAAGACAGAAATTGGTAAATGAAAAGGAACTGGTAGAGTGTTCAACGGAATGGGGAATGACCTCTAACTTCTCTTTCCTTTCCACAGTATTATTTATACTGCACAGATCAGGAACTGCTATATCCCTCTGTTAAGATAGTTTGGAATTCCCCACATATGTGAGAGACAGAATTAAGTCCATATTAACTATTAGGCTAAATATGCTTCAGAGCAGGGCCCTGACTGTAGTAACTGCATCTGGTGTAGTGGATGTTTGGAGACAGGCACTACAGATGCAAGAAACCGGGATTGCGATGAGGAGGAGGGGATGCTATTGAGAGATGCCGGGGGGGGGGGGAGATGGCTCCTGCATTAGGGTGGCACAGCGGGTGGGACCAATGCTTATGATGAGTCAAGGAGAAAAGCGGCAATGTAGCAGGGCAAATAAAAAAATCAATGCTTTTTAAAATAAATACATTGGATTGTAAAAAAAATGAAATCGAATTTTAAAAATTTAAATCAGATTCAAAATTTTCTTAAAACAATTAGCTAATATTCTTAATACTCAGTATCAGGGTCAATTTTTAACGGCTGAAGAAGAGCAGTTGGCTATGACATGGGCATCCAACAATTATCCCTCCTTTATAAACCTCAGGGCTAAGAGTGGCCAGTTTGAGAAATATATGTTTGCTTATGAAGAGTTAAGGGAAATCACATTTGTGATCTGGTTGAAGTCACTTATACATTTGCATTCAGAGACCACTGCAGTGGTAATCCAACTCTTAACAGCCAATAGCCTCTTCTGCAGGCACAAAGAGGATTTGTCTCTCCTTTGGACTAATTCATTCTAAACCAAGAAATAAAGTGGGAACTGAAAAAGCAGGAAACCTTGTGTTTCTTTTCCAAACAATGAACAAAGAAGACAAAGGTAAAGAAGAAGACTGAGTTAACTGTAACTCCCAATATTTTAAGTTTCTTATGTTGACTTGAAATTGCCTACATTTTATTTTTTAAATAATTTTACATTTATCTAAAAACTGAAATAATTAACTATTCAAAAATCTGTGTGCGTGTTTTGTTAATGTTGTTGTTTGTTGGAGAAGAAAACTAACTAGAAGAATAAACAATCTTATTAGTACAATATAAAACCCCGTTTGGTGATGGTGATTCTGGCATATCATGACAAAAATATCATGATTAACTGAACAGTTGGAACTGGTTCATATCCTGAATGGCTTCATAAGTTCATTCTGCTTTAGTAAAATGACCAAATTATCATCCCATTTTTGATGAAAATTAATCTGAAAACCATTCAGAATAATTGCTTAGTGTATACCAATCTTCTAATGAAACCTACATCTCTGAATATGTATTAAGGTTATATTAAACAATAATGTACTTCTACTAAAAATGATGATTAAATAGAATCTTCCTCACTCGTGATTTAAACTGTGATTTAAAAAATTAAAATTAAAATTGAGTCCTTTAGAGAAACGATTTAAATCAATTTGATTTAAATCAAATCAACCCTGCAGTGTAGTACAGTGGCTAGAATGTAGACTAGGACAGAGAAGACCTGGGTTCTAATCCCTTCTCAGTTGAGCAGGGAGGACCTTACATCAGTGGTACATGCTCTGGTAACCTCGCGACTGTACTACTGCAATGCGCTCTACGTAGGGCTGCCTTTGTAGACAGTTCGGAAGCTACAGCTAGTGCAAATTGCGGCTGCCAGACTGATAACAAGAACTAAGCGGTCCGAACACATAACACCTGTTCTGGCCCGCTTGCACTGGCTTCCAATTTGCTTCCGGGCTAAATTCAAAGTGCTGGTTTTGACCTATAAAGCCTTATACGGCGCGGGACCACAATACCTGTTGGAACGCCTCTCCCAATATGAACCTGCCCGTACACTGCGCTCTTCAGCAAAGGCCCTCCTCCGAGCTCCGTCCCACAGGGAGGCGCGGAGGGTGGTTACAAGAACTAGGGCCTTTTCGGTGGTGGCCCCCGAACTGTGGAACAGTCTCACCGATGAGGTACGCCTGGCGCCGACGCTGCTGTCTTTTCGGCACCAGGTTAAAACCTTTCTATTTTCCAGGGCTTTTAATCTAACTTAATTCTGTTTAAAATTGTATTGTAATTGTTTTTAGATCTCCCATTCTCTGTATCTTGTGGTTCGTTTTATTGGATTTTATTGTATTTTGTATTGATCTGTTGTTCACTGCCCAGAGAGCTATGCTAGTCGGGCGGTATATAAATTTAATAAATAAATGCATTAAATAAATAAATAAAGCTCACTAGATGACAAACTCATTGCCCCTAACCTTCCTCACTATTGTTATAGGGCTTGATAAGAAAAAGGGGAGAGAACCATCTACACCTGGTGTGGGGAACCTTTGTCCCTCCCAATGTTGCTGAACTACAACTCCCATAAGCCTCAGCAAGCATGGCCAATGACCCAGGATAGTGGGAGTTGTAGTTCAGTAACATCTGGAGGTCCAAAGCTTCCCCACTCCAGATCTACATGACCTTGTGGTCCTCGGAGGAAGAGTGAGATCAAATGTATAAATAATTTAAAGCTCTAATGTTTAATTGGGGAACTGGGGAAATGTTTTAGTCAATTAAATATTTTAACAGATTGATCAGTTCTTAAAAACTGTGATTGTCTTAAATATTTACCATCTCAAAAGAGACATTTCCCACTTTTCTTGAATGTAAGACCCAGGAATGCCTCTTAAGATAATGCTGCAGGCCCGCAGCACACATGAATATAATTCTGAAAACAGAGAAAACAGGCTATTGTATTTACCCATATGGAAGTTATGCAAAGTTAAACAATACTTTATTATACAAATGTAATTAATACTTTGTTACACTAATTTTAATATAATACTTCATTGAATTTATGAGAATACAGAGACTCACACAGTTGACGAGAATATTAAGACCTATGCAGTTAATCAAATAAAATTTCTTGAATTGGGTTACAGCCCAAGTATTTATATTTATCAAGATGTCCGTCATGGTGCCTGCCAATTTTGAGGGGGATGGACACAAGGTGCACCTGCTGAAATCTCCTCTTCTGCGTATCTGTTCAAACTGCAAGCATCCTGCTCTGTTTTCCCTCAGGCCACCCTAGTTGACTGAACATAAGCAGTTTGCTTTTGCTGTCTCGGACCATTGGTTCATCTAGTGCCTTCGTATTGTCTACAGCTACAACCTTTGGGGCAGGGGTCCTGCTATGTGTCATCCTTTCACCCAGAGATCATAAGGATTGTCTCCGAGGCCTTCTGCATGCAAAGCAGACTCTCTACCACTGAGCAACGGCCAAGTCCTTTCCCAGGACAGGCCTGCTCTGCTGCCAAGTGACAAGAAGAATCTTAATACTCCCCTGCTTCCAGTGGTGTCTGGTGCCCATTGGGACTGGCAGGGTGGAAGGAAGGGAGCCCAAACAATAGGTGCAGCCAGAGCCAATGACAGGCAGAGCCAACTGATTCTAGGTATGCCCCATCCTTCTCCCTGCTGAGTCTGCAAAGGCAACACAGAGATTAAGGAAGTGGGCTGACAGCCAGTGCTCTCACTTCCCTGGACTGGATGTAAGAAGGCAGGCAAGCTGGAGGCTGCCTGAGGGCAGACTGAAGTTGGACTTCACCCTAATGGACCAATGTCTGCTGCCTATTCCCCTAGATTTCTCACCAGGTACAGCAAGAGTCTCCTCACCATTCACCAACAAATACAGATGACTGGCTTGTCAAGTGGCTGTATGTGCAGAACGATAACTTACCACTTGGTGAACAGGACTCTGCGTTCACCCAACTTGCAGCCAGCAACGGCGCCAGAAAAAGATTTTTTGGGGGGAGGGCACAGACACCAGAAAAAAAATTATGGGTGGGGGGCACCGATGGCGCAAAGTATATTTCTAGGTGGGTGAAATATGCTAGGTGGGGGGCGAGCTCCTTGTTTGGGAGGGTTAGCTCGTTTGGGGGGTGCTTGCCCCTACTCACAGCCAAATGTTTAAGCCAAGTGTACTGAAAAAGAATGGCTTTCGAAGTGAGATTGGACATTCTCTCTATGATTTGGGCTGCTACATGTGCAGAGCCATCACCTGTCAATGTTGTCATTAAGCGATGCTCTGGCGCAGATGAACCAGCTGTTTCCTGCATCACTCATACCACATAAATTCATTTTCCTTCAGTCAAACCTTGGAAGGTGAGCGTGGTGGTATACTTCGGGCTCTTCCCTTTCAGTCCTGTCTGTGCTGTTTTGGGTGTGAGGCTTTGAGGGAGACAGCAAAACCGTATCTAAAACCCTGCCCATGTTTTTCACCCACGAAAACAGGAACATTGCAATCTAGGAACTGGTGCAATGTGGGAAAAGAACACAACAAGTTATAAACATGACAGGTTTACAGTCTCGACTGTATTAAAAAAAAGGATGACTTACTGGCAGAGGAGAACATTAATAGTTGGGGAGGAGAGGAAAATTCAGCAAGTGGATCTTTTCATTTCTGAAGGGCAATGAAATCTGTCCCATGCCACTGTTGAAGGGAAAAGAGCTCCAAACTGTCCCCTTTTGCACCTGTCTGTTGTTGTGTATTTATTAGACTTCTGCATCCCACTCTAACAAGGGGACTTCTAGGTTGCTGGTGAGATCCATACCTGCCTCAAAGTTCTCCTAGGCTACTTTTTCTCCATTATAAAGTAAAGCCGTTATAATGAAAAGGCTTTATGGCATTTTAGGAACCTTGATCCCCTTGAACAGGTGGATCTGCTGATTTTAGCCAGAGGTGGAGGTAGTTTAGATGCCAGCTCATTGCCTTTTCATTTCTTTCTTTTCATGTGTTCTTTCTGTTTGATGTAGGGTGCAGAGAAGCAAAAGAGCCACTTTTGCAGCTGTGTCATGTTTTAACCTAAATGTAAATGTACTGCCTTCAAGTCAATTCCGACTTATGGCAACCCTATGAATAAGGTTTTCATGAGGCTGAGAGGCAGTGACTGGCCCAAGTTCACCCAGTGAGCTTCATGGCTATGTGGGGATTCGAACCCTGGTCTCCCAGGTCGTAGTCCAATACCTTAACCACTACACCACAACCTACTCCTGCTGAAATTCTACACAACTGTTACAGGGGCAGGAGCCCTGTCCTCTTTTTGCATATGCCCACCCTCATTTGATGGCAGATGTTTTCTGTAACCTGCCTTGAGGCCACTGCAAAGAGTGGGGGCATACAATAAACACCTTTTAAAAGCAAGTGAAGAACAGGCAGCCACTAGATGAAAGTGTAGCGCACCAGGTTGGCACGCAGAAGGCCCCAGGTTCAATCCCCGGCATCTCCAGGTCAGGTAAGGTGGAAGACAGATTCCTGCCTGAAACCCTGCAAAGCCACTGCCAGACTGTTAACAAGATGGACCAAAATTCTGACAGCTTCCAATGTTTCTGTGTTCCTAAACCTCTCTTGGTAGTCACAAAGCTAAGATCTCTCACTTTTTTTGTGGTCAGGAGGATATTTTTTCCTAAGCAGGCTAGAGGATTTCATTTGACTTAGGAAACGTTTGATTCAGTCCTCGAAAACAGGACTATATTCATCTAAGTTCTATTAAGAGTAGACCCAGTGAAATTGATGAACCCAAATTATTCAGGTTCATAAATTTCAGTGGGTCTGCTCTGAATATGACTAATATTTGATACAACCCACAGTTAGTGTGATTAGCAGCAGCAGTAGCTTCTGAGGATGTGCAGAGTTCCTCAGATATGTAGATTTAAATGAGAGAACACAACTTCCAGAAAGACTTGAGCCTCACAGTGCAATCTTGTGTATAACTCATGACTACTCTTAAGGAAGCCCTGTTGAGATCAATGGGGTTTGCTCCCATGTAAGCATGTACAGAATTGCAGCTGCAGCCTCTCCCTTGAGAAATTAAATACAGCCTAGCTCTCCACAGTTCTCCCCACATGCATACATGTTAAATGCTGCTCAGCTATTGATCGTCTCTCTGTAAAGCACTTGGTATATATTATTAATTATTATATATATGGAATACTATTAATTATTAATTTTAAGTATTATCCAAAGAATGCAAAGAAATAAGAAACAGATAAATGATTTCTGCAGTGCTGTTGACGTATATGCACTTAACAAAGGAGCAGGAACAAAATGACAAGTCCCTGCCCCAGGGAGATTGCAATCTACATTTCAACAGGGAAAGACAGTTGAATGAAAGGCAAGGAGAGCCAAAGCAGGCAGTGAAGCAACAGGGGCACCTCTCCACAAATGTCATCACATGCACTTAGGCTTATATAAATTAATAAATGTAAATAAAGAGTCAATAAACACTGTTTTTCTTGTGTTGGTACCTTTTCACAGGGAAGCTGGACCCTTTGGGTAGTAGATCAAAGCTTCAGGCTGCTTTTCCTTCAGTGGGATGTCCAGATCTGGATCATCTCTTAGCTCCTCTCCATTCCACTGAGCGGGTTCCTTATGGTGCTCTCCTGGAACAACTGGGCACTGCACATCCTACGGGTCTCCTCCTCTTGGCTCTGCCAGGGCTACCATTCCAGACTGGGTGGGGTAACTGGCCAAGGTTCACCCTCCTCTCCTCAGTAGAAATGCTCCACTGTTCATCTCTTCTTAGAATAAGGATGGTAGAAGGAACCCTCCTTTCTGTTTCATTGCCGCTGCCACGGTAGGCAGCCTCGGTGGTATCTCATCCTCAAGTTACATTTCCCTCTGAGCTACAAGAAAATAAGTGTTTTATGCTGGAAGCCAGAACAAGGAAGCATTTCTTACTTCTCCATCTCTGACTTGTGCAGGAGCCTGTCAGCAAAGGAAAAAGCCCAGTCTTTTATTTTGCAGTGGCTTTGCTGTGTGTCAATTTTATGTAAACCTCGGTGAGGTGGTTGAACGGTTGCGATGCATCTGTGTAGGTTAGAAGGTAGGCAGGCAGGTTGCTGCATTTTAAAGGCCTCATAAACATCTGCCGAGCACTTAACCATTGCATAGGGATAGATCAATCTGTCCATTTCCCATCTTAAATTCATTTCTCCACATTTCCGCAGCAATCTGCAGAATTCAGCTAATATTTAAAAGGTATTTAACCCAATTTTTTATTGGTGTACTCTACCACCAACTGTTGGGGGGAATATGTCACCGCCAGACCATAATCCACTTAGTGTTTTTTACACCAGGAGAAAGGAACCTTTGGCCCTCCAGATGTTGCTGAAGTAGAACTCCCATCAGCCCTAGCAAGCATGGCCAATGACTAAGGAGGATGGAAGCTGTAGTTCAGCATCATCTGAAAGGCCAAAGGTTCCCCCCACCTGTTATACAGAATGAGGCCAGCTGTGGCTGATGCCTACTAGATCTGGTGGGGATGCAGCCAAGTTGTTCTGGATTTCCCCCCCATCCTCCCTTGCAAAGATACTGTAAACACTAAAGCACCTAAATAAATTGAAAAATGTCTTACTTTGGTTCAGAAGGGGTTCCTGCTGTCACAGTTGCTTCTCTCCTGGGAGAAAGGTTGTGTGGCCTCTGCCTGTTCTGGTTTTCTCCCCATGGTCCTCCTTTGCAAAGAAACAATGGACACTGCAGTTTCGCTAGTATTTAGCACCTAAGTGTTGGCTCAGAAGGGTCTCTGCTGTCATAATTTCTAGTGTGGGTTGATACCAGAATAATTGTGAATTCCATGAAGACTGCTCCCTGGAAAGTATGTACAGGACTGCAGACTAGCCTTTAAGGTTTGTCTTAAAGGTGCCACACAGGACTGTTAAAAAGGGACCCCATACATTTCCAGACTTATGGGAAAATATTTTTTTCCCTCCCCTACCTTATTCATTTTCACATCTTTTTTCCAAAATGAAAATTAAGTGGACTAGGACTGGGAGACTATGGTTAAAATACCATTCAGCCATGAAATTCATTGTGTGACCTTGGGCCAGTCACTGGCTCTCAGCCCAACCTACCTCACAGGGTTGTTGTGAGGATAACATTGAGAAAGGAAGACCCTTGAGCTCCTTGGAGGAAACATGGAGTGGATATAAATGTAATACTGATAAATGAGGAATTTTAAAAAAGCCCTATTGAATTCAGTGGGGCTTATTATGTAAGTGCGGTTTGGACTGCAACTGTACTAAGGGAGCAAAAGCTGGATTGGAGCAATTACCCCCCTCCCAACTTTATGACACAGCAATCTTGTGGGCTTTTAGAACAGAAAGGTGGGCGGGGCATTAGGAAGGTGGAGATTTATTGCAACCTCCTGCTCCCTACTTGCCAAAAGCCTGTGGGAACAAGCACATTTGCAGAAGAGAACAACTGCCAAACAGGTGGAGGGTGGGCGTGGGCGTGGGCACAGGGATGGGGTTGGAAAATAATTTACCATCAAGTGTCGGGACACAAAGCAGCCCATTCACAAAAATAAATGCAAATAGTTCAAAAAGTAAAAAAACACATTTTTTATTATAGAAGGAGACTCATGCTGTTGCTCTCTCTGTTTATGAATGCTTTAAAAAAAACACCAACCTGCTGAAACTAACAACCACTTCCTTCTCCAGCCTGCAGGCAAAGAGTCTGCTTCAAGAGGTGTGGCCTTGAAGGAAACAGCTTTGAGCATGCTCAGAACAGCTCCCTGGTCTACCCAGAGTAGCTGAGAGGTGCAAAGAGCTGATTGACGAGAATTCTCTCTGCATTGAACTAGATTATAGAGGTGTGTGGGACAGGAAAGAGTATAGCGTTTAAGATTTTGGGGAAAACTTAAAAAAAAATGCTGGGCATTTTACCTGATAGGGCTGAGCCCTGGTAGCCGTAACGGACCAGCCTCCAATGATGCAATAAGTATTTAAAACAGAACAGGGTTCTTTTAGTAAAATGCAGTGCTCTTACACTTCTGATAACTCAGCTGCCATTGTGGTGCCTGAGAAGGGCACTATTTATTAGATAAATTTCTATTAGGTCAACATCTGTAGCTGTGGTATTATGTGGCGTAGTGGTTAAGGTGCTGGACTATGACCTGGGAGACCAGGATTCGAATCCCCACACAGCCATGAAGCTCACTGGGTGACCTTGGGCCAGTCACTGCCTCTCAGCCTCAGAGGAAGGCAATGGTAAACCACCTCTGAATACCGCTTACCCTGAAAACCCTATTCCTAGGGTCGCCATAAGTCGGAATCGACTTGAAGGCAGTGCATTTCATTTCATTATGTGACTAGTGTTCCAAGTTGTACAGAACATCAGGCTGCCTGTGTTCTGTGTTCCACATACCTTGAAGACTTACATACTTGCATGGCAACATAAGAAGAGCCTGCCCAATCAGGCCAGTGGCCCATCTAGTCCAGCATCCTGTTCTCACAGTGGCCAACCAGGTGCCTGGGGGAAGCCCTCAAGCAGGACCTGAGTGTAAGAACACTCTCCCCTCCTGAGGCTTCCAGCAACTGGTTTTGAGAAACACACTGCCTCTGACTAGGGTGGCAGAGCACAGCCATCATGGCTAGTAGCCGTTGATAGCCCTGTCCTCCATGAATTTGTCTAATCTTCTTTTAAAGCCATCCAAGTGCTCCAATCACTGCACCTTGTCTGTGACTGTGACAAAGGATTACATTGTTTGTTTCTTATTTTGTTCCCTTGCAGCAATTGCTGGTCTGCACACTGGTCATTCCAGTGCAACTGTTGGGGAGAATGGGACACATAGAGAGCGAGCACTTTTACTGTAGCAGCAAAAATGAAAGACTTTCTCTTTTCAGCATTGCTTTGAAGCAAACTCAGGTGTGCACACACTATCATTTCAGGCATGAAGACAGCCAGAAAAAGCTCACAGACAACCCATCTCCTGTTCCCTGCACAAATCAAGAGGGAACATGCCTTCACTTTTGACCTCCACTTATAATGCATGGGTTGCCAGTGTGGCACGCACAGGTGTCAGTGTGCCACATGAGCCAGTAGAACACAATGTCAGGTGTTGCTGGGCAGCTGTCGCCCTGTACACTGAGCCACTGGACAGCAGGTGGCATCTTCTCAGCAAAATACCTTAAACATAAGAACTCAATCAGCATGCAAATGATCAAACCTGCCCTCCCCTCCTCCTCCCTCCCATCACCTCCCTTTTGCTCCTTCCTTCCCCCTTCAAGTCTCCTGTTCTCCTGGTGCATTCACTATAGCTGCCCAATTCCCCTGCTTGTTAAGGTTTGATAGAAATATCTGTTGGCTATAGATACATTCTTAAACCGCAAGGATTTTTGCCCATTAGTGAATCCTTTATGTGGTGAGGCGAGCAGGACTGTACACAGTATTCCAAATGCAGCTTCACCTTTAAGCCCTGGACTGATTTTGCCCACCCAGGCAGGCCACTGGATTCCTCTGGACAGGAAGTATAACGGGTTTGCTGGTCCAGTTGAGCCTTGTTTGAGCAAGAAGGTGAGAGCCAATGTGGTATAATGGTTAGAGTGTCAGACTGATACCTTCGCAGACTAGATCCAAATCCCGGCTCAGCCATGAAGTTCACTGGGTGACCTTGGGCCAGTCACTATATCTCAGCCTAAGCTACCTCACGGGGTTGTTGTAAGAATAAAATCAGGAAGGGGGAAACCATGTTTGTATGCCACCTTGAGCTTCTTGGAGGAAAGGTGGCCTATAAATGTGCTAATAGGCTTCCGAGCTCGATTCAAGGTGCTGGTTTTAACCTATAAAGCCTTACACGGCTTGGGACCACAATACCTGATGGAACGCCTCTCCCGACGCGAACCCACCTGTACATTACACTCAACATCCAAGGCCCTCCTCTGGGTGCCTACTCTGAGGGAAGCCTGGAGGACGGCAACAAGGGAGAGGGCTTTCTCAGTGGTGGTCCTCAAATTATTGAATGATGTCCCTGACAAGGTGCACCTGGTGCCAACACTGTTCTCTTTCTGGCGCCAGGTTAAGACCTTCCTCTTCTTCCAGGCATTTTAGCATGTGTTTTTAAATTGTTTTTTTTAAATGTGTTTTTAAATTTGTATATTTGTTTTTAATGTTTTAATTGTTGTAAACTGCCCAGAGAGCTTCGGCTATGGGGCGGTATGCAAATGCAATAAATAAATAAATAAATAAGGTCTTTCTGAACTCTGATGTACTCCTGTGTTTTTGGCTGTTTTTAGGTCCTGATTTCTGGCCTGCTGCTGCCTCCTAGGTTGTCCTTTGGTTCAGATCCTTTGTCCTGTCTGCTGGGTCCTGTTTCCCAGCTCCAGGTTCACTTCAGTCTGTTGCCTGCAGCCTGGACCTGAAGCAGAGTCACTGAAATGCCACAGTTGTGAGATAAACTCAATGCAGTCCTTTTGAGATTTTGCTATGGTTGACAGCTCCCCCAATCACCCAGCAGGGCACCTCCGCCTTTAAAAACTGCAGGAGAGGCAGAAGTGGAGCAACTGGGAGTTTTCCCCATTTTGTCTGGCAGAGAAACCTTGAAAGAAAAAGAAAAACGGCAATCCTGCCTGGACACGACTGTTCTGAGCTTATTGGCTGGTTGGTTTGTTGAAATTCTTTACATTCTGCCTCTTGATCACAAGGATCCTCTGAAGGCAATTAACAGTAACATAAACATGATCTGTTCAAGAAGAGTGTATAAAAGCAGCAGATGCATCCACACCTCAAGCAAAACCCAGCATTTTTAGTTGTTCCCTGAAAGGGGAGAGAGTTCTAAAGCCAAGGTGCCGTGAAAGTCTTTGGTCTTGCAAGGAGATTCAGAGCTGTCTTACAAAGACTGACCTCTGCAGATTCAAAGAACAATTGCTCCTTTTACCCCAGATATGTGGGGCATGTATGCCACACATGTTGCTTCCCCGATCCTATGCATGGGGAAGGGTCAGAGCTCAGAGATGGAGCATCTGGTTTGCATTCAGAAGGTTTCAGGTTCAATCCCCTGCATCTCCAATTAGGACCAGGAGAAATTCCTCCGTGAAATCCTGGAGAGCCTCTGTAGTTCAGAATAGGCAATACTGAGCTAGGTGGATGAATGGCCTGACTCAGTATAAAGGCAGCTTCTTCAGTTCCTTTGTTTGCCCCACTGTATTTAGCAGGCCCATAAGGAAAAAAAAACAACCCCCCAAATCCATATGATGGCAATACCAGGCCAATAGCGTGCAATCCTTTGGGTACTGCAGAACACCAGAAAAGACAATAATGCTGGGAAAAACAGAAGAGGAAGGCCAAACAAGAGATGGATTGATTCCATAAAGGAAGTCGCAGACCTGAACTTACAATATCTGAACAGGGTGGTTCACGACAGATGCTCTTGGAGGTCACTGATTCATACCGTCGCCATAAGCCTCAATTGACTTGAAGGCACGTAACACACACATTCCCATGAAAATATGCAGCCTTTGGTGGGGTTCAGAATTGGGAAAGAATCCTGCTTTTTCAAAAACAGTAATCCAATTACTGTCACACAAAGACAAATAACCAGGCTGGGTCAAACCATTAGATTAAAAGCTGGGAATGCATATATGTAGCTGGAAAACTAACGGAGGCATCAAGCCTTGAAAGAGAATTAAAGCTATAAAGCCAATGAAATAACTCTAACGCTGGCAGTGAACGAGTGAGCCTCCTGTCTTCTTGTTCAGGTAAATATCTTGGTAGCCATAGAATTAAATAATGGAGGCCATTATCCTACACCGAGCAGACAGCAGGCAAAAATATAAGCAGAGGGAGAAAGAGAGCAGCTGACCAAAGAAGACTAGCTCCAGATGCTATGTTTTTCATGCCAGTCTGCATTGAGGGCATGGGCATGCAGGAGGTATATATGGCACTCCCCACTGCCACCCATTGCAAATGCATGCATTTCCCATTATTTCTGATTTATTTCATTTGATAAACATTGGATGCACATTAAATGCGACCACATCTGCATCTTTAGAAAAGTAAAGTAGTTGGACTGGCCCATAAGAAAAACAACAATAACCCCCCCCAAATCCATATGATGGCAGTACCAGGCCAATAGTGTGCAATCCTTTGAGTACTGCAGAACTCTTCTTCATCAGGCTAGATGGCAAACAGAGCAAGGAAGGTGAGGACTAGGCTGATGATGGCGAAGCCATGAGGGCTGCATCTGGTTTCAGTCTTAAGAGGGAATGTGGAAGGAGGTAGCACAACTCAGCTTATCGCATGTTTAGCTTTTTGCTGTTCAAATTTTGTATTGTAAGTTTTGTATTTGTAATTTTAGTCTCTGTTAATTGAAAAAAATGGTGTGGCAAAATCACATCTCCAAATGTCCCTTTCCATAAAAAGCTCCCTGCAGACAGGGAGGTGTTGCTTTCTTTTCTTAATGCAAAGGTCCAATCAAATTGGTATCTCCCTCCCTCCACACACACATAGTCTGAAGATGTACAGTCCTGTCTCCCAACACCAGTGGGTTACAGTGTTGGACTAAGATCCAGATTCAAATCCCCACCCATCCATGAAGCCCACTGGGTGACCTTGAGCCAGACACAGTCTCTCAGCCTGACCTATCTCACAGGGTTGGTGTAAGGATAAAATGGAAAGGGGGACACACCATGTGCACCACCTTGAGCAACTTGGAAGAAAGGTGGGATATAAATGCATTAATGAATTAATTAAATATATTTCTGCTGCAATGCAAGGACCCCAGCCTCAGCCAACCTGCTGAGCTCCCCCCAAAAAAGAAATAATAATCAAGAAGCAGCAATGTGGGAATGGGGATGCTAGATTGTGCACTGCAAACAACAGGGTGAATGAATTAAAGAAGGTGGTTAGTGCTTTTAGACCTTGGGATGACCATCAGAACTGATGACTTGGTCAGTGTGCATTTGGGGAATGAGAGTGGAGCAGAAGACAGATCAGTGCATGCACACACACAAGCACACCTGCCCCTCCTGCAAGCATCTGCTGGCATGCATGCATTCGGGCACATGGGAGGGGAGAAGCCTTCAACTGCCACAGCGTCTTGGAGAGAGAGATTGGAGGATAGAGTGTAGGTGGAAGAAAGGGGCGACACTGGCACACACCCTTAGCCTCATAGATGGGGGGCCGAGCAAGTCCTGGGCTTTCTCACTGTTCCTTGGCTCTTTGTGGACCAAAGGTGAGATCTGGGCAGCCTCGCAAATAAGAATAATTTTTAAAAGGAGGTGGCAGCGAAGCAGGAGCCAGGAAAGGCAGACAGGTGGCTGTCAGGAAGGAAAGGGGAAAGCAGCCTTTCTTTGAAGCCTTGCTTCTTTTTGCTTCATGAAAAGCCCTCTCCTCTTGTTCTGAGCAAGAACGTCATCAGCAGCAGCCGTGCGAGGAGACGGGAGTCAGCAATAGTAATTCCTTCTTCTTCCTGGTAGCTCCACCCTTAGTCTCCTTTGGTGTCTGCCATGTGTTTTATAAGACTTGGTGTGCCTGAAAGATGCTCTGCCACCAGGGCCAGCCCCAGATATGCCGGGGCCCTTGGGCACCAGCTTGCCCTGGGCCCTGGCACACATATGCGCACACACACATACACGTGTGTGCACGCCCAGGGCCAGCCCCAGACACGCTGGAGCCCTTGGGCAAAAGCCTGCCCCAGGCCCCAGCGCTCCCCTTCAGCGACTTGCACATGGCGAGAGCTTTGGGATTCCGCCATTCCCTTCCTTAACTTACCTTGTTCTGCCTGATGGAAAAGAAAGATCTATTGGACTGCTGATGCTTTGAACCCCTCCATCTTAAACTCAGGTTGGAATGTGTGTAAATAAATAAACCATATTTCATAAAGACACCACAGTTTCCACTGGCCTTCTCTCCAAGGAAACCAAACCCTGGGTAAGTGCAAGGACCCCTGGAGATCTCTCACCGCTCAGAGATTGGGGTGGCATGCAACAGTATTTTATATTATTGTATATTTTCTGTTTATGTTGTGAAATTTATGTATCTTTGTGTCATCAAACTTTCAGCTGTTAGGTTTTATTTCTTTACAATAAATTTTGTTTGTAGACATTATAAGTATTTTTGCCATAATTGGGGTTTTTATATACAGCAGCTTTTACACATTTGGACACCCTTGACTACCTTTTTTGTTGTGGAGGTAGCAGACATTCAGGTGAGGCTGTTTTAGGTGCCATGCAAGTGTCAGACTGCTGGGAAGGAGAAATATACAATGGTTGATGAGTCTACCACATTTGAGAACATACAATCCAGCTGTTGGCCAGGTGTGTCTCCATCTTGTGATGGGAACTCAGTACAGTACCACAATACCCACAAAGCTGTTGGCTTATATGCCTCCAGCCCAGTGATTTTCAAACTATGTCCTGCAGGTCTGGAGAGCCAGTGTGGTGTAGTGGTTAGAGTCTTGGACTACGACCTGGGAGACCAGGGTTCGAATCCCCACACAGCCATGAAGCTCACTGGGTGACCTTGGGCCAGTCACTGCCTCTCAGCCTCAAAGGAAGGCAATGGTAAACCACCTCTGAATACAGCTTACCATGAAAACCCTATTGTAATAAGTTGGGATTTCCATTTCCTGCAGGTATCTGGAAGCTTATTGAGGATCCCTCATGAACTCTGCAAGTTTATTGGGGATAAGCTCCCCTGAAAGACATCTTGTGCCCCTGCAACGTGCAGTTTGAGGGGAGCATAGGGTGGGCCCCCAAGTGCATTCACAAGGCCAAAACTGAACACGATGGGACATCCCTGTGTATTATATTGACACAAATTATTATTATTTATTTATTTATTGAATTTATTAGTCGTCCATCTGGCTGGCTGTCCAGCCACTCTGGGCGACGTACAAAATAGGCATACAATACCTAGACATTAAAAATCTAAAAACAATGAAGATAAAATCTAGCCCACCCCAAAAGCCTGCCTGAAGAGCCAGGTCTTCAAGGCCTGGAGGAAACTCATCATGGAAGGGGCATGGCGGAGATAATTTGGGAGGGAGTTCCACAGGGTGGTGGCCACAACTGAAAAAGCCCTCTCTCTAGTCCTCACAAGTTTGGCTGTTTTGACTGATGGGTTGGAGAGAAGGTCTTTTGAGGCTGATCTTGCTGGGCGGCATAGCTGATGATGCTGGAGGCGCTCCTTTAGATAGACTGGGCTGAAACCGTATAGGGATTTAAAGGTCAAAACCAACACCTTGAATTGGGCCCGGTAAGCAACTGGTAACCAGCGCAACTCTTTTAGCACTGGAGTTATGTGATCTCGCTGGCAGCTGCCTTTAATCAGGTGCGCCGCCGCGTTCTGTACCAGTTGCAGCTTCCACACCATTTTCAAGGGTAGCCCCACGTAGAGCGCATTACAGTAGTCTAGGCGAGAGGAGACCAGGGCATGTACCACCGATGGGAGCAGATGATTGGGAAGGTAGGGGCGTAGCCTCCATATCAGCTGGAGTTGATATAGTGCTGCCCAGCTCACAGCCGAAACCTGAGCTTCCATGGACAGTTGGGAGTTAAGGATGACCCCGAATGAAAGAAATGCCTTCAAATATAAAAAAGGGGCAAGAGGTCTATTTTTTCCATTGGGATGGAGATTTTAACCAAAGGGCCACCTTCCCTTCTAGGCAACCTTTTGGGGGAGGGCACATGTGAGTGGTGGGCGGGCCAGAAGCCAAAGTGAGTGGAGCAATGAATATTAATTAACTCTTTGCACAGCAGGTTTGTTTCCACACAGACACACACATCCCTCTCTATCATCCAACCAGGTAAGCCAGAAACATTATCAGGGTTCAGGAACCTGTGGCCCACCAGATGTTGTTAGCCTGTAGCTCCCATCAGCCCAGTCAGCATGGGCAAGGAGGATGGGAGCTGTAGTCTAACAATATCTGGAGGGCCACAGGTTCGTTACCCACCTTTGGGGAAGGACCATAGGTCAGTGGTAGAGCATCTGCCTTGCACGCAGAAGGTTCCAGCACCTCCAGGTAGGGCTGGGTGAGACTCCTGCCTTGAAACCCTGGACAGCTGCTGCCAGTCAGTGTGGACAGTACTGAGCTAGATGAACCAATGGTCTGTATCAGGCAGCTTCCTATGTTCCACCCCTGGCTTAGTGTGTTGTCCAAACTGAGATTTGTGGGGTTTAGTTCTCTCTTGGTTACACCTCATGGTTAATGAGGACTGCTGAGAGAGAGAGCTTAACCCCAAGGCTCTGTTCGGATAGCATGCTAAGCCAAATCTTGGCTTACCTTAGCATGACGCAGCAGTAAAAAGGACCAGGGGAGGACCAAATTGGCTGGGAGGTCCTCTCCTCTGTGCTAATCTGTCACAAATAAACTTGAAAGCCTCATTATCACTTCATTCATTTACCACGGCAAGGAAAATGAAATGGACTGCCTTCAAGTCGATTCCGACTTATGGCGACCCTATGAATAGGGTTTTCATGGTAAGCAGTATTCAGAGGGGGTTTACCATTGCCTCCGTCTGAGGTTGAGAGGCAGTGACTGGCCCAAGGTCACCCAGTGAGCTTCATGGCTGTGTGGGGATTCGAACCCTGGTCTCCCAGGTCGTAGTCCAACACCTTAACCACTACACCACACTGGAATCAATTCCCCCATTGTTCCAGCAGATGAGATCATCACTCCTGCTCTTAAAGAAAAGAAGAAGCAGCCACAGAACTACACTCACCTGCATTCCACCACATCACTGAGAGCAGTTCTGTTGCGGAATGATGGTAATACTGCAACATTTTGTTGCAGGACCCACTTGTAACAACATGATCCTGAAACTAGACAACTGATTTTAAATGGTACTCTAAAATCTATCCCCTGAGGCAGGCTGCTGCACCCTGTCTAATGATAGGGCCGGCCAGCCAAGCTCCTTCTCAGCTCTCCTATGATGTTTTTATGATTCACCCAATGCCTCCCCTGAAACCAGACTGGAGCTGCAGCTGGTAGCTCTGAGTCACCAGGCTGTGGCAATAATCATCCACATTTCCTGCTGGGAACTTTGCCAGCTCGGCTACCTGAGATGGCAAAGACTGAACTTGGGACTTCTACATGCAAACCTGCTGCTTTGGCACTGAGCTGTGGGCCTCTCCCATCGTAAAGATGCAGCCACCCTATTTCGCTTTCGGCAGGGCTTATCCAAGAAGGAGCATCTCATTTTTATTTCTTTTATTTAATTACAAGCATTTATAAACTAGCATTTATTAATATTTCAAAAATCTCCAAGCCTTGAACAGTCTCCAAACACAAACAATGTATCATTAAAACATGAAAACAAAAACACACCTTATAGCCAACAAAACAGCATTATAAAAACTCAGAACAATCAAATAAAACAGACATTCAAAGGATTCAAACATGTAAAATAGGGTCCAATCTTATGGATTGGGGAAGCCTTGGCAAAAATATAAGTCTTCACAAGACATCTAAAGCAACTGATGTTTCTGTTCTTGAGGAACTAGCCACTTTGGTGGAAGTGACTTAGATCACGGGTAAGAGTTAAACACCCCCTCCTTCTAATCAAATCCTGGGGCTTTGCATTTCTTAAAAAGGAAGATCTGAGGACCTCCTGTATGGTTTGGCTCTTGCATACCCTCCCCCCTTAATTTGCCTTTTTCCCCTACGTCATTTGATCACTTGAGCAGGAGAAACACTGAATGAATTCTGTGAAGCCAATAATTTGTTTCTTGTGAACACTTTTTTTGAGCAACTGAAAAGATGACTGTACACATGGACATCACCAAATGATCAATGTAGGAATCAAATTGATTATATAATTGGTAGCAGAAGATGGAGAAGCTCCATATCTTCTGCAAAAACAAGACCAGGAGCAGACTGCAGTACAGATCATGAACTGGTTGTATTGAAAATCAGAGTAAAGCTAAAGAAGAAGAATAAAGCAATCGTAATGCCAAAATACAATTTAAATAACATCCCAGAAGAATATAAAGATCAAATAAGGAACAGGTTTGAGACTTTAAACTTAATTCACAGAAAACCAGACGAACTATGGAGTAACGTCAGAGACGTGATCAGGGTAGAATGCAAAAAGACAATACCTCTAGTTAACAAGAGAGAAAGACCTCAATGGATGACTGAAGAAACTCTTAAAATGGTTAAAGAGAGAAGGAAAGCAAAAGCAAAAGGAGACAGAAACACAGAACCCTAAATGCAACTATACAACTAGTAAATAGGGACAAAGAAAACTATTACAATACTTATTGTATAGAAATAGAAGAGGACAACAAAAAGGGAAGAACAAGAGCCCTATTCCAAAAGATTAGAGAAATTAAAGGGAAATTTAAACCACGAGTAGGGATGTTGAATAATCAACAGGGGAACACACTGACTGACCGAGATGAAATAAAAGGAAGATGAAAGCAATACACTGAAGAACTCTATGAAAGAGATGCAGAGATGACAGACTCATTCATGGAAGAACTGTATGATGAAGAACCAGAACTTGTAGAATGTGAGGTGAAAGCTGCTCTTAAAATACTTGGAAGAAACAAATCACCAGGAACAGACGGCATACCAATAGAGTTGCTACAAGCTACTAAGACTGAATCTGTCCAAACTTTGACTAAAATCTGTCAAGAAATATGGAAAACTAAACAATGGCCCAGAGACTGGAGGTGTTCAATATACATCCCAATTCCAAAGAAAGGCGATCCCAGGGAATGCAGTAATTATCGAACTATTGCCTTAATATCCCATGCAAGTAAAATAATGCTCAAGATTCTACAATAAAGGCTCTTACCATATATGGAACGAGAAATGTCAGACGTCCAAGCTGGATTTAGAAAGGGAAGAGGCACCAGAGATCATATCGCAAAAACATACGTTGGATAATGGAAAGGACCAAGGAATTTCAGAAAGAAATCACCCTGTGCTTTATAGATTACAGCAAAGCCTTTGACTGTGTAGATTATGAAAAACTATGGAATGCTTTAAAAAATGGGGGTGCCACAACATCTGATTGTCCTGATGCGCAGCCTATACTCTGGAGAAGAGGCTACTGTAAGGACAGAATATGGAGAAACTGACTGGTTCCCCATCGGAAAGGGTGTGAGACAGCGGGTTTTTTTGGTCACTCTATTTATTTAATCTATACGCAGAACATATCATACGGGAAGCAGGATTGGACCAAGATGAAGGAGGTGTGAAAACTGGAGGGAGAAATATAAATAATTTAAAATGTGCAGACGATACCATACTACTAGCAGAAACCAGTAATGATTTGAAACGAATGCTGATGAAAGTTAAAGGGGAAAGCACAAAAGCAGGACTACAGCTGAACATCAAGAAGACTAAAGTAATGACAACAGAAGGTTATGTAACTTTAAAGTTGACAACGAGGACATTGAACTTGTCAAGGATTATCAATACCTCTGCACAGTCATTAACCAAAATGGAGACAACAGTCAAGTTTCGGCAATGAACCGGGCAGCTTGGTATCAATTACATCTGATACAGAGGCTGCGACCCTACCTTCCTGTACAGCTACTCCCACGAGTGATACATGCCCTGGTCTCCTCTCGCTTAGACTATTGTAATGCGCTCTACGTGGGGTTACCCTTGAAGACGGTCCGGAAACTCCACCTGGTGCAGAATGCGGCGGCACGCTTGATTACGCATAGCTGTCGCTGGGAACATATCACCCCAGTGTTGATAGATCTTCACTGGCTACCAGTGGTTTACTGGGCCCAATTCAAGGTGTTGGTATTGACCTTTAAAACCCTATACGGTTTCGGCCCGGTTTATCTAAAGGAACGCCTCCAGTATCACCAATTAAGCCGCCTCACAAGATCAGCCACGCAGGATCTCCTCTCGGTCCTACCGGCCAAAACAGCTCGGCTGGTGCGGACCAGAGAGAGGGCGTTCTCGGTAGTGGCTCCCACTCTCTGGAATTCTCTCCCCTACGATCTTCGACATGTCTCCTCCCTGATGAGTTTTCGCCGAGCTTTAAAGACCTGGCTATTCAGGCAGGCCTACAGGAACTCGAGCTAGATTAGTTTGTAATGTATTAACTGATGTTTTGGATGTTAGTTTTAATTGATGAATGTGGTTGTATTTTATTGTATTGTGTATTGTATTTGGTTGCTGCTGTAAGTCGCCTAGAGTGTCCGTTAATTCAGACAGATAGGCGACTAACAAATAAAATTTTATTATTTTATTATAAATCAGAAGAAGGCTAGGACTGGGTAGGGCAGCTGTGAGAGAACTAGAAAAGATTCTCAAATGCAAAGATGTATCACTGAACACTAAAGTCAGGATTATTCAGACCATGGTATTCCTGATCACTATGTATGGATGTGAAAGTTGGACAATGAAAAAAGTGGATAAGAGAAAAATCATCTCATTTGAAATGTGGTGCTGGAGAGCTTTGCACATACCATGGACTGCAAAAAAGACAAATAATTGGGTGTTAGAACAAATGAAACCAGAACTATCACTAGACGTGAAAATGATGAAACTGAGGTTATCATACTTTGGACACATCATGAGAAGACATGATTCACTAGAAAAGACAATAATGCTGGGAAAAACAGAAGGGAGTAGAATATGGATTGATTCCATAAAGGAAGCCAGAGACCTGAACTTGCAAGATCTGGATAGGGTGGTTCACGACAGATGCTCTTGGAGGTCGCTGATTCATAGGGTTGCCATAAGTCGTAATCGACTTGAAGGCACATAACAACAACAACATTTGATCACTGAGATGACCTCACACAGACCTTCACTATTTTGCATTCATTTTTCATTAATTAATATACTTCTCTTCCTCCCAAAGAAGCTCAGGGTGGCAAACGCAAACAAGTGAAAACAATACAAGTAATAATGATAATAAAAATAAATATTTAAAACATTTAATAACCATGTATAACATTTTAAAACAATTAAAGAAATCTAATAACATTTTAAAATATTGTTGTTGGTGCTGGCATATATTGTTATTATTATTATTATTATTGCATTAATATACCACCTTTCTCCCAAGGAGTGCAAGGTGGTGTACATGATTCTCCCCCTCTCCAGTTTATCCTCACAACAACCCTGTGAGGTAGGTTTGGCTAAGAGACAATGGCTGGCACAAGGTCACGCACTGGGCTTCATGGCTGAGTGGGGATTTAACCATGGAGCTGGCTTGCCTAAGGTCTCGCATCCACTTCAGCATCGTCACCTGCTTCTGAGTCACATCCTGCTTCTTCTGATAAGCTCTGCTGTAAGTCAACACGGGAGGGAGGGTGCAGGGTGTGATGGCCCTGTAATGTTTGTGTAATATGTATGGTAAGTGCCAGTTTTGTAGGTTAAATATCGTAAGTAGTGTGAGTTGGGTGGGGGGAGTAGACGGGATGGAATGTTGAGGAATGCTGTATTGTGACTGGCTGAGCATCTGGGTGGTTGAAGGGGTATATGGGAGAATGACAGTTGGTCAAGAGAGTTCCTTTCGGGTTGAAGAGGGTGAGGGGTGGATGTGTATTTAGGCAGGTAGCGAGGCAGGTTTAGGACTAAAGTATATGAAGTCAGAGAAACTATAATATGTTGAAAATCATTTATATGTAACCACATGCATGACGACTGAATTCAAAGTAATCTTGTTTATTCGCAGTGTTATTTAATAAATCGTCTGATCCTTTGCTGGATTCATTCAGAGGAGAAGGGTGGGCAGATAAAAAACCAAAGCTGGAACCAGTATCTATGGTGGCAGCAGTGAATGGTTAGCATATCAGCAGCAGGTATCCAAAGGCAACCCAGGGCGGTAGTCTTTAAAGACAGAAAGATACAGGGGGTTGTGGCCTGAAAGTGTACCTAGACACTTAATGCAAATGGACTGCCTTCAAGTCAATCCCGATTTATAGCAACCCTATGAATAGGGTGTTCATGGTAAGCGATATTCAGAGGGGGGTTACCATTGCCTCCCTCTGAGGCTACGCCTCCCCAGCTGGCTAGGGCCTGCTCAGCTTGCCACAGCTGCACAAGCCAGCCCCTTCCTTGTCCGCAACTGCCAGCTGGGGGGCAACTGGGCTCCTTGGGACCCCCACGGCTGCACAGGTGGAAGGGCACGTAACCCCTGAGCCACTCCCTGCGGGGGTGATCTTTAGCTGGCCCTTGACACCCAGGAGACAACTCTGGCTTAGCTGAAGACAAGCCAGTGGTTCCAGGGGCATGGTAGGACTAGGCAGGGGTGACTTACAGGGGACCTACGATGGATCTTAACTCCATTCAGTTCAGTCACATGGCCTGGCAACCCAGAAGAACTTACACCGGCAACAAGGGTGGAATAAATAAAACTCTGTTTTAAAGGCTTGTTTCCCCTCTGCCAAGTTTGGGCCAGCTCAACTGGCAGTAGCCTCACTCCTGAATGAAGCGTGGATCTGGCATGCTTCACACCAGCTTAACTTAGGCTGTAAACACACTAGTCGCCAGATCAAAGCATTTGCATTGGCCATACTTGGAGGGGGAACGGATTGATCTGCTTGATCAGTTGTGAAATCTCTTTGAAGCGAAATTAAAAATAACACACAATCAAGTGATACCAACAGGTTTTACAGTAAAAAGGGAGGGGGGTTGAGTAACGTTGTGTGTCCCCATTTTCAGAAGAGAGAGGTGGAGATGCACTGGAACCAGCAGAATACTGAATGTCTTTCTACCCTTAAAACAGCATAAATTATACTGGCATCCTATAGTTAGGATTGCTCCTTAAGGCTGCATCCTTAAGGCTGCTTACATTTAAAGACTGTTATAGCACTTTAACAGTCATGGCTTCTCTCAAAGAATCGTGGGAACCGTAGTTTGTTAAGGGTGCTTAGGGGTCTCAGGAGACAACAATTCCCCCTCTCAGAGCTACCATTTGCAGAGTGGTTTAACAATCTATCCCACTTCCCAGAGAACTCTGACTTAAGCTAGTCATGACCATTAATTTCAGTGGGTCTGCTCTATCAATTAATACAACCCAGTGTGAATTCCTTCTAATAAATTTATTTTTATTTAGTTTTACTTGATATTAGGAGTTTTGCAAGCAATTTTCTGTAATGTAATTATACAGCCACAAGAGTGGCTCTATACTATAGCTAACATGGATTTTTTGCATTCCGCAATGTTAAATTGAAAATATCCCCCATGCCATTCTGAGGCTTCCCATAAGCTCATTTCAAAACAAAACCTTACAACTTATAGTCCTGAACTCAGAAATGCTTGCTTCACAACAACCCTCTAAATTTTCATGTGATACACAAAACATTCAGAGAGAATAGAGAGTTCAAAGTATAAAAAGAGAGAAAAAACAGAGCCCTGTTGGACTTGTGGAGAGGCACATGCTACCAAATTCTTCCAAGCTTCACAGGAAGTGGATTGGACTGTGAAAGACTAACCCAAATTGTGTTTGCATTTTTACAAATTTGTTGGGCAGTACAATATCTCAGAGAGGAGGTCAGGTCTCTTGCTCCCCTGGTACATTCACTATAGCTACCCAATTTCCCTGCTTTTTAAAGTTTGATAGAAATATCTGTTGGCTATAGGTACATTCTTAAACTACAAGGGTTTTATTTGCCTGTTAGTGAATACATTTTTGTATGTTCTTGAAAATTCACTAATATATGCATTTTATCCCACTTTTTTCCCTAATATGTGCAATTTGTACACATTGGTTGGTCTGAGACTTGTATCACAAAATCTCGACAAGTGCGAATTTTGAAGAATAGCTATGTTTTGGCTGGCATTGTACTTCAAAAAGTGCAAATTAGGTGGTTTCTCATTAAAATGCAAACAAAATCAACTTTCTCCCCTATTCCTAGTTTTAGCCCTCCTGGTCATGATGCATGATTTCAGATGTGACCACTAACCTTGGTTTTAGCTCAATCATTTTCAAACTTTCTAACCTCAAGGAACCTTCAATCTATCTGCCAAGGAATCCCCATCTGCCAGTCATGAAAATCCTGCACATTGCAGAGAGTTCTGGGGCACACACTCAATTCACATGGGGACATCAGGCTTCACCACTGCTTTGTGTGAACAATAAATGCGATGTAGATGCATACAACACTTTCTCGTGGTTTGTTGCACATTGCAAAATCAGGTAGTGATGAGCATTGTTTTTCAGGGATGTTTGTTATGACTGATCTTCACATTGAGGAACCTTTCATACATTTTTGAGGAACTTTGCAGTTCCCAATAATAGTTTGAAAGCCACTAGTTTAGTTGAATCATTTCTGCTTAGATTTTTTTTTATTAACTTTCTTTTCTGCCACATCTGTGTAACCTTTTTAGATAATGTTATCACAGCTGACAAAGAGAAAGAAACAGTGGGTTCTCAAAATATCTAAGAGATACTTGTGTGTCTGCCTGTGTTGGGGGAGGCTGTCCTTGAACAGACTTCAATAGATGCGCCATAACAAAAGCAGCTGAGATCATGTGATATGAATTGTGAAGACCTGCAAAAGGCTGTATCCCCTTGACCCAGCCTAAGTACCAGTAGGATTGTACCCTAGGTTAGTCTGGAATGTTTTACTTTTGAATGCTTCCAATATGGGGATGTTGTTACATGGTAACCGGATTCCTTTTACAGGAAAAATCCAGTTCAGAAGGGGGCATTTGGGAGTGAAAGAGTTAAGCACCATTCCCTGTCTGGTTCTCCACTCCCAAACATCTCCTCCCAAATTGGCATTTTCTTTAAAAAGGTCGGTGGGCTAGCGTTACATGTGCTTGTTTGCACATAACATTGTATACTCCTCAGTAGGAAAATTGGTATTCAAATGATGGCTTAAACTTCAAATTAAATACAGTAATACCTCAGTTAACAAATCCTCCAGGAAAGCTCCTTTTAACAAAGTCATTTTTCGGTGTGTGGGGCATGTGGAAGGATGCACCCTCTGTCATAGTCAAAATGTGGCTCCTTGTCTAGTGGATTGCGGCTGCTGCAGGCAGCTCTCTCACACGCGGCTGCTGAGGCTAACACTAAGGTTTTGGGAACCCATCCCCTGGAAATCTAATGGGGAAGCAAGATCTGTTGTGATGTTAATGTTGTGAGCCCTACCCTTTTACACACCTGTTATATATATAACCGGAGGCTATATGGCTAATTCTACATATGTATCTATATGCAGATAAAGCCATATAGCCTAAAGACATCACAGTCTCCAGTGACCTTCATTCCAAGGAAACTGAACCCTGGGTAAGCACTTGCACTCCTGTAGTCTCTCACAGCTTGGAAATTGGGGGCATGCAACAGCACCATACATTGAAAGCACATGACTTCTCCAAAGAATCCTTGGAATTGAAGTTTGTTAAGGGTGCTGGGAAGTGTAGCTCTGTGAGGAGTAAACCACAGTTCCCAGGATTCTTTGGGGGAAGCCATGTGCTTTAAATGCATGGTGTGTGTGCAGTCCTTCTCAGTACATCCATTGAAATGAATATGTTTAAGAACATAAGAAGAGCCTGCTGGATCAGTCCAGTGGCCCATCTAGTCCAGCATCCTGTTCTTACAGTGGCCAACCAGATGAGTGTGGGAAACATGCAAGTCCTGAGCACAAGAGCACTTTCCTCTCCTGTGGTTTCCGCAACTGGTATTCAGAAGCATGCTGTCTCCAATTGTGGAGGCAGAACATAGCCTTCTTGGCAAGTAGCCATTGGTAGCCTTATGCTCCATGAATTTGTCCTAATCCTCTTTTAAAGCCATCCAAGCTGGTGGCCATCACTGCCTCTTGTGGGAGCAAATTCCATAAGTAACTTAGGTCTATTAATTACGTCTACTTCCAGTAGAAGTAGTCGGATACACATATATTCTCTGTTAGGTTTTAGTGCTTTTCCCCATCACTCCCAACCTCTCCTTCCCCCCTCTACATATGTTTCCCCCTGTGTTGTCTTTCATTTCTGGGATGGTAGAAATGCTTTGCATATCAGTACCGCCATAAATAGTTCCCCAAGGCCAAAAGAGGGCCATCTAAATACCAGGATTTCCAGTCAAGCGGTTTTTTTGTGAAACCACCAGCCTTCAGGACTGTTCTAGAGTTCATCCCCCATGAGAAAAAATTTAAATGTACTGCGACCCTATGAAGAGGGTTTTCACGAGGCTGAGAGGCAGTGACTGGCCCGAGGTCACCCAGTGAACTTCACGGCTATGTGGAGATTTGAACCCGTAGTCCAACACCTTAACCACTACACCACACTGGCTCTCTCCCCCATGAGAAACATCCACCCAGTTAGATGGTAAACAATGACAACGGTTCCTTTAAATCACCACAAGGAAGCAACTGAAGGAAGTAAAATTCTTTTAACTTTTACAAAGTCAGGAAGTCTAGAAATCGCATGCATGTGACTGAATGCTGCATAGCAGAGTCTGGCTTTCAAACATGGATATGGTAACAGAGAATGCATATCTGACTTCATAAAGAATAACAAGTTTCTGTTATTGTTGTTTGTTGAATTGATGCTTCACCGACACAGGAGCCTCTTTTTATGACTCAGCTGTTAAAAACAAAACGTATAATAGGCTGGTACAATTTTTTAAAAAATACATAAACATCACAATGAAATGTCCAACAACAAGCCCTCATCGAGCACAAACCTGAATAAAACACAGATGTAGGAGCCACAAGAAACAATATTTAGTGACTGGCTGAGAAAAAAATTAACTGTAAAATACTAAAAACGGTTACACTGCTTTTTTTAAAAAAAATCATATTTTTATGTACTGTGTTTTATATTCATAAGATTGTATCCAATGTTTGCCATACTCAGAGTAGACCATTGAAGTTCATGAAGATGACTAACATAGGGCTGTTAATTTCAATGAGTGTACTCTGAGTTGAATTTACATTAATACAACCACTAGCATTTTCAGTATTTGCATTTACAAACTTGATTTGTTGTGCGCCTTTGAGCCTGTTTGAACTTTTGCAAAGACCACTGGCAATAAGCAATGAAAGTTTAACCTGACCTATTAAAGCTTTGAGAGTGTAAAAGAAGCCGAGAGCAATGATGTCAGGAGTCTAGACCAAGAGGCTAGACTCCTAGCAGGGGCACCCAAGGCGGAATGGTCAAAGCTGAGACACCAGACTAAGATGCATCCAAACTCAGAGGAAGACAATGGGAAACCACCTCTGAATACCTCTTACCACGAAACTCCTATGAACAGAGTATCCAAAATGCAACACGAGATAGTGCTGGAAGATGAGACCCCCAGGTCAGAAGGCACTCACTGAGCTACTGGGGAAGAACAAAGGACAAGTACGAATAGCGCTGTGACTAATGATGCAGCTGGGTCAAAGCCGAAAGGAAGCCCAGAGGCTGATGCGCAGAGATGTGAAAGGAGAGTTAGGAGTTGTACAATGCACACAATAGGAACATGGAACGTGAGAAGCATGAACCAGGGAAAGTTAGAAATTGTCAAGCAAGAAATGGAATGTATCAACATTACAATACTTGGCATGAGTGAATTAAAATGGACGGGAATGGGACATTTTCAATCAGGCAACTACAAAATATTTTATGCAGAAAATGAGAAATTAAGAAGAAATGGCGTTGCTTTAATAGTGAGAAGTGATGTAGCAAAAGCAATTAGGAGCTATAATGCAAGGTCTGAGCGTTATATAATCAATGAGATTAAACGGGAAACCTATCAACATAACCATCATCCAAGTCTATGCTCCAATGGCAAACACAGAAGAAGAGGAATTGGAGAGATTTTACACAGAAGTACAGGAAGAAATTGATCACACCGAAAGAAGATGTTCCGATAATCATGGGGGACTGGAATGCAAAAGTAGAGAACAGAGAAGAACTAGGAACTGTGGGAAAATTGGACTTAGGAGATAGAAATGAAGCAGGAGAACGACTTATCGAATTCTGTGAAGCCAATAATTTGTTTCTTGTGAACACTTTTTTTGAGCAACCAAAAAGACAACTGTACACATGGACATCACCAAATGGTCAATATAGGAATCAAATTGATTATATAATTGGTAGCAGAAAATGGAGAAGCCCCATACTTTCTGCAAAAACAAGACCAGGAGCAGACTGTGGTACAGATCATGAACTGATCATATCGAAAATCAGAGTATAGCTAAAGAAGAAGAACAAAGCAATTATAATGCCAAAATACAATTTAAATAACATCCCAGAAGAATATAAAGAACAAATAAGGAACAGATTTGAGGCTTTATACTTAGTTGATAGAGAACCAGACGAGCTGTGGAGTGAAGTCAGAGACATGATCAGGGAAGAATGCAAAAGGACAATATCTATCGTTAAAAAGAGAGAAAGACCTGAATGGATGACTGAAGAAACTCTTAAAATAGTTAAAGAGAGAAGGAAAGCAAAAGCAAAGGAGATAGAAACACAGAACCCTAAATGCAACAATACAGCGACTAGTACATAGGGACTAGTACATAGCTCCACGAGCTAGAGGGAGCCCCAGCTGACGAAGCGTCAAGGCCCCAGCTGACAAAGCGTCAAGGCGAGTTAAGCAGCAGAGCGAGTTCGGCAGGAGGGCGAGGAGGCCAGGGCCCCCCACTCTGCCTTTCTGTTCCCTGACCTCAACTAAACCACAGTCTCCAACCCATTGACGTAATAAACCTCAAACAAAACTATGCAGGTAAGAAGCCAGCAGGGGTGTGGGGGCTTTCCAGTGTTTTGCACCGCCTGCAGCATGTACAACTATCTGCCTGTTGGACAGCAGTCATGGGTGTGCTCTCGGTGCAATGAGCTCCTGGCTCTCCAGGAACAACTTCATTTCCTTGAGGCCAAGGTGGCGGACCTGGAAAAGCTGAGAGAGGCAGAGAGGTGTGTGGAGGAGGCCTTCAGGGACGTTATAGCTGTGTCCCACTCCAGCGATGATAGCTCTCCTGCTATCATGGAGAACGATGGTCTCGGGGAAGGAGAGCATCCAGCTGAGGAAGAGGGGAACGATCCCTTAGAAGGGACCCATTCCTTGGGGGATGAGCAGCTATCCTCTCGTGCCGAGGATATATCTCCAGGGGGTGGAGGGATCCTTGTAGTGGGTGATTCGATCATTAGGAACATAGACAGTGGGGTGTGTGATGGGCGTGTAGACCGCAAGGTGTTTTGCCTGCCTGGTGCGAAGGTTGCGGATATCGCCCGTTGTTTAGATAGTTTGGTAGACAGTGCTGGGGAGGAGTCAGTGGTCGTGGTGCACGTTGGCACCAACGACATGGGGAAATGCAGCCGTGAGGTCCTGGAAGCAAAATTTAGGTTGCTAGGTAGGATGCTGAAAGCCAGGACCTCCAAGGTGGCTTTCTCTGAAATGCTACCGGTTCCACGCGCAGGACCAGCCAGACAGGCCCAGCTTTGCAGTCTCAATGCGTGGATGAGACGATGGTGTCGGGTGGAAGGGTTTAGATTTGTTAGGCACTGGGGAACATTTTGGGACAAGCCGGGCCTGTACAAAAGGGACGGGCTCCACTTGAACCAGAATGGAACCAGACTGCTGGCACTTAAAATTAAAAAGGTAGCAGAGCAGCTTTTAAACTGACTGAGGGGGGAAACCCGACAGGAGCTGAGAAAGGTCCGGTTCGGAATAAACCTCCCCCCTGGGATAAAAACCAAAGAAATGATGAAATTTTAAAAGGGGTAGGCCTAGAAGTAGGCATTGTGAGAGCAGGGGCACAGGATATAAATTCAGAAGAGCAAAATTACCACAGGCCAAACCACAAGTGCCAAAGACACTTGAAGAGAGACACTGCTTACAAGTGCCTGTACGCAAATGCTAGGAGCCTGCGAACCAAGATGGGAGAACTGGAGTGCTTGGTCTTAGAGGAGAGCATTGATATAGTGAGCATAACGGAGACCTGGTGGAATGGAGAAAACCAGTGGGATACGGTTATCCCTGGATATAAACTATATCGGAAGGACAGGGAAGGACGTATTGGTGGCGGAGTCGCTCTATACATGAAAGAAGGCATTGAATCCAGCAAGCTGGAAACCCCAAAAGAGGCAGACTCCTCCACAGAATCGTTGTGGGTGGTGATACCATGCCCCAGGAGGGACTTAATACTGGGAACGATCTATCGTCCCCCTGATCAAAATGCTCAGGGAGACCTTGAGATGAGATATGAAATCGAGGAAGCATCCAAACTAGGAAATGTGGTAGTAATGGGTGACTTCAACTACCCGGACATAGACTGGCCGCACATGTGTTCCAGTCATGACAAAGAAGCAAAGTTTCTAGATATTCTAAATGACTATTCCCTAGACCAGTTGGTCATGGAACCGACCAGAGGGACGGCAACCCTGGACTTAATCCTCAGTGGGGACCGGGACCTGGTGCGAGATGTAAGTGTTGTTGAACCGATTGGGAGCAGTGACCACAGTGCTATTAAATTAAACATACATGTAAATGGCCAATTGCCAAGAAAATCCAACACGGTCACATTTGACTTCAAAAGAGGAAACTTCACAAAAATGAGGGGATTGGTAAAAAGAAAGCTGAAAAACAAAGTCCAGAGGGTCACATCACTCGAAAATGCTTGGAAGTTGTTTAAAAACACTATATTAGAAGCTCAACTGGAGTGCATACCGCAGATCAGAAAAGGTACCGCCAGGGCCAAGAAGATGCCAGCATGGTTAACGAGCAAAGTCAAGGAAGCTCTTAGAGGCAAAAAGTCTTCCTTCAGAAAATGGAAGTCTTGTCCGAATGAAGAAAATAAAAAAGAACACAAACTCTGGCAAAAGAAATGCAAGAAGACAATAAGGGATGCTAAAAAAGAATTTGAGGAGCACATTGCTAAGAACATAAAAACCAACAACAAAAAATTCTATAAATACATTCAAAGCAGGAGACCATCTAGGGAGGCGATTGGACCCATGGATGATAAGGGAGTCAAAGGTGTACTAAAGAACGATAAGGAGATTGCAGAGAAGCTAAATGAATTCTTTGCATCTGTCTTCATATATGGGCAGATCCCTGAACCTGAACTAACATTTGCAGGAAGGGATTCTGAGGAACTGAGACAAATAGTGGTAATGAGAGAGGAAGTTCTAGGCTTAATGGACAATATTAAAACTGACAAATCACCGGGCCCGGATGGCATCCACCCAAGAGTTCTCAAAGAACTCAAATGTGAAATTGCTGATCTGCTAACTAAAATATGTAACTTGTCCCTCGGGTCCTCCTCCGTGCCTGAGGACTGGAAAGTGGCAAATGTAACGCCAATATTCAAAAGGGGATCCAGAGGGGATCCCGGAAATTACAGGCCAGTTAGCTTAACTTCTGTCCCTGGAAAACTGGTAGAAAGTATTATTAAAGCTAGATTAACTAAGCACATAGAAGAACAAGCCTTGCTGAAGCAGAGCCAGCATGGCTTCTGCAAGGGAAAGTCCTGTCTCAGTAACCTATTAGAATTCTTTGAGAGTGTCAACAAGCATATAGATAGAGGTGATCCAGTGGACATAGTGTACTTAGACTTTCAAAAAGCGTTTGACAAGGTACCTCACCAAAGGCTTCTGAGGAAGCTTAGCAGTCATGGAATAAGAGGAGAGGTCTGTGATGTTCCTATATATTAGTGTATATATGGTAAGTGCTGGTTGTTTAGAGTATACATGGTAAGTAGTGAAAGAGGAGGGGGAGTGAATGGGCAATAGAATGCTTGATGATTGGCTGAATGTTTAAAATGGCTGACGGTATAAATGAAAGGATGACAGGTAAATCTGGGTGAATGTGAGGTGGTGAATTGTGGAATCTGGAGGGAGAAGAGAAAGAGTGGATTGCTTGGTGGGGTTTAGAGAGTTGTTTACCAGGAGGGAGGTGGAGTTCGGATTAGTATTGAGTAAAACCATATGCTTATGTGCCTTAAGAAGAAATCTTGTTAATCTTGTTAGCTTTGTTATCTGTAATAAATACTTAATTTGGTTTACCAAAGGCCTGATCCTTGGCTGGGGTTTCACAGACCAGAAGGGAGGGTAAGGTAATGACCAAGGCTGAAGGGGAACTGTAACAAATGGTGGCAGCGGTGAAGAGAATAACAATACCAGTATTCAGAGTCTCTGGGAATACTAGTATTGGGACGTTACTGGTGGTTGCCTAGCAGGGGGATCTGTTGAGATCTGTGCTAGAGCGGGGAGAGAAATCATAAGAGAGAGCGGTCCGGACTGGTGGAGTCCCTGGTGGTGCCTAGAGACAGGCAGTAACCACGAGCAGGTAGGAACCTGACAGGGAGAGCCAGGGAAGGACGCATCACAAGGTCCTCTTGTGGATAAGGAATTGGTTAAGAAGCAGAAAGCAGAGAGTAGGAATAAACGGACAGTTCTCCCAATGGAGGGCTGTAGAAAGTGGAGTCCCTCAAGGATCGGTATTGGGACCTGTACTTTTCAACTTGTTCATTAATGACCTAGAATTAGGAGTGAGCAGTGAAGTGGCCAAGTTTGCTGACGACACTAAATTGTTCAGGGTTGTTAAAACAAAAAGGGATTGTGAAGAGCTCCAAAAAGATCTCTCCAAACTGAGTGAATGGGCGGAAAAATGGCAAATGCAATTCAATATAAACAAGTGTAAAATCATGCATATTGGAGCAAAAAATCTTAATTTCACATATACGCTCATGGGGTCTGAACTGGCGGTGACCGACCAGGAGAGAGACCTCGGGGTTGTAGTGGACAGCACAATGAAAATGTTGACCCAGTGTGCGGCAGCTGTGAAAAAGGCAAATTCCATGCTAGCGATAATTAGGAAAGGTATTGAAAATAAAACAGCCAATATCATAATGCCGTTGTATAAATCTATGGTGCGGCCGCATTTGGAATACTGTGTACAGTTCTGGTCGCCTCATCTCAAAAAGGATATTATAGAGTTGGAAAAGGTTCAGAAGAGGGCAACCAGAATGATCAAGGGGATGGAGCGACTCCCTTACGAGGAAAGGTTGCAGCATTTGGGGCTTTTTAGTTTAGAGAAAAGGCGGGTCAGAGGAGACATGATAGAAGTGTATAAAATTATGCATGGCATTGAGAAAGTGGATAGAGAAAAGTTCTTCTCCCTCTCTCATAATACTAGAACACGTGGACATTCAAAGAAGCTGAATGTTGGAAGATTCAGGACAGACAAAAGGAAGTACTTCTTTACTCAGCGCATAGTTAAACTATGGAATTTGCTCCCACAAGATGCAGTAATGGCCACCAGCTTGGACGGCTTTAAAAGAAGATTAGACAAATTCATGGAGGACAGGGCTATCAATGGCTACTAGCCGTGATGGCTGTGCTGTGCCACCCTAGTCAGATGCAGCATGCTTCTGAAAACCAGTTGCCGGAAGCCTCAGGAGGGGAGAGTGTTCTTGCACTCGGGTCCAGCTTGCGGGCTTCCCCCAGGCACCTGATTGGCCACTGTGAGAACAGGATGCTGGACTAGATGGGCCACTGGCCTGATCGGGCAGGCTCTTCTTATGTTCTTATGTTCTTATGACAAAGAAAACTATTGCAATAGTTATTGTGTAGAAATAGAAGAGAACAACGAAAGGGTAGAACAAGAACCCTATTCCAAAATATTAGAGAAATTTAAAGGGAAATTTAAATCACGAGTAGGAATGTTGAATAATCAACAGGGGAACACACTGACCGAGATGAAATAAAAGGAAGATGGAAGCAATACACTGAAAAATTCTATAAAAGAGATGCCAGGATGACAGACTAATTCACGGAGGAACCCTATGATGAAGAACCAGAAATTTTAGAATGTGAGGTGAAAGCTGCTCTTAAAATACTTGGAAGAAACAAATCACCAGGAACAGAGTTGCTACAAGCTACTGAGACTGAATCTGTCCAAATTCTGACAAAAATCTGTCAAGAAATATGGAAAACTAAACAATGGCCCACAGACTGGAAGCGTCCAATATACAACCCAATTCCAAAGAAAGGGGATCCCAGGGAGTGCAGTAATTATTGAACTATTGCCTTAATATCCCATGCAAGTAAAGTAATGCTCAAGATTCTACAACAAAGGCTCTTACCATATATGGAGCAAGAAATGCCAGATGTCCAAGTTGGATTCAGAAAGCGAAGAGGCACCAGAGATCATATCATAAACATACGTTGGATAATGGAACGGACCAAGGAATTTCAGAAAGAAATCATCCTGTGCTTTATAGATTACAGCAAAGCATTTGATTGTGTAGACCATGTAAAACTATGGAATGCTTTAAAATAAATTGGGGTGCCACAGCATCTGATTGTCCTGATGTGCAACCTATACTCTGGAGAAGAGGCTACTGTAAGGACAGAATATGGAGAAACCAATTGGTTCCCCTTTGGAAGGGTGTGAGACAGGGGTGTATTTTATCACCCTACTTGTTTAATCTATACACAGAACATATACGGAAAATGGGATTGGACCAAGATGAAGGAGGTGTGAAAATTGGAGGGAGAAATATCAATAATTTAAGATATGCAGACGATACCATGCTACTAGCAGAAACCAGTAATGATTTGAAACGAATGCTGTTGAAAGTTAAAGAGGAAAGCACAAAAGCAGGACTACAGCTGAACATCAAGAAGACTAATATAATGACAACAGAAGGTTTATGTAATTTTAAAGGTGACAATGAGGACATTGAACTTGTCAAAGATTATCAGTACCTCGGCACAGTCATTAACCAAAATGGAGGCAATAGTCAAGAAATAAGAAGAAGGCTAGGACTGGATAGGGCAGCTGTGAGAGAACTAGAAAAGATTCTCAAATGCAAAGATGTATCGCTGAACACCAAAGTCAGGATCATTCAGACCATGGTATTCCTGATCTCTATATATGGTTGCGAAAGCTGGACAATGAAAAAAGTGGATAAGAGAAAAATCATCCCATTTGAAACGTGGTGTTGGAGGAGAGCTTTGCACGTACAAAAAAGACACATAATTGGGTGTTAGAACAAATTAAACCAGAACTATCACTAGACGCGAAAATGATGAAACTGAGGTTATCATACTTTGGACACATAATGGGAAGACATGATTCACTAGAAAAGACAATAATGCTTGGAAAAACAGAAGGGAGTAGAAAACGAGGAAGGCCAAATAAGAGATGGATTGATTCCATAAAGGCAGCCACAGACCTGAACTTACAAGAGCGAGCAGGGTGGTTCATGACAGATACTCTTGGAGGTCGCTGATTCATAGGGTCGCCATAAGGTGAAATCGACCTTAAGCTACATAACAACAGCAAATTAAAACTTTTAACACTCCTAAAAAGTGGGGTGGAGTGGGGGAAAAGAAATGTCTTCAGCTAGGACCAAAATAGCTGTAAAGTGAGCATCGGGTGAGTTTCCTTGGGAAGAACTTTCTGCAGGTGGGGAGCCACCACTGAGAAGGTCCTCTCATTGTCATCCTCCAAATCTCATCAGAAGGGGTTACTCTGACCTCAAGAACCAGGTAGGCTCATAGACCCTCAACATGTTATAGGCATTTATCTGTTAACAGAACCCAGAGAATGGTCTAGAAAGCTGTCCAAGCTGCTGTGTCCTGTTTGCTTCCTCTCCTCTCAGCCCCCATCAGACGTGACCTAACCCACAACATACAACAGTTATGAATGACCCAGAAATGTCACAGCTCCCTGCTGATAATCCCAGGTAATCAACGGAGCAGTCCTAGACATATCTGCTTAGAAGTGTATCCCACTGAATTCAGCTTATTCCCAGATGTGGGTGTAGGGCTACAGCCTAATTGTCCAGAAGAACCAGGGCATCCCTACCCTTTCACAGCTGCTCAGTATAGGGTTGCCAGGTCAGAAGCATCCCAAACCCTGAGATTTTAGGGGCGGGCGTTGGTGATGTCATTAAGCATGATACATTAAGCATCAACCACAGTGTCTTGGAGCATACCATTCAAACAAAAAAAATATCTGACTGGAAATGAAGATAGAAATCTTAACTAAAGGAGGGTGTTTTGAAATGAAAGCTAAGTGTTCAGAGACTGGGGTGACTCACCCGGACACCCAGAGAGAACCCCAAAACACCAGATTCTCCAGGTGAAAACCAGAGACCTGGCAAACCTAACTCAGAAGAGTCTACTAATTAGTGAACACCAAATCTGTACACTTACTTATTTTATTTATTTTATCATTACATGTATATGCCATCTTTCCTCTAAGGAGCTCAAGGGGGTGTATATGGTCCTCTCCCTCTCCATTTTATCCTCACAAAAGCCCTGTGAGGTAGGCTAGTCTGAGAGACTATGTCTGGACAAAGATCAGGCGGTGACCTTTGTGGCTGAGTGGGGATTTGAACTTTAGTCTTCTCAGCTCAGAATCCAGCACTCTAACAACTACACCACAGTGCCTCTTAAGTCAGCATATGCAGGTCTATCTCTTATTAGGGTGATTCAGTGGTGGCCAGTGCCCATTGGGACTGGCGGGGCAGAAGACAGGGAGTCCAAAAATAGGTGGAGTTAGAGCCAATGACAGGCAGAGCCAACCATTCCATTTTTTTTGTTCCTATCCTTCTCCCAGATGGGTTCTACATGCAAAGCATGTGTTCTACCGCTGAGCCACAGCCCTTCCCCTCTCTTTCTGAACAGTTTCCATTCCAGCTGCTTGTTTTCAGAACAACTGTGTAAGCTGAAGAATTGGTGTTGGGAATTTGTTTCCTACTTCCCTCCCCGCCCCTTTTCCCCTTTTGTATCGTGTCTTTCAGAGTGTAAGCCAGCAGGTTTCACCATTGTGCAGCACCTTGAAAAACTTGGGAGCTCTACATGAAATGATGATAAATATAAGAGTACTATTGTTTGGGAGTGAATCCTTGGCAACATTTCACAAATGAAAATAGGGAGATGTTTTTATTCCCACACCAAGGCATACCGCCTGAAGCCATACACACTGTTGCATATTGTTGAATGCTCCCCTCTGTCTGCTAAATGTGGGATTCATTTATTGTGCAATAGCCTGGCACGGATTTCAAAGCCAACATATATGAGAAAAGTGTAATTGTCTAACAATATTCTGTTCAACTTCAAAATATACTTCAGTGTCTGTGTGCAAAATGGCAGGCTACGCATTACGTGGACTAGAATCCATGCCTATGGGTTGAATTCAACTAAGTCCTCCTTAGGGGGTTGGATTTGATGGCCTTATAGACCCCTTCCAACTCTACTATTCCATGATTCACGGTAGACCCACTGGAATTAATGAACCTTAGTTAGTCATGTCTATTAATTTCAATGGATCTGCTCTGAGTAGGACTAGCATTTAATTCTACTCTGTGTTTGTAATTGTTCATTAGAGCAGGAATGGGAAGTCTTTGGCCCTCCAGATGTTGCTGAATGTAGAAGGGACATGATTGGAGCTTGAGAATGATAGACAAATGGTCAAATAACACCTAATCACTTTGAACAAGTTCAAATCAGCAGGGCCCAATAAACTGCATCCTAGAGTATTGAAGGAACTGGCTGAAGAACTCTCAGAACCGCTGTCTATTATCTTTGAGAACTCATGGAGGGCTGGTGAAGTGCCAGATGACTGGAGGAGAGCTAATGTTGTCCCTGTCTTCAAAAAGGGCAAAAAGGAGGAACCGGGAAACTACAGACCAGTCAACCTAACATCAATCCCTGGAAAAACTCTGAAGCAGATTATAAAGCAGTCAATCTGTAAGCACCTTGAAAACAATGCAGTGATTACTAGAAGCCAACATGGATTTATGAAGAACAAATCCTGCCAAACTAATCTTATCTTGTTTTTTGATCAGGTTTGTTGTTGTTGTTATGTGCCTTCAAGTCGATTACGACTTATGGCGACCCTATGAATCAGTGACCTCGCATCTACCTCCCTTGTAAATTGTGGGAATGCTGTGGACATAATATATCTCAGCTTCAGCAAAGCCTTTGACAAAGTGCCCCATGATATTCTGATTAGCAAGCTAGCTAAATGTGGGCTGGATGCAACAACTATCAGGTGGATCTACAGTTGGCTCCAGAATCATATTCAAAGAGTGCTTATCAATGGTTCCTTCTCAAACTGGGAGGAAGTAACAAGTGGGGTACCACAGGACTTGGTCCTGGGCCCAGTGCTCTTCACCATTTTTATTAATGACTTGGATGAGGAGGTACAGATCATTCTTATCAAATTTGCAGATGATACAAAATTGAGGGGCACGGCTAATACCGTGGAAGCCAGAAACAAAATTCAAAGAGACCTTGACAGGCTGGAGCATTGGGCTGAAAACAACAGAATGAAATTCAACAGGGATAAATGCAAAGTTCTACACTTAGGAAAAAGAAACCAAATGCACAGTTATGAGATGGGAGATATTTGGCTCAGGAATATGACATGTGACAAGGATCTTGGAATTGTCGTTGATCAGAAGCTGAATATGAGCCAACAGTGCGATGTGGCTGCAAAAAAAGGCAAATGCTATATTATGCTGCATTAACAGAAGTATAGGTTCCAAATCGTGTGAAGTATTAGTTCCCCTCTATTCAGCACTGGTTAGGCCTCATCTTGAGTACTGCATCCAGTTCTGGTCTCCGCCCTTTAAGAAGGATGCAAACAAACTGGAACAGGTTCAGAGGAGGGCAACAAGGATGATCAGGGGACTAGAAACAAAGCCCTATGAGGAGAGACTGAAAGAACTGGGCATGTTTAGCCTGGAGAAGAGAAGTCTGAGGGAGATATGATAACACTCTTCAAGTACATGAAAGGTTGTTGCACAGAGGAGGGGCGGGATCCCTTCTCGATCGTCCCGGAGTGCAGGACATGGAATAATGGGCTCAAGTTGCAGGAAGCCAGATTTCGACTGAACATCAGGAAAAACTTCCTGTTAGAGCCATACGACAATGGAACCAATTAGCTAGAGAGGCATTCAAGAGGCAGCTGGACAGTCATCTGTCGGGAATGCTTTGATTTGGATTCCTGCACTGAGCAGGGGGTTGGACTTAATAGCCTTACAGGCCCCTTCCAACTCTACTATTCTATGATTCTATGAATTACAACTCCTATATGCCTCAGCAAGCATGGACAAAGGCCAGGAATGATGGGAGTTGTTGTTCAGCAACATCTGGAGGGCCAAAGACTCCCTGCAGCTATATTAGAGCGATGCATCCATTCCCTGCGCAGAGAGCTATTCTGTGAATACATGTCTACTCAAAAGTAAGCTCCATTGATTTCCATGGGACTTACTCCCAGGCAAGTGTGTATAGGATGGCTCAGTTAACTTCCCGATATCTTGGGAAGAGCGGTACAGAAAGACAACTCTGGTGACACACACAAAACATTTCAAGAAGGCATCCCCCAAAGGTGAGAATAGCAACAAAACGAGAACTATGATTTATAAGGGACAACAAAAATAGTATAGTTGGAGCATATGCAAGTTCCCCATAGGAAATAGAGTGATCCTGTGGGATGAGTCGGATCTGGCCAACACAGCTTGCTGCATTTGTTCAGTATGAAGTTTACAACTAAGTCTGTTGGATCACATATTTGTTTGCATTGTCAGACAATGCAATCAAAAGAGCTCTGGAAGAAGTTGAAGTTTTCTTTGCTATCGAAGGATGTGGTTTATGGAGTTCTCACTGACCGTGGGGCATCTCTTTTGTTGTTGTTGCTGCTGTTAACGGGAAAGGAACTGTTTGTGTTCAGCAGAAAATAAGAGAAGTAAAGGCAGCCTGTAATTTCCCCATGATGAGACACAAGTTCTTGCTTCATTTCTAATAACCATTTTTTTCAGAGATGCTGACTTTTCTTGCTTCATCCTTCAGTAGCTATGGATCTGGATAGCTTTTTGGCTATTGCAATTTTGTAAGTGACATTTCAAATGGCAAGAAATTATATCTCTGACAGCCCTTAGGCCTAGAACCCTTACCTTTTAAAAATGGACTCCAATCAATACTCCAGAGGCCAGTTCAAAGTGCTTTCAGTTGGATAAGGCTGGTCCGTTGCCCATGATGGATATGATTGCTCCCTGAAGTAATGAATCTGTAATGCTTAGATTGGTTAGCTTCTGTAGGGCTCTCTAAAGAGGGACCTCTCCCCTCCCCCATCATCAATGAAACTTTGACTGTTTGTGTGTGGATATGTATTATTGAAAATATTTATCACTGTCGTAACTACTTAGAGATCTATAATTATAGGAAATCCATAAATATATAAAAGACAGAATAACATCATACATAATAAATCTATCATGTCTATCAATTTCCAGACAGCATTCTTTGTCTTTTTGCTGAAGACTGCAATGCATCTAAAAGATGAATTAATTTTAATACCTCTAATTTAAAATATTGTGGGGGTTTTTGCTTGTTTTTTTAATGATGACGTTTCAGCTTTTAATATTTTTTCTGTTGAACTCACAAAAGATTTCTGTTTATTGTAAGCCATCCTGATGTCATAGAATTGGGTAATTCTGTTATTTGTAAGTAAATAAATAAAATCGGAATGCATGTTTGTAGGGGAAAAACATGACCAGCAATAGAAAAAAAATGTTAGGACTGAATTCTCTGAAATGTAAGCTGGAACAAATTTAAACTGGTGTCTGTGGTTGGAAACTGTTACCCACCTGAGGCTATGTTAAGAAAGATGTGTGTTGTTACATTTCTTTTATGGTATGCACATAGCTTGGAACATGGTGAAACCTGAAGCTTTGGTCATGTACTCCTTATTTCATCTTTGGCATTAAGATCAGCGTTTTAAAAACCCTGACATGGGAAAAGTCAGCCTTTCAGAGCTTGATTGATTAGTAGCTGAGACTGTGTTATTTATTTTAGGAGCAAGGACAAAACGATTGGATCTGACCATTATGGAAACTGTATTCTCCTTATGTTCCAAGCAATCATCATTCTCCAGTAGAGGCCAAGGTGGTGACAGAGGTGTATCAAATGATGTACAGTGTGTCATAATCCTAGAGCCTGGGATCGTCCAATGAAGCTGAATGTTGGCAAATGCAGGACGAACAAAAGGAAGTACTACTTTACACAGTGCATGATTGCAACTCAATACCACAAGATATATACATGGTAGCCACCAGCTTGGATGGATTTAAAAGATTAGACAAATTCATGGATGACAGGGCCAGCAATGGCTACTTCTTATGTGAATATAAGTTCTGAATTCTTTTCTCCCTCCTTTTCTCCTTTCTAAAGCACACCTTAAGACCAAATAAAATCATTTTGTGGCCATAAAGCCACCAGTTTGTCACGTTGGTATACAAAAGCTGAGAGTCAACTCTCAGGAAGTACAGGCTAAGAATGTAAGAGCCTGCTGGATGAGACCAGTGGCCCATCCTGATCTCACAGTGGCCGAAAAGATGCCCACGGGGAGCCCAAAAGCAGGATCTGATATGTTTTGTTTGCTCTGCTTCCTCAGGAAGAGCCGGTATCTGTGGATAAAACACCAAAGAGACTTGCGGCAGCTTTGAAGGCTAGAGAATCCATGCATCTAAAGCAGTTTCAAAGTACATTACTTCTCCCCAAGAATCCTGGGAGCTGTAGTGTGTTAAGGGTGCTGGGAACTGTAGCTCTGTTAAGAGTAAACTACAGTTCCCAGGATTCTTTTTTTGGGGGGGAGAATGTACTTTGAAAGTGCTTTGTTTTATTGTTGTTATGTGCCTTCAAGTCGATTACGAGTTATGGCGACCCTATGAATCAGTGACCTCCAAGAGCATCTGTCATGAACCACCCTGTTCAGATCTTGTAAGTTCAGGTCTGTAGCTTCCTTTATGGAATCAATCCATCTCTTGTTTGGGCTTCCTCTTTTTCTACTCCCTGCTGTTTTCCCCAGCATTATTGTCTTTTCTAGTGAATCATGTCTTCTCATGATGTGTCCAAAGTATGATAACCTCAGTTCCATCATTTTAGCTTCTAGTGACAGTTCTGGTTTAATTTGTTCTAACACCCAATTATTTGTCTTTTTTGCAGTCCATGGTATGCGCAAATCTCTCCTCCTTGAAAGTGCCTTAAAGGTATTGTTTGTAGGCAGCCAGAGAGGAAGAGTAGGACATCCCCTCTCAGTGGCTGCCAAACTCCCCCCTCCCTCCAGCATTTCTCTCGCACGCTCACCAACTTCCCCCAACCCTTCATTTTCCCGACATGCCCCTCTCTTGAGAGGTTCAAATCAAACAACAACAGCAAAGAACAGCTGCTCCTCCACCTCCTTTTTTCCTTTTCCTCTCAAACCACTCTGAGCTCCCACCCAACCCTAGCAACAGGCGGACACAATTCCTATTGGATAGCCTCTCTGATTCGCCGCACTTTCATTGGCTGACCCGAGCTAGAGAAGGCGGGGCCTTGTGCGTGTTCCCCCTCCCCTTCCTCTCGTATCTAGCTGGGGCAGGTGGCCGCCATTTTGTGTGCGGGATTGCTTCTGTGGAAGGCGAGCGCGGTGGCTGCGGGCGTAGAAGAGAGGAGAGGAGAGTGCAAAGCTGCGCTTAGAGGTGAAGCAAAAAGAACTGGTGGCGGTCGGTGGGTGGCGGGGACGGCTGAGGGGGGCTCCCCCCGGTGGAGGGTTCCGAGTGGGTTCGCCGCCATGTTGTGCTCCCCCATTGAAAAGCATAAGAAGGATCTTTCTCCTTCCCCTCCAGCCACTCACCTCTTTCGCCCAACGGGAAAGAATGGAAGAACTTTGATTTTGGGGCAGTCTCTACCCTGTCCCTGGTTATGCGGAAGTACGGATCATAGGGTTGCATCCAGCCCTATAGAGGGTAGGCCCACTGACATGAATCTGCGTTAGTCATAGCCGCTAAAGCTAATGGGACTACTCCTGAGTAGGAGTAAAATTAGATAAAATCCATAGAGTTCAGTAGAGACTTTATTCGCAGGTATTTGAGGTGTCTGTGTGTGAAAGACAGTGGGACTGTCTACCCACCATACTTTTAAAGCAGGCCCCCAAGAATTCTGGGAACTGTAGTTTTTTAAGAGTGCTGGGAATGGTAGATATGTGAGGGGTGAAATACAGTTCCCATGATCCCTTTTAGAGGTGGGTGGAATGTGCTTTAAATTGATGGCGTGTACTCGGGCAGAGAGACAAATGGGCATAGAATTGAGAGAAATTTGTGGGGTCGTTTCTTTTTTTGGGGGAGGAGATTCTAGTATCCTTTGAGTGAGATGAATAAGGCTGCTAGAAACCCTTTAATAACAACAGGGACAGTTTTATTTGCAAATTCTTGACGTCAAAAAAGATTTTTAAATACCTTCACTGTGGGTGAAGCTAAACCTAACGTAGAGTAGACCCGTTGAAATCGTTGGACGTGGGTTAGATCATGTCCATTTTGTTCACTGGGTTTACTCTTTGTGGGTGACTTTGTGGAATACAACCCCCTTTCGAGACTGAACACTACAGGATGCCCCTCTTTCCCCATCTCTCCTTCCACCCACCCCCGTCATGTGGGGAACATCTTTTTCTGTACGGATGAGCACTTGTACTAACGGAGGGAGGAAATCAAAACACTCTTTCAGCGTTGGCGGTGGGAAGCAAAAGCTCAGACACTTGGTTTCATGCTGTGCCTGCAGAGGATGCTGGTTTCTTTTTCTCCGATGTGGCCTTGGGAATTCCCCTTTGTGTTTGTGTGTCAGAGGGTGGCCCCAGTTATCGTGGGAAAAGAATTCCACAGTGATAAGTATAGGGAGGTGGCTGAAGACTCCTGCCTTATTTTGAACCCAGGACTGATTTTCCCCTAAGCATGGGGAGAAACGGGTAAGGAAGGAGCAGGGCTGGAGAGACTCTGGTCAAAATGATGTAGTTTTGGTAAGATGTTTGCAAGGCAGAGTTGTGGAAATCTGTGCTGCTTATGATTGTGGGATGAGTTTTTTTTTAAAAAAAAATCTTTCTGTTCCAGTGGGCAAAGGAAGTGGAACAAGTGTGCCCTGGGAAGGATGGTGTTATATTTATTTTACCTATTTATGTAGACTTATAATTTCTTGATCAAGGAGTTCACCAAGCAGTGTACCAATAAAACTATAGATAAAACCAGGTAAACTCCACAAACCAATTTAAAAAGGAATGTGCCTCAAGCCATAGTGTAAGAGTACTCCTTAAGTCATTGAAATAAAGGGGATTGGGTGCATCTGACTGTTCAAGATTATACTGTCTCTATTAAGAGTATATGAGAGGCAGTGGAGAGAGGATTTGCTTATTTTTGAGGGGAGAGGCAGGTACTGCCATGTATCTTCAATTGGAAGGAGGGGAGAGATGTTTTGCATGCAGAAGATTCTAGGTTTAATCTCTGGCATCTCCAGTTCATAAAAGAATTAGAAAGCAGTTGGTGATGTAAAAGCCACGACCAGTAGAATAGACAGCCCCGGACTAGATGGATAAATATTTATCGGGTGTAAGACAGTTTATAATCCCAAACAGCCTTCCTCTGTGTGTTGTACTGTTGTAATAGGGGTACTGGCTTCTTGCAGAGACCCCTTGGCTGTTCAAAGATCCATCTGTGTTCAAAAAACCAACAGAATTTGGGAAAGCTTTCTTACTGTGTCTGAAATACCATGAGGATTCTGGTAGTCATCCATCTCTTAGGGACTGGATTAGTAGTTTTTAAATTGGACTGACTCCAGTTAATATAAATGTAGTCTAGTGATTAAATTGAGCTTGTTGGATACTGAGCTTCTGTTTTAAATAGGAACCGTTCTAAATTAATGAGTCTTGGCACTTGTTGCTAAAATCTTAACTACAGACTGTGGAACATTTACACTTATTAGGGATTGTTGTTGAAGTATTTTAATTGAGATGTGTCTGGTTAATGCAGCCTTCCCTGGACTGGTGCCCTCCAGATGTTTTGGACTACAATTCCCATCTGATGTGCTGGGTGGAACTGATGGGAATTGTATTCAAAAACAGATGCAGTGCAGCATGTTGGAGAAGGCTGGCTTAATGTAATAACTTCTTAAGGCAGTAACTCTTGGAGATAACTTTATCATTGTTATCTTCTTCTTAACTTTGCTGATGGACAAAGGCTGCAATCCTGTGCATACTTATTTGTGAGTTAGTTCCCTTTGAGCACCATAGAATTTCTGAGTAAACAGGCATAGAACCAGGGCTGTGGAGTCGGTAGGCCAAACCTTCAACTCCTCTATTTTTCTACTGTCCGACTCCGACTCCACCCAAAATTGCTTCCAACTCCACAGCCCTGGAAAGGGCTGTAAATGTCTTTTTAAATTGGAAGCTCTCATAGGAGCATCTTTATCGCTGCCTGAATATGCGCTGATCTTGGCATCACAGCATTTGTCTTCATCTGGGTCCTGTGTCATACACTGACACACAAAATGTTTTCCATCTTGAGTTATGGTGAAATGCTCAACTACAGCTGACTTCATGGGAAGCTTCTTTGACATTTTGAATTTATATTTTAGAAAATTTGTCAATAAAATTTTATTTTGAAGTTGGAGTCGTACATTTCTACCGACTCCAACTCCACCCAAAATTGCTTCCGACTCCACAACTCCGACTCCACAGCCGTGCATAGAACTGGGCTTTTCAAGCTCTGCTGAAAATCTACAGAAACAAAAATGGGGTCTAGCCCACAAATTCTTATACCACAGTACATTGTAGTCTTAAAGTACTATGTGTTTTTGCTACAGCATACTAATGTTGCTGCTCCTCTGGAATCTAAAACCCATTGTGGAAGAGATGGAATAAGGACTAACAGTGGATTTATGTTTAAACTCAGATGCAGTGAACGATTTACGTATCTTAGAACAAAGACACGAATGTGTTTATACTGTTTTTATCTGTTTGTTCTCCAAACTGTTTCTGACTAGGAGCTGCCTTTTATTTGCTGTTGTTTGAACTTCTGTCTTTTCAGAGCCGGGACTTCTACTTTTGAAGCCCGTGTGCCAAGAATCTGATGTTGGGCTCGGCTTTGTGGCTGAAAACAGCAAATTGGCCCATGAGAACTACCATTCCTAGCCAAAGGAAGGGGTCCAGCAGGAGTCAGTATCTATTCTTTCAGGTCTGGCAGCAGGAAAGAGAGCAGGAGGTGGAGACTGTGCAGTTTGAAAAGAGGACTGAAAGGTAGAGAACAAAACCGTATTGCATTATAACAAGTGCTCTTAAATCTCTGCAATTAAAACCTGATCTTGGAACCACTTGAAACCAATTTTCAAGCTTCTTGAACCCCTCAAATTATATCTTGGTGAGGGACTAGGGATCCCTTTGCGTAGAATGCACTGTACCTTTAACAAAGCCTTGCAGGAAACCATGAATGTTAAAATGTTATTCAAGTCATTGTGGCTTGTTCCATAATGTACCTTGAAGTTCTTAAAACTATGGATAATACCAGTCTTTTACCACCATCCTGTTAAAACATCTGAAGTACTGAAGGCCATTTTTAAAAAAGTATATTTGAAAGAAGAGGATGTGGTAAGAACTTGTTGAGCAAGGAACTTCATTGAATCAATGAAGAAGTGTCTCCATTTGCTTTTCTTTTATGGCCAAGCTGTGTTTTAAATGTTTCTTTATTTCATTTAAATCTTACCTTTCCTCTTAAGGCAGGGGTGGAAAACCAGCTAGTTTTCGGAGGTTCATATAGCAGCATGGTGCTATTTGCAAAAGGGAAACCACTTCCCCCCTCCCAGAGGAAGGCGTGCCTTTCTCTAGCAAAGGAGCAATTGGGGTGGTTAAGTGTGGTTTGGAGAAAATGGCCTCACAGGCCAAATTGAGACCCCCAGCAGGACAAGTTTAAACCACAGGCTGGAGGTTCCCCAACCCTGTTCTAAAGAATTCAGAATGGTATACATGGATCCTCTCTTCCCCTAGGGAGATAGAGTAGGCTGAGAGATTGACTGGCCCAAGGTCACCCACTTTATGGCTGAATGGGGATTTGAACTTAGTCCTAGTCCAAAACTAACCATTACACCATATTGGCATGCTATTTTGCCTTGATAAAGCTTGAGTAGGGCATCTACTACAGTGGTTTTAAAAACAAACAAACCAAAAACCTGATAGAATGTTGTCATAAAGTGAAATTGGCCTTCTAAGAAATAATTTAGGACCAGTCCTAAGCCTCCAAGATTAGTGTGTTAAAGAAATTGTATTCTGTTGCAAATAGTTGAGTTTCATTTTGCTTGGGATTAGCAGTTGGTTACCACAACTCAACTGTGCCATGAAAGACCAGTAAAACCACTTAGATTTTTGTCTTTTAAGTTTGTAAACAGTGGATGTTGTCGTCTAACCTCTTTTTGCAAAGGAAGAATATTCCATTAACAATGTGCATTGTATCTTCAAGAAGGTACTCTTGTTTGCTTCTGACAATTGCATTTGCTTTCTTCTCTCCCTTCCACTTCATGGGTAGGTGACACCTAAGTTGAAGATGGGGGGTGGAGAAAGGTTCAACATTCCATCTACCCAACCCAGGAATACTTCCAAGAACCACCAACAACTGAACAACAGGAAAAAGAGCAAAGATCAGAATTCACAGATAAAGAAAATCCACAAAAAAGAGAGGGGGCATGGATGCAGCCCATCATCTGTAGCATGGCAGGCCATGCAGAATGGGGGGAAGAACACGATGCACTTCCCAACTAACCAGACTTGGAGTCCAACTTTATCCCATTCCCTCTTCATGCCTCAAACAAACCAAAATTATGCTGGAGCAAAATTCAGTGAGCCGCCATCACCAAGTGTTCTTCCTAAACCACCAAGCCACTGGGTCACTGTTTCACTTAACCCTGCTGACAAAGAAATAATGACTTTTCAACTTAAGACCTTGCTAAAAGTCCAGGCTTGAGATACAATCTAAGTGTACATTGGGGAAAATGATACACATTATAATTTCAAATTTCATAATGTCAGTCAATATTAGGTTCCAAAATGCAAAGCAAGGCATACATTATGGAATGAGATTAGCTGTGTACTGGAGGCTAGTCAGTTTCTTATGTAATGGGTGGGAGGCCCTGCCTTTGAAAAACTCACCCATTTTGGGGGTTCTGTGCACTGCATTGACTTCTGCGCTACTGATGCACTGTTTGTTGTAATTAATAGGTAGTCTGAACCAACTCCCAGCTGTGGTCCTAAAAGTACACTCTAAACTCCACTGGACCGTCTAATTTCATTGCCTTCTCTCTTGGAGCTGCTTGATAGCGCTTTTCTTTTTGGGGGAATTAAAATGATCACAAGCTGACTAAATTTCCAACACTTGAAAAATATAATTGATTCTCCCACATACTGTGAAATATTGTAGGCATTAAAGGCAAATTAGTAACTTTCTGCCTAGAGCTCCTAATTAACAAAAAACTAAAATTGTTTAATAAGAAAGCCACTTAGATTATGATTTATATTATTAGGTCTTGTGGAATTCAACTATCATTTGAACCTGGTGGTTTAGGCAGGCATCCATCCAAAGCCCTGTGACCAAAATGTGAACATTTAAATTGGGAAATCTGTATAGCACTTGTTTTATAAGAATGAAAACATGGGCATGCAGATGATCTTTTAGCTTTTTACACAAACCTGGACATTTATTACATTGAACACAGTCTATAAGTGTGCCAACTTAGAAAACATTGTTGCATTGCTGGGTGACTGCCAAAAGCTTTTAAAAGTGTTTTTTCTTGATAGATAATTTCACTTAAGCTGTGTTTGAAACACATTCTGTATGTTTTGTATCTTTTGCTGAAACAGTCTTGTTGAGGCCAGTCTGAAGAAATTGGATGACTTGTAATATGAACTTGTTTGAATGAACTTAGCAAGTGTAAAACATCTTTTATGTAGGGAAAAAAGAGCCATGTAAATAAATGTAAAACTTTGTAGAATATGTAAATTTATCCTGGGCTTTCCTGCCGAAATAAAATATTTTTAGTACAAAACTGCTGAATGTAAGAAGACCATGCTAAGCACATGGCCTGATTTTTTTAAAAAAATTGTTAAAAACAACTTAAAAGTACACACCTGTGTCGTTGAACTCAAGTATCAGTGAGGGTATGCACCCATGTTTGCTTGATACAAAGAGAAAAACTTTTATAAAGGTAAAACAAATGTTCTTAAAGTTCATGGTAGCAATCCAGTTGCCGTTAAGTGCTGTACAAACTTAACTGAGCTGAATTGTAACCTTGGGCTGCAATCCTAAGCACACTCTTGAAAGCAAGTCCTGCTGATAACAGCCACGCTAATGAAGTGTGTTTAGGATTGGAATGTTGGGGCTGCATTCCAACATGCAGTTAAGCATTCAAGTCCTCCTGTTTGAAGCATATTACTGCACTGGCTAACAGCCAGTAAAGAATGTTTTCATTTTGAATGTATTCAGTAACTTTAGGAGAGACGATTATTAGAAATGTCAGTATCCAAAATGGTAGTAAGTGTAAAACAAAGATCTGCCAAAATCCATCTTGTGTTTGTGACAGTCTAATCTTAGTTGTAATTTCTGTTGGATATTTGATTTGGTTTGGAACTACACATTTGAACTTAATACCTTTCTCGGCAGTGTTGAATGAGGTCACTAAGGATTGCACTCTGTGTTAGTCATACTCAGAGCAGATGCACTGGAATAAATGAACATGACTAACCTATGTCAATTTCAGTGGGTCTTCAGCAGAACTGACTTGGAAACAACCCTAAGAACTATTTCATGACACACACACCGAAACCAATTTTCAATTTTTGCTGACAACTAAGCATCTTTAGAATTCGGTACAATTTCACATTACTTGTGGTGCATTATGTTGGTGATAACAATGAAATCTGAAATTCCATAATGAATGTCTAGTGATACCAAAGATGGATTTCTAACAGAAGTTACTAGTAAGGAGAGAACATGTTCAGTTACTTTGAAAAGAAACTTTTGGTGAAGTCTTGAGTGCTTGGCAACACATCACATTTTACCTACTTGTACATTCAAAATGTTGTAGCGACCATCAAGAAAACTTTATATCCAAATGAAATTGATTTAACATCTTGCTAAAACTTAAGTCGTGTCCCAAAATCGTCCTCACTATGTTTAAAACATTGTTATAGCCCAAATGTAATTTTGATCTAAATTCCATGTTTGAAGTACTGCTTGCGTATGAATTGGAAACAAAATTTAAATAAAAATTCCTAACCTTTTCTCCCCAAACAATGTGTTGGCTTATTACTTTTGCATTAACCTTTTTTATCCTCTCTCTCTGTGTCTGTGATATTAAATGTACTGCAAAGCTGGGAGATACAATCGCTTGGTCACTTACTGCATTTACTGCTTGTGGCCATAATTGCAGCATAGATTTTGGTGTGCCTAGTTGATGAATATGGCACACTCTTAATCTGAGGTTCTTATTAAAGAATAATACATTAGACCTGCTTATGGTAGTAATGGCCTTAAAAAGAAAAACATGCCTGTGAGAGAAATTCCTCCCATAGTCTGAGAATCCTATTTCCTTTATGCTTCTGCAACTGGAGCAAACAACCTAACATTTATTTATACAAAGATTTTGGTCCTCTTCTTTCGACTTACTGCACAGAATGGCTAACAATTAAAACCAGCTATAAGCGTATATGACAGGTGCAGCACATAAAATGGAGGGATCAGTGAACAAAACCCCTGCCTAAATAGGTTTTGCCATAAGGCAGAAGGCTATAGCAACTGATCCTCTGATGGCAGAGTTCCACAATTTGGATGTGGTTACCAAGAAGGCCCTTTTGTCTGCTTTGGCCACGCTTTCACAACAGTTGGGACAAAGAAAAGGGCCTCTGTGAGGCATAACGTACGTAACTTATGCTGCTCAGTAGTCTGCCTAAATTTAATATGAGGAATTTGGCTGCCTGTTTTGATGAAGTTTGTTCTGATTCAAAATAAACTTATGTTAATTATAGAATCAGCACTTATGTCTGCTGCCTCAAACAGCCTTGTGAAAATGAGTAACTGGACTAGTTGGGCCATTGGCCTGAGCCAGCAGGCTCATTTTCTTAACTGAAAGGGAAACAAATTGAGGTGTGTGCAAACAAAGCATTCCCTAGAAAGCAAGATTTTATGGCTACAATAATCTAGCTTCTCCCCCTTTTCCATAATACCAGCCTGATGACAAGTTCAGAACTCAAGTTTGCTCACTGGCTGCATACAGTATGTACATCTAAGCATCTAAGCTAATACATCTAAGCACATAACATCTCCCAAACAATTCTGGGAACCATAAGGTTGCTAGAAATTAATTAATTAATTAATTAAATTTATATCCCACCCTCCCAGTAGGAACCCAGGATTGCAAACAAAAGCACTAAAAACACTTTAAAACATCATAAAAAAAGACTTTAAAATATATTAAAACAAAAACGTCCTTAAAAACACATTAAAACATCTTTAAAAACATTTTTAAAAAAGCTTTAAAAACATCTTAAAAAGCAATTCCAGACTGGGATAAGGTCTCTGCTTAAAAGGCTTGTTGAAAGAGGAAGGTTGTCAGGTGCAGAAAAGATATCAGAGATGGCACCTGTCTAATATTTAAGGGGAGGCAATTCCAAAGGGTAGGTGCCACTACACTAAAGGTCTGTCTCCTATATTCTGTGGAACGGACCTCCTGATAAGATGGTATCTGCAGGCGGCTTTCACCCGCAGAGCGTAGTGATCTGCTGGGTATATAAAGGGTAAGATGGTCTTTCAGGTATCCTGGTCCCAAGCTGTATAGGGCTTTGTACACCAAAACTAGAACCTTGAACTTAGCCTGGTAGCTAATAGGTAGCCAGTGCAATTCTTTGAGCAGCAGGGTGACATGTTGGCGATAACCTTGCCACAGTGAGCAGTCTCGCCACTGCATTTTGCACCAGCTATAGCTTCTGGACCAACCTCAAGGGCAGCCCCACATAGAAATTATTATTATGGGGGTCAACTACAGTTACCACGATTCTTTGAGAAATACAATGTGCTATAAATGTATGGTCATCAGCAGTCACCCTTTTGTGACAATTTGGCCTAATGAAGTTTGTTATGTCATCATGACTTCAAGTAGATTATGACTTATGGTGACCCTATGAATCAGTGACCTCCAATAGCATGTCATGAACCTGTTCAGATCTTTTAAGTTCACGTCATAGAATCATACAATAGTAGAGTTGGAAGGGGCCTATAAGGCCATCAAACCCAACCCCCTGCTCAATGCAGGAATCCACATTTAAGCATTCCCGATGGCCTTGACCCCTCCTGGGGATTGCCAACCCATTGCCCACGGGTGCCAGGGCCCCCACAAAGGCCTTCTGGCATGCCCAGCAGGTAGCCCAGAATCTAAGTGATCATTAAAAAAAAAGGTTTCTAGCCCTCCTGGAGTTATAGAGCAAAATGTGAAGGCAACCTTTTAAGTGATTTACGTTAAATGAGCCAGCTTGGCTGCTCCTGCTGGTCAGTATTATCCAATAAGTGAAGTCAGAACTGTGACTGGTGAGTTATTTGGACACCAGGCAACAGGAATCTTGAGGTCCTAAAGAGCTGCTGTTTTGCCCTCCCTTTTAGTGCACTTCTCCTGCTTCTGCGTTTTTTTTTTAGTCCTTGGAATCTCCATAGTTCATCCTTCCTTTTCCCCAGCAACCAGGATGCAACTTTCGTATGATTGGTTCACCTGAGGTCAGGAAGTATCTAGAAATTTCCTGGAAATACTACTACACAGTAAGTGTGGGTGAATGTTAAAGAATACCTCCCCAAAAGACAAATATGAAAACTTTGCTAAGATTAGGATTAGCACTGGGGAAAAAACAGGGTTCTTGCATTTTTAAGAGCTGTACAGCAGGCAGAAATTCAAGAGGCCAAGCCTTCTGGTATGGAAATATGTTTATAGAAAAAGCTTCTCTGTGCCGTCTAATTTGTTATGCCATAGCCCCGTGGCAACCATTTAGTTAGTGGTGCCCCTAGCGTGCTCTCAACATTTGAAACATGCCCTCTGGTCCAGAAAGGTTGGTGCCCCCTGACCCCATCTAGTTAGCATAGCTAGGGAGAGCCAATCAGGATGGGTCTGTCTCCTTGATGCATCTGAGAGGAAATTGGTAGAAACTTGGTACATGCTTCAAGGAAGTGGAGGATCTAGCAGAGAAATATCAATTCTACACTTTTGTAAACCACACTTAGGTTGAAGTTTACTGATAATCAATCAAAAATTATCTAATTACTAATTTATTAACATAATTTTATTAGCTTTCTTCTAAAAGCAATAATGTATGTCAGGGAAAGAATTATGAGTCCTAAGAAGGGATTTCAATGACACACAACAACACATTTATGCTATGTAAGTTGCATTGCTGCACGTAAAACACATTTCAATTAACATTTCATCACATTTTCTTTAATGCTTACAAACTCAGAGAATAAAGTTAAAACTAAACTTTCTTCTCAGTTTACCAAATGAGAAAGCAAAACCATCAATACAATAAAAGGTCATTAACTTATTCTCTATTTTCTTGGAGATCTACAACTGAAGATTAGGGGGAAAATAGAGAAATTCTGAATTATCTTGCATGCCATATTTCTGGTTGTTTTACTCATTGTAAAATGTCATTTTAAAAACTGTTGCCAGATAATGAAACTTTGGAAAATTATCTTTAAAACATGTAATCTATGAAAATGAAATATGAGCCTGTAGATCGACGTTTTCATGGAATTACTCTTGTACGGGCATAGAAGTAAAGATTTGTGGTGTAGTATGTATGTACAGTGACTACAAATGCAGCCCTGCTCTTTAAATCCATTAATATGCATGTTTGTGCAGGGCACATTTGGCACAAGCATGTCAAATGGCCGTCTGCTGTTGCATCCAGGCCGCTTCTTAGAAAGTGTAGATCCAGCAGGCAATCACAGAACACAAGCTTTTCATCTTCACACAGGCAAAAAGCATTTTCTTCCAAGAAAAGGGATTCTGTGCATGCTCAGAGACTGGGCCTTTTGTGCCATAATGGTGACTACCATGGAGTCAGCTATATTTGCTATGTGGAGATGGATATGTGATCTGCCACTATACTAGGAAGAAATGGAGTCTTCCAGAAAGCAGAAGTTTCCAGTTAGCATAATAATCTGAAAGCCTATTTTAACTACTTGATTTGATCAATACCAAACTAATTGGTCTAATGGCAACCCTAGATAGCTGGTATAGCACAGTGGGAAGGATAGCCTGGCTGGGAGTCCAGAGTTTATGAGTTCAAATCCCCGCTCCTGTCTCCTGGGTATCAAGGGCCAGCTAAAGATCACCCCCACAGGGAGTGGCTCAGGGGTTACGTACCCTGCCACCTGTGCAGCCATGGGCAAGCTGCATAGTCCCAAGGAGCCCAGTTGCCCCCCAGCTGGCAGTTGCAGACAAGGAAGGGGCTGGCTTGTGCAGCTGTGGCAAGCTGAGCAGGCCCTAGCCAGCTGGGGAGGACTAGCCGCAGAGGGAGGCAATGGTAAATCCCCTCAGAATACCTCTTACTATGAACACCATATTCATAGAGTTGCCATAAGTTGGGATTGACTTGAAGGCATTTCCATTTTCCAATGGCAACCCTATACAAGCACCTATACCAAGCTATTCCAATTTGAGCAATCTTCTGGTACCCGTTGGAAAGGTTCATCGTTAGTAATTCTTGGTAAATTCATCATTAGTAAATCTTGACCAACCCACCCTATTGTCCGTTCTTATGAGATAAGCTGGTGTCTACTTGAAATTTTCTCCCTTTCAACCAAAAAATGGTAGCTGTTCCAAACACTTTCAAAAATTTAAGACTGCAATAAAGAATCACCGGATCTTTTTTTATTACAGCATGTTTGCTAAATTTACAGCAGAGAATAAGCTGGGTCTTCCTTGATGTTTTAAAGTAGTACACAGTATTTTAAAAAGAACATATAAAAATACCCTTTTAGAAGCCTCTATAAGAAAGGAAATACAAAGTTTATTTCCACAACTTTCCTCTGACCAGAGCTGCACAGCAATGCTACCATTTTACACTTTGTTTTAAACTATACATCAGGGAAAAGTCTACAAGATTAAAGAAACGCAGATATAAATGATTGCATAGCAGAACATTAACTTTTAACATTAAATGAAAGTTAAGAAATACTATCAAATATACAAAGATTCTAGAACCACCTCTTAGACACATTCCACAGCCAGAATGTTAAAAGCCAGCTTTACACCGAATGGCCTGTTAAAACAAGTAAAATTAAGAGTAGTTTTCTATAGAAGCAAAATAGTTCATCAACATTCAGTTATCCTACTAAACAGAAGTAGAGGGCCTTTTAAGTGTTTGATACTGGCTTTCACATGTCAACAGAAAAGCTATGGTTTGTAATACAACATAGAACTCTCTGCAGAGAATACTTTGAAATTATGCCATGGCAATTTATATTCCATTTTGATACTTTGTTACAACAAATCAGACGTTAAGGATGCAGCGCTTCTTCATACAGTGTGAACACACTTAAGATGTGCTATCTTGCAACTGGAGCACAATGTATAATCATAATCAGCCCCTGGAGAAACAGAGACTTTCTTGACCTACTATGATGTAGGTTCTGACATGTAAACTCAGTTATAATTATTAGGGATAGGTGACTAGAAATTGGTATTTATGGATACACAAGCTACCCATGAATTCATTGGCATAAATTAATTCTTACATATTGTACACATTAATCTGAGATGTTTTATTTGCACTTATACAGCAAGTAACCCTAAGCAATTCTGAGGTCAGCTGTTCACTAGAAACACCAAACTGGAGACAGATGTACACACATTTACCTAATTATTTAACTGAATATATTTTAGGGGTTAACATAGTTGCCAGAAAAAAGCACCTGGAATTGTGACAAAAGCCACAACAGGCTCTCCTGGTTTGATTTCTCCCCTTTTTGTTACACTGCCAGAACCATCACTTCCGTTGGTATCAATGAGAACCTCAGTACCATCTTTCACAGTGCCCCAGGAAAGAGCCACTTTGGCACCACCAGTCACAGCAAATGCAAATCCCCTCCTCAAACTTGAAAGTATCAATTTCTATTTCACAGCAGTCACTATACAACTGCCCAGTTTTCCAGCTGTACTGCAGGTATTATTAGAGAAATTAAATATACATGGAATACTTATTGTTTGTGGATGAGATCATTAGGACAAGCTGTAAACTATGGTCATAATCAAGGTACCATTGATATTTGAAGCATAAAAATGCAAGTCTTTTACAAAAATATACATAGAAACACCACAAGAACCTCAGTAGCTGCCCGTGACATTTAACAAAGTGGACTCTCTTGTATAAGATTCTCAATATTGTGTTTTAATAGTAGTAACTGTCTGCTACCAGGATAACTGAAAAAGTTATTTTAAGCAATGTTGCAACATCATAACTCAACTGTGTAACTGGATGGTACATGCCTAAAAAACAAGGTACAATGTTAGTGGCCACTGGACTTGGGACTAGCCCATGACCTGGATCTGGATTTTGATCTAGATCTAGAATGCGATCTCGACTGAGATTTGGATCTAGCTGGTTCTTTTTTCCTTGATTCTTTTTCATATCTTGAGCTGGACTTATATTGTGTCTTAGAATCCGTTTTAGAGGTGCCTCTAGATTTAGTGCGAGATGCAGATCTAGAACGTGATTTAGCCTTCATTTCTTTTTTGGGTGGTGACTTAGATCGTGATCTTGAATTGGACTTTGACCTTGAAAAAGATCTGTTACGCTGTTTGAACCTATCAGAAAGAGGAAGATAATACATTTGAATATGGACAAGTTGCTAGGAGTTGGGTATCTCACATCAAAATAGCTTACTCTTGCAGGCACAGACTGTTTTCTGATTTTGAATTTGTTATATAAAATAATGTTTACCTATCATTATCTGAACGACTTCTGCTACGTCGACGTCTTCCAGCAGGTCTACTGCTAAAAAGGTACATCAGAAAAAGTAAACAGTGGCATATACCTTTAAAAATTATTCACACACCCCCAACTAAGTTATGTTTCTTGAGAGTTGCCTTTCTTTTTCATTTTTCTTCAGTGATGCACAGACTTTCTGATGGTCCATGCAAGGTACAACAACTTCCATGCATGTTATTACAAAGGTGACTTGATACCTAGAGGTGTCAAACAGTCAATACGATCTCTCTTCTCCATTACATGGCAGCATAGGTCAATCCAAGTACAACACTTACTTTCTAGGACTATAGGATCTGCGATAGCTGTAGTCAAAAGAACGGCTTCTTGACCTCCTCCTTTCATAACTGCGGCTTCTAGAACGCCTGTATCTGTCATAGTCGTCATAACGGGAAGAGCTGTACACATTTCTTCCTTCCTTGGCTTTCATTTGGTTTGGTGCTGCAGAAAAAATTGAAAAACTTTTTAAATATTACATTTATTAACAGTTACTACAATAAAAATTCTCAGCGGGTGTCTGTAAATTCTGAAAAAGCAATACCGTCCAATCATTAGGTAAAGGACTCCTGAAATAATTGCTCACCATCAATGGGTTTTCATCCATGAAATGGAACAATTTAAAAATAGACCATGCTCTCACTTCAGGATTCAGCTCAAGGCAGTTTGGCAGGCTGTGCCCAATGTCTAGAACTGCATGTACAACAGTAATTACTGGACACAAAAATTTAACCTCCATCAGTGAAGCATTCTGAGACAAAGATAGTCTTGCCACTGATCAACAGCAGATGCAAGGAACCTGGAGCCTTCCAGATATTCTTGGACTACAACTCACATAATCTCTGATTATTCGCCAAGCTAGCTAGGTCCGATGGGAGCTACAATCCAACAACACCCAGAGGACCACAGGTTCCCCATCCCTGATCAACACCAAAATTTCTGTCCACAGTACTCTCAGTGGTGTCCCACATTCTTGTATGCATGCTCAAGTAAAAGATGTGTGGATGATTATATGACAGTGTTTTCTTGCTGAAATACAAATGCACACTCTAGAAGTTATTCACAGAAAAATATGCAAATTCATTTGCCATTGTTACTCTGCATCCAGGGTTCTAGTTATGATCTGCACACTAGATATGAACTAGTTATGACCTGACAAAACTGGAACGTAAAGAAGGGAGAACTGGATTGTATCCAACTTAGTACCTAAGTTTGTCATGTCCATTAATTTCAATGGATCTACTCACAGTATGACTAACATTGGATATCAACCACTTTCTTTGTTTCCAAGATTTTCTCCCTGTCCCCAACCACACAGGTTACAACCTTACATACAATGCTAAATTCATACCTGATTTTGTGGTTGCATGACAAGCCTGGCAACACATTTCGTATACATAGTCTTGAGTATTAAGTTTCAACTATTACATTATACAGGTATGAAGACTGTGCACATACTTTTCCGATCTCCTTGAGCAAACTGGATTTCTATTTGGCGGCCACAAATCCACTTCCGGTCCAAATTATGAAGGGCATCTTCAGCATCACGGACATCTTCAAATGTGCTAGATGTTAAGGTACTTGAGAATTTGAGGTATTTATAGCTACACAGTTAGCAAGCTTTGGCTTTCCCATAATGTCATCACACACCCATGCTTACCAATTTGTCCTCATTTTTTGGCATGTTCTATGGCATAACAAAAATTAGCTGACATTAACAATGTCTGTTTGAGACAAAAGGCAAATTTCAGTTAAAAATGTATTCTATGGTATCTATACTGATATTTTAAAAATGGTTTCTCTCTGAAATTTTGCTTTGCTTCCTTTAAGTACATATTTTAAAAGATGTTAAAATGTTGCTCTTTGGTGATGAAACTAGTACTAGATGTTTCTGAGATTCTTCCACTACTAGTTTAAAAGTATGAAATTATATCAAGTTTTATGATAAAATGTACTAACTCTCATTCTGCGTACCTCTGTGGCCTAAACAAATTAAATGTCCCATATACGAACTCCAAAGCAGAAACCAAATTTCACCCCATTACAGGTATAATCTCAAATCAGGATAATTGCATTTAATTGAGAACCATAATTTCAAAAGATACTATCAATATTATGCAAATTATTACAGGGCCCATAGCTAGACTAAACCAGAAAAATTGATTGGTTAATCACTTACACAAGCAGCAAGAGGACAGCTCTTATTCTGTAGGATACATCAGGTATGGCTCCTTTTATCTTGGCCACCAGTCAACTCCATCTTGACCTTTAACTCTTTAAGTGCTTGTCAGAAGGACTTGTCATGAGATGCTTGGTCAAAAATGACAGATGGCTTTATCTTTATACTTTGAAAAACAACCTTTTCCCCCATTTGCAGATAAAGCGAAGCTTTGTCTCCCATTATGGCTTGTCCTTCTTCCAGCTTTTTCTTTATCTTTTCTTTTCCCAAACTTTCCCTTCTCTTCAAGCCTGATCCTTAAGAGGTCTTTGGCTTGTCTACTTGCCTTAATTCTTGAACTCTACTCTAAAGGTTCTTTCATGCTTTCTCTTTGGGGTCGCCATTACTGTACAGCTTTACACTCTGAGGCAACAACAGAGGACAGTAAATTAGGGGACAATAATCAGAGCAAGACTTTTCACCTCATTTTATACAAATCTGCTTTTGATCAAATTATTCCAGTTTCCATGAAGTTAAACAATAAAATATCAGCCACATTTTGCTAAGCACAAGAACAAGTTTTTCAATGCCACTAATATTAAACTGCAATGATATACTTTGAGGCAACTGCAAAGGTCATTTCAATATTAAAAGCATAAGTCCGTATATGAAGCTTGCAATAATAAAGCACATTTTACTGCAAATAGTTTACATTTAATATGGAAATTTATAAGATATTTATCTGTGGGGGAAATGGAACACACCACAATGACATTATATACAACACAGAAGAAAACAGCTTTTTCATTTAGGGTTGTTACCTCATACACAAACGTGAATTTCAAACTTCCAACACCCCTCACTAATCAGCCATCTGAAGAAAGGATATTGAACGTAAGCAAATCCTCTTGGACGGCGAGTGTAGAAATCCAGAGGTACATAAACGTCAACTATCGGACCATAGCGACCAAATTCACGACGCAAGTCTTCAGACCTGAAACAGAACACTTAACATTTGTATATCTTCACTGATTAAAATAGAAGCTAGTTGGAATAAAAAGCCTACATAAACACACACTGGCGCACAATTGACAAGCCACTATTTGGAACTAAGGGCTGAATCCAATGTTGTGCACGTGGTGTTCCAATCACACAACAGAACTTCCCCTTCCATCCTCACGCAATCTCTAAAATCTGTTCTGGAGGGTCCCCAACCTTGATGAGCAGATTTTGAGGGTATGCAGAGGACTGCAGGGGGAATTTCTGTTGTGCCAGTGGAATGACAACACTGGACACATCCTTTAGGGTTATATCCAACTAAGTTATACACAGAGTAGACCCACAGCAATTAACAGATCTAAGTTAGATCATGTCCATTTATATGAATGGATTTACTCCTAGTAGGATTAATATTGGATACAACCCTTAAACTACAATACAATTCCATGCTAACTTTCTAGGGAACATATCTCACTAAACACAATGGGACTTGGTTCAGAATAAATGTGAGTAGGACTCAGCTATAAGATCCCCCCCCAGCATTTTCTGGTAACAATCCAATCCCAAATAATTATGTGGAAATTGTTTTGATACAAATGTGTTTAGAAAGAGAAATGTTTTTCATGCTTAAAAATGTAAACTATGCTAATCCCTTAAGGCTTTCAGGAATTATTACAGAATAATAATGGACATATAAAGGTAAAGAAGAACCCCCCCTATCTCAAGTGGAACTGCTGAGTATAAAATACTTTCAATTACGATAAGGATTACTGAAATAATCTCTGAAGCGCTCTAAATAAAAGAGCACTACATAAATGTTAAGATAAAACTTTTATAAGTTAATTACACCAATTCCACTTTTCCTTCACAATGCAATTTGCATCTTCCATCCTTTAGAAACAAATGTTTAGAAAAGAAAGGTGACTGAATTCACAGCAGAAATCCAACCTCTCTTCATTGCTACATAACTCCTTTAGGTGAAATTGTATTTGAGCACCAAGTTTATCAGAATGCCATTTTGCAAGTAACAAAATAATTAAATTTTTTAGAAGGAAATGCAACTCAAAGGATGGTTTCCCCTAACTGTTCAACGTTTTATGCAGGCTTCAGCTTCAAATAATTACATAAGGAAAAAGTAAGTTTCCCACAAACTGAGTAGACTCAAAGTATTAATGTGGAGGTGGAAAACGTTCAGTAGAACAAAGCAGAATTCAGACAAAGAGCGATTAATGCACTAAATGGGGAAAATACACCTGCATGTGGGAAAATTCTATGCAAAATATTCGCTGAACCTTACATTCTATAAATTTAGGCACACACCATCTTAATGTTAATTTCAATGAACTCTGCAATAACTTCGTAAGTATTTTCTCCATTACCATGTCAGGCCTAAATTACGCATTGATAATATTTCTCTTGTTGGAGTGCCACCATCAGCTGTTTCATGACAGCTCATGATGCAATTTTGTACTAACACTAACACACACACACGAGCATATGTAGTGTGGTATATTTTCCCGCAATGAGTATAACAGTCAGGCAGTCGCTATGCATACACAGTTCAATCATAACACATTTTCCTACACTGATTATATTAATTTCCAATGAGGAAACAAATATATATATATTCAGTAATTGGAAGGCCAACTGCTTCAAAAAAATGACCTGGACTATACTTATAAAGGTGTAATACCTCTGGTGCAAACAAATTCAGAGAAAGAGATTGAGGGAGGAATATAACTATTCTAGGTTTCAAGTAATTTCTAGATGCTTTGCAGCCACACAGTTCAACCACATGGGATGGGGGTGGAGATGGCTAGCAAAACAGAAAAGAGCCATCTACTTAAGCGGATTGAAAAGTAACAAAAAAGGAGTTGACGATTTGGATTGTGGAAGAGAAATAGTTAAAAAAAGAGATCAAATCGCCTAATGAAGATAAATTCAAAATAGAAACTGGATGGTGGCATGGTGGGAAAACAAAGGAAGGCAGAGGACGCTCTGGAATCTGATGAAAGCGTGCAGGTGAACACAAGAGAAGAAAAGGCAGAGGCAGGAGTTGAGGGGCCTGACGAAAGTAATAAAAACAACACTTAATGCTTATTGTTGTAACCATACAATGGTCTTTTGACAGCCTTGCAAGATTAACCAAATATGGTGTTTTCTTTTAATTTATTTGTCAACTGCTCTGGGATTAGGTCACCTTTGGCTCCAAAAGGGAAAATTTACAAAAAAAACTCAGTGTACAGAAGCAGCCTGATCCCGTACATGTTTATTCCGAAGTTAAATGGCGCTGACTTCCAGGGAAGCGTGCGCAGCATGGCAGCACCACCACACCTCGCTAATAGTTAAGTATCACTTAATGTTATAACACCAGTTTTGTGTTTTGTAAAACAGCTATAGCAGATATTGTTCGTTATATTACCCACTGTCTTCTATACAAAGATCCTCCTGAGAGATCTCTGAGCTTAATTGTAGGAAAAATTTTGTTACACCAAGTGAACTTGTGTGGTTTTTATTATAGGACAAGGAAAATTATATCTTAATGCGCGTTTCCTTATTTGCGCCAGTAGCCAGGAAATTAAGAGCTTATTTTGTGTCTCAACTTTGAATGATCTATGTTTTTAATTTGCTAAACAAATATAACGATTACGAATGAAGGACCACTGAACGAAGCAGGATTTGGTACTTCTTGAGAAAAATACTGAACCGACGGTGTAAACTACGGGCAGCCTGCAGGGGACGGGCGGAGAGACCATTAAAAAAAACAACCGGGTGCAAACAAATGGCGGGAAGGCGACCCTTTAAGGCCTGCGCCGCCCACTCTCTTCCCGGCCTACGTTGAGGCCTAGCGATCCTGGTCAAAGCCTATGGTGGGAAGGGGGGGAGAAAAGAGACGAAGGGGGTTCCTGTCGCGTGCGTGCTCTATCTTCGCGCCGGCGCCATAAGGCCCAGCGCGGCGGCGGTTTCTACCATTCCCTCTCCTTCCCCCCCTCCTCACTTACACACACCTGGTGTCGTCAGCCACGTTCCTCACGAAGAGCGAAGTGTTCGGTGGCCGCAGGTAGCGAGACATGACGGTCCTGGAGGCGAGTGACTCCCAAGAGAAAGAGGCGAAGGCGAGGTCGGCAAAGCGACCCTCCGGAGGAACAGACACGCAGAAAAGCGCCTCAGCCCAACCGCCTTCCGGTGAACTCTCGCGAGACTTGACACGCGGGCGGCAAGACAACGCGGGCTCACAATAGGAGCTGCGGATGCGCATGCGCCAAAGTATCTTCGCCGGCGATCCAGCAAAAGCTGAGGCTTTTGTGCGCAGGCGCTGAAGGCTCTCGTGTCCTCTCTTTCTTCCCATCTCCCGCTATGCTTTTAGCGGCCTCGTCGTTTCTTTTTCATCCGCGGCGCTGTGTACGTATGTGCGTCTGTCGCAGTGGTCGCGAGTCTCTTTGTCGTACTTTTTGGGCCGGCTGGGAAGGTTGTTTTTGGCAACAGGCTAGGCTTTTATCCTCTTGGGCACATCCAAGGAGGATATAGAGAGAGCCAGAGCAAGCTTGGGTGAAGTTCTGTTTGTTGCTTTCAAAACTAACTAACTAACTAACTAACTAACTATATATATGTATATATATATATATATATATATATATGCTGATCTCCTTGTTAATCCAAATCCCACTCCTGGAAGGTTTTACATGCTGCCTAAAATCCACAAACCCAACAATCCTGGTCACCCAATTGTCTCAGGTAACAACACAGCTACTGAAAGGATTTCTCTGTACATTGACTTAAATTTACAAAACGTGCAAAACCTCCCATCGTATATCAAAGACACCAAGGACTTGCTTAAAATTGAGTCTTTAAACAAGCAGTATCAATTCCACAACAATACTATACTAGCTACTTTACACCAATATACCACATAATGGTGGGATTCAGGCTTTAAATGAGTTCCTTAACACCAGAGATATGAACAATCCTCCAACAGAGGTTCTCACAACTTTAGCTACGCTAGTCCTGACTTGTAACAACTTTACATTCAATGGAGAACACTACTTGCAACTACAAGGCACAGCTATGGGGACTCGCATGTCTCCATCATACGCAAATCTCTTTATGGGTAAACTGGAACAGGAGATCCTCAAAAAGGCCATCAACAAACCACTTATATGGTGGCGATACATTGACGCCATCTTTATGGTGTGGACGAATGGTAAAGAGAGTTTGGAACAATTTAAAAATTACATCAACTCTATCCATCACTCTGTTAAGTTTACATTTAATAGTACAAATGACAACCCGCACATCCCTTTTCTGGATGTCCTTCTTACCACTGAAAACAACAAAATAGCCACTGATCTCTACAGCAAACCCACTGATGCCCACACCTATTTAAACTGGAAATCCTGCCATCCTAGGCATATAAAGAAGAACATTGTGTATAGCTTAGCTCTGAGAATCAAACTTATTTGCAACACTGAAGATAAATACCAGAGAAGGATCAGTGAACTCAAAGAACACCTTCTTTGAAGATATTCTCCACATATTATGAATTGCAACATCCACCGAGCCTCCATTCTGTCCAGAGAAAACCACCTCCATCATACTGAGGTGTCAAAGAGCAGAGAGCAACGGATTCCATTTGTGGTAGATTTCCATCCAGCATCTCCTAACTATCACCGAGCAATCAAGGAGAGCTACCCATTGCTGGCAAACTGAACATCACCAGAGCCATCAGCAAGCCTCCTGTTATAGCATTTCGCCAACCTCCTAATTTGCGTAGACTGTTGGTGAGAGCTGTGCTTAAGCCACTTATCACCAATCCAGGGTCTCATCCTTGTCACTCCAAACGCTGTATCACCTGTGTGTACCTCAGGGAGACAGCCACTTTTATATGCATTAGGACAGGCAGGACATATTACATCAAACAGAACATCACCTGCAGGTCCTGCAATATAGTTTACATCATCGAGTGCAAAAGACCAGGATGTCATATCCAATACGTAGGAAAGACCACAACTGACCTACTCACGCTCTTCAGGAACCACAAGTCGGCAATTATGACAAAAAAAAGTGGAGCAACCAGTTGCAAAGCATTTTAACATTGAGGGTCACAGCCTGTTGGACTTTTCCATTACAGCGATAGAGATGCCAGCAGATCCAGCAGCATTGACCAAAAGGGAGAACTTTTGGATTTACTCTCTGGACACATTGGCACCACATGGCCTGAACCTGGAGTATAAACAGCTTCTGCAAATGAAGCCCCTCTGAGCATTCCATCCTCAAAGCTCTATAACTGCCACCTTGGTAGCAGCATTTGTATGTTAGCAGCTGATGAAGGCGGAAGCTGAAACGTTTTGTTAATATAATAAAAACCTCTGGTTAATCACAATTACGTTCATATATATATATATATATATATAATGTGTGTAATATATATATATATAATGTGTGTAATATATATCTTTATATATTATGTAATAAATAATATATATATAATTTATGTAATAATAATAATAATAATAATAATAATAATAATAATAAATTTAATTTTTGTGTCGCCTATCTGGCCGAAGCCACTCTAGGCGACGTACACATTAAAATGCAGTAAAATACAATATAATACAAAATAAAATACAATGCAGTCAACACTAATGTAGCAGTATAAAACCATGTAGGGCAATCAATAACAATTATAAAACAATCACAGAAAAATTAGCCCACCCCGGAGATCCCAAAGGCCTGTCCAAAGAGCCAAGTTTTCAAGGCTCGGCAAAATGTATCCAGGGAAGGGGCATAGCGAAGATCGAACGGGAGGGAGTTCCAGAGAGTGGGGGCCGCCACTGAAAATGCCCTCTCTCTAGTCCCCACCAACCTAGCTGTTTTTGTTGGTGGGACTGAGAGAAGGCCCTGCGTGGCTGATCTAGTCGGGCGGCTTAATTGGTGGTACTGGAGGTGCTCCTTCAGGTAAACTGGACCGAAACCGTATAGGGATTTAAAGGTTAATACCAACACCTTGAATTGGGCCCGGAAAACAACTGGAAGCCAGTGTAGATGAAATAACACTGGCGTGATGTGATCACAGCGGTGGCTGTTTGTAAGCAAAAGAGCCGCCGCATTCTGCACCAGTTGTAATTTCCGGACCATTTTCAAGGGTAACCCCACGTAGAGCGCATTGCAGTAGTCTAATCGAGAGGTGACCAGGGCATGTACCACCAGTGGGAGCTGATGGATAGGGAGGTAGGGTTGCAGCCTCTGTATGAGGTGTAGTTGATACCAAGCTGCCTGGCTCACTGCCGAAATCTGAGCCTCCATGGACAGCTTGGAATCAAGAACAACCCCGAGGCTACGGACCTGATCCTTCAGGGGTAGACTCACCCCATTAAGCTTCAGGTCAACAACACCCAACCTTCCCCTGTCACCCACAAGTAGCACCTCGGTCTTATCAGGATTGAGCTTCAGCCTGTTCCTTCCCATCCACCCACTCACGGATTCCAGGCACTTGGACAAGGTCTCCCCAGCCGACTCCGGTGAGGATTTAAAAGAGAGATAGAGCTGCGTGTCATCAGCATATTGGTGACACCGCAGCCCAAAACTCCTGATGATAGCTCCCAGTGGTTTTATATAGATGTTAAATAGCATGGGAGAGAGGATAGAACCCTGTGGCACTCCACAAGTGAGGGGCCAAGGGTCTGAAACCTCATCCCCCAATGCTACCTGTTGATGCCTGTCAGAGAGAAAGGAACGGAACCACTGTAAAACAGTGCCTCCTATTCCCAATCCTTCCAAGCGATCTAACAAGATACCGTGGTCGACGGTATCAAAAGCCGCTGAGAGATCCAGGAGGACAAGAAAGGTGGATTCCCCCCTGTCTAATGCCCTCCTCATATCATCCACCAGAGCGACCAAGGCTGTTTCAGTACTATGTCCAGTCCTGAAACCCGATTGGTATGGATCCAAATAATCCGTTTCATCCAAGTGTGCTTGTTAAGCCTTGTTAAGTTGTAAGTCTTTACGTTAAAAAAGATGGCGACCTTCAGACGTTCACT